>NC_091766.1:79802939-80427939 GCF_029378745.1 Bos indicus
CTCCCTGTCCATCACCATCTCCCGGAGTTCACTGAGACTCACGTCCATCGAGTCGGTGATGCCATCCAGCCATGTCATCCTCTGTCGTCCCCTTCTCCTCCTGCCCCCAATCCCTCCCAGCATCAGAGTCTTTTCCAATGAGTCAACTCTTCGCATGAGGTGGCCAAAGTACTGGAGTTTCAGCTTTACTATCAGGCTTCCAAATAATAAAGCTTACACTTCGTAAGACCATACCAGTGACGAGTGAAGAGCCAAAGAAGGAAGAATAAATACTAAAAAGAACGAGATGGAATTAAGATGAGAAATAAGAACAAGGCATAAGCAGCTGTGAGTAGAATAATTAAAAATGTTACCTAGCAATGCAAACTACAAAATGCCATGTATCAAGCCGGATAAAACATGGCACAATTAGAAGACACAAGTGTGGTGGGGGGAAAAAAAATGACACCCAGCATACCAAATTACACGTAATCTTCCGCACAATTTCTCGAACCGATACATCCAGCAAGGTAATGAGATGAAAGCTATCCTGGAGAATTGCTTGGAGGTGCTGTTTCACCACCTTATCTTACATCATTAAACTTTTGGTTCCCTCATGAGCTACTTAGATAAATAACAGTAGACAGCTCGACATTTACCCGAATAAACCAGAAAGCTACCATGATAAAGGAAATTGAGTTTATAGACGCGGCAGGCTCTTGCCTAATAGATGAGAGTAATGTGTTCAATGATGAATATCAATCTATATTTCAGATACAGTGTACAAAGTTGTTGGGGGGGGGGGCAGCGCTCTCAAAATACCTCCTCCTCCAAAATCATTTTTCACTAAGATTAGCTTATTTTCCGTTGTGTCTAATTGATATCCATGTAATTCCACTACCATCTTTGCTACTGCAAGTGATATGAGAGATGGAAAGAATGACCATGGGTGTTGGTTCCCAGGAGAGCGCTGGAAGCTGGGGATCAGGAATCGCTTTTGTCTTCTGTGTTGTCTTTGGAATGACCCTTGCAGCCAGAGGGTGAGGATATTTGTTTTTAATTATGAGGGCATTCTCCAAGTCTTCAATCTTGATCAAAAATTGACAGGAGCAGAATTATTTTATATCATATCTTTTCTCTGCCTTATTTTGTATCATGATGTAAAAAAAAAAAAAATGTCCAGTAAAGACTATTTGAGTTAACCGTACAATTTTAGCAACCAATCCAATTCAGTGGATTTATAAACTTCTAGCATTTAGATGACTTAGTTGGTAGAGAATCCGCCTGCAATGCAGGAGACCCAGGTCTGATCCCTGGGTTGGGAAGATCCCGTGGAGGAGGGACTGGTTACCCACTCCAGTATTCTTGCCTGGGAAATCCCTGGACAGAGGAGCCTGGTGGGCTACAGTCCATAGGGTCACAAAAGTTGAACACAACTGAGCAACTAACCCACCAGCATTTTGTAAAGTTCCCTAATTCCTCATCAGACAGGTCTTGGTCTAGGATAGGACATGGCTATGCCCAGGCCAGTAGCCACTTACTACTTACCCAAGTCCTATCTCTTGGTGTGGAGGCAGGGCGTGGGGCAGTGAAGGAGAAGGGAGGGGAGGTGAGCTCTTGAGTTGGCACGTGTGTAAATGGTGTCACACACCACTACTCCTTCAGACCCCGTCCCGAATATTGTGGTCAGAAACACTTTTTATCATATGCTTATTTTAATGAAATATTTTGGCATGTAAATTCAGTCCGACTTTAAGGAAATCAGCTTCCAATCCTGCTTCTAAAGATTTGTTCTTTCATAAAGTCTGCTTTTATTTGCACAGATATGGATGTCTCTGTTTCTGTCTCTTCCTCTCCTCTATACATTTCAACTTTAAGTATCCTTGGGGCACATCCAGATTTAGCTTGCTCTGTCAAGTTTAATTTTTTTTAAAGGAATATGCATGCATTACTGATAATTTTTTTAAAAGGTACTAGCCTGCCGATCTGTGGCTTATCCCCAGCTCTTGTCTCCCCCACCCCTGCCCCAACCCCCACCTTGGTTCTTTAGGTGTAGGTCATGGGGGTGAAAGTGCTCCCTAGAGGCTCGTGGCTCTGACTCCTTCTGGGAACACATATCTCTATTTCTTTTGTAGAGATGTGGATGCTAATTGCATGGTATTTTATTCTTCTCGTCAAAACTGACAGGAGTGAAGCCTTCTGGAAAGGTCAGCTGACCCAGCAGCGCTATCCTATCCTTATCACAGAAAAATACCAATGGATTATTTTAATGTCAGAGGCAGATTGGAGAGCAGACCTGAAATACCCATGACTAAATTTATCTCAAAGGAAGAAAAAGAATTTTCTGTCATGTTTGTATGACTAAGGAATTTATTAAACAGGCTATGTACCCCACCCAAGGAGAATGCTGTCAAAACATGAAGAAGAAGAAAGCAGAGATCACAGAAAAGCCAAGCCTGAACTCTTCTCCTAATTGCATGTCTGAACACCCTTGCTAATTTTTCCCACTCCCTTTGTGATTCTTCACCACACACTACTGCTGCCTCACCCCAACTAAAAGCTTTACTATGCTTATGTTTCCCACCACGTCAAATTTGGAATCGACATGTACACACAGCTTTATTTAAAATGGATAACCAGCAAGGTCTTGCTGTATAGCACAGGGAACTCAGCTCAATGTTATGTGGCAGCTTGGATAGGAGGGGAGTTTGGGGGAGAAGGGATACATGTATATGTATGACTGGGTCTCATCACTGTTCACCTGAAATTATCACAGCCTTGTTAATCAGCTATGAAAAGTCAAAGTGTTAGTCGCTTAGTCGTGTCTGACTCTTTGCAACCCCATGGACTGTAGCTTTCCAGGCTCCTCTGTCCATGGGATTATCCAGGCAAGAATACCGAAGTGGGTTGCCATTCCTTCTCCAGGGGATCTTCCTAACCCAGAGATTGAACTGGGGTGTCCTGCATTGCAGGTGGATTCTTTACTGTCTGCGCCACCAGGGAATACTCCAATATAAAGTTTGAAACAAACAGAAAACCAAAACAGCAAAACAAAAACCTAGATAATTGAGAAGATACCCAGAGTGGACTCTTGGCTTGTTGTCACATCCTTCAAAACTCATTTACCAGATTAGATATAGCACAGGGACTTTCCTCCAAGGGCCAGCTGATCTGGACTCTCTCTCGGTGGAAATGTAAAGAAAGACTCCAGATCGGGAAAGTAACTAGGTGTAAATTGCAGAGAAACGTGTTGTGCAAACACTGTCCAATTGTGGCTGATTTTCTTTCACATGAAAAAGTGGGGTGCAGATTCTAATGGCAGAGCATGTTAAAAAAAAAAAAAAAAAAAAAACATGACCGAGGAAGAAAAATGCATAAATGCCGCAAGAAAAAGCAAGCATGCACCAGAGAGAAAATATACGGGGAGGCATCCCTATGAGTGACTGTAGTGTATATGGTGTATATATTTTTCTTGGGAAGATAAAGACGGCAGGAGGCCAGATGAATAGCTAGAGAGAATTATCGTTTCCTCTGGCTTCTGTTGAACAAGAAAACCACATATTCACCACTAGCCTAGTGAATAAGCTCAAGCCTCATGGTCAGTTCAGAAAATCCTCTGCTTTAGATTAAGGTGGTCTTTATTTTTCCACTGGATGATGAGACTGCAGTTTTAGCCCATCTGTTCCCACCTCCGTCCCCAGCATCCTCAGAGACTGCATCCATTTATCTTTGAAAGCCAAAGAAAAGAGCGTGGTGTGAGAGGGAGAAGTAAAGCCAGTGGCCTGGGGAAGATTACTCTAATGCTGAGTGAGGAGACTGGAAATCTCTCCCCTAGAACCCTGTGATCTGGTGGAGTCCTGAGGTCCCAGAGCACAGGGGTGACCCCTGTGTCTTGGCTGAAGATGTTCCACGTATGCGTAAAGATTCTCTGCGTAGAAAAGAATTTCAGGGGGAGGGGTGGGCTTTAAGGTGTTTGAAAGCACATGAAGAATAACTCTGACATGCTTTCACCATAGCCTTGGAATCCCAAAATAAATAAGAGAAAAATTGTGATTTAAAATATAATTCCAAATACTAACTGGACTCCGCTGTCTCGATGAGTAATTAGCTTCAATAAATGTGTGACAGGCACAAGGCTCTTCGGTATGAAGAGTAGTGAGGCCTCAGAAATAGAAATAGGTTTTCCATTACCTGAGGGATTAGGTTCAGCCTGGCTCTGGAGGCTGTTCCCGGGGCCACAGCTGCATCTTCGGCCCACGGTCGTATTAACTGGTAATAGTAAAACAGGCACGCCTGGCCCAAAACAGTGATTTGTTTTAGGGAGGGGAGAAAGGTCGCTTTCTCCCGCTTAAGCCAGGATTACCATTGTTTATGACACATTTTTCCTTAAACTTCTCTCCCTTGGTGCTAATGAGCTACAATTTGAGTCAGGTCCCACCTGGGGCGGGGAGAGGGTGGTGCTGCTGAAATTGACAAGGAAGCCAGCGATGGAGACAGCAGCGTGGTCGGGTATGGTACATTGCTCCCATCTCATTTTTCACTCATAGCAGGTTCACCAACACACACACAAGTGTATTTCTTTTTCTTTTAATTAATTTTTATTGGATTATGGTTGCTTTACAGTGTTGTGTTAGTTTCTACTGTACAGCAAAATGAATCAGCCATACATGTACATATATGTATCCCTTTTGGACTTCCTTCCCATTCAGGTCACCACAGACCATTAAGAGTTCCCTGTTTTATATTGTAGGTTCTCACTAGTTGTCTATGTTATACATAGTATCAATAGTGTGTATGTGTCCATCCCAATCTCCCAATTCCTCCCCCTACTCCCCTTTCCCCTTGGTAGCTGTGCATCCTTTGGAAGGTCATTATTCAGTCGCTCAGTTGTGTCTGACTCTTCGCAACCCCATAGACTGCAGCACTGCAGGCTTCCCTGTCCTTCACCATCTCCCAGAGCTGGTTCAGACTCATGTATCTTGAGTTGGTGATGCCATCCAACCGTTTGAAGGTCGTATAAGGTTTTACTGTTTCATGGCAAACTCAGTTTTTCATTTAAGTTTTCCTGGTACGGGAACTCAAGAAATTCAGCAGGTTCACTCCAGGCCTCTCTTCTTCTCAGGACTGAGATGTGTGGTCAAGAGACTGATTTGAGCACATCCTGTCTCACGGAGCGGCAGAGGGGGAGAATCTTCAATGATGAGTTTTGAGAAAGGTTTGGGGACTAGCTTGTAGAAGGGTGCCCATGATGAGAAGAGTAGATTATCATTTGGGGATAGGTTTTCTTTTTCCTGCATTATCAACACAAAATTCCCTGCCTCTGTTCCTTCTTGACCCAAATAGTAACTCATGGACACTCTATACATCCAAGTCATTGTTCACATGGATTAGGAAACCTGATTGGTAGTTATAATAATGCCTTGTTACAGGGTCAGCTGACATTAGAGCACTCCAGTGCAAAAAACTTTGAATTTGCTTTAGGCAACTGGGTTCCAGTCTGAACCCTTGCTAACAGTGCTTTGGGGAAGGTGAATTCCCCAAAGAATTCAAGAAGGTGAGCCTCCTTGATTTCAGCTATGAGGAATGTTTGATAATAGTTACAGTGATGGTTTCCCTTTTTTAAATAGTCTATGGGAAATTTAAAGTAGGTTTTATTATTATTATTATTGCTCTCTGTGAATTCTTTCAAGAGAAAACACACAGAGATGCTGAATTGCATTTTAGGGATTAGGCTATTGTGATTTAGAGAAGAGGGGGAAACACCCCAAGGACTGGAGAAGTTGAAGGTGACTGAGTGGAGAAAGTTCCAGGCTGACCCAGTCCTGGGAGGATGGAGAGAAAATGACCCGGAAGCGATTGAGAAGTGTTCAAGGCAGAGAAACTCACAGCAGGGAAGGCAAGGGGCAGGAATGCAGAGGGTGAATGAGGGTAGTGAGCAGCTTGGCCAGTGAATGGAAGGATGTGATGGAAGAGCCGTGGAAAATAGTAGGAGAGGTGCAGCAGGAACAATTGATGGATGTCCTAGAAATCTGGCAGGAGGTTTAATTTGATTAATTTGGCAACAGGGAGGTGCTTTAAGTTCATAAGCTGGAGTATAATACGATAAAATTACGACATGATAGCATGTCAGTTACCTAGTAGATGCCCCATAAATATTTATTCGCTAATTGATTGAAGATTCAGATAGATTGGGAAGTAAGACAGGAGACAGGGAGGCTGATCCAGAGGCTCAGGCAATAACGAGTGAGGGCATGAGTCGGTTAGAGCCCAGATCAGAAAGGGAGCCGTGGAAATAGAGAAAACAGGAGGGATCTGTGAGCGGTGCCTTCCAGAGAAGACAGATTGGTGATAGAAGTTGTGGTGTGTCGACTATGGAGGTGAAGACAGAAATATCTAGTATGCTCCTCAGGTTTCTGACTTGGAGTCCTGGAGGGATGTTGTCAAGAATGGGGGAGCTGAAAAACTTGAAAAGGAATCCACCATTTTGGAAATCACCACTCACTTTTCTGAAAGAGTGGCTGGCCAAAATATTTTTTTTTTATGGGTGTGTAATTTTACCAGGGCTGACGCAAAGCCATTCTTTTTTAATGCACTCAGTAAATCTCTGTGCGGTTTCTTTATTATCAGAGAGCCCTTTGATCCAATAAAACCCATCAAGACCCCTTCAGAGGCATTCACTTTGGATTTCGTGTGAAAGTCTGGGTGGGGGGCGGGGAAGAGCAGAATTGTGTTAAAACTAAACTCGGAAGGGCTAAAAAACTTCCTCCAAAACATAGTCCTCCTAGGTCATGCAAATCTTGTGGACCAAAAAAAGAGGCATCAGGAATTAGTCTGACACACAGCACACCCACTTATAAATAGAAAACATGCTCCAGGACTTGAAGGCACTTGCCTTAGAAAATGCAGAGCGTAGTCCTGGGAGTCTGTACCACTGCCCTTTTTGATTTGGGGCAGTGAAGCTTACAAAAGAAAATCTTCAAAGAAGAAACTTGCCTTTTAATCAGCCAGTTCAAGGCAAGTTTGAAATGATGATAAATCTGCTACATATTCACTGTATGAGCAGGTTTAAACTCTAACGTGTCTGTGCAGTGAGGCTAACCGACTGGACCCAGGCTGAAGGGTGAGATGGATGAAGTGGGTTATGGGTCTGCGGATCCGGACAGAGAGGGCCAGACATCAGGGAATGGGCCTTTGCCCTCCTCCTGCCAGCCCTCGCCCTGCACCATGCTCAAGTCTCCATTAATTTTCTGTGCTTTTAACATTCGATGGAAGTGCACAAAATACCCTCACGGTTGCTAGGGGCCCAGAGTAAAGCATAAAACTTAAAACTGCTTCATCACCTGGGGAATTTTAGAATGAGCTTCCAAACTAACCAAGATAATTTAGACCCTAAAGGCAGTTTAGTTTCTCTTATCTGGATTGGGTGCGTGGATGATCTTAAATTTAGTTGATAATTATATCTCTGTATTTTTTTTTTTTTCCTTCTTCTCCCTGCTTCTAGTCTCTTTTCTGCCAGAGGGGAGCGGGAGATAAGGCTTGGCTAGGAAGCCAGACATCCCATTTCTATCCAGGTTTTGACCCTGCACTGGTCTTCAGGGAGGTTCACATCAGTAACCATTTCCAAGCTCGGTTAGGTAAAGATAGACGTCAGTGCTGGGGCTTCTCCACTTCATCCCACAGGAAAGCCAGTGCCATGATGCCAGATCAGCCTTCTCCTGAATTCTCTGCAGTCTTCCTACATCCTCCCCAAGCTGCTGTGAGAGAAGTTCCTGGGATTGAATGTCATGTCTTGTGGGGTAATTAACTGTGTGCATCCCCAACAAGCCCATGGCTCCGTCATAAATGTGGAGAGTTATTATAAACGGCACTTAAATTTAGTCAACTTCTCAACCAGGTTAGAGTCATCACAGGACAATATGTTATTGTCTAGGAGCAGTACTATCAACGACAACACTCTGAAAACCTCTTCAAGATACAAAGGAACGTGCTCTGGGGACTCCAAGATAGGATGAAGTTTTAAAGTGGAGTTTGAAAGAGAGCGAATAGGCCCTTAACTGTGGATGAAATTGTGAGAGAATTTCTTAACACTCTTCTGGCAAACCAGCTTGTCATTCTCGAGTGTATAATGAAATAATGTGGATGAATATTTTCATGCAGAGCAGCCTTTCCCTCAAGTTTTACCCTCTTCCGCACTCCATGGTGTATACAACAGAGTCTTTTAGAACAGTGTTGCACCATCTCAAGACCATGGGCTCCCTCAAAGATCCTGAGAGAAGTGTAAAAGAGGAGCAGCTCAAAGACTGCATTTTTGTTAAGTAAAAGATGATGAATGATGACGAGGAGGACTCTTCGTGGGGAAGAGCCCCTTAAAATTATTAGGATTAGCAGAGAATGAAAGTAAAATGCAAACACTCATATTCCGCACCTACACTGATGAGCAGATCTCTGATCGTTTTCATGTGTTTGATGAGCCAAGGGTTTGGCTAGCTGCACCCTTCCACTTCAAGCTGAGGGTGTAACTAGAGAACAGAGCTAAGACTCCTTTCAGGCTCCACTACCTTTCTGTAACTGCTCTTCTGTGATTCTTTTGGCTAGAATAGCGCCTTGTGAGTAAAGGATAAAGTGGAACCCAGCAGGTCCCTCATGGTTCAGACGGTAAAGAATCTGCCTGCAGTGCAGGAGACCTGGGTTCAATCCCTGGATTGGGAAGATCCTCTGGAGAAGGGAATGGCAACCCACTCCAGTATTCTTGCCTGGAGAATTCCATGGGCTGAGGAGTCTGGCAGGCTACAGCGCATAGGGTCGCAAAGAGTCAGACACCACGGAGCGAGTAACACTGTCACTTTTCCTTTATAGAGCACCAAATACTTTAGCCATTAAGCTGACTTGATTTGAAGGAGCCCTTGCATGGATTGATGAAATAATCCACGTATGATCACTCCTTGTTCTGCAGTCTGGAAGTCATAGAGTCATAAGCAGTCACCTTAAGCTTTGCTTATCAAACAGGTGGTCAGGACTCAAAGATGTATAGAAGTATTTCCTTGCCACTCTTGCTGTTTCATGCACGATGCAGGATTATAGTGCCTGGCGGACCACTTGTGAATGTGACCCAGTAAGAGTCACCCAGTGAGACTCTCTTGTGCATCCAGACTCCACTGCTTTTCGCTCTTAACTCAGCACACCCCTCCCCGCCCCTGGAAACATCTGGCAGCATCTGCAGACGCCTTTGGTTGTCACAATTAGGTGATGTGGGCTATGAAGAAAGCTGAGGGCCGAAGAATTGATGCTTTTGAACTGTGGTGTTGGAGAAGACTCTTGAGAGTCCCTTGGACTGCAAGGAGATCCAACCAGTCCATCCTGAAGGAGATCAGTCCGGGGTGTTCTTTGGAAGGACTGATGCTAAAGATGAAACTCCAATACTTTGGCTACCTCATGCAAAGAGATGACTCATTGGAAAAGACTCTGATACTGGGAGGGATTTGGGGCAGGAGGAGAAGGGGACGATGGAGGATGAGATGGCTGGATGGCATCACTGACTTGATGGACATGAGTCTGGGTGAAATCTGGGAGTTGGTGATGGACAGGGAGGCCTGGTGTGCTTTGATTCATGGGGTCGCAAAGAGTCGGACATGACTGAGCAACTGAACTGAACTGAACTGGCATCTAGTGGGTAGAGGCCAGAGATGCTCCTCAACATCCCACAACGCATGGAATAACCCCATATAGTGAAGAATTGCCTCACCCAAATGTCCATAGTGCTGTGATCAAGAAATTCTGTTTTCTCACTGACATGTCGTCATGCTTTTAGGTGTCTATTTTTCTCCTTTACCATCAGAACCAAAATAAGAGCTCAGACCCAGTGTCAGCCTTGTGTGAGTCATCTTTAGCTCTGTGCTGCTATTCTGCTTGATGCTGTTTTTCACACTCAGTCCTCAGTTCCCTTCATGAAAGCAAGCTATGGTGCTAAGTTCTGAGAAGTTCTTCGACTGAACTGGTCAACTTTGTGTTATGAAAAGAGGGCTCAACTGCAGACGTGTAAGAACAAATACCCCTCAGTGTGCATCTTTCCCAAAGTATCATTGCCGATGCTTTTTTCTCTGTAACAAGGACAGTGATGTCAGTCCTGTGTGCAGTAACTTCACATGTGGTATCTTACATAATGTTCCCATTGACTCTGTTTTCCTATTTCTGATTAAGGAAAGAGATTCAGAAAGGTTGAGTGACTTGCCCACAGCCACACACTAGTCAGTGGTTGGGATCTGGAATTAAAACAAAGATCTCTTTAATTCCAAGTCCATGTTCTCACCAATATGTGAACTGCCATTAACTTGGTGCCTTTGACGTTATGTGTCTCCATCCCCCAAGAAATTCTTGCACCCACCCTTAATCACGCCGCTTTCAAGAAAGGAGAAATTACAGTCCCTCTGGTCACGTGCATACCAGTCAGCTGCAGCCTAACTTGGTCCTGCAAGTTGAAGGATGACACATTGCTTAGCCAGTTCTCCACGGCAGGACAGGTGGGAAGACTGGAGACAGGCAAGAGGAATTGGGAAATAAATATGTCTCAAAACTGAAAGTGAGGAAGGGACCTGAACGTCCTGGTCAGGGAGATCAGACAAGGCAGTGTTTCAGTTAGGGGGGCATTCAGCCTCCAGTTATCAAAAACAGCAACTCTCATGCTGGCCTAAACAAATGTAAGGCTCTGTTTATCTCACAGAGCCAGCTAGATAGCCATGGTTGGCAGGAAACTGGCATTGTCTGTCCTGCTCAATGATACCATCTGCAATGCCAGCCCTTCCTATCTCTCCACATTGCCATTCCCAGAACTTTCGTGTGTTCCCCTTGCATTTGCTGCCTCATTGTCACAAAATGGCCGATGTAGCTCCAAATATCATATCCACCTTCACAAGGGGGAACAAAGAAGAAGGGAAGAATCCAAGTCTCTGAGTCATTTATCAGAAAAAGCATAAACCCACTCCCCCAACACACAGACACTTAGCAAAATTTTACTTATATCTTATTAGTGAGAATTGTCACATGGTTGTTCCATGCTTCAAGAGAGGCTAGGAAAGCTTTTCTAGACTCTTATTCAAGACAGCAAGGGAAAAGAAGGTTGGAATTGTCTGATAAACCCAAAACACAGCAGTGTCTTTTAAGAGTGATTTTTATACTCTAACGCTAAGTCAGTTCTGCTTTTCTGAAAGTATTAATAGATGCAATAGCTACTTTTAAGAAATCTCTTTTGCATACATACTCTGTGTGGCACTTTGAAAGAGGGTGTGTTAGTTTGCCAGGGCAAATACCAAATACTGTGAAATGAGAGTTTACAACAAAAGTTTATTGTCTCACAGTTCTAGAGGCTAGAGGTCAAGGATCAAAGGGTCAGCTGAGCCCTGCTCCCTCTGAAGGTTCTAGGAAAGGATCAGTTCCAGACCTCTTCTTGGCTTCTGATGGTTCCTTGGCTTGCGGCAGCACAGCTCCAGTCTTCACATGGCTTTCTTCCTGTGTGCATATCTGTCTCTGTACCCAAAGTCTCCCTTTTTTTTTTTTTAAGGACATTAGTCATATTGGATTAGGGCTCACTCATAATGAGCTAATCTTAACGATCATCTGCAAAGAAACTTTTTTTTTTTTTTTTTGCAAGAAACTTAATTCCAAATAAAATCACATTCACAGACACTGGAGCTTGGGACTGCAACATTTTTTGGTGGGGGTTGGGGAGAGGAATACAACTTAACCTATACACAGGATTTTTCTGAATCATTCATATTATCTTAAGATGACTGTTAATACTTTTGAACATTCACTATATGCCAGAAAGCTCATAGGAATTTTCTCATTTAATGTATATTACCACCACACTAAATGATCAGTGTATCATCATTTCTGTCTTACAGAAAAGGAAACTGAGGCAAAAAAAAAACGATATTGGGTAATTCCCCCCAAATCACATAATTAGTATGTAATACTAATTTAGTGTGACCACTAGGACCTTGCGCTTAACGGTCACTTAGACTGTCTTCACCACAGCCATCTTCATCTCTGCTACTACAAGAATCCTATTCATAACTGCCAAATAAGGGTAGACAAGTCGATTGCCATGTAAAGGTAGACAAATCAGTTTCCCAAGCTTAAATTTTTTTTTTCTCAAACATTTCTTTGCTGCCTGAGAAACACAAATAAAACACTTTATTCTGTACTGGGTATAATGGTTTCCTCTTACTCAAATGCAGAGCCATCTGCAAAGTATTTTATTTTCATCATTTGGTGAAGTTCAATTAAAAGATGAAATCACCCTTAATGGAAAGATGAAATGGAAGGATTCCTAAGTCAAAGGCAAATACTTCGTGTAGAAGCCCAAATGTGCCACCTTTGAGGCAAAATCCAAGGTGATGGGTCCTGCGCACCACTTCCGCCCAGTCTCAGGGTAACTGTGGTCTGCTCTGACAACCCCCTGGAGAAAGAGAGGCTTTGGGAAGCTGGATGAAGTGGTGCTGTGGGTGGCCAGGCAATCCACGGGGCAGAAGTGATGCTTCCATGCTGGTGCTCTGGCTCTCCTCAGTCACGGGGAGCCTGGCATTGATCTGCCGGCTGGAACAGGGAAAGGACTTGATCATCATTGCTTTGGCCATGCAGCCCTGTAACTGATCCCTCTTGCCATAAACTGCCTTATGGCCACTTATAGTGATCCAGTGCTTTGCTATCATCCTTCTGCACCAGAACCATGAATGGAAAAGAAGGCTGCCCCACCTTATAATCAAGGACTGAAGACAGAGAGGGAAATGAGGCTTTTTAAAGGCAATCACACAGGTTGCTCATTTCTTCCTGGTTGGAGTCAGTCAGGGAAGGATGTGAGAGCCAAGAGCAATAATACTTTATGTCTGTATGGTCAACACCAGGCATGATGGTCCTCATTTAACAGCTGCAGACACGGACTCAGGTGGGGAAGGAACTTGTCCAAGGCACACAGCTAGTCCATAGCAGGTCAAGGGCTGGTACCCAGGTCGCTGGACTCCAAATACTGTGCTTCTTCCACAAGAAAATTCAGCACTGCTACAGAGAACAGTAATGAAGGGCTTCTGATTTGGGCTCACAGAAGCTTCTAGATTCAGAAAGGGCAAGATTTCCTCCTAGAGGACCAAGGTGCTGCTTCCAGGTGCCATGCCTCAAGGAGAAGTCTATTGAGTTGGGGAGATGAAAGGAATTGAAGGGACCTCTCTTGGCTACCTTTCTTCAATTTGGAATTTGTCCACATCACTCGTTCTTTGAGTTAGTCAACAGCCATGAGGAACAGTTTCTTCCCACTTTTTTGATCCTCATTCCTGAGAATAAAAGCTATGTTCTTCCAAATCAGAAGGGAAGGAATTATTATAGCAGTTGATATTTAGTGAGCCCTTGAGATGCTTCAGGTTGAAGGCTTTGCTTAAATCACTCATTGACTTCCACTCCACAGCCTTATTAGTAGAGGTAAGAACACTTGTCCCCATTCAGCAGATGGGGGGACTAAGTCTTAGAAAGTTTAAGTAACTTGTCCAGGTTTACACAGCTGGAGGGAGAAACAGAGGTCTGTATTCCATTACTTCCTCTATTGTTAATTCTTAGTGTAACCACAGATAAGGGTTTACCCTCTGAGGACCTCAGCTTTCCCATCATAACAGTCTTAGCATTTATGCAGCACTTTCTCTGTGCAGGTCATTGGGCTTTGCCTGCATCCTCTCATTTCCTCCTCCCAACAAGCCTATCAGGTTTTACTATTAATGTTTTTACCTCCATTTCTGAGACCGAGGGATGTTAAATAACTTGTCTAGGATTACATAGCCAGGAGCTGCATAAGTGAAGCATCCCGGCCCTTAACCATAGAGCTCTGTGGCCACAGGTCATCCCCAAGATCCTTCAACTGTAAATTTCTATTAATCCATTATTTTATCAAATTTATTAAACTTAGTATAAATTTTTCTTCCCAAGTGTTGTGTTTCTGTAGTGAGTTCTGCACCATTGTCTTCATTTTATTCCCATTTGTCAGCTGCAGAAACTGACATACAAACCAAATAACTCACTTAAAGTAATACAATTAGGGAAAGGGGGAGTGTCTTCAAGGTCAGGCCTCCTGTACTCCAGTGCCCACGATCATGGATCATGTAGCTGACACTCAGAAACTAGACTTACTGCCCCTTGACCTTGACCTCATATGAATAATGACATCATCCTGAGCATCCTCTTCATGGGAGTTGAAGAAAGTGGTTTATGGCCAACCCCCTAGAATCAGAGCAGGGCTGGAATCCCACTCTTCTACTTACCAGCTGTGTGATTGTGAGCAAGTTACTTAACCTCTCTGAGATAGTTTTGTTTCATCCATAAAATGGTGATAATAAATGCACCCACCTCCAAAAGCTGCTGCGCAGATTAAATTAGAGGTTATGTGCACAGCTTTTTGCACCATGCTTGGTATAATTAAGTGCCCAATAATTGCTCAATGACTTTGGAGTGGACCTCATAGGCTTACCAGCCTGAGCCAGCCCAGGGTAGGACCCAACTTTGCACAGGGCTTCTCCCAGCAGGCACCCTGCTTAGGCTCCTTACTGCATGCATTAATCATTTAGCATCCTCTTCTCCTGCCCCTCCATATTTCTTCATCCCTTTGTTCTGACCCATCTAGGGGGCCCTCTCATCATTTCATTAAAGGAATAGGAAGCAGAGACGATTTATGGTCAGTTTTAGAAACGGGACCGAGATGGAAAGAATGTGTGTTTGGATCTGCTCAGAACCGGGTTCAAATTGGGATGTTATTTAAATCTCCCTGAGCTTCAGACTGTGACCTTAAAATGAGGATAATAGTGCCCACCTTTGCAGCATTGTCATTAAACAAGAGGATCGTTGTGGAGTGCCCTGGCATGTGATAGAAAAATGGTTGTCATTTTTAAACTGGCCAACAGGTTTACTCTTGGCAATTTGTGGTGGTCCATAGAGAAGAAATGATCTGAATTCTACAAGTGGTCTTTGCTCATTTTGTTTGACGTTGTTTGTATTCTGAATTTTCCCCCACTCCAGCTGTTGCTGGTGGGAAGGAGTTTAAGAGAATAGCGTGTGACAAGCAAATTACTTTTGAATAGTATGTGTAACTGTTTAATTTTCATTGAGTGGAGCAAGGCATATTACAAGGAAAGCAATCTGCACGTTAGGATATTCAGAAGCATTTAGCCGGGCATTGAAGTCTGTGAACCGTCAGTGGGTTCAACCTCCTGAAACTCAAGGGGACTTGGGGGCTGGATATTCATAATTATCTGATTCTTTTTCCAGTTGTGGCTATTTGAGAAAGGGGCTTCATGTGTCAGGACCTCATAGCAGAGGATGGCTTCAAAGTTCTTCACACCATTTTTGCCATCCATTGCTGATGTTGGATGAATCTTTGGGGACCCTCCTGTCACTCTGTTCTTGACATATTAGCCTTAATCTGTTCTTCCTCCATCTTCCCAGCTTGTTCTTTCTCATCTCTTTTTCTTCTTCCATACCTCTTACTCACTAGCTCCAACTCGCCCACTGTTGGGTGATGGAAGACCTGTCTTTCTTTAGCCTAAACTTTCTCTTCTCCCAGATGGTGAAATTAACTGCCCAGCAGCATCTTGGAATTGGTTGAAGCATTCATGAAGAGGGTAGTACATGTTTAATGTTTTTAAAATTCTACTTACTCTAGAAATGCAAGAATTGCTAGTCTTTCTCTCTGTTCCTTTCTCCCTATTCTTCTGCTCCCAGCTACATCTGATTTCTTCTCTCTCTCAATTTATCCAGCTTACATAATTTGCCTTTTCATTTTGTGAATAGAGATAATTTGTGAATAGAAATTACTTCCAAATGTTTCAAAAATATTTTCCAAGCCTTTGCTTTAATGTGGTTTTGTGAGCTCTTTTTTTCCTTTCTCTCTCTTTTTTTTTTTTTTTTTTTTTTGTGTGTGTGTGTGTGAGGAAATAAGTGTTTCTAGGGAAATAGAGCCTGGAGTTAAAAAAGGATTGGATTGCCCTCTGTTCTTGGGTCTCTTTTGTTGATGACAACTTTGGATCCCTGATCTCTGGAGAAACTGCAGATAGGGACTTGCTGACCCCAAGGTTGCAGGGAGGAAGGAAGACAGTTCAATTCAGACCCCTGCCCTAGGAGTCCCAGAAAGGAATAGAATAAGAGGGAGGAGAGAAAAGGAAGCAACTGAGTTCAGAAAACAGAGCTAGTCTGGCAGCTGAGGACTTTTGAGGTGAGAGAATCCCCACATTGGTATTTTAGTTTTACAGCTCATTCTCAATTTTGAATCTATCCTAGGGTACCTCCCTAGGACTGGCTTTGTCCTTTATCCATTCATTCAGCAAACATTTACAGAATCCTTTCTAAGTTCTGAGACCTTGGTGATGCAAAAATGCACCCAAGGTCCCTGCCCCCTACCTCCGGCAGATAGCTGTCACACACAGAAGGCAAGCAGATATGCAGACAGTCCCTGACAACACAAGGCTAAGGAGACCATAACTGTGCTTCATAGCAAGTGAATGGGCAGAGGACAAGGAGGATTTTAGCTGAAGGTATCTGGGAGTACTTCAGAGAGGAGGTGACATTTGATTTCTAGCTGGAAAGGTACATAGGAGTTTGGCAGACGACAGGGTGAGAAAAGTATATTTCAGGAAATAAGAACACCAAGCGTGGTGATTCAAGCCTGGGAAAGCATGGTGGTGTAGGGAGCCACGTGGTTCACGCCGAAGCAAACCACATGACAAAGACCCTTTCACACCATCCAAAGGCGTGTGTGTATTTGATTCTTAAGTGATGTAAACCCTGCTGAGACTTATGAATACAGGAGAGCATGGAACAGTCTGGCAGCCCTGTGCCAGAGGGTTTCAGTGAGTTTAAATGAGTAGTTCAACACTGGAGGCAATAAGATCTAAGGGGACTGTTTCCAAAACCCAGCAAGCAGAGAAGATGGATAGACCAACAACAGAAGTAGGGCAGGTCAGGATCTGGGAGACATTTTGGAGGTTGAATGTCCAGGTTTGGTCATTGTGAATCTGATAGGAAGAGGAGAGGTGTACCAGGTATGACTTCACCAACTGACCAGGATTTTGCTCTCTCCTGGGCAGAGAAAATGCAGCCAGTCTCTTAACATGGGGAAGTGAAGAGAAGTGTTCTTGTTCTTATAATTACAATGGAAGCCCGATCGGTTACTTGTGTTACGTCAGTACATGCCCACTGGGCTGGACAGTGCTGGGGCTTTTGGGACAAAGAATGTGCTTCCTCCCTTATTTTCACACGTGTAACAAAGAAGTTAGGCCACTAGAACTGGATGTAGTACACTTTCTGATTTTGTTGGTGAATGATGTTTTTATTTTTATTGGAATGTAGATGCTTTACGATGTGTTAGTTTCTGCTGTACAACAAGGCGAATTGGACATATGTATACATATATCCCATCTTTGTCACCTCAGAACATTGAGTAGAGTTCTTTGTGCTATACAGTGGGTTCTCATTAGTTATCTATTACATACATTGTTTGTGCATACTAATGTTTATATGAATGATGTTTTAAGGACAGTAGGCGTTAAAGAAAGCTAAAGGCTTAAGAAGTACTTGCTTTTTCTTTTTACTTAAAATGACTTGTCTCACCTGCCTCGTGATTTAATTGCCTGAAAGTGAGGAATGATTGAGCTGCAGATAACCTAAGGTGGGCTTCAGAGAGAGACATGGATTTGTCCTCCTGCGACAGTTATTCACTAGGTTCTCAGAGGGTTAGGATCAGTTTGGGGCTTCAGGGCTGGATTTAGGAAGGATTCAGGGATTAGATGGTTAGGATTAACTATCAGCTTCAGATTTGGAGGATAATGTTGAGGATATAAGTAGGCTTACCGTCAAGTTCAGTTAGACCTTGCCCCACCCAAATACACGCTATCACTTAGCTATGACAGACAGACTAGGGGTTCCACGGTGATCCCCATTGACATCTTTAGTGGGTGCTCGGGGTCTCCACTCTCCAGAGATAAATGAGAAGGATTCTCAAGCCCTCTCTTTACAGGGCAACGGCACAAAGACACACCCAGTGTTTTGGTTTTTAAGATTTTTTTTGACATGGACCATCTTTAAAGTCTTCATTGAATTTGTTACATTATTGCTTCTGTTTTATGTTTTGACTTCTTGGTCATGAGGCATGTGGGATCCTAGCTCCCTGACCAGGGATCAGACCTGCACGCCCTGCACCAGAAGGTGAGATCTCAACTACCGGACCACCAGGGACGTCCTGGCACACCCAGATTCTTAACAAGAAGGTCTTGGAATACCTTTTGCCTGATTCCTGTTCCCCTTTTCTTCCAATGAATGCGGTGTGTATGTGTATGTGTGTGTGTCTGTGTGTGTCTGTCTTGGTCCAACATGCTCCAAAAGACATTTTCAGTCATTCAGTCATGATATATTTGCCCCTACCTGGTTATCACTGTTCTACATGTCTGTGGGGTTTGGGGCATCATCGTTTTATTCTGTTTTCTTGGGAAGAGAGCCGCCTGCCCTCTGCCAGCCACTTGATTTTTGCCAGCTTGGGTAGCAGGTCCTGAAAATGATTGCCACTTCCACCTTGGGCTGTGGCTTTCAGCAGTTCATGGTTGGGTAGCATGGAGCTCCCACCAGCCGGCTTCCCAAACTGAAATGTTGGCTTTTGTGAACTTCAAAAGTTGCTAAGATACTGCGTGTGTTTGGACACCATCCAGCCTGTTTCCCTCCAGGCTCACAGCTTTGACGGAATATTTCCTCTCCCCGATATCGTTAGATAGGTGACATGCCAAACCAAAGTTAGCACTGTTAGAAGACATTTCTTTGAGTGCAGTTTCCTTGGTTCTCCCATTCATCTGCCGTGCTGGAAGAAAAAAAGTCAAATCAAAAAAAAAAAAAAGCTCTATTAAATAGAAGTGCCAAGTAACAAGGGAAAAAAAGAAAAGTTTCTTCCAACTTTCATATGCTCAGAATTGTCTCACAAGCATATTTTGGTTCCTTCCCTCTATTTAAAAATTGATAACCTAGAAATAAAGTCAGAAAAGGCTTGAAATGGTTTGTGGCACAGAAGTGGCACCTACTGGTAAGCCTTGGCTGAAATTCGAAATTTAGATTTGTGCCTGACCTTGACCAAAGTTACATCCTCTCGAGAAGGTTCCTGATGATTTTCTGTGTCTGCAAGGGCAAACCCTCTTTAGACGTATAAATATTCAAAAGCACTTCTTAGGCATGAGGGCACCGGTTTCAGGGCTCCAGAATGACTTTTTCAGCTTGTAATTAAAAACCATCTACTGGATAACTAACCAGCAGCACTGTTTGCTCAGAGGAGCAAATGATTTAAAACTGACTGCATCACACACAAAAGGGGAGTGACCTGTGGGTGGCTGTTCTTACCTCTGGTTTCCAGAAGCGTCTACGCAGGTCCCGCACCCTCTTCCGGCCACTGGGTTCTTGTCTTTCCTTTACTTCTGTCTTTGGGGTTTCTGCTTTATCCTGCTGCTATTTATTTCACTTTTGGCTTTCTGTGTCTTTATATCTGAATCTAAAGTGCTTGTCTTTAAAGGAAAATCATGGCTCCCTCATTTATGGTGAGGTTTGCAAGAGGTACCCAAACAGTAATTGCCTTGAGCTGGCAAAACTTTCCTTGTTGAAGGTCTATAAATTTTTTTCAAAAACACAAGGCTCTCCTACATATTTGATTTTCCCTTTTAAAGGCAGACTCTATAGAATGATACAAAGGGAACACAATTGATCAGGTACAAGAGTTGTGGTTTATCCAGTTGAATAAGTGGGAAAGCGTCCCCTTCTAAATGGTCCCAGGCCCTTTATGTTCATTTTCTTATCTAGTCTACAGTACAGTTTCATGCAGTCAGTATTTCTATCAAACCCATTTTATAGATGGGAAAACTGAGGGCTAGAGATTACTTATCCAGTGCTACCTAACAATTAAGTGGCCATATTAGGAGTCTTTCTGACTCTAAAAGCCATTTTACACCCCTGGATGACAAGACCACCTCTGCTCATTTGTTCATTCACTCATTCCACAAATATTCCTTATGTCCTGCTAATATCTCGGCCAGCCCTGTGCTGGGCCGGGGGTGCGGTACTCAGGGAGAAGAAGCAGGTCCCTGCTCTTCTGAAGCTGACTGTCTCCTGTTACAACCAGAGTCACCAAATCACGGTTTGCTCTGTGTTTTGAAGTTATTTTTTAACCCCTGCAGGGCAGAGTTGACAGATTTGGAACATTGATAAGTGATTGAGTTGGGTTTTTTCCCCAAGCTTCCTAAAAACAGTTTTCAGTGAATGCCATGGCACTACTTGGGATGTCTCCCAAGTCCTACTGGAAGAAATCAGAGCGGGTCATATTGTGATTATCTAACCATCCTCAGCCTCAGGTTGTTCTGCGGGCTTTTCCTCAGGAGGCCCATTTTTCTCAATTCTTCAGCCTTCTACCTCTTGGGTTCAGTTTTGCTTTGTGCATTTAAAACAAATGCCTTCCAGGCATGAGTGTAGCAGGATTAGAATAAAATGACAGGGGTGAGGAAAGACAGATATTTGGGTGTTTTTTTTTTTTGAGCTGATGGAAAGACTCCATGAGATGGAAGATTCCAATCATCAAGTCAGTCTTAGCAAAACAGGTATAGTGTTTCTTTGTTTGTACTCTTTTTATCTTAATGGGGTGGGGGGAACGATTGTTACAGAATAAGTTTGGAGTTGATCCTGACTTCTAGCAAGGTTGTTTTCTCCCCCTGGGGTCAAGGCTATGGAGTCACCCCTGCGCCTGCAGTGCCTCACTTTTGTGCATCTTTGTCTATCCAGTCTGCGCTTTGTAAGCAACATTCTATGTGCTGACCTCCATGACCTGCACCCTTTGAAACCTACCCCTTACTCCACCCCCCTGTCTCTCTCTCAGCAGTGGAAGAAGTTTGCTTGACCAGTGGGGCCTGGATTAGCACAACAGCTTCCGCCGCTGTCAGCATGTGACCTAATAGAGTCGGTGGAGAGGGTTCTTTAGAGGCGCTGGTCCTGACAAGGAAAGCTTCTGTAATCTTGCCCTTGTTTAGAAATATGAACTTCGAAACCCTGCTGCAGAGAGTGTCGGCAGCCATGCTGATCCGAAGCCTTGGGCAAATTCATTTGAATTGCTTTGAAATTGGATATTCAAAATTCAATAAAAATAAGCCAGCCTGATGGTACAGCTGCGGCATTTCCACCCATCCAGCTGGGTAAGCCGCACTGATTTCCAGGCCTCGGACTAGCAAAGCCTGAGTGTGATGGGAAGATGCACGCCAGGGCTGCCAGAGAACTCTTTCTGGCAACTCAGCCCACTGCCGGTGCCCTGCCAGCTGACTCACAGAGCAGGGCCAGCTTTGGCAAGACGCAGCGCCTCTCGCTGGCCTGCCCAGGCAGGGATGCGGTGCCTGCCTCCATCGTGGCCAGGATCCAGGAGGAGGGAATGCCTCAAGGGCACATGGACAGGGTATTAGAAAAACAATAAAAATCCCAGCACTCCAGTGGTTTGCAGAGTGGCTGGACTTCCCAAACACTCCACCACAGATCCTGAGCCATCAGACACGTAGGCGGGTTTAATTAAATTGTATGCAGATGTAGACAAACACCATAATTTGCCCTTGAGCAAACGCTACTGTTTTTGCCTGTGACGGAGAATGTGGCATCGTGGATGGTGTCTCCTGCCATCTACACTGGAGGATCCCGCTTCATCCTAGTCCATTTGGAAAGGCTCTTTCTTCTATGAGGGATTTTTAAGAGAAGGCCATTCTCTCTCCCCCAGTAAGACTCAAGCTGTTTGATCTCCCTGCTTCATGATGGGAGACCACAATGATAAGTATCACAATGATGAATAAAAACTGAGAAATGCCTGTAAAACATATACATACATGCAGGGAGAGATACAGATGTGTACACACAGATAAACACACACATATACACATATGTTCATATGCATTTCTGTATAGACATGTGCAGAGATACACAGACAGTCTGATCTGTAAAGAGAATACATGTGAAAAGGGTGTCTTGTAAGCCCTGAGCAGTCGCCTCAGTTTTCGTAATAGGAGCCGATACCCCGTGCATGAGTCCAGGCTCTTTGTCCAAACCGGTGTATATGTGAAATGCCTCGAGACAGGTTCCAGGAGAAATACATCCATTAACCTTCTGATCGTCACCCCTCTGCCCCCCCACAGGACCGTACCTAAAGAGGGGATAATTGCAGCGCCTGCTTGCAGGAACATTGTGAACAGCCCACTCCACTGGCCTGCCTTATATATCGCCAGCCACTCAAGGGCCAGCCGTGAAATTTAATTTGGAGTTTTACAGACCCATTCTGAATCCAAAATCTCAATAATAACTTTCCCTTTGCTCAGCCTTTTAACTGTGAAATTCAGTTGGGGAGTTTCGGAGCAGCAGGTAATGTCACAGCACTCCAGAGGGATTTTGCCAGAATTCTACTAAAGTGCTTGCAAGTGTCATTTCCATATTTAACTAATTTCAGTTTTTAATTAGCTCCATGTGAAAAATGAGAGTTCACGCTGAGCTCCTCTGTCAGCACAGACGCTTGTTTCCTTTCTAGGATCTCAGGACAATTAAGAAAAAAATAGTTGATGCTACAGTAAATGTGATCATGCATCGCTCTCTCAAGCCCTAACATTGTTCACTGACAAGGAGGAAGTGGCACTGCCAGGCCTACTCGCCAGACTGGGAAAGAGCAGTCGGAAAAGGGGTTAGGATGCAGATCTGTCGAGCCAAGAATCTAAGTGGTTTCTTCAGCCGCACAAAGTGTATTCTTGTTCCTGAGTTCTCCAAGATGACTTGAAATCAGTTTTTGAAAAACCACTGTATGAAGTCGGTAACTACAAAAATGATGTTCCCCTGGGAAAACAGATTTCCTCAGTGCCGTCTCCATGCTAAACTCTTGTATCCAGGTACCTCCAAGTTCATTCAATTTCAGATTAAGGCCCTTGGTGTATGAAAGTAACTTCTTTATGATTAAGTTTCAAAATGCAGTACAGACATGGAAATTTGTTAATCCTACATTCAGAGTGTAAATTTACCACTTGGGACTAACATGCAAATGAAAAACTACATACTCTTCAAAAAAATGTATTGAGAGGTCTTGCTTTGCATAAACTGAAAAATATTTGATGTGATCAGGTTTCTGAAACAATTTTGAGGAAGCCAGACAAATGCAGGTCCTGCATCTCATTTGCATAGCATCCATGTTAATGGCATTATTTGTTTAAAAGAGAAGATTCATTAAAAGTTTTGAAAATGATTGAAGTGGAAAAGGGTTCAACACTTCTCTTTAGCAGAAATTTTTGGAAACTGGTTTTGTTGGAAAGTAGAATCTTTTTTTGTTTGTTTGTTTTTCCATTTTTTATTGTTAATCAATGGTTCCCCATGGACCATGGGCATTAACAGATGATGCCGCAGTGAGAATATGAGACTCTTCCAGTGGGAATTGAAAATTGGAATCCAGGTGGCAAAAGTATCCAGACTCAAGTATTGGGACTGCGTGTCTTGATGGGTAAACACAGTGGAATGTGCTACTACTGCTAAGTCGCTTCAGTCGTGTCCGACTCTGTGCAACCCCATAGACGGCAGCCCACCAGGCTCCCCCGTCCCTGGGATTCTCCAGGCAAGAACACTGGAGTGGGTTGCCATTTCCTTCTCCAATGCATGAAAGTGAAAAGTCAAAGTGAAGTCGTTCAGTCGTGTCTGACTCTCAGTGACCCCATGGACTGCAGCCTACCAGGTCCTCCATCCATGGGATTCTCCAAGCAAGAGTACTGGAGTGGGGTGCCATTGCCTTCTCCAAGTGGAATGTGGGTAGTGTTTTATTCTGTGTAGTTTTGTCTACTGACTATGTATGTATGAGTTTTAAAGAGCAAACACAAGTTTGGGGATCAAGTAGGGCTGCCTTTTTGGTATGGAATTAGAGAAGCCTCTTGTGGGGTTGACAGAAAATCTACCATTCGAGATTTATTTGTGTAAATCACATGTGAGACAATAGAGAGGTTTTTGAACATGAAGAGACTATCTGCTGCTGCTGAGTTGCTTCGTTCGTGTCCGACTCTGTGCGACCCTATAGACAGCAGCCCACCAGGCTCCCCCATCCCTGGGATTCTCCAGGCAAGAACACTGGAGTGGCTTCCCATTTCCTTCTCCAATGCATGAAAGTGAAAAGTGAAAGTGAAGTCACTCAGTCGTGTCCGACTCTTCGAGACCCCATGGACTGCAGCCTACCAGGCTCCTCCATCCATGGGATTTTCCAGGCAAGAGTACTGGAGTGGGGTGCCATCGCCTTCTCCAGAAGAGACTGTCTAGAGTTGTTTAAAATAACTGCCACAGTGACTAGCATTGACCAGCCGTGGAGTCTTAATTAGCCCGTGAGACTCGAGGGTAGGATTTGATCACCCATCTGAGCTCAGAGAGTATGGTACTCCTCTCCCAGGGCAATGATGGGGACCCAGCTGTGATGGGGAGTGAATGGTGAATGGAGAGAAGTACAGCTTCCTAATTCAGAGTGGTCTGCTCAGTTGTCCAGAGATGAACATGGTTTGGATCTTGTATATTTCTTTGCTTTTCTCAAGGTGTTAGATCAGGTGGTCTCATCTGGATTTTCAGGGCCCCTAACTGCCTGTAGCTCATCACAAGAAACCTGTCCTTGGTGAGGAGGTATGGCTCACGGTTTCTTTGAATGTTGAAGACCCCTCTAGAATGTTGAAGACCTTTCTGAAAAGAGGAGGCAGTAGCAGTGTCCACCTAAACATTTATCCACCGATGTGGAGATTAGCAATTAGCAATCCCATAACAGGGAGTTTGTGTAATAGAACTGTGAGAATAATGCAGACTCTGAAAGTCAGAATGAGTTGTAGAGGGTGTGGAAAACCACATACCTGACTCAGAGAGAGAAAGGCTGGAATGGGTGATACTTTTAGAGAATTTTATGTGATTTCTGCGCCTAATAACTAAGGGTGAAAACATGGTTTTGTCATAGTGCTTTAATCTTACTAGCCATCCATTTATTTATTAATTTATAAAACAAGTATTTTCCAGTATAAGGCAAGAAAAGAGGCTCCAGAATCCAGACTGCTTGGGATCAAATCCCTGGGTGTTTTGTTTTGTTTTGTTTTGTTTTAATTATTTACTGGCTACATCAGCACAGGCAGGATGCTAAGCCTCCCTGTGACTCAGTTTCTTCTGTATATAATGGGCATAATAATAATACTTGTCTCATAGGAGTTGGGAGGAAATTAAATGAGAGAGTTTATGACTCACCCTTAGCACAGTGCTTGGCAAAGGAAGGAGCTGTATAGATACCATTTTTATTCTGCTGGGTTCCAGGGGTACAGTAGTGAGCCAGATATACCTAATCACTGGCCTTCTAGAATACACAGCAACAAAGCCAGATAGAATCAATGAAGACAAATCACTCATAACACATATACATACATGAGGGGAGATATGTGTGTGTGTGTGTGTGTGTACACATACATATGTATATACAGACATATATGCATTTATGTGTGTGTACATTTATGTACACACATGGGCTTCCCAGGGGGCACTAGTGGTAAAGAATCCCCCTGCCAATGCAGGGGACACAAGAGATGAGGGTTCAATCCGTGGGTCGGGAAGATCCCCTGGAGTGGGAAATGGCAACCCACTCCAGTATTCTTGCCGGGAGAATCCTGTGGACAGAGGAGCCTGGTGGGCTACAGTCCATGGCCGCAAAGAGTCAGACACGACTGAGCAACTGAGCACATGTACGTACATATACATGGATACACAGAGACAGTCGACCTGTAAAGAGAGTCCATGTGAGAAATGTGTCTCATCACCCCCAGTCTACTCAGTTTCCATAATAGGGCCCACCATAACCTCTGCATGAATCCTTAGGAGGGTCAGTCAGCCTTCCACGTTTTATGTAAAATAAGGATATTGAATTAGGAGTGTGGAATGGGAAAAAAAACAAACTCAGCAAAAAATAAACTAATTGGCTAAAGCCACTCATTAAAATGATAATCCCCTCTCTGGGCAAAGTGGTCCCACATGCACTGAAACATATTTCTCAGAAAGACTTTGGAGCCAAGTACCCTCACCCGATGAGAGCTGGCTCCTGACCACGGTATGAAGCGCAAGACCTCGTGAAAAGAACACTGAAGATAGAGTCTGAGATCATTGACAGTTGATTAAGGAATCTGTTCTAAATGTATAGAGCCTTCCCGGAAAAGGAAATACTGTCTTGCCCTTAAACCAGACATGCTTCCCATGGGCTCCTAGCCTAGCTTTTTGCTTCACTAACTATCAATTCATTCACCAGAGCTTCTCAGACACCATTGCTCCTGAGAACAGATGGGAGAACACGTAGAAAAAAGTTATTCAGCTCAAAATCTCGCCTATGCTGACCTTCCCCTGGACTGGCTTTGTGTATCCTAAATCTGAGCCCAGTACTTCACCCCAAAGCTCAGGGTCCTTTGGGGGGTACTTGGTGCTGAAAAGTCACCTCTTATCAGCAAAATAAGACAGTGTTGTCTGAAGAAAAAAATCAAGTTGAACTGTTTGACATTCCTGCTTTAGAAAATATAATTGAACTTTAGCTTTGGGCTGCTCTGTGTTGTGTTCAGTAGTCTAACAGAGAATAAATCTCTGTAAAAATTTTGTTTGTTATTTTGCTTTTGTTTCTGGTTTTACTGTTTTCCTCTGTGTGGAAGGTTTCGGTAACAACTGTTTGTTCTTGCTGTCGAGGAAGTTCAGCACACAGGTACTATAGCAGATTGATGTGGTAGTAAGAAGACATCACCTATTACTTTGTGTAATAAACCTCCTTCCAGAAGGAAAAGAAAAAATGGCTGTGTCTTGACTGCAGAACACGTTTGGTAAATATTTACAGGAATCAACACTGTTGGCAGAAATGGAACTTGCAGAAGATCTTTGCTTGCATGCGTGCTAAATCGCTTCAGTCGTGTCTGGCTCTTTGCAACCCCATGGACTGTAGCCTGCCAGGCTCCTCTGTCCATGGGATTCTCCAGGAAAGATTACTGGAGTGGGTTGCTGTGCCCTGCTCCAGGGGATCTTCCCAACCCAGAGATCGAACCCAGGTCTCCTGCATTGCAGGCAGATTCTTTACCACTGAACCACTGGGCAGAGATCTTTAGGTTTCAAATTTTCAGCTGAGATGAGAGAAGAAAAGACCTTATGAATGGGTTGTAGTGAGCCTTCTGGAAAGAGGGTACTGACATCTGGCCTAAGAGAGGGACTTGGACCAGTTAGGTAGTATCATGCTGGCTATCAGATGTCTCTAGGGGGGCTTTCAGATCAGATCAGATCAGTCGCTCAGTCATGTCTGACTCTTTGCGACCCCATAAATCGCAGCACGCCAGGCCTCCCTGTCCATCACCAACTCCCGGAGTTCACCCAGACTCACGTCCATCGAGTCAGTGATGCCATCCAGCCATCTCATCCTCTGTCGCCCCCTTCTCCTCCTGCCCCCAATCCCTCCCAGCATCAGAGTCTTTTCCAATGAGTCAACTCTTTGCATGAGGTGGCCAAAGTACTGGAGTTTCAGCTTTAGCATCATTCCTTCCAAAGAAATCCCAGGGCTGATCTCCTTCAGAATGGACTGGTTGGATCTCCTTGCAGTCCAAGGGACTCTCAAGAGTCTTCTCCAACAGCACAGTTCAAAAGCATCAATTCTTCGGTGCTCAGCCTTCTTCACAGTCCAACTCTCACATCCATACATGACCACAGGGAAAACCATAGCCTTGACTAGATGAACCTTTGTTGGCAAAGTAATGTCTCTGCTTTTGAATATGCTATCTAGGTTGGTCATAACTTTCCTTCCAAGGAGTAAGCGTCTTTTAATTTCATGGCTGCAGTCACCATCTGCAGTGATTTTGGAGCCCAAAAAAATAAAGTCTGACACTGTTTCCACTGTTTCCCCATCTATTTCCCATGAAGTGGTGGGACCGGATGCCATGATCTTCGTTTTCTGAATGTTGAGCTTTAAGCCAACTTTTTCACTCTCCACTTTCACTTTCATCAAGAGACTTTTGAGTTCCTCTTCACTTTCTGCCATAAGGGTGGTATCATCTGCATATCTGAGGTTATTGATATTTCTCCCGGAAATCTTGATTCCAGTTTGTGTTTCTTCCAGTCCAGCGTTTCTCATGATGTACTCTGCATATAAGTTAAATAAACAGGGTGACAATATACAGCCTTGACGAACTCCTTTTCCTATTTGAAACCAGTCTGTTGTTCCATGTCCAGTTCTAACTGTTGCTTCCTGACCTGCATACATATTTCTCAAGAGGCAGGTCAGGTGGTCTGGTATTCCCATGTCTTTCAGAATTTTCCACAGTTTATTGTATCCACACAGTCAAAGGCTTTGGCATAGTCAATAAAGCAGAAATAGATGTTTCTCTGGAACTCACTTGCTTTTTCCATGATCCAGCAGATGTTGGCAATTTGATCTCTGGTTCCTCTGCCTTTTCTAAAACCAGCTTGAACATCAGGAAGTTCACGGTTCACATATTGCTGAAGCCTGGCTTGGAGAATTTTGAGCATTACTTTACTAGAATGTGAGATGAGTGCAATTGTGTGGTAGTTTGAGCATTCTTTGGCATTGCCTTTCTTTGGAATTGGAATGAAAACTGACCTTTTCCAGTCCTGTGGCCACTGCTGAGTTTTCCCAATTTGCTGGCATATTGAGTGCAGCACTTTCACAGCATCATCTTTCAGGATTTGGAATAGCTTTGGCAAGAGTGAAATATCAATTTGATGCTAGCTGAATTCTGTTTTTCTTTTCCATTAAATTTTATTATATGGTATTGAATGTGGTTCCCTGTGCTTTACAGTAGGACCTTGTTGTTTATCCATCGTATATATATTAGCTTGTATCTGCTAATCCAAAACTCCCAATCCATCCCTCCCTGGCTGTCCCCCTCGCTTGGCAACCACAAATCCTGTTCTCTGTGTCTGTAAGTCTGGTTCTGTTTCACGGATAAGCGCTTTTGTGCTATATTTTGGGTTCCACGTATAAGTGATATCACGTGGCATTTGTCTTTCTCTTTCTGACTTACTTCATTTACTATAATAATCTCTAGGTCCATCCGTGTTGTCACAGATGGCGTTCTTTTGTTCTTCTTTGTGGCCGAGTAGTATTCAATGGTTCATAATGTATCACATCTTCTTTGTCCATTCCTGTGTCGATGGGGATTTAGGTTGCTTCCAAGTCTTGGCTAATGGCCAATAGTGCTGCTATGAACATACAGTTCCCTGTATCTTTTCAAATTAAAGTTTTCCCCAGATAAATGGCAATGAGTGGGATTGCTGGATCACATGGTGACTCCTTTTAGCTTTCTGAGGAACCTCCATACTGCTTTCCATAGTGGCTGCACCAATTTACATTCCCACCGAGAGTGTAGAAAGGTTCCGTTTTCTGCTCACTGCCTCCAGACTTTATTTGTAGACCTTTTAATGATGGCCATTCTGACCTGTGTGATCTAAATAGTTAGTTGTAGGTATAATTTGCATCCCTCTAACTACTTTGGCCACCTCATGCGGAGAGTTGACTCATTGGAAAAGACAATGATGCTGGGAGGGATTGGGAGCAGGAGGAGAAGGGGATGACAGAGGATGAGATGGCTGGATGGCATCACCGACTCGATGGACATGAGTTTGAGTGAACTCCAGGAGTTGGTGATGGACAGGGAGGCCTGGCGTGCTGCAATTAATGGGGTCGCAAAGAGTTGGACATGACTGAGTGACTGAACTGAACTGAACTGAATAATCCTAGATGAATTTTCTGATAAAATCCTCAGGTCCCATCTGGGAATCCATACAGTTGATAAAAAGTATTGTGCACAAGATTTACACAGCAGACAGCCACAGTTTTTACACTTGGTGAAGAATGCAAATGCCTGCCACAGGCTCTCATCTGCGTGGACAGCCGTCCCAACACAACCGGAAGCAGTGTCTGGGCACCTCTGGGTATGGACAGTACTTTGCTCCACAAAGAACTCTGTACCTCTTCAAGGGTTTTACCAAACTGTTGTATATACAAAATAGGAACCCTGATTGACTCCCACAAGTTCCTTTGGTGACAAGGCTGCCAGATTCACTGTAGAACCCCAATGAAATCTGAGTTGCAGATAAGTAACACGTAAAGCTTTTAGAATTAGTGTGTCCTAAATTAGTACGTTCAAATGTAACTAGCATCCTGTATTTTTATTGGCTCAGATGTGGCATCTTCACCTGATGACCAGGTCTCTATACACAGCACCTTCTGCATATTGTCTTCAGTTCAGGCCCATGGTGTTATCTTCCTTCAAGGCCACGGTGACAGGCCCAAGGCAGGACCTGTGACCCCAGCTGAGACAGACAGTGGGCCAGGTCCTCCTGCACTTCCATGAACTGTCTTAACAGCCTTCCAAAAATTGCCCTATTCTGCTGAAGCTACATCAGGCTAAGCCGTAATGGTCCTGAGCTAGTACATAGCTTTTAAGCTCAGACTCATGGGTTCAGCCTCCCGGGCTAAAGAAGAAAAGAAATTGCCCCAAGAATGCTCACCAACAGATATTTCCTGTCAGAAGTCCCTGCCACAACTACCTCAGTGCATCTCTTTGGACAGCACTGTGCCTGATGGGAGGAAGGGGCTGCAATCCTTCTGCCAAACAGAGCTCAGATCCGCCAAGACCTTCCTGCCCTCAGTCTGCACGTCAGCAGTCAGGGCTGACCAGAGAGCAGAGGGGGGAACCTTCCCTTTGTGCCATCTTGCAGCCATTGTCTAAAATGTTGTCTCTCTGAAAATATCTCCCCAATTTTAGGCACAGTGCCTAAAATTTCCACCCTGAGAGTTTATATGTTTGGCTTAAGCTCCCTTATGATTACACATCTATTAACACTAGAAAATGTGAAGTTGCTATAAGCGGGGGAGGACATTCATTGAATTCATATGCATTGAAGTGGCCGATAGTTGGGAAAGCAAAGTTCTGAGTGAGTTGGATGGGAGTCCAGGAAGCTTCCAGTGTGATGGGAAGGCATTCATACGAGTGGCACTGCTGAATCTGGAGGTGTTGGTGGGTCTCTGATAGCTGGTCTTCCCAGATAGGCAGAGCAGACAGACAGCAGACCCTGGGAGGAGAGGAGGCAGGCTCGGGAGGAACTTCCCCTGCTTCTCTGTTTCACTTTGGCTCAGGTCTGGTTCTGGCATTGTTCCCATCTTTCCACTCTGGCTTGAGCATCTCTTTTCCGTCTTGCGTCTTCCTAGCTGGTTGTGACATTCGTCTCATGTGGGAGGAGACCTTAAGCACCTGGCAGGAGGTTCTGGGTCTCTCACCTCCTCCACCCTTGTGGAAACGGACAAGGGGAGCTTGTTCCCACCCTTCGGGTTCTGCTTTACTCATTGCTGTTGCACCAGTAGTTTTCCAACGTGAGCATCCATCAGAATCTCTTAAAGGGCTTGTTAATCCAGAGATACCTGAGCCCCACCCGTGCCTGAGTTTCTGATTTATGGGTCTGGAGTAGGGCCCAGTAATTTGCATTTCCTAACAAGCTCTCAGAGGATGCTGATTCTGCTAGTCTGGGCACCATGGCCTGAACCCACTGGCCTGGACAGGCAGCTTTTGGAGGGCAGCAGCGTCTTGGTAACCACTCCCCTCCTGAGCCTGGCTCAGCACCAGGCTCACAGTCAAGGATTAGAGGAGGTTCGTTAACTGGGCTCTCCCACACTGCACAAACCTAACCATGTGAGCAGGCTGAATTTGTGACTATCAGAGTAAATGTAGGAAATATTGCTATTGAATGTTTTTTACACAGAAGCATCTCCTGAATATTAACACAGGAAGGGATTCAAGGTAGCAATCTGGGTAGAAAGAGGGAGGTTGGAGGGCTTGTGTTGAAGTTACATTTGCATAGAAAAGATGCTGATTTTACTTGGACTGTGTTTTGGTGGTAGCTTTGGAGAAGGTTGATAGAAATCATTTAGAATCCCCCCTCACCTCCCTTTCCCACCCCAGCTGCACCTCCCAGCACTGCTTCGTGTTGCCAGTGACACCACACACGCATGGAATCTGTGAGTCGGGTCAGCAGGTCTGACATCCCACTTGAAAGTGTCTCCCCAAAAGGATGACTTTAAGAATCCAGGCAGCAAGGTGGAAGCGAGTGAGGTCAGGGGTCTGTGCTCCTCGAGAACAGCGCCTGGCCTCCCTGCCAAGGTGTTTAACCCCTGTTCGGTTGGGCTCCATCACCTCTTCTGTAAGATGAGTCTGGAGAAGATGACCCCTAAGTATTTTTCCACTTCGGATTCTGAGGTTTTCATTCAGAATGCAGGGCATCTCCAATTTAGGGATGACTATTTGCTTATAATCAAGCGATTTGGAATTTGAAAGATACTTTTCTCCAAATAGTGTTATTTCTGGCCAATCCACACAATGACTTGTTTATTGAGCTTGTAACTCTGTCAAGCTGGGCTCAGTGTTATACATGCTGTATTTCATTAAATGTGACGATCTCTCCTGGGAGGTAGGGAGTGTGAAGATTCCCACTTTACAGATGAGGAAACTGAGGGTCAGATAAGTCAAAAGACTAAACAAAACTCCCAGAATCTCAGATACCTAAGGGCCAGGGAGACCTGGGCTTGAAGCCAAGTCTTTTTGGCTGCTAAGCTGCTCTAACTACATGTTCCATTGTCTCCATAAAAGTATATTTTGCCCACAATGCACCTGAAGTGTAGCTTCTAGTCTTTAGGCAGAAAGAAAGTAGCATTCTGTTTTGACACTTTTATTCTGAGAGGCAGAATGCATTATGGTTAAGTGTTCTGAGCCAGAGTTTCCAAGTTCAAAGCCCAGCTCTGTTACTGGTGGTTGGATGACCAGGTTACTTAATCTCTCACTTCTATAGTTTCTTCAGATATAAATGAGTAATAATAAAAATATCTGTCTCTGGAGCTACTGTAGTAAATGATTAATATATTTAAGTTGGACCATTGAAAATTACTGATATTCTACCACATTTGATCTATCAAATATTTCATGGCTAAATATTTAACCTTTTAGAAGTGTCTAGCACCCAGCAACCACCAAATAGTGTTGACTATTATTGAAAATCACATTGCAAACTAGTATATACAAGAGGCTTAAGCAGCAAGGCCCTTCAGGAGATGGTAAAGGCAGGTGTGCTACAATCCATGGGGTCTCAGAGTTGGACACAACTGAGCGACTGAACAACAACAACTTACAGCATAGGAAACTGTATTCAGTATCCTGTGAGAAACCATAATGGAGAAGAATATGAAAAAGAAGATACAGACACACAACTGAAGCATTTTGCTATATAGCAGAAATTAACACAGCATTCTACATCAGCTATACGTCAATAACACTTAGAAAAAGGAAAGAGATTTGCATGGTGGGTTTGTAGTATCTGGGATATAGTAGGTGCACAATGATTGCCAGTGAATCTGTGAGTTAAATAGAAACAGGAATGGCCAGGAAGACATCCATGGTGGTCTGGGCTATGGATATGTTTGTGGGCAGCAGGTGGTGTGGATCAGGACTCTTGAATTCCAGCAGGTTCCAGACTATCCTGGCATGATCCTGGTATATGGTGGGGAGGCTCTCAGCAGGAAGGACTGACCCCATGGATCCAGCCTGCCTTCAGCCGTCTTAGTCCTCTGGCACTGAAGATATAAAGAGCAAGCCTCAAGGTGGAGGGACTGTGTGGGAGGTCAGGTCTTGTGGTTCAATTATGTTTTGCTTTTATCCAGCTAAGAAATAATGAGAGAAGACAGGCAGGAGCAGCCTTCTTTCCAGCCCCTTCTTCTACTGCTGGTGTTGTTAATTTTTTTCCTCTCTTAGACTACTGTAGAGGGCAGAAAAACACAGAAATAATGGTGGGTCTTTGGAAATAGAAAGACGAATGTTCTAAGTTAGAGGCAGTCTAGCAGGGGGTGGTGTTTGCCCAGTGTAGGAGGCAGACCACTGTGAACTGTGTGGGCACACGTCTTTATTTCAGTAATTCTGTGTTTATTTTCATTATCACAAAGCCTTACAACTAATACATCAAGCTTTTTATTTCACAGATACTATTTTGGGATGAGGCTAAGTGGATTAAAATTTTAAGGGGGGGTAAGGGTGATTTTAAAATGTAGTGAGGAAATAATAGGATGAGTGGAGATGGGATTTAGTAAAAAATCAGGAACATGGTCCATGATGACTGAGGTTAGGGAACCACCAGTGAGGGATTGAGAAATATATGGCTCTGGCACTTAGTAGCTGTGTGAGAGTAGGTTAAGTTATTTAATCTCCCTAGGCCTCAGTTTCTTCATCTATAAAACAGACATAATAAGTCCTGCCTCAAAGATGATGTTTTAGGGGCAAGAGGATATTCAGATGAGAAATGCCTATAGTAATTGAGAGCCTGATACAAAGTCCAGATTCAGTAGATACTGTTTATGACTATCGCCATGATTATTCTTAGCCTGGTACACTGTAAGACCTCTGTTAATTGCATTTTTTTAAACACAGCTTGTCAAGTCATTCTTTTATTCAGTAAATGTTTTTTGGACACTAGTGTGTTCTAAACCTGATACAGGCTGCTGCAGCAAACTGAAAAGTATGTTAGTTGCTCAGTCGTGTCCGACTCTGTGACACCCTGTGGACTGTAGCCTGCCAGGCTCCTCTGTCCACGGGAGTCTCCAGGCAAGAATACTGGAGTGGGCAGCCATCCTTCTCCAGGGGATCTTCCCAACCCAGGGATCAAACCCAGGTCTCCTCCATTGCAGGCAAATTGAAATGAGCTGGCTAAAGACTCACTCTCACCCCTCAAGGTGCTCATGGCTCAGAGTTTGAGGGGAGGTAGCGTGACCAGCAAATAAGTTATTACCGCATAAAGCTGCAGATGCCCTGAGAGATGTGGGCACAAAATATCCTGGGAGCAAAGAGGAGGAAATCGGCCTAGAAGAACCCCAGTAAGCCACAGTGGTCTGGAATTGTACTGTCCAGTAGCCACATGTGAACTGAATTTTTCACTTTATTTCACTGTAGTTCATAACATGGTTTTCTGTTTAACAAACTTTTATTGTTTTGGCAGAACCACATTTCACTGTACCCAAGGTGGGGAGGGGTCACCAGCTGAAGAGAAGAGGGAGGGTGCGTAGAATGTCATTCTGCTGTCATTGCAATGCTTTATATAAGCCAGAAATGCCTTGGTGGTTACAATGCTGCTGCCTGTTGAAACCAACGTGTACCTTCAGCAGGAAAGAAATCTGTGGAACTTACGTGTAAATTGTCAAAAATTCAAAATAAGCCTAGCTGTATCATTTATCTTATTGCAGATGAAAATGTACTTCTCTTTTGATGGATACTGGTGGTTTGCATTGCAATAAGAAGGTATCCCTTTTTTCCTAAAGCAGTTTTTTTTCCCAGTTAAAAAGTTGACCATGTTAATAGTAAGCATATCAGAGAACCAGGACTACCATATTTCTGAAACTTTTCACTTCCCACTCTATGATCAGGCTCTGGGGGAAAGAACTAACTCCTTTTAAAATTCAATGTTTCTTTCCATAAGAATCAAGTTTTAAATGTTACAGGTTAGGCATGTGAAATCCACTTAACTTAAAACCATTTAAGAAAAAGATCAAGTCCAATTTGCTAACACGAGATTTTTTTATTCTGGAGTTGAAAAAAAATCCTTGAGTGAACCATGTCAGAAATTAAAAATTGAAAAGAACACTGGCAGCCTCCCCATGTGCCTAATTTGGCTTTGCTGAACAAATGACCAAATGAAATGAGAATTACATACAGGATTTGCTCAACATCCTTATTTCTTCAACTCATTTCTCACTCCTGAAAAATTACCAAGTTGACATGCAGGAGGAATCACATCTCTATCAACCACGGCATCCTTGGACCAGGTAGAAATAAATAGAAAAATAGTGATTTTAGATTCCAGGTGTGAATGAACTTCTGCAGCAGAAGTACTTCGTCATAGAAACCCTAGCTAATGAATTTAGAATCAGGAAGAACAATAAAGCCCAGTTTGTTGACTAATTTATTAACAGGCTATTTTTGCTCATGCCCTGCATTGCAGATAATAGTAATAAAAATCTTAGGTGAGAGAAGATGGCTTCTCTGCAGTGCCTTCATTGTTTTTTAAGGCCTTTCATTGCCCATCAGCTTCTCTGTCTTTAAGGAAATGGAAGAGACAGCAGAGAGGGCACCAGACAAAGAATTAAGAGACCAAGTTTCAAATCCAGGCTCGGCCAGTCATTGGCTGTCATGGGCACCATCTGTACAGCAAAGATCTGGACCAGATGACCTTTGAGCCCATCTTAACTGTGGCTCTTCCCTCCTAATGTGATGCAGAAAAGGAAGCCACAAGGCTGCCTCTGATAAGGGGTTCATGCCAATGGGGGAGGGCTATCTAGATGAATATACATCCCCCATCTCCACTGGTATTGGACTTGAGTTGACAGTTGTCCTGCTGTGAGCTGGGTGATACAGTCAGTACTCAGGCTATAGGTGTCACGGGACTCAGGTTCAAGTCACCCCTCAACCACTTACCAGCTGCATGTTATATCAATTCCTTGAGCTTCAATTTTGTTATCTGTGAAATGGGAGAATAATGTACACACTCCATAAAATCTATGCCTGGCACACATTAAGGGCTTAATAAAAGGTAGCCACGATCACCATGGTTGTCATGACAAAATGATCTGAGACCCAACAGGAAGTGAGACACATTTCTTGAGTGCCTCCTGTGTGTTTGATATCCCCAGGTTCCTGCCTCTTTTATACCGACTACACCCTGCAAGGTTGGTTTGATCACCCCTCTCCCCATAGAGATATAAATGGCTGAGAACATGTGCTTGATTCCATAATCAGCTCCCCAATTCTGAGCCCTGTTAGTGTGGGCAAAATTCCCAACACCTTTTGGGCTCAATTTTTTCATCTATTAAATGGGAATGATAACAGAACCCACTTCTGGATTTATTGTAAAGGGTAAGTAAGGTAATGCATACTCAGTGGCTCAGTACTGGCCACTGAATCAGTACTTTATAAAAATGTTAGCTTTTATTCTAGCTGAGGAATGTAAAGCTCAGAGAGGTGAATTCATTGGTTCAAGGTCATCTGCTTATGAGTAGCCATGCAGGGCTTTGAACCCTGATGGGGCTGAATCTCTCAGGGACTCAGGAGAGGGAGATAGCTCCTTCTTTACCCTGTTGCTAAGCTGCTCTGGCTTGGCTGCCATTCTCAGACTGCCTGGCTGTGGGCTCTGAGTTCACTCAGAAGGCTCACTGGGAGCAGTTGGCTGGGGGCTGCCTGGGTCTCAGGGAAGGAAGTGAGTCTGGACCTTACTTCTCATTTGCAGCAGTTGAGAGAACAGAGTAGGGCCACCACGCTAATTGTCACCTTCCAGACCCCTCTCCTCACTCCCGCTTACAGAAGGCTATTTTCAAAAGAGAGTTCCCCCTCTTTGTTCCAGCACAAACAGCACATCTCCTGATCGATATGACATCTCATCCTCTAAAACATTTATAATGTCTGCTTCCTAGGATTCCAGTGGCCACGTGCCACGCGCAGCCCACATCGCCTTCCCTTGTAGTTGGTGGTCTTAGGGACCAGCACCCTCTTGAACAGGACTGCTGGTTGCTGTTCCTTAAAGAGCTGAGTATTGTTCGGATTGTCAGCCCTGAATGGTAATCTTCAGGGGGTGCGGCGGGGAGAAAGATGCATTGAGGTGTATGTGTAAGGATTGTGGGGATGTGTTTTGCTATCACAAAAGCTCTTAAAATCCGAGACCGTGATATATTTGCAGAATAAAACCTACCGATATTATCATTCTCTAAAGGTATTTTGATCACATGGGTCCTTTCTTGGAGAAAGAAAGGCTTTTATTTTAGTTCTTTCCCGGGAAAAATAACAGCAGGAACGGAGTAGTCTGGGGTGGGAAATGATGCTCTGTGTGTTGAATGGCTCCGGGTGTGTGTTTTATCGGCCCGAGGATGAGCTGGCTCGTTGGACAATGGGAGGCTCCAGCAGCATCACCTCTCCTCCAGTGTATTCTCTTGGGGTCCCCACACGAGAAACAGAAAGTGGCCATGAGCGTGTGTGTCTGTCTCACATATCGATCTGCCCAGTGATGCTGGGAGCTGGGGGGGCCTTGATAGAGGTCCCCGGAGCACAGCAGACACCACACACCCACACTGTTCACAGCTGCTACCTGCAGTGCAGTGGGCGCATGGGGACGACGGGAGTGGGACTGACACCAGGTGGGAGCCCCGTGCACCCTCAGGTGGCAAGGAGCCCCATTTGTTTCCTCTAAACACAGGAACTGATTAATCTCATACCACTTCCCACTCGCTGTACCATTCCAAGCCTGTCACAGGAATAGATGAATGTGCTGGTCCCTCCGTGTGGATTCTTCTTGCATCCGGAACATACTGCTCTCTGGTCTCAGGGCTGCCTCATGCAACTGGCTCCTTGTCCTCATGGCAGACATGCAGGAGGGGCCAGAAATCCTCCCTACTTTTTCGAGGGACAAGAATGAGAAAGGCACAGACAAAGCGTGTGTGGGGAACCATTGTGGCACCGTGGCCGGTGGATGAGAGAGTGCAGGTAGAGGGATAGAGGCCGGTCCATTTCTCCCAAGCCCCTCTCACTCCCCGTGGTCCTGCCAGGATTCTGATATGGTCATCTACAGCTCATCTTTTCTCTTCCGTGTAATTCCTGGGCTGTAAACTTTGCGACCACTTTGGAACCTGCGGGCTGGAAGTTGGACACAGGCAAGTAAGTTTTCAGAGCATTCTTGGGAGATAGGTGCACAAATCCCATTAGTAGTAAAGGGATTTGTGGGCGTAACTTCCCTGCAGTGCTTTGAAAGTTTATTCCGTTCAGTGTATCGCAGTACAGTAGGGCGAAAATAAAAGAAATCACTCCACCATGGCCGTTTGAAAGGGATTTAAAAAAAAAAAAAAAAAAAAACTCCTTTAAGATTTAATTGTTTAAAACTCCTTTAAGACTTTAGGCATTTCCAAGAATGTTCTCTCTCACGGTTTTGTTTGCAGCTCTTCTTTTAGGCAGAAGGTCATTTTGGCACTAACAGCCTTCCTCAAAAGGATAATTAATACGTTGCAGCAACCCCTCCCTTCAAGTAGGAAGACATGCTGTCGTCTACCGCGTCCCCAAAGGATGATAAGCAAACCGACCCTGGAAAAAGTCACCAAACATATTGATGGTTGGGCAGTCAGACTGTAAATTGAAGTTGCCACACAGATTTATTTTCTCCAGACAATGGCCATTCCTTTAAGTTAAATAGCACACTGGTTTTTTTATATTTATAGAAGACTAATCACTACTTACAAAAGGAGGTATCTGTTCCCGAGTGAGCCTTGACAGTATTTAGGAAGAGATTCTGTAGCCCACCTGACTTGTTCCGTCTTGGCAAAGCCGTGGTTCATTTAAAAAACTCAGAGGGCCCAGTGGCCTCCAGTCAGGACTTGGTGGAGGGAGTCACTGGCTGGAGGGCATGGTGGTCGACTCTGCAGGTACACGTGTCTCAGTCAGAATCTCAGGCTTCCCATTTACTGGCTCTGGATCTTGGGCTAGTCACTTACCACATTATTGACCAGAGATGTAATTACCCAAGTGTTATTGACCAGAGACATTTCAGTATTCACTTACAAAACAAATCGCAGGCCACAGACCTTGCTAAGTCGCTTCAGTCGTGTCCGACTCTGTGCAACTCCATAGACGGCAGCCCACCAGGCTCCCCCATCCCTGGGATTCTCCAGGCAAGAACACTGGAGTGGGTTGCCATTTCCTTCTCCAATGCATGAAAGTGAAAAGTGAAAGTGAAGTTGCTTAGTCGTGTCCGACTCTTAGCGACCCCATGGACTGCAGCCTTCCAGGCTCCTCCATCCATGGGATTTTCCAGGCAAGAGTACTGGAGTGGGGTGCCATTGCCTTCTCTGTGTTCTTCCCCAGATGTCATCATAAATTGCTTGCTTGCTTTCTTCCTTCCTTCCTTCAAGGCTTGGCTCAAATGTTACCTATCACAGATGTCATTTTTATTCATTTATTTTCTTTTACTGGAGGACACTCCCTTTTCGTTTACTTTACAGTATTATAATGGTTTCTGCCATACATCAACATGAATTGGCCATAGGTATACATATGTCCCCTCCCTCTTAAACTCCCCTCCCACCTCCCTCCCCACTACAGACATTATTTTTGATTGGTCTATATTTAAACAGGATCTTCCCTGTAGCTCAGATGGTAAAGAATCTGCCTCCAATGCAGAAGACCTGGGTTTGATCCCTGGGTCGTAAAGATCTCCTGGAGAAGGGAATGGCAATCCACTCTAGTATTCTTGCCTGGAGAATCCCATGGACAGAGGAGCCTGGCAAGCCATAGTCCATGGGGTCACAAAGAGTCGGACACAACTGAGCGACTAAAACTACTACTAAACTACTATATTTAAGTGAAAGTGAAAGTTTCTCAGTCGTGTCTGACTCTTTACGACCCCATGGACTGTATAGTCCATGGAATTCTCCAGTCCAGAATACTGGAGTGGGTAGCCTTTCCCTGCTCCAGGGAATCTTCCCAACCCAGGGATCGAACCCAGGTCTCCTGCTATATTTAAACAAGCAAAAAAAAAAAAAAGTTCCATTCCCCATCCCCCATATCCTGGCATTTCCTAGCCCTGGACCCTACTTTTCATTTATGTGTTTAGTTTCTGTTTCCCACTAAAATGTAAGTTCCATGAGAGCAAGGGATTTGTCTGGTTAAATGGCTTTATTCCTGGCACCTAGGAATACATACCTAACACACTCTAGGTACTCAATAAATATATGCTGAATGATAAATGATGAATAAATAATGCAAACACTGTAATTAGCCCAACACCTGGCTCCATGCCAAAATAAATGTTAATTGTCACCATCATCATTGAGCAGGCTCATTTGCATGTGTTAATTTTCACTACTGCTTGCAGAAGTGCTTTTGCAGATTGCCTGTGCAAGTTCCAGGTTAGCATTGGTGCACTAGAGATCAGAGTATTCCACCTGGATTCTTTCTCTCCTCTGGACAGGGGCCCTTTCCAAATTGGGTACATTTCCCACAGGAGCCCTGGCATTGTTGGCTTGATCTGCTGATGTCAGGGTGGGGAGACCCAGCCCTGACCCTCCCCATCAGCCTGCCTGGTCTCCAAAGGAGCTCTGCTGTCATCTCTAAGGCCCTTGCGAATCTGCTCGCAGGCTGAGCCACAAGACCCGGCGAGCTCGACTCCCTGGCCCCCTCCCTAAGCTCTGCTTGGCCTGAAGGCTTCCATTTTCAAAAGGAAAGCCCAGTCTCTTCCTCCATTTATGTATCGACAAAGCTGATCTTTAAAGATAGCCCCGGTTCCTGGGGACCTGCTCGGCAAACACAGAACCCCCGTGGCCCCCGTGTTTGCCCTCTTTGACAAGCAGGGGCTGAGCAGCTCTCTGGGAAGAGTTGCTGACATATTGATTGGCCCTCTTGTCAACTTGATCCTCTGCCAGCCAGTGAGCATGGAAGGTTCTAAGTGGCACCCAGCAGGGCCCACACATAGCCTAATTACTATTTCAGACAACCCCCATTCCAAGCTGCCACTTTTCCAGGCCTCCAGTCTCCTGCCCTTGCGGTTGCTAGAGAATTCTTTTACCTGCCACCAGCCCCTCTACCTTCCCTTTGCTTTGGTTCCCCCTGAGTATTTCAATCAGAGCGTATCTGGCACAAACACAGGCAAGTTCACTGAGAAAACAGTACCCTCACTCCAGGTAGGTCTGTTTATTATTCCTGCTGAAATCTGGGGTCTGTGTGTGGTCTGTCGGTCCTGCCTTGGTGCATTTTTAGTACTTGATGAAAGTTTTCTCCAATTAGCCAGAGACACTTTCAGAGTCTGTTTGCCTATTGTGTTTTTAGTGGCTGGTTTCCCAGCTGCCCCTTCATTACATGAACTTCTACTTGGAGGCTTTTCCTCTTTTGTCCCTCCTGCCCTGTGGAGCCCCCTGGTTCCATCCCAGGGTCTCTCTGGAGTGGAGCCTGTCAAATCATGATAAATTGTGCATTTTGGCTGTCGGTAGGGGGTGAATAACATTAGGGAAAGGGTCTCCCAAACTCATTTCACTCTTGACCCTCAGATGGCCTGAACAGGACCTTTTGGGATGAGCTGCTGGAGCATTTGTGGCTAGCAGAGGAGGGGACCACCCCCACTGCATCCAGATGTCTTTGGGAAGAAAACAATGAGGCCAGTGTTCACCTAAAATCTTTAGATGAAAAAGCAATGGGCTTCTTCCCTGAGTCTTCTTGGCTTTCTAAGTCTGATTCTGAGAGTAGATCAGAATTGGAGATATCATCACTTAATGTTTAAAGAGCTACTTGTTGTTCATAGAGAAAAAAATGCGGTGGCCCTAAATATGTGCTAACTCTTCCCAGCTGGTTTTTAGAAAGGATCCTGACCCTGTAAGTAAATAACTCTAGGTCTGCACAGACACCTAAGGTATAAATGTACAATTTCTCACATCCCTTATACTTAAATGTATCAGTCAAGATCGGCTCAAGCATGCTGCTGTAACAAAGTGCCCTAAATTCTCCATTGCTTGCAACAGTAACAGTTCCCTTCGGCACTCATTCTGTATTCTATCACTGATCAGTCATGGCTCCAGGCCTTGCTGTCTTCACTCCAGACCCAAGCTGATCATGTGGCAGAGGGAAAAGGTGTACAGCATGTGTGGTAAAAATCAACAAGGTGAGGAGCTGTAAACCAGCCCCAGGGAAAGGATGCTAACTATATATTGAGCCAGCCAAAATGTTCGTTTGAGTTTTTCCATAAAATGTTATGAACTTTTTGGCCAGCCCAATAAAATGGCACTTCATAGACTATAGGGAGATTAATCATGAGTTATGAGACCAGGTTGGCTGAGATCCTGTTGCGAACCAGAATTTGTAACCAAATCACTGTGAAGTATGAAGCAGCCAACCACCTCATGTTGTAATCCTCCTGGGATTCCAAAAGCCCCCTGTGATCATACTTAATAGTCAACAGCTTCCTTGTCTGTGAAATGGGCATGATGATAGCACCCGCCTCGAATGTAAGCAGTGAGCCTTGACATAATATCTGTAGAATGTCTGCCACGGGGCTGCCTATAGCAGGGATCCAAGGACCGGCAGCAGGTATTAATATCCTAATCATCAAAATGCTTCTCTTCGCAGACCTGTCCGTATTACTGCCAGCACTGTTTCATTCCATCCTTTACACATCCATATTATGTATTTTTTATTTATCGGAGTACCGTATCCTACAATCCAGCTCTTCACATCTGCCCCCATGTGTCATTACCAATTGTAATGAACGCTTATGGAGTGTCTTCTATATTCAAGACATTCTGCTAAGTCTTCAGGGGGTGGCAGATGCTGAACCTCCCTCTGGCCCTAAGCAGCCATTATCCTACCTGTAAAGGGAAACCTTTACAAAAGGTAAAGAGAGAGAGACTGACTGAGAGACTGATTTCTCAGCCCCCATCATCAAGCCAATCAGTAGCAGAATAAGAAACAGAATTCTCATTAGTCAGGAAACTCATTTACTTCACAGCTCCCCTGAGTCTTTATCCTAAGGACACTTTGGTCCTTCCCCATAGTCCAGAAAGAGAGTCTCATTTTCCTACTCAAGGAAGAGAGAAGGAATAGCTGACCAAGGGAAAAAAAAAGTGCAAGCAAAAGTCTGTTTCAAACTTTCCCACCCCGCCCCCACAAAGAAAAAACCAAGAGGTGGTTCTACATCTGATATAGTTCTCATTTCTTTAGTTAAAGTTCAATTCAACAACAGAACATACGCCCAAACTTGAGTTTCATTTTGCAGCTTGAGTTACATGGCTTCTACTGGGAGGACAGAGCCTGTGCACCATCGATTTGGCTCTTGTCCTTTTCCAATCTTCTTCTCACTTTATTTTTCCTTTCACTTCTGGGAGTTCTCTGAGAAGTTACGTGTATACTCTAACCCGAACCCTTCTCATCCCACCTGGGGTTTTCTTGCTTTCAGAATTCGTTTTTTGTTTTAATAAAGAGATGCTATAGAACCCAAGATAAAAAGCGGGGTGGGGGGGGGGCAGGCATCTTTGCAAACAGAGGCCACTGTTCCCTGGATGTTTTCTCTTTATCCAGTAAGATTGGGGTATTGCTTGCTTGCTGATCTTCCAAAGCTGATCACTGAAACATGTTCTGCACCTTGAAATGGCAAGTTTGAATACCAGGAGAGGGGAACAGGGACTTCCCTGTGGCTCACTGGTGAAGAATCTGCCTACCAATGCCAGGGACCCAGGTTCGATCACTGGGTTGGGAGGATCCCCTGGAGAAGGAAATGGCAACCCACTCCAGTATTCTTGCCTGGAAAATCCCATGGACAGAGAAGAGCCTGAAGGGCTACAGTCCATGGGGTCTCAAAGAGTCAGACATGACCGAGCGACTAAACAGCAACAACCTCAAGAGGGGAGCAGTTTTGACAAGAGTTTCCATATTGAGAAGGCACCTGGGGAGGTTGTTTATCCTCTTTGACTGATGAACCCTCCGCTTCCTTCTCTAAATGTGAAAAGGCAAAATCGTGTAAGGCCTGGGCCCCAGCTAGACCTGCAATATGTGTTTGCGTCTCGCTTAAAACACAGAGGCCCTCCTTGCATCTCCCATGTAGCAGCAAGCCGGCTTGAGGCGAGGCCCAATAACCAATTGTAACTTTTTAAAAAATCATTTAAAAATAGCTAATTCCTTGGCTCCCTTCACCTGGTAATTACAAATCAGATGCTATCGTTATCTTGAAGCTGCCACAATTAGTTCTCATGTCCTGACCTCTGTACGCTGAAAATATGTCATTATTTGAGGCAGTCGGATCTGGTCTCTTCAAGTAAGTGACCTACATAGAATAGATAAACTGCAGGAGAAAATTAGGTGTTACCCAGATGGAAAGTGTACAGTGAATGTCACTTATTAGCATGAATCATCTCGAAGAGTTGCAACAGTGGGCTGTGCACTTCAGAGGAATGTAGAGAAAGAAAACTTGGTTATGAGGTAGGGGCGTGTGTAAGAAAAAAGCAGACATGCCCCCAAGGACACCTTGCCACCTTCATCCACAGCCATCAATCTGAGCTGTAAAGTTTGAAGATAGGTTTTCTAACCTTAAAACAATGCAGCCTGACTTTAGGTGGTGGTAAGCAAGCAGAATTAATTGCTGTGTGAACAATTTCCTAAGCATTGTTAATTGCGTTTCCTGTGGTTAATTGTTTCTCCCATCCCTGCATCATACTAGGAACCTTTCGCTGTCAACAGCCCTTTCTCTCCCACAGTGCTGGAAACATAGCAACGGCATCAACCTGTGTCCGGTGAAAATGCCAGACAGACACAGGGTGGTTATTGTCTGGGTGAGAACTATGCAGGGAAGGGAGCTCCTTATGTTTTTGCAAAGGAAGCATTTCTTAGACCCGGACTTTGAAAGGATGCAGGTGTGTGAACTTGCCTTTCGTGCTCAGTAAAAACAGCTTACTGAGAACCAGCAGATGTAGGTGGGCATTGAGTTTGCTCAATGACCTGGGATGTGGGGAGTTGGCACCGACAGAACGACAAGGACAACAAGAAAGAAGTGTGTATCTGGAGGCTTGAGGCATGCCTAGGAGTGAAGCAAGAGTTTTGCAGGCGTTCTTGTTTGCTTAGCAAAGAAGAGGCAGTGTTCCGAACTCTGTCTCATTCTGTATTCTGGGGAGGTGTCGGGATGAGGCAAGTGGGAAGGATTTTAGAGGGAAAGACAGGGAATTGTCATTGTACTTTTTCTAGAGAAGGACCCCATTCCACTGCTACCCCCTGGCTTTTTCCACCATAGGCAGAAAGGTACTCACTGATGAGGAGGAGGGCTGGGAGGGAAAACTATCTTTAAAGTTTGAAATAGTCTGGGAGGTGGGCTCTTCCCGTGGGCCAGTACTACTGCCAACCAGGAGACGTGGGTTCAATGGCTGGGTCAGGAAGATCCCCTGGAAAAGGAAATGGCAATCCGCTCCAGTACTCTTGCCTGGAGCATCCCATGGACAGAGGAGCCTGCTGGGCTGTAGTCCGTGGGGTAGAAAAAGAGCTGGATATGACTTAGTGACTAAACAACAGCAACAAGGAGTACTGCAGCTACTGGGGGCTACATGGGTATTTCAACACAGGTGTAGTCTCACCTGAACCAGACCAAAAGTCTGGTCCCACTTGGGGAGCCTCAATTTGAAACAGGCTTAGATTTTGAGCAGTTTGGAGGAAAACCATCCTTGTCAATGCCCCTGGACCAGCAGTCTATAAACAACTCTGTCCAGAGAGCAGGAAAGGCCCAGAGGGATAGAGAATACCCTTCACAGTGAGTCCAAAGGGGCATGTTCCCCTTTGCAGGGGCACTTCTGGAAGGTCTGGGCTGTGTTTCCTCCCTTCTCCTCTGCCCAACCATAAGGGATGCTATCCCACCATCAGCAAGGCTGTTTCCTTTCCACTGGAGGAGGAAACCCAGCCCACCCAGACCTACTTGCTTTCTGCATTTAGCTAATCCCTGTGGCCTGGGGCAAGCCATTTTTGAACTGCAGCTTCCTTCAAAGGCAGCCGCTTGGAAAAAGCACCTGGCCCTCCCCCTTGACATTTGCATTGCTGAATTATCTATTCATATTTTCATTACTTTGTCTCTCCTGCAGCAATGCATCTGCTCGGACTCAATTGGCAACTCCAGCCGGCAGATGGACACACCTTTAACAATGGGATAAGGACCGGCTTACCAGGAAGCGATGATGTGGCAACAATGCCATCTGGAGGCAAAGGTGAGGTTACAGTTGCAGCTTGCCCTCTTGAGGTCACAGGAAAAGTCAGAGCTCCCCCGCCACCTGGTTCAGGTTTTCTGATCCAAATCTTGGAAGGTATGCAAAAAAGGAGAAAAGGGGAGGAAAAAGAACTGCCCTTTTCAGGTGCCCCTGTTCCAAGCTGTCTGCTGTCCCTGTCTGGGAGCTGGGCCTGGCTGGAGCCACTGGGAGCTGGCAAGGTGCCGGCTTGGAGCTATGTGCATACCTAAGCTATCTGCAGCGACTGGCACGCTCTGCAGCTACTTGAAAGCATCTCAAGGCCGGGGCAGGAGCAGCAACAACAGCAGCAGCTGGGGCAGCAGCAGCAGAAGCAGCAGGAGGAAGTCTTGCCTGATGGGGAAAGCTGAGAGCAGCAGGCGGCACACTAGATGGGAGCCTCTCCCGAGGGGAGAGATACAGCTTCCCCTGGGAGGAAGCGCTGCCTGGCAAGGCATGAAAGGGAAAGACCCCGAGCGGTTCCACTTCGGGAGAGAAGAGAAAAGAGTTTTGACAACTCGGGAACAAAGCTTCTCTTGGCAGAACATCGAAGGGGGACAATAGGAATGTTTATGAAAGCAATCAGGCAACTGTATTTTTGCAGGAAAAAAAATAGGTGCTAAAAAGGTGCTAAGAAGGAGGAGAGAAAACAGAACGGTGGGGGAGTGGGACTGTGGGGCAATTAAAGAACAACAATGGCTCAGCGGTAAAGAATCTACCTGCAGTGGAGGAGCCGTAAGAGGTAGGAAGTGTGGGTTCGATCCCTGGGTCTGGAAGATTCCCTGGAAGGTGGTATGGCAGCCCACTCCAGTACTCTTGCCTGGAGAATCCCATGGACAGAGGAGCCTGGCAGACTACGCCCATAGGGTTCCAAAAGATCGGCCATGACTACAGTGACTTAGCATGCATGCAGGGCAGCCAATGGCACTATGGGGTGGGTTGGCATGTGGGTGAGGGGAGAAGGATGCTTGATTCAGGACAGAAATCAAGAAAGGAAGAGGTTGCCTGGAAGGGTTATCCAAACACAGAATTTTTCGCTCTGCCTCTTAGCTCACAAGGCAGTTCACTCCACATTTTAAAAAAACCCTGGAGAGAGATTTCAGTGATGGGAGGGAAACATTTATTGGGCACCTATTGTGTGCTAGGTTTAATGCAGAATGACTTCAATAACTCTAAAGGGATAAAATTTATCTTGAAGAAACAGACCCAGGATGTTTTAGAAATTTACCCCAGGACTTCCCTGGCAGTCCAGTGGTTGGAAGCCCACGCTTCCACTGCAGGGGGCACGCGTCTGATCCCTGGTTGGGGAAATTGAGATCCCGCATGCTGCGTGGTACAGCAAAAAAAGAGAGAGAGAGAGAAAAGAAAACAAGAAATTTACCCCAAATCAAACAAGTAGGCAGGTACAAATTTGAACTCAGGTCTCTGTCATGCGCATCTTTAGGGGAGTTGTTGGGGTTTCCCAAGGTGAGGCATTTTCCACAAAGAAGATTCCAGATTCTATGTGTATACCTCACATAGAGGTATACATTAGTCATCTCTGAGATGCTAATGTTGCTTAAATTACTCTCTCTTGAGCTGTCCTGTTGCTTCAAGTGTGACTTTTTCATCTTTTGAGCCAGGCTTGAAGAATCACTCTCCTCATCTATCCTAATCAAAACACTGAATTACCTCTAAGTAAGCATGAAAAAGTTTTTATCTGAGGATGAAATTATGTGCTTTCCATTATCAGGTGACTAAAACCAGACCTGAAAAGGAACAGTATATTTTGTCTTCACTGACCCAAAAGCCAGGAGCCAAATTTCTTGGCCCCAGATTTGCAGTCTGCTCTCCTCTAGGACTTGACCACCCATAAATGTAACTTGAGTTCCCTTTAGTGCAGTGGTTCTCAGCTGCAGTGTCTTTGCCCCCTGGGGACATATCTGACAAAGTCCGGAGACTTTTTCGATTGTCACTTTTAAAAGAGATGCAACTGGCATCTAGTAGGTAGAAGCCGAGATACAATTAAGCAGCCTGCAGCGCAGAGGAACGCCTCCCACGATGAGGAATCTTTCCGTCCAAAATGTCCGTGACGCTGCTTTTTGAGAAACACTGCTTTGGGGAGACTCTGTTATGTCTGATCCACAAGTGTCCTTTATTCTCCAAATCAGCACCCCTTCCTTTGAAAAGAGTGCAGAATATACATTGAAAAGTGAATATGCATGTATTTTGCACAGGGATATATTTTATGTGTGCATACATACTGAGGTTATCCACACTTTTAAAATAGCAGTCTTCACAAAAGGAAATCCCCAATAGGCATTAACTCCCATAAATGAAGGTCCGCCGCTTCTCCCAGTGTGGTTAAGCTTTGTTTCCAACCCCCACCCGACTTGAGCCTCCCACAGCAGCAGGACAGAAGGTTCCCTGAAGAGAACAACTCCTAACTAAGAGTATGATGTCTCTCAATGAACAAAGGAACAGTTTTCACAGTGTCTTGGAAAAGACCAGAATTTTCCCCCTCAGATGCAACCTGCTTTTGAAAACAGTGTGTGAGTCACATAACGTCACACACAAAAGAATGTTTTCCAAGTGAGTTCTGAGACAGCAAAGGGGTTGCCAAATCATTGTCCAGTGGTTTTTTAAATAATTACTTATTTTTGGCTACGCTGGGCCCAGGTTGCTGCCTGTGGGCTTTCTCTAGCTGCGGCGAGCAGGGGCGCCTCTTCATCGAGGTGCACAGGCTTCCCATTGCTGCGGCTTCTCTCGTTGCAGAGCACAGGCTCCAGGCACCCAGGCATCACAGTTGGGGCACATGGGCTCTGTACTGTGGCTCGTGAGCCTTAGTCGCTCCACCGCACATGGAATCTTCCCAGACCGGGAATGGAACCCCTGTTCCCTGCATTGGCACACAGATTCTTATCTACTGGTACCAGGGAAGTCCCTGAAGTCTCTTTTGTCAAGAGAACTCTTATGATAAAGTCTGAGCATTTCAAATCGCTTAAAGCTGAAATAAAACTCGGAACACCTTCTTCTGAACACCAAAACAGTACCTTCCCTGTGACCAAAGAGATCACATCTCTTCCTAAGTTGAAAAGTTTGGTTTTAAAATCGACTCAGAAGGTTTACATTTTCACACACCCGCCTAACACTTTCGAAAGGCAGTGACCCTGGGTTTGAATTTCTTTACTCAGTGGCCCACCTCCTCCGCACTCGCCAATTCTATACATTTAGATAACCTGAATCAATTCCAATCGACTACTTCTCCAGTGTTTCAAAGAGACAATCAAGATATATTGGCAATAAGTTAATTAAATACCACCCCCTCTGTTTTTTTGTGCTATACGATAATCCTTCACTCCGATAATGTTTTCATCAAAATCCACCACACATTGCCAGGAAGGTTAATCTTATTAAGCAATTACTGGGTAAGTATCCAGCAGACACAAATTAAAATGTAAGCAAAACGCAGGCATGTGAGTCCCATCTAAGATGGCACGTTGATAGAGATTTCATTACCTGGTCTTTAGGAGTGTTTACACTGCTCAGATTTGGCAAGGAATCTAATAGAGAGGGCAGCCTACACAGTCGGGTATGTTAGTGGAAGCAAAGCCCTTGATTAATTAGTTGGGAGAGTATATGTTCTGTGGGCTTTGTCTCCCCTTTTCCATTTGTTGTTGTTCATGGTTCTTTTTTTTTTTCTCTCTCTTTTTCCATTCTCTCTTTCAATTAAACCTTAATGTGGTTGATTTGGGTGTTGGATTTCACATCAAGGAAAGGGAGCCCACAGACTGCCAGAATCACTCACCATCTCGAGTGTATTTCTATGTTAAAAGGAATGAACTCATACATCTTCATTACAAGAGCACGGAGCACTTTTTCTATAGATCTGGGATGAGATAAGCCTGGAGAACAAAGATTCAATACAGTGTTCTGACCTGGTCAGATAGCATAAGGGAATCCAGTTTGATTGGCCAGGCCCAGAGGCAAAGTGTACAAGAAGTTTTAAAGGGCACATCATATGTAGCCAATTTGTGCACTGATCTTAAGAAAGAATAAACTCCCAAATAGAATTTCATGGACCATTCTCAAAACCTCTCACTCATTTTACATTCAGGGCATCCTCTAGATCTGGGGTCAGCAAACTGTATCTCATGGACCCCATCTGGCCAGCCGTCTATTTATTCAACTAAAGTTTTATTGGAATCCAGCCATGTTATTCATTGTGCCTGGCTGCTTTTGCTCTGGAGCAGGGGAGTTAAGTAGGTGCCGCTAAGCTTAGATGGCCCCAAAAACCTAAAATATTTACTATCTGGCCCCTTACAGAAAATGTTGGTGACTGCTCTTGATTGTGTACAAACCCATTTCTACTTTCCTTGGACTTGTCTGTAACTAAAAACTATAAAAGACTAGGGAGAAAGACCAAACACCAATATATCAATTTTTCCTTCTTGACTGAGAGTTGGGTTTAATATAATCTTGGTGACTTTGCATTGACAAATGCTCTGTAATATAGGGCTCTGGGGTTGGTCTCATGGGATACAAACACCAGCTCCATCACTTAGCAGCTGTGTGAATGTAAACAGGTCATTTGCCCTCCCTCGGCCTCTTGGGTCATCATCTGTAGAATGGTACCCCCTCATAAGCTTGCTGTCCAGCATAAATGAGATGTCACTTATACAACACGGTATAGGATGTCAGACACTAATAAGAGATCCATGAATATTTGTTGTTGTTCCTGACATCATCATCATGTCTCGCAGTCAGTCCGTTTAACAAGCCTCCACGGACTGCCAACTTCTTATGAGGTGCTGTACTTCCCAAAGGCAAAGGCTGCCTTCAGAATGTCAAGGTAGACAATCCTGCCACTTTATCTTTCTTCTTTATCTTCTAAGAATTGGGGCAAACTGTAATGAGGACTTCTTCTTAACTAGATGCTTGATGAGGTCAGTAGGAAGCAGGACTTCCCGTTCCGAAGGGCCAATGTGCAAAAACAAGCTGGCCAGCTCCTCATCACGTTATTTGTCTCACTGCAGCTTGAGTTCCATCACTGCCAGCCTGTCTGTTTTAAGCCCCACCATTCTCGGTTTATAACTCAGCTGTAAACATTTATTTGTGCCTGGAGCACATTTCTTTCCTACCCTTTGAAAAAAAAAAATCAGAATTTCCAGATGGTATGCAAGTTGGAAAAAAATGGCAAAGACTGTTATTCTGTTTAGAAACATGTTTTTCTACACTTGCCCTTTCAGCAAAAACTTCATAATGATTTTTACTAGTTGGCTTAATGTATGGTACTAGGAGCCAGATTAGCAGGGAGGTTGCTAATTCTTCCTCTGGCTCTCGTCAGCCTCTCAATGAACACAGCCCAGGGTTCCAAAATGATCACTTCCCTACATGGAGCTTTTTCAAAGTCGGTGAAGTTCCCAGAAGGGCAAGGGGTCATTATGTTTGAGCCAGTCATTACTGTACTGCACATCTGCTGGCAGATACAACACCCATAGCCTACATAGCAATGCAGCAACTCCCTTCATTTTGGAGGCCAGGCCATTCTACCATTGTTACAGAAGGGTACCTCTTAGTGCATCTAACTGCTGGATGTCAGCTTCTGACTGCCACCTGCACCGTGTTCTGAGTTGCATACTCCCTGTTGTACATAGCACCATCATGCATGCATGTGTGCTAAGTCACTTCAGTCATGTCTGACTCTCTGTGACCCTATGGACTCTAACCTGCCTGGCTCCTCTGTTCAGCCCGCCAGGCTCCTCTGTCCATAGGATTCTCCAGGCAAGAATACTGAAGTGGGTTGCCATACCCTTCTCCAGGAGATTTTTCCCAACCCAGGGATGGAACCATCATCTTTTGTGTCTCCTGCATTGGCAGGTGGGTTCTTCACCACCAGCACCACCGGGGAAGCCCATCATGCCTTGACATAGGCATTAATAATGAGATCCAGTTTCCCTCCCTGCTGCATTTGCCCTGAAATTTCACTGGCATGTTTCTCTTTCAGAGAGACCTGCACACCCAAAGCTTGATCTCTGCTTGATACATGTGTTTTTGTATCTCTTATACTTAGCCCAGGGTCCCAAATGCAGTCAGCATAGTGGTTACATATGTGGGTTGCAGAATCGGTCAGACATGGTTTCTGATCCAAGCTCCAGCCAGCACTTAAGACCTGTGTGACCCTAAGCAAGTCACGTTACTTCTGTGGTCCTCTGGTCTTTAAAAAAAAAAAAAAAAAAAAAAACCATAAAGGAACTGGGAGATTCCATGGTGAGTTGTAACCAATCCGTCAATTTTAGCCGCTATAAGTAATACTAATGAACTGAACTACAAATTAATACAGAAGCATATTCACCTGAACAATTAGATGGATAAATATCTGTTAACACCCTGAGTGGCAGAGAGTTGGCCATTTTTGTCTAAGATTGAGGTTTCAAAAGATGTAAAAGCCACATGTAGTTCCTCATGCTGAAGGATTTTATAAAAATCACTGTTGCTATGTGATGTTCTGAAAACTATCATGGGAGTAGTGGACGCTCGGGATGGAAGTCTATTCCCAAGGATTAGCCAGCCAAGAGCAGCGGGCAGGCTTCCAGGCTGCTGCTGACTTAGACAAGCTGGTGAATCTAATGTCCTTAGGTGGATCTTTTCACCTATCTCTTGGTTAAACAGAACCCCCAGATGGTTGTCCTGCTTCCCAAATAAATGGAAACGAGGTGTAATGACTGAAGCAATATTCTGAATTCCACTTTATTTGCGATAGATAAAAATATGTGAGGCAGAATAATCTGCAAGGCAGATTTATGCGAAGGTGCCTCCAGAGTTCAGTTCAAGTTTGGGAAGTATTAATATGAGGCTTCATTTTCCTGGTATGACTATGAGTCCATTCCCTTTATCACTTGTTTGGGGAATAGTCTCGCTGTATCCATAAATGAATTATGGCAACATTTTCTGAAATTATTAGCTTCTAATGGGGCTACGGATGGCTGTCATTTTGCTCAACATCAGTCTTATTTAACTGGCTGGAATTTTAGGTACATGTGTCTGAAATAGGCAGTCACTTCACATTTCTATGAGCAATCTTCCGTGGAAGTTATAGAAGTAGACTATCCTGTGAAATTGATCATTAGAGTGTTGCCTCTAAAATCCCAGAAATCTCATCTTTAAGCTGGAGGTGAACCAGCCAGAACCAATGTGTCTTAAGCATCTGCTTCATAGGGCAAAATGATCGTCATCTCCACTTTTCACTGGGCAGCTCATAGATAGGAAGAAAAGCTGGCCATGGAAGCTGCAGCTCTGGCAGTCGCAGGCTGGACTCCATGGTGTTTGCCAGGACCCCACCCTCGGTCATTACCAAGAGCCCAAGGATGGTGGTGGACTCTCACAGAATGATTACAGAATGGTGTTAAATTCCCCTGTGCTTGATGCTCTCCATGGGACCCTGATTTCAGGCTGCCTAGATAATGGGAATGACAGACACCCCAACTTTAATGTTGACCAGAGATTACCTAGTGCTGCAGTTGATGCCTGATAGATAGTTGTTGCATGAATACATGAGTGAATGACCCACCTGACATTGCTTGGTACCTTCAAGAATCATTGTTAAATAAATATACAACCGCTTTTCAGTTGTCCACCTAAGCAGCTAGAGTCTCCACCAACACCTGTAGTTTGGGATGAATAGACTTTGCTTTCTCCGACCATACCACTTTAATTTATGCCATAAGTTTCCCCCAGGTCTGCAGACATATTGACAACTCATTGTATATTGATTTCAGCTGCTCTGAAAAGTGCCTGTCTCATTATGGCCCAGTCCCAGCCCTAGGCCCTCTGTCGATGTGGTGCATATATACAATGGGATATTATTCAGCCATAAAAAGGAGTGAAATTGGGTCATTTTCAGAGGTGTGAATGGGTCTAAAGTCTGTCATACAAAGTGAAGCCAGTCAGAAAGAGAAAAACCAATATCATATATTAATGCATAAATGTGGAATCTAGAAAAATGGTACAGATGAACCTATTTGCAGAGCAGAAATGGACATGCAGATACTAAGAATAGGCTTGTGGACACAGCAGGGGAAAGAGAGGGTGGGATGAACTGAGAGAGGAGCATTGACATATATATACAGCCGTGCATAAAATAGCTGGTGGGAAGCTGCTGAATAGCACGGGGAGCTGGGCTCTGTGCTCTGTGATGACCGAGAGGGGTGGAATGGAGCAGGTTGGCGGTGGGCCAGAGGAAGGGGATATATGTATAAATATAACTGATTCACTTCATTGTACAACATTGTAAAGCAACTAGTGTTGTTGTTCAGTCGCTAAGTCATGTATGACTCTTTGTGACCCCATGGACTATAGCATGCCAGGCTTTCCTGTCTGCCATCTCCCAGAGTTTGTTCAAACTCAGGTCCATTGAGTCAGTGATAGCATCCAGCCATCTCATCCTCTGTAGCCCCATAATCCTCTTGCCCTCAATTCTTCCCAGCATCAGGGTCTTTTCCAGTGAGTCAGCTTTTTCATCAGGTGGCCAAAATATTGGAGCTTCAGCATCATTCCTTCCAATGAATACTCAGGGTTGATCTCCTTTAAGATTGACTGGTTGGATCTCCTTGCAGTCCACAGGACTCTCAAGAATCTTCTCTAGCACCACAATTCAAAAACATCAATTCTTCGGTGCTCAGCCTTCCTTATGGTTCCAACCCTCACATCTGTATACAACTACTGGAAACTATACACCAGTTTAAAAAAAAATAGTGCCTACACTATGCAGCTGATATCATAAATTAGACCACTACACATTTATCCTCCAGATCTGTGATAAATATTTACAGATGTTCAAAGGTAGTGCAACAGATAGAAAGATATAGAAGCACCTAAAAGCCAGGTCCTACCTATGTTACTCTGATAAATCCTTAGAAGCAACCCCATTATACAACCCCACATGAGTAGACAGACTTGGAGAAGGGGCAGGATCAGCCCAAAGGCATGCAGCTAGTAGCTGTCAAAGCTGGGATTCAAACCCAGGGCTGACCAGCTCCACACGTAACATTGCCCCCTGATATCTTAGAGCTTCTCAGTACGTGGACACCCATCTTGGAGGTAAAGAAAGTGTTCCTTGCTCAGTAGTGTGCGACTTTGCAATCCCATGGACTGTAGCCTGCCAGGCTCCTCTGTCCATGGGATTCTCTAGGCAAGAACATTGGAGTGGGTTGCCATTTAATTCTCCAGGGGATTTTTCTGACCCAGGGATCAAACCCAAGTGTCCAGCATTGCAGGCAGCGTGTTTACCATCTGAGCCACCGTTTCTCTGGTGGTAAAGCTGGAAATGTAATTATGTTGTTTCCTTGTTGAGTGTCTCTCAGTGGCATCCTCTTAGGGATTAGCCATACTTCTGATCCTGGAACAGCTGGCACGGCTCCAGGAGCCCAGGTTCAGATCCTTGTCTGTGGGACTAGGAGCCTGGTTCGGGCTGCTGGCCCCTTTGACCTCAGAGGCTAGCACAGACTTTCCAGACAGCCGCCCAGGGATTTGACCCTCAGGGATGGAGTCACTAGAATGGTTCCTCACATCGGCAATAGTAGTTTACAAAAACCATCTTTCCTTTTTATCTCTTCAGTGGCAATATTGGTGTATTTTTCCTCCTTTTTATTATTTTTAAAATTACCCAAGTTATGCGCATTCATTTTAAAGACTCTTTTAAGTATGTAGAGTCTTTTTTTTTCCGTTAGTTGTAAAGACTATTGGTGTAACAATTGGCAAATTTGAATAAGATCTATAAATATATGTGTTTAGTTGTATCATTGTTATTTTTCTATTTTTGATAACTGCACTGTGGTTCTGAAAAAGAATGCCCTTGTTTTTAAGAGAAACACATGGAGATATTTAGAGGAGTAACCTGTTTACAACTTAATTCTGAATGTTTCAGTTAAAAAAAAACATTTATATATAGAGAAAGCACGAGTGTATGTAATATTTTTGGAGTCTGGGTGAAGGAGATGCAGGGATCTTTGTACCAACTTTTGAAATTTTTCTATAAATCTGAAATTATTTCGAAATGAAAAATTTGTACTTCCCCCAATGGCTCAGTGGTAAAAGAATATGCCTGCAATGCAGAAGACACTCAGAAGACCTGGGTGTGATCCGTGGGTTGGAAAGAGCCCCTGGAGAAGGAAATGGCACCCCACTCCAGTATTCTTGCCTGGAAAATCCCATGGGCAGAGGGGACTGGCGGGCTGCACTCCATGGGATCACAAAGAGTCGGACATGAGTGAGCAACTAAACAACAACAAAAAATATATATACACACACACACACACACACACACACACACACATATATATATAGGAGAAGGAAATGGCAACCCACTCCAGTATTCTTGCCTGGAGAATCCCAGGGACGGAGGAGCCTGTTGGGTGCTGTCTATGGGGTCGCACAGAGTCGGACATGACTGACGTGACTTAGCAGCAATATATATATATATATATGGAAATATATATATATATGGAAATATATATATATATATATTAAAACTAAGATTGTGGCATCTGGTCCCATCACTTCATGGCAAATAGATGAGGAAACAATGGAAACAGTGACAGACTTTATTTTGGGGGGCTCCAAAGTCACTGCAGATGGTGACTACAGCCATGAAATTAAAAAACGCTTCCTCCTTGAAAGAAAAGTTATGACCAACCTAGAAAGTGAAAGCGAAAGTTGCTCCGTCGTGTCTGACTCTTTGCAACCCCATGAACTCATCATGGAATTCTCCAGGCCAGAATACTAGAGTGGGTAGCCTTTCCCTTCTCCAGGGAATCTTCCCAACCCAGGTCTCCTGTGTTCCAGGCGGATTCTTTACCAGCTGAGCCGTAAGAAAAGCCCAAGAATACTGGAGTGGGTAGCCTATCCCTTTTGCAGGGGATCTTCCCAACCCAGGAATCGAACTGGGTCTCCCACATTGCAGGCAGATTCTTTACCAACTGAGCTATCCAACCTAGACAGCATATTAAAAAGCAGAGACACTACTTTGCCAACAAAGGTCCATCTAGTCAAAGCTATGATTTTTCCAGTAGTCATGTATGGATGTCAGAGTTGGACTATAAAGAAAGCTGAGCATCGAAGAATTGATGCTTTGGAACTGTGGTGTTGAAGACTCTTGAGAGTCCCTTGGACTGCAGGGAGATCCAGCCAGTCCATCCTAAAGGAGATCAGTCTTAAATATTCATTGGAAGGACTGATGCTGAAGCTCAAACTCATATACTTTGGTCACCTGATGCGAAGAACTGATTCATTGGAAAAGACCCTGATGCTGGGAAAGATTGAAGACAGGAGGAGAAGGGGACAACAGAGGATGAGATGGTTGGATGGCATCACCAACTCAGTCGACATGAGTTTGAGTAAGCTCTGGGAGTTGGTGATGGACAGGGAAGCCTGGCATGCTACAGTCCATGGGGTCACAAAGAGTTGGACACGACTGAGCAACTGAACTGATCTGATGGGGAAAAAGTGAAAACCCCTGTTTGCAAAAGCATACTTCAGTTTTGCATCTGGGAAGCTTACTTTGAAAGCAATCACTAGTTTGTTAAAAGGGATGTAACCTTCACTTTCTGATAACCCTTCCCCTGCAGACACCACACATGCGCCTTTGTAGCACAAAACAGGAGACAGCCCTCCTAGCTCACTCTGTAGACCACAGCAGGCTAGGGTGGAATGCATCTTAAGATATTTGGGGGTCATACCACTCTTATGTAAACAAGAACAATGAGACCTGAGAGCTAACCCGCCTAAAACTAGCCACCTTCTTAATAGCAAGGAGGGGAGGTCAACAAAATAATTCCTTTACACCCCTGTTCCTTCCACAAATGGTTCAGAGTCATAAAGCATCAGGATAAGGACTCTCAACTTTGGGTTGTTAATCTAAGAACTTACCCACTAGACTCCAGCTGCCCTGGCTCATTGTTTTGTTTATAAGATTTTATATAAAAGATAAATTAAAAGCTGACTCATGATTTTTCAAAAGAATTCATAAAGAAATTTTGTTTAGATACTTTTGTTTTGTTTAAATAAATCTCCCTGTGGAGATTTGAAAAGAGAGTTTTATTAAAAAAAAAAAAATCAGTTTCCATGCAACCTTTCAAAGTAAATCTTCCTGAAAGCTCTCATTTCACTCAGTATTCATAAGGATTAAGTTAAAATACCCAATCAGATGGGCAGATAAAACTTGATTCAGTTCAACAGGCATTTATAGATTACCCGTGACTTGCCAAGTGCAAGCCGCCGAGAACCCAGAGATGAATTTGCGGCTCTGCCTGACCTCAGAGAGCACAGTGTCTAATAAGGGAGACTTAGGAAGGCCAACCTAGACAGCGCATTAAAAAGCAGAGTTATCACTTTGCCGACAAAGGTCCATCTAGTCAAAGCTGTGGTTTTTCCAGTAGTCATGTATAGACGTGAGAGTTGGACCATAGGAAAGGTTTAGCACTGAAGAATCGGTGTTTTTAAATTGTGGTGCTAAGAGGACTCTTGAGAGACCCTTGGACAACAAAGAGATCAAACCAGCCCACCCTAGAGGAAATCAACCCTGAATATTCATTGGAAGGACTGATGCTGAAGCTGAGGCTACAGTGCTTTGGTCACATCATGTGAAGAGCCAACTCACTAGAAAAGATGCTGATGCTGGGAAAAATTGAAGGCAGAAGGAGAAGGGGGTGATGGAGGATGAGATGGTTGGGTAGCATCACCAACTCAATGGACATGAGTTTGGGCAAGGTAGTGCTCAAGATAGCTCCAGGAGATAGTGAAGGACAGGGAAGCCTGGCAAGCTGCAGTCCCTGGGGTCACAAAGAGTTGGACACAGCTTAGAGACTGAATGACAACTAGGAAGGCGAACAAAATCAACATAGTCCCTAATAACAGTGCTGCAGTAGAGCTAAGTGTAAATGCTACGGAGACAGAGAAAGAACCTGTTTATCTGGTGGGAGGCGGGGGGTAAAGGACAAAAGAGCTTCAGTGTGAAGGTAAAGCTGACAGGATCTTTATTTCAGTGTTAACTCAAGAAAGCAGGTTTTTCAATAATCTAATCAGAAAGATAACCACACTGGCTCCTGGAATGTCCCACCAAAAGTCAGTAATGGAAACAGAGCCTGACTCCCAATTTTAAACTTGTTCCCATCATTCTCTTAAGAGAGAGTTAGACTCTCCCTTCTCTCTTGATGGATAGATGAATAGGTAGGTAGATAGATATGTGCATAATATATAAATATATACGTGCATGTCACATATATACACGTTGTTTCCTTTTGGAACTTCTGTACTCTGAAAAGAAAGACAGATGCTTTCCCTTATAGTTCCATTATAGTTTTTCATTCTTTTATTTAATTAATGTAACTAGCATTTGGAATGATGCTAAAGCTGAAACTCCAGTACTTTGGCCACCCCATGCGAAGAGTTGACTCATTGGAAAAGACTCTGAGGCTGGGAGGGATTGGGGGCAAGAGGAGAAGGGGACGACAGAGGATGAGATGGCTGGATGGCATCACTGACTCGATGGACGTGAGTCTGAGTGAACTCTGGGAGTTGGTGATGGACAGGGAGGCCTGGCGTGCTGCGATTCATGGGGTTGCAAAGAGTCGGACACGACTGAGCGACTGATCTGATCTGAGCATTTATTTTATTATTAGTCTGCTCAGCACCTACTTTGTGTACTTTGATTTGTTACTCTCACCCTATGAGATAGTTACTATTATCATTCCCATCTTAACAAAAAGACAGTGAAGGCCCAGAGAGGTTAAGCAGATTGGTGGAGGTCACACAGCAAGCAAGAACCAGAGCCAGGATTTGAACCCAGTTCTGTCTGACTGCAAAACCTTTAGCACCAGGTACACTGCCTCCTTTAGTGGATAGGGCATGGGGAGCGAGCATCTAGAACCCGGGGGGCAGTGTGACTACTGAGAAAGCAGCCTGTCACCCTGGCGGGAGCAGCTGTTGCTGACATCAGTGTCCTGAAGTCAGGGTCTCATGAAAGAAGGGGGACCTCACTGCTTTCAGCCCTGAACCAAACCCCTGAGGCTCCTTGCAGGAATTTCTCCCTCACAGCCACTCTTTGGAAACCAGCTCCCTTTGCCATCTCTGGCATCCTTACTTGGTTTGATATTATCAAAATCTGTTTAAGTTTCAGCATCAGATTAGCAGGCTCGTGGGTGCCTATTTCCAGCTTCCTTTTCATATCCTGTCATTAACCCAGCAACCCCTGAAAGCCCAACAGACATGAGGGAAAGTTCATTTTATTAAGTGTAAAGATGAATAACTTCTTTAAAATGCTTTCATTTTTAATGCGTTTCTTTAACTTGTTGCAAACTATGAATGATTGCTGGGCTTACATGTGGTCTTTATAAGAGGTTTGTAAACTGTTCTTCCCCAAAGGTTTTTTGTTTTTTTTTTTTTTCCTGTATTACTTCCTTACTGCATCCTTTTTATTGTATCCCTTCTTCCAAAAGGTCTTAACTGGGGAGAACGGAAGCCCATCAAAAGCAGCATTTTTAAGTACAAATGTATTTCTAATTTATATTCATCAGAGCTTCTGATCAAGTGGTGATAAAAAGTGATTCCCCCTGGGTATGTCATTACGTCAGCAAAATAAACACCCCTCTGTTGAGTCTTGGTGGTGGTGGTAGTTTGGTTGCTAAATCATGTCCAACTCCTGCGACCCCGTGGACAGAGGACCTGACAGGCTACATACAGTCCATGGGGTTTTCCAGCAAGAATACTGGAGTGAGTTGCCATTTCCTTCTCCACTATTGAGTCTTAGATAGTTTTTATTTAGTGCTTGTTTCTTGCCAAAAAGTCCTCTAAGAGCATAGATTAAGTCATTAAATTCTTTTAACAACCCTATGAAATAAATAATAATAATGTCCCAATTGTGCAGGTGAGGGAACTGAGGCCCAGAGAAGGATGCCCCTAGCAAGTGGCAAAGCTGGGATTTGGGCCAAGGCGGTCTCAGTCCAGAGTCTCTGCTCTTACATGTGATACAGGGACCCTCCAACTCCACAGTCTCTGAGGCCACATGAAAATGTTTGGGGAATGCATCATCGAGTCCCCATCTAAAGAGCTGACCACAGGACTCACTAGTTTCTTTTCTTCCTAACAGTGTTTTGTGATGGAAGCTTCCCAACTTCCTGTGGAAGCCCATTCCCTATTCTAAAGGTCAAGAGTGTCCTCTTAAGGGCCAAACCAAGGTGTCTCCTACTTGATTTGAAGCCCCTGTTTACTTTGTATTTGTCCCGCTATTGAACTATTACAAAGGGGAAAAAAAATAACTTTACACCCTCAAGTCACTCTGCGGTTTCTCTTTTATAATTTAGATATAGAAAACCTTCAGGATCCAAGAATGTCACCTCTCCATTTTCCAGATGGCGAAGCTGTCATTTATGAGTCATTTACGAGTCTTGTCTTGACTGCAGTGGCCAGATAGTAACAGAGCGGGGTGGCTAAGTCACTAACCCTTCAGGCCAGTCTTCTGCAACTGCATGATCCCTCCTGACCATCCAAACCTTTGGCAATGGATTGCGGCCAAGTACAGATGAATATATTCAGAGGAGTCCATGCATTACAGAATGCAGGAGGGAGCCTGCTTCCCCTGCTTTGCCTTTCAGGCTAAAGTTTTCAGATCCACAAGGCCACCAAAGTGATCAATCAAAAAATGAAAAGACCCTCAAAACCCAAAATGTCTTCAATTCTTTCTGTATTTGATTTCAGCTGGTTTAGAAGATCTTAAGAAGATAGTGTGCTTTTATATTTCAAGTTTAGAATCCATTTGAAGGAATCACAAATGGCCTATCTGAAACCAGCTTCCAACAAGGTTTTATTCCCATTTTAGAGAGGAGATTAATGAGGCTCTGGGAAATTAATTAACTTGCTCTTCTTAGGCAACTACTAGTAACTCCCAGCTTTTTCTTAATTCTATATTTGTAAAGCAAACCACCCTCTGAAGTGCGGGTGACCCTGGCTGGTTCATTGTTATTAAGAAATCCTCTTTTAAAGTGGGATTTTCTGGAACTCCTATTACTAAAGTTCTGAAGGATGCTGAGTATGTGCAACCAATGGTTTCTATGTAGGTGATTTCAGATAATGCAACAGAGATGTACCAGTGTCAACATGTGAGGGGTGTGGTTTCCACATGATTCTTAAGTCCCTCCCTCGAGCAGGGAAGAAGTGAAGAAGTGAACTCACTCAGTCATGTCTGACTCTTTGTGACACCATGGACTGTAGCCTACCAGCCTCCTCCATCCATGGAATTTTCCAGGCAAGCATACTGAAGTGGGTTGCCATTTCCTTCTCCAGGGGATCTTCCTGACCCAGGGATCGAACCCAGGTCTCCCACACTGCAGGCAGACACTTTACCTTCTGAGCCACCAGGGAAGCCGCTAACAGCAGTATTGGGTCAGCCTGAGGGCAAGCCAGCATTTTCTGTTCAGTTATTTTATTTACTTTGGACTGATTTTTATTCACCGATGTCTCTTTTTTTTTTCTTTTTTAATTTATGAGAATGTCAGAGTATATTGGACTTGTTTGTGGCTGGAAAGAATAATTAAAGGCTGCACGAATTACATTTCATGCCAAATTAACATCACTCTCCGCTCTCCTGCTGATGATTTAACATCCCAGTCACATTTGGGGTGCTGGAAGCTTTACATGTACTTGTCAGACTGTAACTCTTAGGATAGTTGATCAGTAACGAGCAGTCACAGAAGTTCAGGAAGCATTGTGCCAATGTTTCGGATGCCCTGGGGTACGTGTTTCTGTGTTTCTTATTTAAAACCGAGATGGTTTGTTTTGGTTTTCGTCTGCCCTGTTCTTTGTTGTCGTGCGCAGGCTTTCTGTGGTCATCTTGAGCAGGGGCTACTCTCTGTTTGTGGTGCTCGGGCTTTACATCGTGGTGGCTTCTCTCGCTGCAGAAAACAGGTTCAGGGGCTGCAGGCTTCAGTGGTTGCAGCACGTGGGCTCAGTAGTTGTGGCTCACAGGCTCAGGGCTCCACAGTGAGCGGGATCCTCCTGGACCAGGGATCAAATCCGTATCCCTTGCATTGGCAGGCAGATTCTTAACCACCAGGTGACCAGGGAAGTCCCCAAAATCTAAATGTTTTAAGCTGTGACCTGAAGAGAAACTTGCCATGAATTTCATCTTTATATATATATATATTTAAATCCTAGCATGTAATCATTTGGAAATGTAGAGCCAAATAATGGGTACGCATGTCACCGACTTGATGTCAATTCCTATTTTCCAGTGCCCTGGTCCTTGAAGAACAGCAGCATAGACAGTGGTGAAGCAGAAGTTGGTCGGCGCGTGACCCAAGAAGTCCCACCAGGTGTGTTTTGGAGATCGCAGATTCACATCAGTCAACCACAGTTCTTAAAGTTCAACATCTCCCTTGGGAAGGATGCTCTCTTTGGTGTTTACATAAGAAGAGGACTTCCACCGTCTCATGCCCAGGTAGGACCATGCTTGATACAGCCATGAGTTTAAAAAATACCACTGAGCACCCACTGAGGCAGCTATAACGAAAGGACGGACAATAACAAGTATTGGTGGAGATGTGGAAAAATTGGAACCCTCATACATGATTTGTGGGAATGTAAAATATAGAGCCACTGTGGAAGGAATTCAATAGTCCTTCAAAAAGTTAAAGAATTACAGTATGACCTAGTAATTCCATTACTAGATATATTCCTACAGAGAACTAAAACTTTCTCATTTAAAAATATACATAAATGTTCATAGCAGCATTTATTCATAATAGCTCATAAGTGGAAACAATCCAAATGTCTATCAATCGGTGAATGGAGAAACAAAATGTAATCTCTCCATACCATGGGGTATGATTAAAACATAAAAGGGGATGAAATTTTTTTAAATAAGAATGAAATATTCTTACATGGATGAATCTTGAAAATATTTTGTTAAGTGAAAGAAGCCAGATACAAAAGGTTACACAGCATATTTGTTGTTCAGTTGTTCAGTCGTGTCTGACTCTTTGCTACCCCATGGACTATAGGACTTCAGGCTTCCCTGTCTGCTATCTCCCAGAGTCTGCCCAAACTCATGTCCATTGAGTCAGTGATACCATCCAACCATCTCATCTTCTGTCATCCCCTTTTCCTCCTGCCCTCAATCGTAGCCAGCATCAGGGTCTTTTCCAATGATCTGGCTCTTTGCATCACGTGGGCAAAGTATTGGAGCTTCAGCATCAGTCCTTCCGATGAGTATTCAGAGTTGATTTCCTTTAGAATTGACTGGCTTGATCTCCTTGCAGTCAAAGGGACTCTCAAGAGTATTCTTTAGCGCTGCAGTTCGAAGGCATCAATTTTTCGGTGCTCAGCCTTCTTTATGGTCCAACTCTCACATCCGTACATGAATACTGGAAAAACCATAGCTTTAACTCGATGGACTTTTGTAGGCAAAGTGATGTCTGTGTTTTTTAATATATTGTCTAGGTTTGTCATAGCTTTTCTTCCAAGGAGCAACCGTCTTTTAATTTCATGGCTGCAGTCACCATCTGCAGTGATTTTGGAGCCCAAGAAAATAAAGTCTGTCGTTGTTTTCATTGTTTCCCCATCTATTTGCCATGAGGTGATGGGACCGGATGCCATGATCTTCGTTTTTTGAATGTTGAGTTTTAGGCTAGCGTTTTCACTCTCCTCTTTCACCTTCATCAAGAGGCTCTTTTAGTTCCTCTTCACTTTCTGCCACTAGGGTGGTGTCATCTCCATATCTGAGGTTATTGATATTTCTCCCCGCAATCTTGATTCCAGCTTGTGCTTCATCCAGCCCAGTACATATGAGGTACTCTGCATATAAATTAAATAAGCAGGGTGGCAATATACAGCCTTGACGTACTCCTTTCACAGTTTTGAACCAGCCCGTTGTTCCATGTCCGGTTCTACCTGTTACTTCTTGACCTGCATACAAGTTTCTCAGGAGGCAAGTAAGGTGGTCTGTTCTTGCCACCTCTTTAAGAATTTTCTACACTTTGTCGTGATCCACACAGTCATTGACTATGAGTCAATGAAGCAGAAGTAGATGTTTTTCTGGAATTCTCCTACTTTTTCTGTGATCCAACAGATGTTGGCAGTTTGATCTCTGGTTCTTCTGCCTTTTCTAAATCCAGCTTGTACATCTGGAAGTTCTTGGTTTACATACTATTGAAGCCTAGTTTGAAGGATTTTGAGCCCTATCTTGCTAGCATGTGAAATGAGCACAGTTGTGCAGTATTTAAATATTCTCTGGCACTGTCCTTTAAGATTGAAATGGAAACTAACCTTTTCTAGTCCTCAGGCCACTGCTGAGTTTTCCAAACTTGCTCAGTAGAGTACAGCACTTTCACAGCTTCATCTTTTAGGATTTGAAATAGCTCAGCTGAAATTCCATCACCTCCACTAGCTTTGTTCATAGTGATGCTTCCTAAAGCCCACTAGACTTCACACTCCAGGTGAGTGACCACACCATTGTGGTTATCTGAATCATTAAGAGCTTTTTTGTACAGTTCTGTGTATTCTTGCTACCTCTTAATATATTCTGCTGTTAGGTCGATACCATTTCTGTCCTTTATTGTGCCCATCTTTGCATGAAATTTTCCCTTGGTTTCTCTAATTTTCTTAAAGAGATCTCTAGTCTTTCTCATTCTATTATTTTCCTTATTTCTTTGCACTGTTCACTTAACAAGTCTTTCTTATCACTTCTTGCTCTTCTTGGAACTCTGCATTTAAATGGGTATATCTTTCCTTTTCTCTTTCACTTCTCTTCTTTTCTCAGCTATTTGTTAAGCCTCCCCAGACTATAATTTTGCATACTTGCATTTCTCTTTCTTGGGGATGGTTTTGATCACCACCATATGACTCTATTTATGTTGTCTGGAAAATCTATAGAAACAAAAGGAGAAGGAAATGGCAACCCACTCCAGTACTCTTGCCTGGAAAACCCCATGGACGGAGGAGCCTGGTTGGCTACAGTCCATGGGGGTCACGACAGAAAGGAGATTAGTGATTGCCAAGGGTGAGGGAGGAGGGAATTGGGACTGACTGCTAATAGCACTGGGGACCCACTCTAGTAGTCTTGCCTGGAAAATCCCATGGACGGAGGAGCCCGGTAGGCTGCAGTCCATGGGGTCGCTAAGAGTCAGACATGACTGAGCGACTTCACTTTCACTTTTCACTTTCATGCATTGGAGAAGGAAATGGCAACCCACTCCAGTGTTCTTGCCTGGAGAATCCCAGGGACGGGAGCCTCGTGGGGCTGCTGTCTATGGGGTCACACAAAGTCAGACACAACTGAAGCGACTTAGCAGACTTAGCAGCTAATAGCTATGGGCTGTCTTTTCTGGGTTATGTAAGTGCTCTGAAATTAGATAGCAGTGATAGTTGTACAACACAGTGAATATACTAAAAATTGCCAAACTGTAAATGGTGAAATTTATGTTATGGAAACTATTTCTCAAAAAAAAGAAAAAAAAATTGGTTACTTCCCTACCTGATGTAATTAGCTTATCCCGACTAGACCTTTACTAATCGTTGGGTACTTTTTGTTCAGGGATTTGGGTTATTTGTTAAAGCATCCCTAGGAGACAGCCCACTGTGTTTGACAGGAGTGATGTAACTTTAACCAAAATTCAGCAAACACTTTTCTATGGCTTCCCTGTTCTTGTTGTACTGAGTTCCTTGGGAAGTGGCTTGACACTGCAAAAGTGAGATTATTCCCTGCATTAGAAATGAAGAGATTGGATTATATTATGGATTTCATTATTTTTCTTCTCATCCCTCCTGGTAGAGATTTTCTTAAGTATCCCACTTGGGATACATTAACCCTCATCTAGTTTGGTTTGCTTTTCCAGTAAGATTTGTGTATCCTAAGGAAACCCAAGTAGTGTTTCCTGCCTCACTTGCTTTCAAATCCAGAAAGTATATAAAGAAGTCCATTAGGAAAATACACCAGTGGAGGGAAAAACACTCTTAACCACCCTTTATATCCAGTCAAAGCTAGCTTTTTAAAACATGTGTTGGAGAGGTATTCATCCAGAAAATTCAGTGGAAGAATGTAAAGCTTTAAACCCATTGGCAAATGCAAAGCGGGCCACCATCTCTTTGTCTTCAGCTTATAGCAGACATTGCTAATCGACGACTGCACTTTTTCCTCACGAAACTCCGTGCACAGATGCCCCAAGAGAGCCCTCGAGGCAGCCACCACCAATTGACCAGTGTTGGCTCACAAGATGAAATTTATTTGCAGTCCCATCTTTACAGCCTGAAATAATCGATATAAGGGACTAAAAGGACTTTCTTTTCTGAGCATGGAGGGCTGTGTAGGTTTTTAACACCGTATACGGCCCGTGCTATGGGGACCAATATGTAAAGTGGTAATCAATAAGTCCTCCACCATCCGTCGATCCAGAAAAACATCTATTGGTCTAGGTGCTGATTATCCAGAGTTGAGTTAGCATAGCCCCTAAGAGAAAGAAATGGAAACCCACTCCAGTGTTCTTGCCTGGAGAACCCTGTGGATGGAGGAGCCTGTCGGGCTGCTGTCCATAGGGTCGCACAGAGTCGAACACGACTGAATCGACTTAGCATGCAGCATGCATGCAACCAAGCAAAACTCCTAATACAAAAATCACACCTGTCCTTCAGAGAGATTCCCTTAAGAGAAAGAGAGGAATTCAGCTAAGAGGAGTCCCCAAGGCATTTCTGTAACTTCCTGCCAGGAGCAGGGAGCCGGTCTGGGAAGTTATGCAAAGTGTTAGAGGGTCTCCCTGACCTTCAGACGCCACCGTTTCTACAGTAGCATAATGAAAGATTGACAGCAGTGAAATCTGCTTGTTGGCATTATTCAAGTAAGTAGGAACTTGCCTCTGGGCACAGCTGAGCATAACTTTCCTCTTAGCCCTTTGGACACCAGGAGATTTACTGGCGGGGGAAAATGTCCCCTTTTGACCTTGTTCTGAAGCACTGCTGTCCCCCTCCGCTTGCATGCTCTGAGCAGTCAGAATCATGGAAAAGCCAGCGATCATGGCAAGTCAAGTCGGTAACTCTCTGAAACTGACTGATAGTGGACAGCAGGCAGGAACATGATCTACCTGGGTTCCCCGCTGTTCTGACATTCAGGACTCAGACCCTCCATGACAGTGTCTCTCCTTTTGTGGCTGCACCACGCTGTCCATCTCCTGCCAAGCCGGTGATTGTTCTAGTGATCGTTCTCTCAAAATAGCTCCACTCCAGGGACAGCCCCATCCCATTTCTCGAGAAGAGAAATGAATAGGTCTGGGCTGATGTGCACCGAGGGTTGCAGTCCAGCTGCCAGTCTGGGAGTTGAGCTTGACTTGGAGGGTCAGGTAAGCGAGCCGCGGTGCAGATGCTTGGAAATGCACGAGACAGCTACAATGCAGGGGCGCTTCTTTAAAAAAAAAAAGAAAGAAAGAGGGGGGAAACCGATTCCCCACGCATCTTCACATTCATTCGCTGTTATTACGAGCACTCATGTCCATTTGACGAGTTACATTTCCTGGAGGAGACGGAGCTTAGCCCCACGCAGGGATAGGCAACTAACTCACATCTCAAACCATTATAGAATTTCTCATTTCTATTGGCATATTCTATCAAGGAACATAAGTTCTATGGGGATTGGCAGACTAGCCAAGGTGACTCATTTGAGCTGAAAAGAGAGAAAGAGAAAGAAGTGGGGAGGGGGAGGAATGTGAAAGTCTCTCGGCTGCATTGCACGAAACGGCTCTGCTTAAATTTTATTGAGGATCGCGCTCTGACCAAGTGCCTACAAGGTTTAGTATCCTTGTCCAAGGATATTAAATACAGAGGAGAATCCTTTCTTACCTGTTTAAATTTCCCAAAGAATCAGAGTCTGTCCCAGCTGACTTTTTGAAAGTGGCTTTCTACAGAAATGCAGAGGCAGCGTGGCATAGAGGAGAAAGTACTGGAATTAGCAAGAAAGCTGAGGATGAAGACCCTGCTGTGTATTAACCAGGTGTCCCCAGACATGCACGTTAATCTCTCTGAGCCTCAGTTTCCTTGTCTACCTGGTGCTGTTGTTACATCTCCCAATGTTACTGTAGTTACACCTCCCCCCACAAAGGTAAGATGAGAAAACACTTTGTAAATAGAAATGCAATATAAAAATATGGTACACAAGTATCTCATCGTACTTAGAAATCCTGCGTGTCCCTAGCCAATACTGTCTATCAATAAGTAATTGTGTAAATATAGGTTTTTAAAGTAAAATTAATTGGCTCATTTTTTTCTTCTTATCAAAGGACAAATTGTTTTCATTACAAAAAAATTTCTACAGCACAGAAGAACAAAAGGAAAGTAAAAACACCCATAATTGGAAGCAGTCCCCTTTTGCTAAATATTTATACAGAGTTTTTGCTATAATAAAGCAAATCAGTTGCAGTTAAAAAAAAAAAAAAAAAACTCAGAATTTGAATGGTTTAAAACCACAGAGGCTATCTGTTGTTTATATCAGTGGCTCTCGACCTGGGCCAATTCTGCCCACTGCCCCCGCCCCCGCCCAGAGACATTTTGCAGTGTCTGGAGATATTTTTGGTTTTGCTCTAAGAAGAGGTTACTCCAGCAGGTAGTGGCAGCTAGAGATGCTGCTAAACACACACAGGAGAACCCTCCACAACAACCAGCTCCAAAGGGCAAAAGTGCTGAGGTGGGAAACCCTACTTCACGTGTTCATTTCAGGTAACATTGGACTTTACTCAGTATCAGTCTCACTCAAGGACAGGGAACTGTGGAGCTTCCACTGTCAGGAACATGACTAGTACTCTATTGCAAAGGAAAGAGAAGATGGGTGAATTATGCACTAATCCCTAAAGTCTTCTGCTTGCAAGCGTCACATATCATTTAAGCCCTTCACCTATGGACCAAAAGCAAGTCAGATCCTAACTTCTGTGGAGCAGGAATTACAGTCCTCTGGTGTTCCTGGGTGGCGGGGCACCAGATATCCCAATGAAAGGCCCTTAAGACTTACAGTAAAACTTTGGGAGACCGGTCCTCAAGGTTAGTCTTTGTGTGCACCCTTAATTCTTTTCCTGAAAGCAACTCTTAAGGATTTTATATGAATTGCCAAATTGTCCTTCTGAAAGCTTATACCAGTTACCCTCCATGCCCCTAGAGAAGGAAATGGCAACCCACCCCAGTATTCTTGCCTGGAAAATCCCAAGGACAGAAGAACCTGGTGGGCTACAGTATGTGGGGTTGCAAAGAGTTGGACACAACTGAACAACTAAATGCACACACACACACACACGCACACACATGCACACACTATACTCTCCTACCACCAGCGGCAGTGTGTGTTCGTTCTATTTACTTTAACTCCTGTATAAACTGAATGTTATCATTGTTTAATTTGTCCATTTGAAAGATAGGTATTATATTGTCTTTTAAATGCAGCATTTTCATACCCTGAATTTCATTTTTTTTTTAAATACCTAGGCACAAAGAGAAAAAAAAAAAAAAAAGGAGTCAGTCGAAGCCACTCTCAACCTACCAGCTCAAGTTCTTATGGGGCTAGTGTGTGTAAGGTAGCCTAGTCCATCTTGCCAAGTATTTGAAATCCTACCAACCGTGTCGGGTTTGCTTGACCCCAGTTTTAGAAAGGAAGCCGATGAGACTTAAAAGTCGTCATCATCATCTGACCTGGCAGCAGTACTGGGAATCAAAGGAGATCTCAGAAGCTATTGATGCAAGTGAGACTCTTGGGTTGTTAAGGCAGGGAGCAGGTTTGCTTGACAGTTCATCACTGATTGCTACCAATATGTCAAGCCAAGTAAAAATCCTGCATGAGAACAAGTCAGTAATCGGCAAATTAGGTACATGATAACCGGAGTCAACAAGATGCAGTTATTGCTGGGGAGCCCTGCTGGGACTTCACCTTCTTCACAATCCTATTTAGCAAATCTCAAAAATGCCTATTTCATCACTCAGACTGATGGAGCCATGAGTCCAGTCACTTCCAGTGGCAACTTGAAAGTGTGGGGTGGACTTCCAGCTCCAGGTATAAGGGTTTATTAGAAGGAAGTCGTGAGGATTAAATGATGCTAAGATAAAAGCAGACGCTGTCAGCCCCAGCGCTTTACCCTAAGATGTGTCTGTGGGGTGGGAAGCAAAACTATCCACACATTTATTGAACAATAGAAAGGAACTATTTAAGAGACCACATATTGCCCCATGATCATACCAAATAAGTGCAAATACGGCAGATTAAGCATGTACAGACCAAGAGCAAATGAGCTGAGCAAACATTCCTGTTTGTCCTCATCAGCAGAATTCTCCTAAATGACATTTTTTAAAGGCAAATTTATAGATGGTGATGAGTGGTGTTAGCTTTTTCCCAGCTCAGTTTATCCTTCTCCAGTTCAGAGCCTTATTTGAAAATAAATTCTCTCTGTCCTGTCCTCTTGTCTCTTGTCCAAGCAAGTCAGCTGTACATAGTTTCATTAGAGATGTAACTAACCGCATCCCTGGGTCCCTGGAATGCCCGCGTGTTCTGAGCAGCCTGCTTCTGTTGCTGTGCTCCTGTCCAGTGCCCATTGCTCAGTCACATGAGCTCTCCCTGGACCTCACTCATCCTGCAGAACTGTGTTCGGTGATCTTATGGGGACCCCTCCCCATACCAGGTTTGGCTGTCAGCTTGCATAATCACCACATTGCATTGTTTTTTAATTGAAGGATAATTGCTTTACAAAATCATGTTGGTTTCTGCCAAACATCAACATGAATCAGCCATAGGTATATATATATCCCCTCCCTCTTGAACCTCCCTCCCATCCCCCCCCCCATCCCACCCCTCTGGGTTGTTACAGAGCCCCAGTTTGAGTTCCTTGGGTCACACAGCAAATTCCCATTGGCTATCTATTTTACATATGGTAATGTAGGTTTCCATATTACTCTCTCCATAAATCCCACCCTCTCCTTCCTCCTTCTACCCTGTGTCCATAAGTCTGTTCTCTATGTCTGTGTCTCATTGCTGCCCCACAAATAATTTCATCAGTACCATCTTTGTAGAGTCCATATATATGTGTTAGTATATGATATTTGTTTTTGTCTTTCTGACTTACTTCACTCTGTATAATAGGCTCTAGGTTCATTCACCTCATTAGAACTGATTCAAATGTGCTCCTTTTCATGGCTGAGTAGTATTCCATTGTAAATGTACCATAGCTTCTTTATCATTCTTCTGTTGAAGGACGTCTAGGTTGCTTCCATGTTCTAGCTATTGTAAATAGTGCTGCAATGAACATTGGAATACATTTGTCTTTTTCAATCTTGGTTTCCTCAGGGTATATGCCTAGTAGTGGGCATTTTAATTCCATTTTAGGAAGGGACATATTTTTACAGACATGTTTTACAGACCCTTCCTCTCCAAAAGAACTTGAGGTATAGAGAAAAAGTTTGTGAAACCAAGAGAACCTTGGTTTCTTCTGTATTGTACTAAAAGTGCTTTTGGAAAGGTCTTTCTCAGGAGACCCCTTCCGATTATCTAATAAAACTGTCCTACAGGAATGGAAACTGCCATTTAAATCAATGAGTATCCTCCTGGGCAGTCACCAGTCAGGAGAAATCTCAGGAGATTCTTGAGTTTTACAAAGGACCTGGTTTTGAGGAAGGTGTATGAGGAGGGCACATTGAATATTTTTCCAAAAAGGCATTGATTTGAGTACATGGAACTCAGGGAGAAAGACAGAAACAGAGAAAGCAGAAATGAGTAAGAGGGGGTGGTACCAAGACACGTATTTTGACTGAGCAAAATCTCAGAGGTACTGTAATTCAAGAGTTTCAAGTTTTCTAGGCAATGGTCTTTATCTTAAAGTGGAATCTTATTAGAACTCCATATATAAAACAGGTTGTGACAGTTTTATTAGCATAAGTATGGTTTATAATTCAAATCCATATTTATTATTGTAATGTTTTAATCTGTGTGCATATGTTTCTTATATGTGTTTCTTATATGTGTTTTAATCTCTGTATACCTGTTTGTATGTGTAACTATATATATATATTGTACATAGAGATAGAAACACCAACAGAGAAACTAAATTCATAAGGTTGGTCACCTGTAGGAATAGGTGAGGAAAAAAGGACTGAGAATTAGATTTAAAGAGTATTTTTTTATCCATAATAAAACGTTAAAGGTAAGGCGAACCCTTCCCCATGTGCGAGGCACACACGCATGCGTGTACCCACACAATGGCTGAAAGTAAATGTGACAGTGTTAACGTCCATTCCAGGGGTTGAAATATGGGCAGTCTCTCAGCGTGTTCTTTATCCTTTTCTTAATTTTAGCAATCTCTGTCTCTTTAGGAAAAGTGGGTCTGTGACAAACTTGAGTCTATTTTGAGTAAAACAAGCATTAAGAGGTTATAGATGATGACTCTAATCTTGTATCACTCTCAGGATTCAACTTATTTATGTACTTTGTTTTGTTTGCACAGTTTTGAGAAAAATCACAGTGAATGTATATAAGTAGTTGCAAAGAGCAACTGTATTTTTCCATCATTTCCCTTACAGGCTCTGGATAGTCTTCAATTAAATTGATCCATTGAAAGAAGAGCAATAGAAAATAATCATTTCAAGGTTAAATAATGTAAAATATCTAACTATTCACATCTCTTGCCTCAGATACAGAAAGGTTGTACCCCAAACTTAAGTTGTGAAACTATTTAAAAAAAAAAACCAACACTGTTTGGAACATGCGACATGTTCTTTTTTTAAATTGAAATATAATTGGTATACAGTTTTATGTAAGTTACAAGTGTATGATATAGTGATTCACAATTTTTAAAGATTGTACTGTATTGCTAGGTATTATAAAATATTGGCTGTATTCCTCACGTTTTACAGTATATCCTTGTCGCTTATTTTCTATGTAATAGATAGCACCTCTTAGTCTTCTGCTCCTGTATTTCCCATCCTCCCTCCGCTCTCCCCACTGGTGACTACCAGTTTGTTCTCTCATCTATGACTCTGCTGCTTTTTTGTTACATTCACGAGTTTGTTATGGTTTTTAGATTCCACATACAAGTGATATCATGCAGTATTTGTCTTTCTTTGTCTGACTTATTTCATTTCACATAATGCCCTCTATGTCCATCTGTGTTGCTGCAAATGGCAAAATTTCCTTCTTTTTATGGCTGAGTAGTATTCCATTGTGTGTATATGTATGTATATATCTATCAAAGTATACACACACACATACACACACACACACATATATACATGCGCACCATATATTGATCCATTCATCTCTTGATGGACACTTAGGTTGCTTCTGTATCTTGGCTGTTAGAAATAGTGTGGCTATTTCTAACATAGGGGTGCTGCTACATGTTGACTTGAAATTGCATTCCTGGTTTAACATCCTGACATTAACTTGCGTCTCTGCTCCGCCTGGCATTTGGTTGAACAGGATCTCCAGTGGAGTTCCTTATACAACTTTTTCTGAGCAGACACACATCAGGTGGCTTCAAAGAAAGCCCAGTGCAGATCTTGAAGTTTCTTGATGAAGGACAGAGTAACAGAAGGTCAAATCTGTGTTCAGAGATATTCAGAAAAGCTTTATTCCAAACTCTTCACAAGAATTAATTGACTTGAGAAATGTTCATTGAAGCCCCTCTCAGTACAGATGTCTGTAGGGAAGCCAAAGTTGTTAGAAGGAAAAAATAACTTAATTATCTGATCTCTTTTAAAAATGTTCCCCACTCAGAGATTCCCCCCTGCCATTTAACATGCATTATAATGATAGCATTATTTGAGGGCTACAGTGTTTCATATAAATTATTTTATCTTCACAACAAACCTATTATTGAGGCACTATTAGGAGCAGCCCCATTTTACAGAGGAAAGAACTGAGGCAGAGTTTAGGGTCTCAAAGCTGGTGTGTACTGGACACAGCAGACAGGCACCCCCTTTCCCTCCTGCCAGAGAAAATTAATGCTGCTGGCCGTCATTTCCAGGGGCATCCTGCAGTACAATGTCAATGAATTCGTTGACAGAGTAAAATTACAACTCAAGCCCAAGACAAGAATCTCATTAAATCAGAGGAAGTGATGTTGGAGATCTGCTTCTGAGTGCCGGGGGACTTGGTCAACGTGAATCCGGCCAAGGTAGCACAGTTAACTACCGTGGCAGAGAGAAGTAACAAGGAAAGTGACATGATCGGCACTTCCAAGAAGGCGGTTGTAATAACGTGAAGAGGGGTCCTTTAAGATTTGATGAAGACACCCAATATGTTTGCATTTGTTTGTGTGGTGCCAGTCAGGCTACAGTGAAGCTGCATTGTTCTCAGATAGTTTATCAATTTTGAGATGCTCACGATGCTCATCTTTTGACATCTCTGAAAACAGGGTGCATTTTGCACTCAGTATAGCAGAGAGACAATGAAATGTTGGTTGTCACATGTTTGTGTATACAGGAAAGCTCAGTGTTCATTCTAATAATTAGAGTGTAGTGGCAAACATAACCTGAACATTCCTAAATATGAGATAAAAATACTTTCATAGTTGCAGTTTTACTGTTCAAGGTAAATTCCAGATCAGTCATTTTCCCATTTGTTCAGAGCATCCATTTTAAGTGACCTTTTATTATTTCCAAATACGCTCAGATGAACTTGATCTTATTGTGTATGTCGAGTCAGGGTGGGTATTTAAATATAATTTTTTAAATATATAAATACACAAATAAAAATAAAGTTTAAGCAGACATTCTGTGGAATGCCTATGCAACTGTTCCAGACACAGACGAGCATGGGACAAGGGTTCAAACCAGGCCAGACGGCCAGATCCAGCATTTGCAAGCTGTGCAACCTTGGGCAAGTCCCTCAGCCTCTCTGCGCCTTGGTTACTTCATCTGTAAGATGAAGATAATAATATTACACATTCATAGCTTTGTTGTGAGATGTAAATGGGGTAATCTTTATAAAGCATTTACCACTGTGTTGGCACAAAGAAATGATATCAGCTATTATGTTTTTCAAAGCATCCAAAATGCAAACAAAACAAGCAAAGCAAAACAAATCCCAACAGTTTTATTAAAAGATAACTTTTATTTGTTATAAGAGCAATATATAATGATAGGAAAAACAGAAAACATTAAGATTTTTAGTATATTTTTAGTATATCTTCTGTTCACATACAGTAATCATTTTTACAAATTTGAGTCTTGTCATACATACTGTTTTTACCCTGATATTTTGCATAATGATAAGTAGGAAACATCTTTCTATATCTGAATATTGTTCCATAAACTCATTCTAAATGCCTCAAAAATAGCTCATTCTAGACTTTAAAAGTTTTTAACCAAGCTCCCTTCTTCAACATTGTATTCATTCTACAGTAAATATCTTCACAGGCATACGTTCGTTTGGTTTTTAATAGTTTCCTTATATGAATTCTCAAGAGTGGAATTGCTGCTTTTCTAACAATAGAAATAGCCATAAGAATAGCTGATACTACGTGTACCCCAGTGTTCATCGCAGCACTGTTTATAATAGCCAGGACATGGAAGCAACCTAGATGTCCATCAGCAGACGAATGGATAAGAAAGCTGTGGTACATATACACAATGGAGTATTACTCAGCCATCAAAAAGAATACATTTGAATCAGTTCTAATGAGGTGGATGAAACTGGAGCCGATTATACAGAGTGAAGTAAGCCAGAAAGAAAAACACCAGTACAGTATACTAACACAAATATATGGAATTTAGAAAGATGGTAACGATAACCCTGTATGCAAGACAGCAAAAGAGACACAGATGTATAGAACAGTCTTTTGGACTCTGTGGGAGAGGGAAAGGGTGGGATGATTTGGGAGAATGGCATTAAAACATGTATAATATCATATAAGAAACGAATCGCCGGTCCAGGTTCGATGCAGGATACAGGATGCTTGGGGCTGGTGCACTGGGATGACCCAGAGGGATGGTACGGGGAGGAAGGTGGGAGAGGGGTTCAGGATGGGGAACACGTGTATACCCATGGCAGATTCATGTTGATGTATGGCAAAACCAATACAATATTGTAAAGTGAAAAAAAATAAAAATAGCTGATACTGATCCAGTGCTTACTGTGAGGTGGACCAGACTCACAATGACCCCTAGAGGTAGGAAATTTTACTATTCTTATTTTAGGGATTAGAGAGCAGAGACTCAGTTAAGTAACTTGCCTAAAATCACAGTCAGTCAGTTCAGTTGCTCAGTCTTGTACGACTCTTTGTGACCCCATGGACTGCAGTACGCCAGGCCTCCCTGTTTATCACCAACTCCCAGAGTTTACCCAAACTCATGTCCATGGAGTCAGTGATGCCATCCAACCAGCTCATCCTCTGTCATCCCCTTCTCCTCCTGCCCTCAATCTTTCCCAGCATCAGGGTCTTTTCCAATGAGTCAGGTAGCCAAAGTATTGGAGCTTCAGCTTCAGCATCAGTCCTCCCAAAGAATATTCAGGACTGATTTCCTTTAGGATTGACTATTTTGATCTTGCTGTCCATGGGACTCTCAAGAGTCTTCTCCAACACCACAGTTCAAAAGCATAAATTCTTCAGCACTCAGCTTTCTTTATAGTCCAACTCTGACATTCATACATGACTGCTGGAAAAACCATAGCTTTGACTAGATGGACCTTTGTCAGCAAAGTAATGTCTCTGCTTTTTAAGGTCACAGTGCTGCCTGGCAAAAGGGTCAGGCCAGTTTGGAGACAAGCCACCAGTGCCCGTGACTGTGCCTCTTTCCCACTTGAGAAGGCGTTTTGTGACTGGACATGTTCCCAGTTTGCTCCCTCTCCTCAGTGATACATTTAATTTATTTTCACACGCAGCCTGCATGAGACCCTCCTCTTGATCTTACGAGGGCAAAGAGCCAAATGTGACATTCCTGAGAAACCATTGGCTAAAGACAATTAGATGGGAATGTGCAGTAAATAAGAAATCACATCAGCAAGGCACTAAGAGGTAAAACCTCCATTGTTCTGGCCCCATGGTAGAGCGTCAGCGCATCTTGGCATGGCCTAGAGGTGTCCGTCAGTTTCATTGAACTTAATCCCTACGCTGTGGCTGGCTTGGTCTTCAGGTTGGATCATAAGGCAGCACAATGAGGGCATTACCTTGTGGGAAGACAAAATATGAAATCAATCCAATCATGCGCTCAACAGATACTCACTGCAGGTCTGTGTAGTGAATGCAGAGATTAAAGGCATTTAAAAAGATAGGGACCTGACAAGGCAAGTGACAATGGCATCATCGTGCAGGGAGAGTTGTGAGATGAAGTACCAGGCAGAAGATTAGAACTGATGTTCCAGAATAGGCTTGGTCTAGGTTGGAATCTTATCTCCCCTCTGTAGTAGCTGGAAGTTTGTGGATGAAACTCTCTAGATTCAGCTTCACCATCCGTAAAATGAGGACTGTACCTCGTCGGGTTGTTGAGAAAATAAATGAGATAATGCCCAGGAAAGAGTGAGCACCCCATGGAGATCAATCGATCAGTCTGACTGGTCCAGAGCCCTTACCACTCTCTTGCAGGTAACCTAGCAACCAGAGGTCTCTCCAGGCAGGATGGCAAGGCCTCTGGCAGAAACCAGTGCTGGTTTGCAAACTTGAGTTTTCGTTGATCTCCCTCAAGACTCTAATCCAGACTGCAAAGATTAGGGTCTGCCAACTCGGTCAGGTGATTCCTGTCTCCTTTCAATCCTCTTATAAATGTATGCAGTGGTAGGGGATTGGGGTGCCTTTCCTGGGGCACGTTGCCCAGCACATCCAGCCATGTCCAACCCAAGCCCACCTTTCCACAGGTGGACAGCGTGCATCCTTCTAGCACTGTTGTGCTGTACATTTCTTGAAGTCGGTGCCATGTATCATTTATGGAGATTGTTCCTATTGCTTGCATGATCATCAAATTTTAGCTATTACCATTCCTGAAGAGTTGGGTATAGGAGGTTTAAGAGCATAAAATTGGCTACTAGTTCAAACCTGTGCAGGATTTTAGGGAAGCTTCCTGAAGGAGATTCTACCCAAGCTGACTGTTAGAAGGTGAGTCAAGCAAAGAAAGAAAAAGGGAAGAGAGGGAAAGACCATTCCAAGCCGAGGACAGCGAAGATCCCCCTTCTGTATGGGCTGTGCTAAAGCTTCACATAAGACTGTCTTCTTTTTCGAAACTGTACTTTTCTTTAGCTGTCACTCACCAACAAGGACATAGCTTTGCCTTTGAGACCTGGCTCTTGTACGGCCAGGAGGAACCAAGGAGGGCAGCCTCTCTGGAGGTTTGCTGGCCGTGACCCTGTGTTGAGTTACTGCGGGCTTATAGTCATGCACACAGCCCCCACTAGGCATCCGTGTTATAGAAAAGGAAAAAGTGGCCAAACACCACAAAGCTAGGAGTTACCCTTGAAACTGGGAGCACATGCTTTTATGTACTGAGGGGAAGTCTTGAAAAATAGGAGATCAAGCTTATGGTTTTCAACTGTTTCTCTCTTATCTCAAAAATTTCATGGGAGAGGGTTAACGATCCCCCAAGCAGACACTCTCTTCAGCTAGATACATCATTCAGGCCATAACCCTGGACTCCACCAGCATTTATGGAGCACCTGCTGTGTGTTATGTGTCAAGGGGCTGCAGCGGTGGGCAAGACAGTGCTGGCCCTTGTGTGGCTGCCAGGCAGCAGGCCTGGAAGGGCCACCTACCAAGGAATACATTGTCCCTGCCTTGCCCCGGCCTGGCCTTATCACTGCAGGTCTATTCGTGGAAGTGGGATCCCTCTCTGAAACACCCCTGAGATGGAGGGGTGCTAGGATCTCACCATAGGAATAATGATGATGCTGATGTCTTCTTTAGCAGTAATAATTGATCCGTTTCTATTCGTTTTCTGTTCTGCCTACATGATTCCCATCCCATAGCAGACTTTCAAATCATACTCCTTAGAAACTTGAAAACCACAGTTTTAGGCTTGATGAGGGGTTAGTAAGGGGGGCTTGGCAGAACCCACCATCTGCTTATCCTCACCCAGCAGCCCACCAAAGCCCCTTCCAGCCCTGAGGGCCCTCGGGAGCCCACCACCATGAACACAGGTGAGGAGTTGTCTTCTTATTACAAAGAACAGCTGGTCTCACCTTATTTAACTCTTCATCAGTGCGTTCATCTCTGCAGACCTTCCATCGGCCTCCCATCACACTAAAAGGAAAATCTGAGGTTGTTCTAGAGTGCCAGCTCCCTGAGGGCAGAGACGGTGGGGTTGCCTGCTGTGTCTCCAGCGCTGACAGCTGTGCTGGTCTGTAGCAGGCTCTGATGTACCTAAGGCCCTCGGATCTTTGGTCTTATCCTCTTTCCCTAGACCCTCCTCCACACTGATGCACTTTCTCTCCCCTAGTCACACCCAGGTCATCCTGTCTCATGCATAGCTTTGCACTGGCTGTTCCCTCATTCTGGAATGTTCCTCCCTGATATGCAGATGGTTCCTTCCTTCCTCTTGTCAGGACTCTACCTAAACACCATGCCCTCTGTGAGCTCTTTTCTGACAAGGGAATCTAAGACGCCTTTATACTTTATCCCCATGCTCTGCTTTATCTGGCTTCAATCAACTTGATTTAGCTATCGTTTACTGGCTGCTAGTGCCCACGTTCTACATGTATGGTTTGGTTCCTTAAATGTGAAAACTGCGTGAGCGCCATCGCAGTCATGATGTAAAATGTGACCACCCCTCAGGAGCTCCCTGGGCCCCGTGCCTACCTCATCCCTCCCCCCGACTGATCCACTTCCTGTCACTCGAGGTTGGATTTGTCTTCACTGGAGTTTTATGGACACGGTACCCTGTGCTCTTTTGTGTCTAGCCTCTCGTTCTGCATAATGTTGGTGAGGTTCATCCATGTCGTGTGTATCTGTGAAGTCAAGTCAGAGTCGCTCAGTCGTGTCTGACTCTTGTGACCCCATGGACTGTAGCCCTTCAGGCTCCTCAGTCCATGGGATTCTCCAAGGAGGAATACTGGAGTGGGTTGCCATTCCCTTCTCCAGGGGATCTTCCCAACCCAGAGATCGAACCCATGTCTCCTGCATTGCAGGCAGATTCTTAACCCTCTGAGCCACCAGGGAAGCCCTGTGTGTGTCTGTGGCTGATCCCTTTTATTACTGAGTCGACTTCCACTTGTATGGATATGCTGTAATCAGTGTGTCTGTTCACTTGTTGAGGGCATTTGGATTGTCCTTGGTTTGCTCTTCTTCATTTATAGCCCTCGCCACTCCCTGGGATTTTACTCCCCCAAGACAGTGTCCTGTGCCTGGAGGGCCGGAACCTTGACCATATGATTCACTGTTGGATCCCCACTGCCCAGAGCAGGGCCAGGCACATAGTAGGTGGTCAGTGTTTGTTGATGGAACCAATAGTTTTACATTCAATTTCCCCTGTAACCTGAGGCCTGAGCAAGACTCAGCCTTGTGAGCGGAGCTTCAGATTTTTCTTTCCTGTGAACCCAATCTAGAGACCTTCAGGCCTTCCACTGGAAACCAGGCATTGGCTGGGAGTCCCTGCTCAGTGTTCAGTGTGTCTGTGCCCTGTCGCCTCGTCCATGGTTTCTGAGTTCCTGTGGCTTGTTCCTCTCGAATATTTTAACCCCCACTTTCCTGCTGTGTGATGTCCAGGAATGGTGCATGCTCTCTCTTTGCCGGTTTCTCTAACAAACTTGGTCATAGCAAGCCTCTTAACAGTTTCCCGTAGTTTCTTCTCATTTTTATTGCTTGGATTTGGTGAGGGGGTTGGGAATCACAGGAAGAAGCCACATTGTGGCCTGGCTGGTCCCCAATACCTGGCTGCTGTCCCCTCCCCTCCCTTTATCTCTCTCTAGCTCCCTCCCCGTTTCCAGTAACTGAAAGAGCCTTCCTTTGTCTCCTCCAGGAAAGTCCTGCCTGCCCCTGAATTCCTTGGTTTCTTGTTTTCTGCTCTAAACAGTTTGTTAAAGAACAGTTTCTACCCCAATAAGTTTAGGAAAATTGCTCTATCTCATTACAGGTGGGTGGGATACCCCCCACACCACAGGCGCCCTCATCTTGGTCTTACCACCCCAGCCTCCCAAGAGGGAAGAGTTATTCTGGGCCAAAGAAATAGGATCCAAAACACGAAGCTGGTTGTGTCCTGAGTGTGATTCTGTTGACAGTCCTGGGGGCTGCTTGAGGAGCCCCATTCTGTCATCCGAGGCTCTCCGGCCCTGATGCATAGATTCTCCTGAAGACAGGAGGCTAAACCTTGGTCTCCCCATGTGAACAAGGCTGACCGGCAGTGACCACCTGCTTGTTTGGTGTGCCCAGTGGCGGGGAGTGCAGTGGATTCAGGGCACACCCTCTGAGGCTGACTGCTGGAGTGAGGACCCCAGTTCCACCCCTTGCCAACTCTAGAGCAAGTGATGTAACCTCTCTGTGCCTCAGTTTCCTCATATGCAAATGGGGATAATGATTCATGTTCAGGGGCTGTTACAAGCATTGAATAAGATCATGCATGAGACTCACTTAGAACAGTGCCTAGCCTCATTAAACGTCACCTTGTATTATCATCTGAGCAGTTAGCAAACAAAACCCAGGAAAACTGTATAGTGCTTAGTAAAACTTCCTAGGAACCTTTCCTCAAGAGGTTATGTCCTTTCAGTATTTGTATCACAAGATTCCACTGGACTATCATACACTTCACTCTGGGTACTATTTTCTTTTGAGCCTGAAAGTTTTCATTTGCTCAGTCAAGGTCTTTTCTGAGTATACCCACTGTATGCCAGGCACTGATCTAGACCCCAGAGGCACCATGCGAAGTAAAACAAACAAGTCTCCTACTCTCTTTTAGTTTATTTTTTCTGCATTCAAAGCTGGTTAACATTTATTTATTGGTTTATTTTATTGAGGTATAGTTGGTACACAACATTATATATGTTTCAGGTATACAGCATAGTGAGTCACGATTTGTTTTTTAATTCATTTCTGGCCGTGCTGGGTCTTTGATGCTCTGTGGTCCTTTCTCTCACTGTGGCGAGTGGGGGCTACTCTCTAGCTGAGGTGCGCAGGCTTATCACTGCGGTGCCTTCTCTTGTTGCAGAGCACAGGCTCTAGGGTGCTTGGGCTTCAATAGTTGCGGCACGTGGGCTCAGTAGTTGCCTTTCCCAGGCTCTAGAGCTCAGGCTTAATAACTGTGGTGCCCAGGCTTAGTCGCTCTGTGGCATGTGGGATCTTCCTGGACCAGGGATCAAACCCATGTCTCCGGCACTGGTAGGCGGATTCTTTACCACTGAGCCGCCAGGGAAGCCCAACAATTTTTAAAGATTACATTCCGTTTGTAGTTATCATAAAGTCTTCCAGTCTTAGGAAGTTTGTGTCTGAGAGTAGTGAGATGAAGTATAAATTAGCAGATAAGTGACAAGGTTTTTTTTTTCCTCCCCAAAGAGTTTTTGATCATTTTTTGCTGAGAGCAGAAATGGAGAAGTGATCAGAGTACTTTAGAATGGATGGTTTAGGATGTGCTTTCTAAGGCCATGGTGTTTAGGCAGCCTTGATTGACAAGAAGCAGACAGCTCTGAGATCAGGAGGGAGACCTCGTGCAAAGGCCCTGAGGCTGGGATGAGCTTGGCCTATTCCAGGAACAGAGAGGAGAGCGGTATGGCTGAAACACAAGAGAGAGAAGTTAGGAGGTGGACGGAGGAGATTATGGGCCGGGTATAGTCATTGCCCAGCAAAGGCATCCAGGCCTCTCTTGGCATCTTTTTTCATCATCTCCAGTGGGACATCTTCCTGTCCTCAGGTGCCCAACTCACTCTGCTCAAGTCTGACCCTAGCACTCCTCAGCTCTGCCTTGCTCCCTCTTCTCTGCTTACTGGGTTCTTTGGGAAACTTACCAACCAGGCCAGTCACCAAATATGCTGGCAGCCAGCTACACCCAGGTTCTTGGGAAACTTCTGGCAACCTCCCACCATTAAGACTCATGCAGATCCAAGTTCAAGTCCTTGCTTGGCCACCAACCAGAGTCTGTGGCCCTGGGTGTGTTATTTAACTTCTCTAATAGCCTTTGTTCCTCCTGAGAAATGGGGATGAGAATAAGGTTTCTGGGAGGGTGAAATGAGATAACACATATCAGCTTTTGCATTTTGCCTGGCACATAGCAAGTGCCTAGAAAAAAAAAAAAAAAAACTACTTCTTATTCTTGATGATTCTGTTTTCCTCTGCTACAAGAAAACATGTCATGAAAGAATCAGGAGTTGCACCTATGTAGATGTAGTCTCCTTGCTCCTTATGTCAGGAATCATGTTTGATTCTTCTCTATCTGCTCGATACTCACAATGGAGCCCAGCACGATGATTGTTACAGCCCGCAAATACAGGTGATGCTGTTTCCTGCCCGGAGGCTCGGGTCTTGTTCTCATAGCTGGGGGACAGACAACCCCGCAGTGCCCACACTGGGCCAGTCAGCACCTAGTGAAGCAACTTGGACACCGAAGACATGGAGCCTGCAAGTAGGAACTGAAAATGACAGGCGAGGCCACGTGGAGGGAAGGCAACCGCTCCCCAACCCTCCCAAGCACGGCCCACCACTCTCATCCTTCCATGCTTCCTGGAGCATTCAGCCCTTTGAAGGAGAGAAAAGAAGCCGTGCAGAGCTTTAATGAGGAATCAGCCAGACGCACTTTGCCACGGGCCTGGCTGGAGGCGGAAAGAGATGCACAGGCCCCCAGGAGCGACCCGCCGCTGCCAATCGTCACTGGATGCCACCGCAGCCTCCACGCTCGTGTGGCTTCAAGCAGACCTCACTGACACATGCTGCTTCCCTGCAGTCCAACCACCTGCTGCACATGCCTGGCTATCTAAGGCGGCATCAACATCAGACGTTGGAGGCTGGGGATATTGCCTGCGCAGAGCCAGGCACTGCAGGCTCTCCATGGGACAGGTCAGCGTTTGCCACTGCCCCCGTCTACATGGACCAGGAGCAAGCAGGTGGACCAGATAACAATAAACTTATTTTCCCACTCCCTGCCCTCTCCCAAGGTCCTGGCCCCAGTAGTAACTTCTTCCAGAAGGGCCATGAGTCTGTCTCTAACCTTGTCCTCTGTGGCAGGTGTGCGTTGGCATGGCTTCCAGAAGCATCTCTGAGCTGCGCAGTCGCTGCCTGTGGACGCACTCCCTCCAGGGAAAGTGAAAGGCCCCTCAGCTGTCTCCTCCAGGGCCCTGGGAAGCCACTAAGTTATCTTAATTACCATTCCTCCTGGGTCTCTGCCAAGAAGCAGGGGCGACTGACAGTCGGATCAGTCAAATATTTGCAGTGGATTCTTTGTTTGCCTCTAGAGCGCTCATGAAAGTTGCGTTTTCATGCCACTTTGGGGTATGACACATGACTCGGAAGCACAGCCCTCACATTTCATGCCAGCATGGGTTGTGTTTCAAAGGCCAAGGAGGAAAAAAAGAACTTTAGTGGCGGGGTCGGGGGGCGGTTATTTCCGGTTATTGCACTGTCACCCTCTGGGTGACCTTATTGCCAGATCAAGAGAGACCAGCTGCCTTGGGAGACAGGCTTGCTCCTGCAGGCAGCTTATGCACTCCCACAGCCCCCAGTGGGACTGGGCCACGTGCTTTCTAATCCTCTTCCAGGGCTTCTGCAGATCTATCAGATAGGACGTGATAGGAAGCAACCTTCTTAGTCCTTCAAGCACAGCACGGTTTTCCGAGCAGCCCTGGATCCAGGATTGATCGTGATGGAGTTCTGTAACTGAGGAGGCACATGCCTCTGGTACAAAGCCTGAGTTCTCAGTCCCCAGCACTGGGGCATGAGACAGTGACTCTGGCCAGCGCTTAAGTCCTTGGCCTCCTTCTGGTATCAGCCAGGCTGCCAAGCAAGCTGGCCAGACTGCCGTCTAGGATTCCTAGAGAGCAGAGGCTCTCCAGAACCAGATGGCCTCTGCACAAACCAGCTTCTTACTGCGCCCCTGCCCTTCCTGCCATGGAAAGCAGTCTCTGCCCTTGGCTGGCTTGATCCACCTTGTGTTTCTAGCCTCCAGCCCTCCCCAGGTTATAGCAGCCGTGAACGAGGCTGCGTGATGCTGCTTGGTACATGTTAACTAAAGAGGAGGGTAACTGTAGATTACACACCAGAGCACTTTTGAGAGTGAGAGAAGCAATAGGAGATGGGAACTAGGACACCCCTGGGCAAACAGAGGTAAATAGATAGCCTACACATAATAGGTGGAACTTAGCCAACAAAAGATGCTACATTCCTTCCCGGGTGATCCTCTCCTACCGCTCCTAAGGACAGAAAATTTGCTAACACTTACAGGCTTGCAGAGTGAACCAGGAAGGAAGAGAAGCAAGAAATCCTGAAGGCTATGCTGAAATAACAAATAAGCCTCAACATTTCTGTAGCTTACTTTTTCTCACGTACGCGTTGTATTTCGGCTTCTGTATACACCTCAGCGTGCTTACCACCAGAGTTTTGTGTCCATCGTTCACCATGCAGATGGCCCCTGTTACCCATTTTGTCTTCCCCGACCCCACTTCCTCTCTGGTAGCCACTACTGTGTTCTCTGCATCCATGGCCTAATTTAATAAGTGTTTACTGCTTGCTCGTGTCAGCATCTCCAGCTTCCCTCCAAGTGCAAATCTAGGATCCAGGCCACTCCTATTTTGTGACTCCATCATCTTGGGCTTTAAGAGAACTCTGGTTCTCTCAGGGGACAGACAGGTAGGGGGAGCGAGCAAGTAGGAGATATAGCACAGAAGAGTCCAGAAGGAGAGTAGTCACAACAGCTTACGTTCCTTGATGGGAACACCGTCACATGCTTGCAAGTAATGGAAAGGAAGGAGACTCTGATACAGACAATGACCAGCCATCTCTACTACAGTGGTCACTAAGCACAGTGCCAAAGGAGAAAGAGAAGGAAGACGAGAAAGTCTGTAGGAAGAAAGTGTGCATTGGACACCATCTCATCTCATTTAGAATTGAAAAGGTGAAGTCGTAATGGCCATCTGAAGTCCCCTCTCAAATCTTGATGATCTCTGTGAATATACAGATTCCTTGGGCCGCAGTGTCCGTCATATGCATGACCTACACTGTGAGGGGCCTGACTGAGGCTCGCTGCCTCTAACTCTGCCCATGTATCTCCTACTCAAGAAAGCACACTAGAAGACAAGGAAGGGCAAGTGATTTATTATTAGAGGCAAAATCTTCTAACATTGCAAGTTAGTTTCCTGTCAATGGAATTCATTTGCAGATTCAGTATTTTATGTATTTGATATTTAACAAATATTTATTGATCAGACTCAGCTCAAGATGAATTAGATTTAACAATGAATTATCATCAGGATAGCATAAACTTTCAAAGTATGCTTACCATATGCAGGGGTTTCCCTGATGGCTCAGACAGTAGAGAATCTGCCTGCTATGTGGGAGATCCAGGTTCGATCCTTGGGTCAGGAAGATCTCCTGGAGAATGGAATGGCAACCCACTCCAGTATTCTTGCCTGGAGAATCCCATGGACAGAGGAGCCTGGTGGGCTACAACAGTCCATGGGGTCACAAAGAGTCAAACACAACAGAGCAACTTTCACTTTCACAATATACAGACTACTTAGTATTCTAAGCACTTTACATACTTGCACTCGTTTGGTCCTCACAGTAGTATTATGCTGTATTATTATTATGTCTTGATATTTTGCCCATTTTAAAGATTAGGAGACCGAGGCATGGAGAATTGAGATGGCTTGTGCAAGTGTCATAGCAGGTAAGTGGCAGAGCATAGGTTCTAATCAAGCAGTCTAGTTCCAAAGTCCCACTCTTAACCATTCTACCATGCAGGTGAAATCCCCGCCCTCCTGGAGTTTATGTTCTTCTGAGTAGACAGACAATAAGCAGAAAAACATTACAGTCGTTTTCAAGGGTGATAAGTGCTTTGAAGGAAATAAAGCACAACAAAGAGATACAAGACTGGGACACCTCAGACCCACACGTCCCAGTGCCGCAGGGTCACAGATTCTTCTTTAAATGAAAACTGCCCTCCTTGCTTCCGTGGAGAGAACTGAAGAGCCAGCCAAGACAGATGTCCCTTCTCTCTTCTGAAAAATGCCTTTCCCAGGGTCATTTGATTGGTTGTTGAACAGCGAGCACCACCGATGGTCCTAAGCCATTCCTGTGCCCCTGGGCTGGGCAGCCAGTTCAGAAAAAGATGACTGATGCCCAAATTAATAATGAGCAATGGTCCCACGCAAGTAATCACCTTCCCCGACCTGTTCCTCATGGGGGTGATAACTCGAATCCCAGGTGAAGTATATCCTTCTCACTTCGCCACCAAGGAAGCTACACTCATTCCTCTGGCTGACAGCAATTTGTAGACGTGGGTCTGGGTAGCCGGACATTTACTAGGTTGCTAAGGAACAAATGCCTTGGTTACAAGAGGCTCCAAAAGCAGTATCTGTTTGTCATATCCTTTTAGATCATTTATTTTATCCCATAAAGACAGCTGCGACCAATGAACTGTAGGATAGAGGGAAGCTAAATATGAACATTTGTTTCCTGAGAGATGGAGGAAATTTCTACTTCCTATACAACATCCCTCCCCAGGCCCCCAGACACAAAAACGAAAACCATGTGCTTTCCTCCACAACCCTTACAACTTACAAGTAAGTTGTTCAGAGTCACAAAGTATTTCATGAAATGGTTATTTTTTTCAGGCACGGCCCTAAGCATTATCTCATGTTATCCTTGCAACATCCCCAAAAGGTGTAGGTATTATTCCCTAGCATGAAAACCAGGAAAGGGGTTCAAGAATCACCTAACTTCAAACGGGTAGCAAACGGCAGAGTCAGAATTCAAACCCAGGTTTATCTGACAGTAAAACCTCTGTCCCTAAGATTATAGACTCTTTTGTTTTCACTGATCATGTTTCAGGTGGGAAAAGTGGCAATTCTGCTGATGGGGAGGTCCCATTAGTGGATTTCCTAGCCTTTCATTCTGTGAAGTTTGTGGAAATCTATGAAACCCTTTTCATGGCTTGAAAGTGGTGAGAGAGAGGTCCGTCCCACAGTGGTGATTTTTATCTGCTAAAGACCTACACTTTGAATGTTCTCTGGAAGTCACCATGCACATGACTTTCCTGTGCAATGATTTTGCATGAGTTCAAGATGATTCCTTTTCTACTGGGGTCTTATTGATTTTTTACTTGTCAACAATTAAGGAGACATGGCCACCTTCCTGGCCTTTTCCTTCATCCTTTCTGTCCAGCCCAGGTCAAGCCTTGTCCTTTCTTCCCTGAAAATGGTCCTCCAAAATTGTCCCCTTTTCTCTTTCACTATACCTAATCACGATGTTTGTCACTTCATGATTGGGTTTCTACAATGGCTTGGTAACTGATCTTCCTGCTTCTTTCCATTCCCTCCTCTAGGACATCTCATAGGCTGCCTGCAAATGAACCTTAGAACATTCCTCTCATCATGTCAGTCACTGCTTACGTGTCTTCTGTGGCTCCGACCCGCCCACCCCAGGATTTCGCCATTCCCTCGGACAGGCCCCCTTGGAGGACAATTGCTCTCCCATTCCCCCCACCCATTCCTAGAAGCCTTCACCCTCCACTCTGTCTCCCACTGATTACTTTCAGTTCTGAGCCTGTTTTCCATTGAAACAGAGTTTCATAGTTGATTGCTGGTAAGGGCCCAGGCATTGCACCTAAACAGATCTCGGTCCAAATTTTGCTTGCCCAGTTGGTCACTGGGTGACTTTGGGTATGTTTGCTGGACTTCTCGGAGTCTGTTTTCTTATTTGTAAAATAAGATACAAATAGGACCTGTCTTAGAGGGGTTTTGGAAGAACTGAATTAAATGATGGTGATAATAATGGTGGTCATGATAGCTCACAAGTACTTTGTGCTCTGATCGTATATCTATATGATCTTGTTGTTGACAACAACCTATAACATAAGCACGGCTATTTTCAGTTTTGAGATGGGAAAACTGAGGCACAGATGGGTGACAGTAATAAGTTCTAGTTTCCCTCTCAGGTAGTCTGGATCCTCCGCCCTCTTTCTTAGCACAGTATCAACCAGGGAATTTTTGTGGAAACTAATGCCCATGGCATTAATATGCCTCTGGTCAATAATGTGTTAACACCTCTGCTATAACTACTTTGATTAACTACTCTCCCACCTTCCCTTAGTAAATGATCAGTCAAGGGTATCTGGTATCTGCTAACATAGGTTAGTAATTCCTTACCTGAAACTCTTGGGGGTGCCAGATGCATTTTGGAATTCAGAATTGGGGGAATTATTTTAAAAAGTTACACTTGGCATATGCTACATATTATGCAACACCCTATTGAGGAATAGAGCAAAAACTCACCCCCCTTCCCCTCTGCCTCTCTGTCACACATACACACTCAAAAGAAAAAAATCATAAAAGCAGAAAAGATATTGTGGTCTATAGTCATAAAACTATTAGCAATAATTATAAGCACAATACGTGGTGACTGTTATTATTACAACTTTCATGACTCTTGTTTTACTTGTGACAAAATGAGTTTACAGTAAAATGTCCTCAGAAGTGTCTCTCAGTTAACTAGTGGGGCGGGAAGGGAGGGTGCTGGTCATGGGAGCAGGTGTGCACCCCAGGTCACACGTAGCACGCTCTCTTCTTTTCCCAGTATGACTTCATGGAGCGCCTGGACGGGAAGGAGAAGTGGAGCGTGGTCGAGTCGCCCAGGGAACGCCGGAGCATACAAACGCTGGTTCAGAACGAAGCCGTGTTTGTCCAGTACCTGGATGTGGGCCTGTGGCACCTGGCCTTCTACAATGATGGCAAAGACAAAGAGATGGTTTCCTTCAACACTGTGGTCTTAGGTAGGTACGGGATCTCTGAGGTGCTGTGTCATCAAAGAAAGCATGGAAGTGTCTGGCTTCTCTGCTGAAGGCACACCTTCCAAGGTGGTTCTACTATGTAGAGGGCCAACCAGCATCCTTAATTTAGGGTTCATAGTTTCATCCACCTAAAACTAGCCCTGATTAAAATACTATTGCTACTAATTCATGAAAAAGCCACTGTGAGTCCCAAGGATTGAGTTGCAATGAGGAACTTGGATCCAACCACCTGGCTCAAGCTCTGGCCACACGGAGTAGGCAAATCATTGGACTTTTGTCAGCCCCAGTTCTCCTGCAGTAAAATAGAACTAAAAAATCCCACCTCATACTATGAAATTAAATAAAATAAAGTATAAGTTATAAATCACTAAACGTATAGTAGATCCAGTAAATACTGACCATTCATACCAGCTCACAATTTCTCTCAAAAACCAAGGAAAGTCCAAACTTAAAAAAATTTTTTTTTAAACCTGAAAAATAAGGGTGTAACCATAGAAGGACAGACTTCCCTGGTGGCACAGTGGTAAAGAATCCACCTGCAACGCAGGAGACTCATGAGACGTGGGTTCCATCTCTGGGTTGGGAAGATCCCCTGAAGGAGGGCATGGCAACCTGCTCCAGTACTCTTGCCTGAGAATCCCATGGACAGAGGAACCTGGTGGGCTACAGTCCATGGGGTCGCAGAGTCAGACATGATTGAAGCAACTGAGCAATAAGAAGGAAATCATATCTTTGTTCTCAGATTGGTAAATCTCCAAAAGCTTTACTTAAGCACTTGTCGTGTGGGGCATATTTTAACACAACTTTTTAGTAGCTATTGAGGAAAAGCTAAGATTTTTTCCAAAAGTTCCCCTTATAAGTCAAATAACCCCTAAAAGGGCCATTTGAGAATATTTCATGAGTTGTCCAAAAGCAAATCCTAAGAATTTTAGCATTCATAGCACCTATAAATATTTTCATTGCATTTACTTTGTCATTAGGTTTTAATCGTCTACTAATGATGATAACTGATCCTGGGCAGAACCTCTCTGAATCATGGCAGATTGTTAGACCCATTTCACAGATGAATAAACTGAGGTTCAGAAAACTGAGTCCCTCAAGGTCCCAGGATGTATAAATGATGGAGACAACATGGACTTCCAGGGATTATTCATTGCCTTTCTACAGCACCATGTTGTCCCAGCAGCATTCAGCCATAGACCTCATGGTTCTCTAGAAACCTGGAGAAGATGGTTGATCTAGGATTAAATCCTGCCTTTTCTTTCCCACATCTGACCTGGGAGGGTCACTTGCCTTCCCAAGCCTCAGTTTCATCATTTGTGGACAAGTAATGACCATGTCCTTGGAGGGAAGGATGATGTACCATCTCTTATGGAACCTGTCTGGAGTGGAGCTGGTAATCACTCATGAGAGCTGATGACTTTTTAAGAGCACGTCTTGTGCAGCTGTTTTTCTCTTAACTTCATGTTAAGAACTTCCCTACTGGTTTCATGGATTGCTCTTAGGATTTCCCTGATCCTTGAAAAAGATATATAAGCCAACCTAAAATCCAGGTGGCAGCCATAGCTGCCAAAATCAGTATTTGGTATTTACCATAGACATGCGAAGAGTTGACTCATTGGAAAAGACTCTGACGCTGGGAGGGATTGGGGGCAGGAGGAGAAGGGGACGACAGAGGATGACATGGCTGGATGGCATCACTGACTTGATGGACGTGAGTCTGAGTGAACTCCGGGAGTTGGTGATGGACAGGGAGGCCTGGCGTGCTGCGATTCATGGGGTCGCAAAGAGTTGGACACGACTGAGCGACTGATCTGATCTGATAGCACTGAAGTTAATGCTTATTCCTCTGCTAAGAAAAGATGGGCCCTAACAGGGCAAGCCAAATGCTCTAAAGCAGTACTTGGCATGCCAGAGCCCATGGACCAAATCTGGCCCACTGCCTATTTTTATAAATAAAGTTTTATTGGACCACAGCCACATTCATCTGTTGTCACATTGTGGCAGCTATAACAGGAGAGTGGAATGGTTGCAGCAGAGACAGTTTGACCCACAAAGTCTAAATATTTACTGTCACTTGACAGAAAAAGTTTGCCAAGCACTGCTCTACACTAATGGCATAAACTTTGTAACAGGAAAGTCACTGGAGAAATCTTCCAATAGTTAGGGAAAATTTCCAAGAGCATATTATGTACCAGTGAGGAAAAAAATCTAAAAGGATAAAAACCAGAACACAAAAGAAAGACACTGGCAATACATTTGGACCTAGTTTGAGATGTTAAGATTAAAAAAAAATCTTTTGCATAAGAATATGATGAGAAATGTGGAGAAGGCAATGGTACCCCACTCCAGTACTCTTGCCTGGAAAATCCCATGGATGGAGGAGCCTGGTAGGCTGCAGTCCATGGGGTCACACAGAGTCGGACACAACTAAAGCAATTTAGCAGTAGCAGCAGCATGATGAGAAATGATGTCTTTTCAGTTCCCTGTGTGGGTTTATTAAAATTTTTTTTAATCACATTTTTAAAATATTTTTATTGGAATAGTGTTGATTTACAATGCTGGGTTAGTTTCAGGTATACAGCAAGGGGAATTCGTTATACATATACATACATTCACTCTTTTTAGATTCTTTTCCTATATTGACCATTATAGAATGTTGAGTAGCATTCCCTGTGCTCTACAGTAGGTCTTTATCTATTTTATGTACAGTAATGTGTACATGTCAGTCCCAATCTTCAAATTTATCCCTCCCCCACTTACCCTCTGACAACCACAAATTTATTTTCTACATCTCTAACTCTTTTTCTGTTTTGTAAATAAGTTCATTTGCACCATTTTTTAGATTCCACATGTAAGCCATGTCATATATTTGTCTTTCTCTGTCTGACTTACTTCACTCAGTATGACAACCTCTAGATCCATCCATTTGCTTCGTGTTTAAAACTCAGAGGCTTCATACACACACCTCACGCACAGTAGCTGGCTTAGCTGGAGTCTACAAAGACCCAGTGGAATGGATAATAGCAAAACCAGTAACAGCAGCACATCTATAGAGAGTTGTCCATGTTCCAGGTCCCGTGGACTTGGCCCTTTTGGGGACCAGATCAGTCAACCCATAGAGTAGTTATAAGAGGTCAGGATTACCAATATTTTGTTTTCCAGTTGAGGAAGCCCAGGCTCAGAGAAGTTAACCGAAGGTCTCACATAGCTAGTGAGAAGTGGAGTCAGAATCAGCTCTCCAGAGCCTGTGTTCTTAACCACTGAATTGCTTTGGATTGTAGCCAGCTAAAACCCTCTTCCCTTCCACGCAGCAAGTTGTCTGGGGGCCATGTTATCTAATAATGGCTTCTGCCCTCCATCACCTTTATCCACATGGGCACAGATGGAGGTGGTGAGATGCCCTTTCCCCTGAGCCATTACCCTCACTTCTCTGTCGGAGCTGGGAATAGCAATTCTACCCGGAGGATTTCTCTTGTCTGGACATAGCTCAAAGAGAAAGTCAAAGGTAATCGGCCTAATAGTTGGGCAGACATCTTGATAGAGCAATGATAGTAATTGGCCTGAAATGTAGGGAAAAGAACAGTGTTTTATTTGGTTCAGGGATTCTCCCACACATATCTATTATCAGACCATTCACCGTCAAGAGCAGCCTGGAGCGCCGAAAGCCCCTGTGATATGAAACAGAAGGAAGGACGTTAGACGGGTGTCAACCAGCCATCACGCTAAATATACCTTTGACTCAGGGAAGTCTTCCGATGTGTTTTGGAGAGAAGCAGCCTGCTTTCAGAAATGAGTTTCATCTCAGGGGACTATGGAGTGGCATTCTTGAAGTGTGGTGCACATTTCAGGGAGGCTGGCCTCCGCTTGAGTAAAAATCCCATTTCCTGGTCTTTCATCACCCGCCTTGTTTCCTCAAGAAAACTTCAACCAGGATGACAAAAAGGAAAACTGATAAGATTTCAAGAGTAATATTTAAATTGAGTGTTGAAAAAAGGTGATTGAGGGAAGTAGGTTCCTTCAATATTTCGGCAGTATCACATAATTGTTGCTTTCCTCAAAAACTGTAGAAATGCTTCTAAGATAAGACCTGGGGGAAATTGAATGAAAAGTACTCCTCATTGCAATTTTTGCTTATTCTGGATTCTCCTCTCCTCTGAGATGTGTGTGCATACACACACATGTATACACACAAACACTTTAGTAACTCTTTACCAAGGATCTGCTGCTGCTGCTGCGTCACTTCAGTCGTGTCCAACTCTGTGTGACCCCATAGACGGCAGGCCACCAGGCTTCCCATCCCTGGGATTCTCCAGGCAAGAACACTGGAGTGGGTTGCCATTTCCTTCTCCATTGCATGAAAGTGAAAAGTGAAAGTGAAGTCGCTCAGTCATGTCCGACTCTAGCGACCCCATGGACTACAGCCTACCAGGCTCCTCCATCCATGGGATTTTCCAGGCAAGAGTACTGGAGTGGGGTGCCATTGCCTTCTCTGTTCCAAGGATCTACTATGTGCCAAACATTGAAAATACCTCAGTAAACAGTTCAAATCTGGTCTCTTCCTCATAGAGCTTGATGAGAGGAGACAGATAGGTAAAAAAGCAATTATAGGAGCTAGGGGAAGATAATGGAAAGGGTACAAAACCCAGGTTGAGGGAAATAGATTTTGTTGTTTAGTCACTGAGTCATGCCCAACTCTTTGTGACCCCATGGACTATAACCCTCCAGCCTCCTCTGTCCATTGAATTCTTCAGGCAGAAATACTAGAATGAGTAGCCATTCCCTTCTCCAGGGGATCTTCCAGACCCAGGGATTGAACCTGCGTCTCCTGCGTAGATAGGTGGATTCTTTACTGCTGAGCCACCAGGGAAGCCCAGAGAAGGAAGATTAGATAGAAGCTAAATGTTTTCTAAACTGAGACTTAAAGATAAATACGTCAACTAAAGAGCAAGGAGTTTGTGCAAAATCCTTGGTCGTTTTCCTTGGGACTGTGATGGTTAAGAGCTTCCTATCCTCGCTGCTCTGAGGATGCTCGGTTGGAGAACAGGGAGCTTTGGCCTGAGCCATGTCAGTTTCCACCAAACCATTCCCAGACCAAGCTGCTCCGTGAGACTCAAGCTCCACTTTGCTGTCCGGGTGACTTCTGAAAATGCAAGCTGGATGATGTCATTTCTATTTTGAAAACTTTTCATTTGTTCCCGTTGGTCTCAGAATACAATCTAACTCATCCACATGGCCTCTGGGGCCTTGGAGGATCTAGGTTTCCCCAGCTCCACCTGATGTCACTCTCTTCCTTCTTTCTACCCTCCAGCCACATGGGATTCACCTATGCTCTTTTCCAACACGGTGCCTTTGCATATCTTCCTCCTGTCTGGAGTACTTTTGTCTTGCTCTTCACTTGGCTTTTCCAGTTCACCCTTATATGTCACCTGCATGGAATAGTGAGGCCCTCCCTGGCCATCCTCTCTAAGTAGCTTCCTCCTCTTACTCCCTTTCACAGTATCCCATTCTTTTCAAAGCACATATCATGATTTGTGCAGGGCGGGGCAGGGGAGGGGGTTTGCACCATGCTGCACGGCATGTGGCACCTTAGTTCCCTGACCAGGAGTCAAATCCCTGTCCCTGCATTTCGAGCACATAGTCTTAATCACCGCATGGCCAAGAGAGTCCACGTACCACAATTTTTACTGTATTTGATGATTTTTTTTAACCTGTATTCTCTATAACAGTGGAAGTTCTGTGAGGACGAGACTATGTCTTTCCTAGTCACCACTGTATTCAACAGTGCCTTGTAGGGTGCCTTGTATCATTCTCCAGGCAAGAATACTGGAGTGGGTAGCCATTCCCTTCTCCAAGGGATCTTTCTGACCTAGGGCTCAAACTTGGGTCTCTCACATTGCACGAAAATCCTTTACCATCTGAGCCACCAGGGACACCTCATTATGTATAACATATGCTCAATTAATAAAGTAAACCCCCCTTTCAAGGACCATGGCAGGTCTGAGATCTCACCCTAATTGTAAGCTAACATATTATTAGCCAGCCACAGCGTCATCAATGTTATCCGAAGAGGGGGTCCTCCTGGGTAAGAGACAACAGGCTTTATTCCTCAGAGCAATGTAATTTCGAGAATACCAGCCTATGTGCAAGTTTCCCAAACACCAATTCCCACAGGGCAACACAGACAGGGCCAGGTGACAGCTGCACAGGCTGTGGGTTACATTATGTACAACTCTTCATTTACTATACTCCATTCTCCACATGGGCAGTGAGCCTGCTCTTGCTTTTCTCCAGAGGGAGACACTCTCTTTATTCTACTGGACAGTAACTAAACCTGGCCTTTGCTCTGAAGACAGATGCTATATCTCCTAAGGCTGTTCACTGTACAGACAGCCTTTCAAAAGATAGTCCAGAGCTAAGGCAGTCGGTGCCTCTGCTCATAAAACATTCAGAAACACACGAGACCCATGGCAAGTTATCTCCTACCATCATGTGAAATTGCTGGCTTTTGACCTGCCAAAGCAGCTACCTCGTATGATTCAACCTAATGCTTTTTGAATGAAAGAAGGAAAGGGACAATGAGTAGATGAAACATGAAACAAATTGATAGCCACTTGGATGCTTCTCAGCCCACCTTTATAGAGCCAACTTCAAGGATTTGATTCTGCAGTGATAATTGTTGGACACTAAAGAAATTGGCTTGGGAATTCCCTGGAGGTCCAGTGGTTAGGACTCTGCACTTTCACTGCTGAGGGAACGGGTTCACTCCCTGGTCTGGGGACTAAGATCCACAAGCCACGCAGCGCAGCCAAAAACAAAAAAAAGAAGAAGGAAAGAAATCGGCTTGATACTGATTTTGGAAAACACAGATAGACTTCTCGAATTCTCCTACTGCCAGAAACTAACCACAGCCTGATTCTAGAAGATGAGAGCTGAGAAGTGCAACTATAGAAAGAAAGCATAGTTTGGTTTTTCAGTCCAGAGTGGAAATAAATGGGAAATTCAGTTTAAAGGAAGGCCTTACCGTTCCATTAGGGACAATTAGACTTCATAGTCTCACGCACATCACTAAGCCAATGTCCCTAGCTCTCCACGGACTGTGTCATGTCATCTTTGGGGCACGGTGGCTTTTCATCATCTTAGTAATTTAGAACCTGAAAGTCTAAATGTGTTTATTTGAATGTAAGGCGAAATGAGGATAATAATAATCATAATTTTAAAAGAATACATCTACTGCTGTGCAGACCCAAATCAACATGAAAAAGTTCCAAAATGATCCCTTTGAAGGCATTTCTTGAGAGTACACATAGCAAAGTAAATCATGAAATAAGATGGCTATACAGGTGAGAACAAGGGTGAACTAATTGATTTTCACAAAAAAAAAAAAAAAAAAATCTGCAAAAAGCTAGGCATAAAAGGACTTTTGTACCACCCCAAACCTACTACTTAATGAATCCCCAAATCATGCCAAAATTGATCAGTCTTAGGTATTTAGACTTTCTTTCTTTAATGCAGGGGATTTTTTTACTCTGCGAACCTGAGATCAGGAGCAACTCTGTCATTTGGAGAATCATTCTCTATACTTGAGGCTAAAAGCTGATATCTCAAACCAAATCTCATATTGATAGGGTGATATTGGGGGCAGGCTGAGGCTTACAGTGTTTCAATCTTGCCAGCATAGAACACTGCAATTTTTAAATTCAGATAAGTAGTTTCTTTTGAAAAAGCAAAAAATGCCATAGTACTATACTCAAATTCCTGCCTGGGCTAATCCCATGGAGAGCAGTGGTTACAGCCATGCATTGTCCAAGCTGCCCTAGTCCCCACCCATCCCTGTTCTCCTACCTCGCCCACTACTCCTCACCAGTCCCCAGTAGGCATCCGAGGTTACTGCCACTGCTCCTGAAAAACAGTAGGTGGCTGGCTACTAAACTGCTTCACAGCAAGCAGAGAAAGAAGTAATTGTTCACGTTCTCTCTTTTTCAGATTCAGTGCAGGACTGTCCACGTAACTGCCACGGGAATGGCGAATGTGTGTCCGGGCTGTGTCACTGCTTCCCAGGGTTTCTAGGAGCAGACTGCGCTAAAGGTACTTACCACCACTTCCCTGCGACGATTGGAAAATAGAAAAGAGACTTCTCAATGGGGCTGGGAGAGGGAGCACCAAGGTTGCCTCCCCAGCAAATTCCACTGGGATATCTTGTAAGCCTGTGCAAGCTGTGCATCCTACCACTTTGGTAAAGAGGAGACTTTGATATATGACAATTGGCCAATATACCTATAAGAGCAGGGCAGTTATCCTTGGCATTGAGGTGTGCTGAGAAGAAAGATTTGCTAAAAATGAGATGGTTAGATTTCCTGTAAAAGCAGAAGTGAATTACCATCACTCCTTTCTTATAATCATTAACTTCTGTGTAATGGAAGATTAAGCATCTCAGGGTTAGTAAATTTCATTCATTCTGGCCAGCTACGCTCTTAATCTAGGAAGTGCTATTTATCTTGGTGGAATCGGTTTTAAATTGTATTATTAATTTATCTACACTGCTTTGCACAGAATGACGGGGGCCCTGGGATTCTTGGGGGAAAGGTAATAGAAGAAAGAAAATGACTCTCACAAAAACAGGGGACTTATGGCTCATATCTAGCTAACAGGAGACCTTGAGTTTGACCTTCAAGTGATGCTATCACAGGCAAGTGCAGTGGAGAGCTGAGCTTCTCACACTTTTTAGACATGGTTCATGCATGCATACACACACACACACACACAAGTATTTGTTCATGATAAATACAGGTATAAAATTAAAATGAGACTTTCATAAAACAACACTTCATGTTTCTTTTCTATTCTGTCCTATTTCACTTTTAAAAAATGAAATATACTAACTACACTGACTCCCCACCCACCAGTGAGTGGGTCTGAAAAACAGCAGTAGAGAGCTTCCAAGCCTTTGTTCAGGAGTCAGGCCTTCCTGGGTTCCAGCCCCATTCAGGATCTCTGTGGCCTTTAGCAAGTGACCTAACATTTCTGAATCTTGGTTTCTTCCTCTGGAAAACTAGGGAATTTCTTCCTGAATTCATTGTGAGGATGGAATGAGAGAATGTACCCCCAAGCTCTTAGCAGAACACTTTGGGAGCCCTTGGAGGCTTTAGTTTTACCATCTTTTATTTACACATGTCATAGTATGTTTATTTATATATCTGTATACTATTTTCATCCCTTTATGTGCTCCTCTTCAAAAGACCATGCTGCCTTGATATTCTAAGAGAGAGGCAATCATTAATAAAGCCACTCTGTAAATGCTAAATAGTACCACCCTCACCACAATGGCTTGGGAAAATTGTATGGTATTTCAAATATTCACAGTATTTCAAAGATTTGCAATTCCCATATCCTTCCGAATGCTGATTGATAAATGAACAGGACTGTGGTTTGGTTGCACCTGTGTGAGATTCATTGCTAAATGACACCACTACATTCGTATCCTTAACCACAGGATCATGTCAAAGATTTAGTAAACCCGTCAGATGCAAAAGGAAAAGAGAGCAGGGATCCACCGGACCAGACCATTCTCTCGGCCGCTTTTCTCTTTACCGCACTATGCCCAAGGGCATGTGGACACATCCCCCAAGTAGACAGCAGAGCCTAGCGCTCCTTGGCTCCAGTTCTGATGGGCTTTGATGGAGGGAGGTAGATGACACCTGCCTCGTGGTGCCGAGCACTTTTCCTGAGCAAAGGCTTTAAAGTAGGGAAAACCTCAATAGCGTCTGAATGGCTTTTCTTGCATAATCTAATTTTCCTGGGAGTGAAGGCATTAATGAGAGAAAGGACAGAATAGTCCTTTTCTGTGTGGCTGCAAACGGGCTGAACACTCTGCTGCATGGCCTGCGAGCTGTAAATGTGTATTAACACTGACACACTTCGATGTATTATTAATCCTAAAACCGTGTGTGCTCTGGCTGCACATCCAGGGACCGGCCTTTCAGCCCTAAGTACCCCAGCCATTTAAGAACTCTTCGCTCTCCATCCATTTGCAGATGAGCGCCCATTCTGCATTATGGATCTGTAATGGGGTGTGCATTTAGCTGCTTAAAAGGCCTCTCGGTGTGTGTTTTGTATTCACCACCTGTACTGCGGGCCGGGCGGCATGCTCTGACTGTGCATTAGTCGGGGTATATAATTGATCCTCACGAAACAAATATCGAGTGGCTGTTAAGAGTAGTTCCTCTGGCATACTCAGAAGCCGTTCCTGAAATCGGCCTCTGAACTTGTTGTATATTTTAATTCAGCTGTTGATGCCTACAGTGGGCAAAATTGAAGTGTTTAGAGACGAAAATTGCTTTCTCTTTGTTTCCTCACTTATTCTTGGGTAAGTTGGCTTAAGAATGTTAGGACTAAGCTTTTGCCTCTTGGCCCTGAAGATATTACTTCCTTAGTATTTTTTGAAATGGGCACAATTTAGCTATTTCATTAACAAGGACAGTGTTTAGAAACACCCTAATCCCTCATTTCTCACACTTTGCTCTTTCATGTACCACCTTCATGATTTTTGTCAAATTCATGGGGCATCAGAATTTTTATTTCCTTAATATATTTCTTTAAGTCTACCCATTAGGTTTACATAGGTGAACTTCTTTTAAAAGGAACAACGTCAAAATGAAAAGTTAGAAAAGAAACCTGGAATCTGTTGCAATAAATAGGAAAGGTTAGTGCTGCCTTTGGGCTTCCGTGGTGGTTCAGACAGTAAAGAATCTGCCTGCAGTGCAGGAGACCCGGATTTGATCCCTGGATCAGGAAGATCCCCTGAAGAAGGGAATGGCTACCCACTCCAGTACTCTTACCTGGAGAATTCCATGGACAGGGGAGCCTGGCAAGCTACAGTCCATAGGGTCACAAAGAGTCAGACATGAGTGAGTGACTAACACTAACTAACAACCAGTGCTGCCTTTAAATCTATTGAGAAAGAAATATTTTCTTTTTTTAAATTTTGTTGACGTATAATTGATTTCCAATATTGTATTAGTTTCTGGTATACAGCAGAGTGATTCAGTTATGCACATATCTATTCTTGTTCATCGGAGAAGGCAATGGCACCCCACTCCAGTACTCTTGCCTGGAAAATCCCACGGACGGAGGAGCCTGGTAGGCTGCAGTCCATGGGGTCACTAGAGTCGGACACGACTGAGCGACTTCACTTTCACTTTTTCACTTTCATGCATTGGAGAAGGAAATGGCAACCCACTCCAGTGTTCTTGCCTGGAGAATCCCAGGGACGGGGGAGCCTGTTGGGCTGCCGTCTATGGGGTCACACAGAGTCAGACATGACTGAAGCGACTTAGCAGCAGCGGTAGCAGCATTCTTGTTCATATTCTTTTCCATTAAGGCTTATCGCAGGATATTGACTGCAGTTGCTGTGCTGCACAGTAGGGCCCTGTTGTCCATCCATCCTGTGTATGATAGTTTGCATCTGCTAATGCTCCAGATGCTTGCATCTGCTAAACTCCTGCTCCAGCCCTGCCCCTCCTCCCACTTGGCAACCACCAGCCTGTTCTTTATGTCTGTGAGCCTCTTTCTGTTTTGTAGATATGTTCACTTGTGTCCTGTTTTAGATTCCACATGTAAGTGATATCATATGGTATTTGTCTTTCTTACAATCTCTTCACATAGTTCATCAGTGTTGCTGCAGAATGCATTATTTCATTCTTTGTTATGGCTGAGTGATACTCCATTGTATGTAGGTACCACATCTTCTTTGTTCATTCTTCTGTTGATGGACAGGTTGTCTCCATGTCTTGGCTGTTGTATATAGTGCTGCTATGAGCATAGAGGTGCATGCATCTTTTCAAATTGTAGTTTTGTCCAGGTATATCCCCAGGAGTGGGATTGCTGGATCATATAGCAACTCTGTTTCTAGTTTTTTGAGGAACCTCTGTACTCTTTTCCATAGTGGTTGTACCAATTTATATTCCATGAACAGTGTAGGAGAGTCCCCTTTAATCCACACCTTCCCCAGCGTTTGTTATTTGTGGAGTCTACAGTGTAGACTTTTCAGAGATGGCCATTCTGACTGGCATGAGGTGGCACCTCATTGTCATTTTGTTTTGCATTCAAGTACGGAATCTTTTCCCTGCTCTGAGCAGTCAAGCCAAGTCAGCTTCTCAGACATTCATTTCACACCTGCTGCTGCTGCTGCTAAGTCACTTCAGTCGTGTCCGACTCTGTGCGACCCCATAGACGGCGGCCCACCAGGCTCCCCCGTCCCTGGGATTCTCCAGGCAAGAACACTGGAGTGGGTTGCCATTTCCTTCTCCAATGCAGGAAAGGGAAAAGTGAAAGTGAAGTCGCTCAGTCGTGTCCAACTCTTCGTGACCGCATGGACTGTGGCCTACCAGGCTCCTCCGTCCATGGGATTTTCCAGGCAAGAGTACTGGAGTGGGGTGCCATTGCCTTCTCCATCATTTCACACCAGTGATCCCCAAATTGGATCCTACTGTATAGCATGTGTGAGCCAGCCTGGCTTCTAGAGAAATTCAAGCCTTGAACATCTCAAGTCCTAAGTTTAGGGTCCTGAAAATAATGCAATTCACTGCTTACACAAGAGGTAGGTGATAAAGTGGGAAACTTGGTAAAAATAGGCACACAGGTTCAACTCTACCAGCTTCAAGTGGGTAAGCTTAATGATTAGTGCCTGATTTACTTGGGGTCTGTTAAGCCTCCATTTCAAATAGTTTCTTTTTTTCATAACCACCAATAGTTATTAAGTATTAAAGATGTACCAGGCTTTGTATAAAGTACTTAATGCATACAGTCTTATCCATTCTCATATCAGCAATGTGAGATAAATCCTATTCTAACCACCCTCCCCAATATGTTAAGCTTTTTTTATTAATATTAAAATCATTTTTGTCTTGCAGACAGATTGCATAAATAGTACACAGAGTTCCCAGGGTTCATTCAGCTTCCCCTAATGTCAACGTTTTAAATTACCAAAGTTCAGTTGGTGAAACCAGGAAATTAACATGGATCGATGCTATTGACTAAGTTACAGACTTGTTTCTAATTTTGCCCCTTTTTTCTGGTCCAGATCTCACTTTGTGTTTAGTTGTCATGTCTCTTTAGTGCCCTCCAGTCTACAAGGGCTCCTCAGTCTTTTTTTTTTTTTTTTTCCATGACCTTGAGTGTGTTTTGCAGAGTACTAGTGAGGCATTTCTTAGCTAGCCTCTAGATGTGGGTTTGTCTGATGTTTTCTCATGATTAGATTGAAGTTCTACAGGGACTTGCCTGGCAGTCCAGTGGTTAAGACCTGTGCTTCCACTGCAGGGGGCACAGGTTCGATCCCTGTTTGGGGAACTAAGATCCCATGTGCCGTGCAGTGCAGCAAAAAAAAAAAAAAGATTGAGGTTACATAAGATGCTGTGCCTTTCTCAGTGAATTCTATCAAAGATGCACTTATGGTCTTTGATAAGAAAAGATTCAAATATGGTTCTGTGTGAGGGGGTGTGTGCTTGTGGGTGTGAGCATGTGTATACCTGCCCCTCACCCCTCACACATAAGGCGGAGATGGTAGGGTGGCTCGATCCCATTGGTCCTGTGCAATCTGTTGGTGACGATGACAAATTGCCACTCATGGACAACTTTTGAGCCTAAGAAACTCCTAGGTGTTAGCAGGGAGAGCTCTGGAGCAGACAGGGTGAGTAATCGTGCTAGCCAGTGCAGAGGAGAGAGACAGCCAGTCCCGGGGCTCCTGCCACCCTGAACGGAGCATGCCATCTCCCGGCTGCAGCCCACGATCATGTCCTTTCTTTCTTGATAAATGTCTTTAAGAGAACCTGAGCCCAGGTCCTCCTTCATCACAAACTCACATTCCCCTTTGTTCCTGCACTGCCAGCTGTGCCCAGTATGCCTCAGGTCTGCCAGTTTCTGTATTGCAGGCAGCCAGCAGACTCGGGCTCTCCTGCCAGGAGGAGAATTTGCCACATTAGCGGATGAGATTCCCATCACATCCAAGTGGCCAGGTGTGCGTCCAAGTGACAGAAACGCGGGTTTGCTCTCCTGACCTGGCGCAGCGCCTCTTGTGCCCTCAGAAATGCAGTGCAGACGGCAGCTCCTTGTCTCCTGATAAACCTGCCAGTCTGCATCAGGCACTCAAAGACATCCTCGCAGTGAGTGAAGAAAGCAGTCGGCATGAACTGCAGGGCAGTCATGCCACAGTCCGCCACTGAACTGGGGCCTCCGAGGGGCTAGAAGTTCAAGTGGAACTGACCCTCACCCCCAGAAGAACGTATGCGGGTTCTAACACCTCGATCCAAATCAGTTCAAGGGACCAAACTTATTTGTGCATCCAGCAAGTGCCTATCATGTGCCCGCTGTGAGCCAGGCACTGCACTAAGTACCAGGCATAAGGTAACAAGCGAGAGTGCCAGCACGTGCCTTCTGGGAGCTTCCCGTCTGATGGATGCACATGATAAGGACATAGGAAATGTAAGCCTAAGTCCGGCGTGCTGGGATGTGGACTCTGAATGCTATGGATGTCATTAAGGAGAAGATAAGAAAGTTCATGAAGCAATAAAGTGTGGATCTATGAAGAGTCAACTCATTTCAAGGAATGTGGAAAAAATTCCATGGCGGAAGAGTACAGTTGCTGGGGTCCAGCCCCGGTGGAACCAGGGAATTTGAAGCGGGGACGGCGTCAGCGAGGATCAGGAAACAACTGCTTAATTAAATGTTAATTAAGGATATAAAGAGTAATAGAATAAGGATAGCTCAGTGAGGAAATTCAGTGGAGAAAAGAGGCTGAAATAAGGATAGCTCAGTGAGGAAATTCAGTGGAGAAAAGAGGCTGAATAATTCAGCCAGAAGGTGAGAGAAAGAACGACATGGGGAGACCAAGTTTCCATCAACAAGGCCCGCACTTTATTTTCCAAAGTAGTTTTTATACCTTAAGTTATGCATAGAGGATAATGGGGGAAGGGGTAGAGTCATGCAGTAAGCCAGGCTTTCTTCCTGCAAACTTATCATATGCAAAAGTTTAGGTGATTTGCATCATCTTCTGGCCCAGAGGCCTGTTAACATTTTAAGACCCTTTCTTCAGAAAACTTATTTTTCTCTAAAGGTGACTAGTCAGGCGCCACCCTCCAAAAGCATTAAAGTTGCATTCCTATAGGGCAAAGGTGTGGTGGGCTGTAACAAGAAAAAGAATTAACTCAAGGGTCCAAGATTATAAACATTAAAGCTACTACTTACACCAATTATGTTCATCAATACACTGCCAGGGACACAGCAGGTAAGGGATATGGAGACTTAGCAGCAAACATTGGCCCAACAAGTGAAAAACCCTTCACCAATACAATTTCTAATCAATCTTTTAACTGCTCAAAGGAATCTGTGTTTAGACAGTTTAGAACATCTCCTGCCTCTCACAGTTGGGAGGCTCTGAGCAATCACTTGTGGCCGGAAAAACCTATTCAGGCAGGCTAGAGGACTTCCAAAGGAGTTTGTAGGTTGAAACACTATCACACCCAGGAACTTTATTAACTGGAGCTGTAAGTTAACTTTTTTTTTTCAGAGAGAGGTAGTAGGGGACAGCCTGTAAAGTCAGAGGTGTAGGTGAGAGCACAAAGCAGAAAGTAGGCAGACTCTGGTTTTGGGGGTAGATGCTCGAGAATTTCCAGGGGGACTCCTGAGGCTCGATCCCGCCTTTGTGTATGCCGAGCCTCCTTCCTCATGACCTTTGCCACAGGCGGAGTTCCTCACGCTGGCTCCTGGCGGTGATAGACTTCCAGTTGAGCTATTCCAGATCCTGAAAGATTATGCTGTGAAAGTGCTGCACTCAATATGCAATATGCACTCAATATGCAACATGCCGGCTCCCGGCATACAGTAAAGGAGCTACACTGAAGAGTGTCTTCTAGCATAGAATGTCATTAATTTCTTAATGCAGTAAGCAACCTGTTCACATTCAGAGCTTGAGGAGATATGGTGGTTTTTTTTCCTGATGTCTTGCACTGTTCTCCATCAGGTGCCTCTCCTGTCCAGCTAGAATCATGCTTATTATTCAATTATTGTTTAGTTTATGGTTTTTTTCTGTTATTACTAATTCCCTTGCATGACTTTCTCATCACTATACTTGTATGCTATTTGCTGTGGGCTAGATTTTTTTTTTTAATATTTGTACCTATTTACTTTTTTGACTGCTCTGGGTCTTAGTTGCAGCACAAGGGAACTTCCAAGTGGCATGCAGGATATTCTAGTTGCCACACAAGGAATCTTTCAGTTGCAGCATGCAAACTCATAGTTCCAGCATGTGGGGTGTGGGATCTACTTCCCCCACCAGGGATTGAACCCAGGCCCCCTGCTTTGGGAGTGTGGGGTCTTAGCCACTGTACCACCAGGGTCATCCTGGGCTAGATGCTTTTTAACTCTGATTCCTTTTTCTTTCATTGACTTTTGTTTGAAGTCTCTCATTGACTTAAGATGCTTCCTTAGCTTGTGCATAAAGCAGTCTTGCCTTTCAGAAAAGATAAGGCTTCTGATGGTGTGGTTTTTGATGTAAGTTTTTCAGGTGGTGTATTTGGTGCTGAACTTAAGGCCCCAACTTGCAGTAGAAATTTAATACAGCAGAGCTTTCCTTGTTCAGTAATAGCAATTAGAAATTACAAGGCCCACTGCTGAATGGCTGTCAGGGGAGGCCCAGAAATGCTGCAACCACAGGAACATAGTCTTCTCTCTGGGAATTGCTCTCTGCTCCTACCAAGTTTCTGTGGGGCCTTGAGAAAAGAGGATGGAAATCTTGCCATTTTTCTCTTCAGTTCAATTCAGTTCAGTCGCTACTGACTCTTTGTAAATCAGTGGACTGCAGCACGCCAGGCCTCCCTGTCCATCACCAACTCCTGGAGTTTACTCAGACTCATCTCCATTGAGTTGGTGATGCCATCCAACCATCTCATCCTCTGTTGTCACTTCTCCTCCCACCTTCAATCTTTCCCATCATCAGGGTCTTTTCCAATGAGACAGCTCTTCGCACCAGGTGGCCAAAGTATTGGAGTTTCAGCTTCAGCATCAGTCCTTCCAATGAATATTCAGGAATGATTTCCTTTAGGATGGACTGGTTGGATTTCCTTGCAGTCCAAGGGACTCTCAAGAGTCTTCTCCAACACCACAGTTCAAAAGCATCAATTCTTTGGTGCTCAGCTTTCTTTAAAGTCCAACTCTCACATCCATACATGACTGACTACTGGAAAAACCATAGCTTTGACTAGATGGACCTTTGTTAGCAAAGTAATGTCTGCTTTTTAATATGCTGTCTAGGTTGGTCATAGCTTTACTTCCAAAGAACAAGCATCTTTTAATTTTATGGCTGCAGTCACCATCTGCAAGTGATTTTGGAGCCCCCAAAAATAAAGTCTACCACTGTTTCCACTGTTTTCCCATCTATTTGCCATGAAGTGATGGGACTGGATGCCATGATCTTAGTTTTCTGAATGTTGAGTTTTAAGCCAACTTTTTCACTCTCCTGTTTCACTTTCATCAAGAGACTCTTTAGTTCTTCACTTTCTGCCATAAGGGTGGTGTCATCTGCATATCTGAGGTTATTGATAGTTGTCCTGGCAATCTTGATTCCAGTTTATGCTTCATCCAGCCCAGCGTTTCTCAAGATATACTCTGCACAGAAGTTAAATAAGCAGGGTGATAATATATAGCCTTGACGTACTCCTTTTCCTATTTGGAAGCAGTCTGTTGTTCCATGTCCAGTTCTAACTGTTGCTTCCTGACCTGCATACAGGTTTCTCAAGAGGCAGGTCAGATAGTCTGGTATTCCTGTCTCTTGAAGAATTTCCCACAGTTTATTGTGATCCACACAGTCAAAGGCTTTGACATAGTCAATAAAGCAGAAATAGATGTTTTTCTGGAACTCTTGCTTTTTCGATGATCCAATGGGTGTTGGCAATTTGATCTCTGGTTCCTCTGCCTTATCTAAATCCAGCTTGAACATCTGGAAGTTCACAGTTACATATTGTTGAAACCTGGCTTGGAGAATTTTGAGCATTACTTTACTAGCGTGTGAGATGAGTACAATTGTGCAGTAGTTTGAGCTTTCTTTGGCATTGCCTATCTTTGGGATTGGAATGAAAACTGACTTTTTCCAGTCCTGTGCCACTGCTGAGTTTTCCAAATTTGCTGGCATATTGAGTGCAGCACTTTCACAGCATCATCTTTTAGGATTTGAAATAGCTCAACTGGAATTCCATCACCTCCACTAGGTTTGTTCATAGTGATGCTTCCTAAGGCCCGATTGACTTCACATTCTAGGATGTCTGGCTGTACCCACTACCCAATCCCTCTTGGCCAAGTTCCAGCACTAAAGTCAAATCATTGTCATCATCACTGACATGTATTGAGTGCTTATTGTGTGCAGCTACTGCACTAAACAACTGTATAATTAGCTCAATGAATCATTTATTGTCCTATTTTATAGATGATTATCATCCCCTCTTACAGGCAAGGAAAATGAAACACAGAGCAGTTAAGTAACTCGCTCAAGATCACTCAGCTCATAAGTGGTATTGCCAGGATTCAAACCAAACAATCCGGCCTGAACCCTTAACGTTAGACCAGCCGTGAGATGGATTCACCGAAGATGTGAGTGTAGGAAGATGTGCTTGGCACGCAGTTTGTGTAGCAGATATACACTGGGATTTGGATTTGAACCCCAGGAAACCCTCAGGAGAGGAAACTAGGATTTCCTAGGTAGAGAGTGGCAAAGCAGGTATTTGAAACTATACCCATTGTAGAAAATTACTTAACCTCTCTAAGCCTTTGTTGTCGAATCCATAATATGGGGGCAGTAGCAATATTACCTGATGGATTGCTGTGAGAACTAAAAAGTAAATGCATGTCAAGCATGTAGAACCATGCTTGACACGTATTGAATGCTCCATAAGTACTACCCAGCGTTAATCTTCACAAGCCTTGGAAATCACTGTTATCCAGGAGAAACAGAGACTCAGAGAAAGAAAACTACTTGCCCAAGGTCACACTGCAGGCTAGATGTTGATGCCATGTCTGGCTGACTTTGAAACTTGTGACCCTATCTTGGTTTTCCTAACTTGGCAGAAAAATCTCCTAAATGAGGAGCAGTGACCCCTCACTTACTCTAAAACCGTCACAGAAACTCAGCTATCTGGCTCTCCTGGCTGGCTTCATCCGCTCACCTGTTTCCCATTTCCCCATCAGTTCCTCCCACAAGTGGACATCTGCACTCGGGAGGGGAATGATGAGCCCCTTCATCTCCACCAGTGATATAGGGGTCCTCCCCACCACCCCAGAAATGCTCCCCTCGGAGCATCTCTGCCAAGGAAGCCACTTTCCCCTTTCACAGCTGGCTCACCTGTCTCAGATTCCACCTGTCTTTCCTGGAACAAGCACGGATGTTCCTTTAGACCACCTGTTTTTCACACCTGTCTCCCTCTGCCACCCCACCTCCCTCACAATCCCCTGTAATACAGACTGGCCAGGGGCCATGGCTGCTGCCCACAGGAGTCGTTCCACCGCCCAGTGCAGTTCAAGGCTGAATCCCACCTCTCCTTGTTCCTGTCCTTGACCTGAGAAAACGTGCAGAAATTTCTTGGCGGCAAGGACCCAGGAGATGGAGCTTGAAGCCGGGCCCTTGGTTCAGGCTTTGCAGAAAGTGAGTGTCCACACTCAGCAAAGGCACCTTTGGTAAAGTAGTGTAAGAATCTCTGCCCATATTGAACATGAAGTGAATGCCAGGCCCTGTGCAGAGGGTTTAAACAGAATGATCTTGGGTCATCCCCATTTCAGAACTAAGGAAACTGAGACTCAGAGAAGCTAAGGTACTCACCCAGGCGTGGCTTTAGAGCCCTGCTCATCAGGATCACCTGTTAACTCACAGCTTGCTGGGTTCCCCCCAGAGTTTCTGATTCAGTAGGTCTGGGGTGCTAGCATCAGCCTGGGGAACCTGTTCAATATCCAAACCTCCGGCCCCACACCAGACCCTCTGAATCAGAATCTCATTCTCACAGCATCCCCAGATGACTTGGGCGCACATCCAGGTCTGAGTCTGGATGCCGCTGCCCTTGGACTCTGCCCAGATGGCCCAGAGAGCAGGAGCGGCAATATCTCATTTACCTTCCACTCTCCCCAGCTTGCCAGGCAGGGACAGAGGATGCCTGCTGCCTCCGTTTGGAAGCTGCAGTGCCCTTTCTTTGGTGCCCTCCTGCAGAGCCTTGCCTCCAGAACGTGGACACTCCTGCTGGGTGGTACACCACCAAACAGCAATCTCTCCATCAGCCCTCCCCCGAGTCAAGTTACTTCTGAGGCTAAAAAACTTTTTGTTTCCTTTTAAAACTAGATAAGCAGAGCAGACCGAGAAAGCAGAGGGCCTAACCCTAGGGAAACCTGCTGTAGGAATGAGACGTAGAGAGGTGGGAACATACTCTGGTTTTAGGAAAAAAACGTTCCATATTGGGAGATAAACCAGTCTTTAGAGAGGAGGTCAGCCAGGATGGGTGATGGGAAAGAGCGTTTCCCCCTCCCCTGTCTCTTGGTCTTTTTGTTTGTTGGTGTTTGGCCCCGGTGTGGCATGCAGAATCTTAGGATCCCCAACCAGGGATGGAACCTCGGCCCCCTGCTTGGGAGCGTGGAGTCTTTACCATTGGACTGCCAGGGAAGCCCTTCTTGTCTCTTTATGATGTGATAATCTGGAACAATTTTCTCCTAAAAAAAATGATGATAAATCGTACCTATAGATTTCTTACTATGTGCCAGGCATTGTACATAGCACTTCACAGGCATTATCTCATTTCATCCTCTTAAAAACACCACGGGTTAGGTAATCCAACAATTTAGTCCTATTTTGAAGATAAAGAAAATGAGGCTGAAAATAAGGTGTCCAGAGTCACATCACTGGTAAAACCGAAGGGAAATCTGAGCTGTCTAACTCATAAGCCTGCACTGCCTGGTCCTCTTCTATGTACCAGTCAATAAACAGTGAACAAACAGGCCTTCGTGTCTTGGGGGAGCTCCCATGCTTACAGACAACCGGACACCAGTAACTTCCAAGCCCATCTCAATGCCTGAATCACAATAAGAATGAAAAGTTACTTCAGTCTGGATGTGAGCTGCAAAAAAGCTTACTGTGTACTCTGAAAATTTTAAATATTCATTATGTAATTAATGCTGTTCGATCACACACACACACACACACACAGAAAAACGTAGACGTTTTTTAAGAAAGCTTAAGCCCTTATCGATTGAGAACTTTTATAACTCTCAAAATGGAGGCATCCCCATATCTCTACAGGTATTTTAAATGAATTGAATTAATCATAGGCTTAAAAGTCTCTTGCGATCTTCGTTAACTTCCCTGGGTTTAATTAAAACATCTGTGCACTTTTAATTTATCGATTCATCCAACTCATATGTCATGTTTTTAACACACCCCAGCATGCTCTGCATCATTTTTAACCCGATTTCCACTTAACTAAAGCAATTAAATTCACCCCGGATTAATTAAAGCATCCATACTTTCGTGCTTAAGTCAGCGTGTGCTGCTTTCCCCACATGGCTCCTGAATGTCAGAGATCTGACACACCTGATGAGTTTTTCGTCCTTCTGGAAATTCTTCCCTGAATTGCTTCCTTGCTTATTAATGTGCCTTTTGACAGAACGGGAATGAGGAAGTGGGTGCGCCCGAACTTTGGCCCTCTGAGCCAGAGGCTCTGTCAGAAGCATCCTTGGCTTTCCTGTCTTCACAGGGGCTGCTGGTTCTTTCCCCCTAGACTGAGGCCAACTAAAGTGTCTGAGTAATCCAGGCAGGAAGGCGGGGGGCGGCTCCAGTCAGAGACTATCATCGTGAGGAGACTGACCGGTCATGTTTGCATCTATACTTTTGCATGGCTTCTTAGTTCTGCTTTCCATCCTCCTCACTCTTCCTGCAAAAACGGTCCTTTCTTGTCCCACCCGTTTCATAGGAAGGGAAAACTGAGGCACCAAGGTCAACAGGCTTGTCAGCTGGGCATGGTGAGCCAGGGAGCTATTCAGATGGGAGCAAATGAGCCCCCTGGAAGCTAGTTTGAACTTCTGCCCCCCATCCGCTGTGACAGAGCCCGTTTCCCCTCAGCTGTGGCAGCATTGGAAGTTATGTATTTTCAATTTAAAAATTTTTTTTTATCGAGAGTTGTATTAATTTCTGCTATACAGCAAAGTAATTCAGTTATATGTATATACATTTTTTATACTCTTTTCCATTATGGTTTATCATAGGATATTGAGTATAGTTTCTCTGTGCTATATGGTAGGACCTTGTCTTTTATCCATTCTACATATAAAAGTTATAGATTTCTTTAATCTGATAAGTCAAAGATTATTTCTCATTTTTATCTATATTTATTTAATTGCTAGTGAAGTTGAGAACTTTTCATACTTTTATTGGCGATTTTTTTTTTTTCATTGCACTGAGTCTTCGTTGCTGAGCCTGGGCTTTGTCTAGCTGTGGAGAGTTGGGGCTACTCTTCATTGCAGCACATGGGCCTCTCGTCGTGCCGGCTTCTCTTATTGTGGAGCACAGGCTCTTGGCACAAGGGCTTCAGTAGTTGTAGCACACAGGTTCCGTAGTGGCAGTTCCTGGGCTCTAGACCACACGCTCAGTAGTCGTTGCCCACAGGCTTAGTTGCTCTGTGGCATGTGGGATCTTCCTGGAACAGGGATCAAACCTGTATCCGCTACTTTAGCAGATAGATTCTTAGCCACTGCACCACCAGGGAAATCCTTATTGGCAGTTTATGTTTATATTTATCTGTCCTTTGCCCAGGTTTTCATTTGTTTGTCTCCCTTTATTGATTTGTAAGAGTTCCTTTTGTATTTCATATGCCAAGCTTTATTCTGTAAAATGTTAGAAAATATATTTCCCCAGTGTTTCCTCAGTTGTCGTGTTATTCAGTTGCAACTCTTTGCAACCCCATGGACTGCAGCACACCAGGCTTCCATGTCCTTCACCATCTCCCAGAGCCTGCTCAAACTCATGTCGAATGAATCAGTGATTCCATCCAACCATCTCATCCTTTGTTGCCCTCTTCTCCTCCTGCCCTCAGTCTTTCCCAGAATCAGGGTCTTTTCCAGTGAGTTGGCTCTTCGCATCAGGTGGCCAAAGTATTGGAATTTCAGCATCAGCACCAGTCCTTCCAATGAATATTTGGGGTTGATTCACTTTAGGATGGACTGGTTTGATCTCCTTGCAGTCCAAGGGACTCTCAAGAGTCTTCTCCAACACCACAGTTCAAAAGCGTCAATTCTGCAGCACTCAGCTTTCTTTACAGTCCAACTCTCACATCCATACATGACTACTGGAAAAACCATAGCTTTGACTAGATGGACCTTTGCTGGCCAAGTGATGGCTCTGCTTTTTAATACACTGTCCAGGTTTATCATAGCTTTTTTTCCAAGGAGCAACCGTCTTCTAATTTTATGACTACAGTCACCATCCGCAGTGATTTTGGAGCCCCAGAAAATAAAGTCAGTCACTGTTTGCATTGTTTCCCCACCTGTTTGCCATGAAGTGATTGAACCGAATGCCATGACCTTAGTTTTTTGAATGTTGAGTTTTAAGCCAGCTTTTTCACTCTCCTCTTTCACCTTCATCAAGAGGCTTTTTAATCCCTCTTCACTTTCTCCCATAGGGTGGTGTTATTTGCATATCTGAAGTTATTGATATTTCTCCCAGAAATCTTGATTCCAGCTTGTGCTTCATCCAGCCCAGAATTCCACATGATGTACTCTGCATATAAGTTAAATAAGCAGGGTGACAATATACAGCCTTGACGTACTCCTTTCCCAACTTGGAACTGGTCCATTGTTCCTTATCTGGTTCTATCACTTCTTGACTTCCATACAGGTTTCTCAGGAGACATCTTTTTAAGAATTTTCCACAGTTTGTTGTGATCCACACACTCAAAGGCTTTAGTGTAGTCAATGATGCAGAAGTAGATGTTTTTCTGGAATTTTCTTGCTTTTTCTATGATACAACAGATATTGGCAATTTGATCTCTGGTTCCTCTGCCTTTTCTAAACCCAGCTTGTACATCTGGAAGTTCTCAGTTCATGTATTGTTGAATCCTAGCTCAAAGGATTTTGAACATTACCTTGCTAGCATGTGAAATGAGCACAATTGTGTGTTAGTTTGAACATTTTTTTTGGCATTACCTTTCTTTGAGATTGGAATGAAACCTAACCTTTTCCAGTCCTGTGGCCACGCTGAGTTTTCCAAATTTGCTGGCATATTGAGTGCAGCACTTTCACAGCGTCATCTTTTAGGATTTGAAATAGCTCAACTGGAATTCCATCACCTCCACTAGGTTTGTTCATAGTGATGCTTCTAAGGCTCACTTGACCTCACATTCCAGGATGTCTGGCTGTAGATGAGTGACCACATCATCATGGTTACCTAGGTCATTAAGACCTTTTTGGTATAGTTTTTCTGTGTATTCTTGCCACCTCTTCTTAATCTCTTCTGCTCCTGTTAGGTCGATACTATTCCTGTCCTTTACTGTGCCCATCTTTGCATAAAATTTTCCCTTGGTATCTCCAGTTTTCTTAAAGAGACCTCTAGTTGTTCCCATTCTATTGTTTCCCTCTATTTCTTTGCAGTGTTCACTTAAGAAGGCTTTCTTATCTCTTCTCGCTATTCTTTGGAACTCTGCATTCATATCAGTGTACTTTTCTCAAAGCTGATCTTCTTGGTCCATTTATCTTTTTTATATATCCCATTCACAAGAAAATAAAATTAGTCTTCAGTATTTTTTCAAATACTGTGTCAGTCTTTTTTCTTATTTGGATCTTTAATCTGTATCAAATTTATGGTGTGTAATAGAGGTCAGACTTTATTGACTATCAAATAGATTGTCACCTGCAGGAGCCCAGAAATAATGGAAACTTGCCTTTCCTGACTTCAGCTCAGCACCAAACTGTGTCCACAATCTCTAAAGACAACGGGACACCTCTTTTGGTTTCAATGACACTGAACTTTGTCTCCCCTCCATGACCCAAAATATTAATATTATATCCTTAATTGCCTCAGAGGACTCGAGGCATCTTTATTTCTCTGTCCTTTTTTCCTACCACCTAAGCCAGCTACTCGCATATATTAGGTTGTTCGTAAGTGTTTATTGACTAAATGGGATGTGAGGCAACCAATTGTTAGTACAGTTTTGACAATTTCTCGGAGTCCTAGGCTCAAGTAGTCTCCAGTCTTTTTTCCAGAGAAATGTTCAATCAGATTTCATATCAATTTTAAAAGACACATTATTTGTTTTTTCAAATTTAAGTCTAATTGGTTTACCATGTTATGTTAATTTCTGCTGTACAACAAAGTGACTCATTTATACATTCTTTTTCATATTCTTTTCCACTATGGTTTATCATAGGATATTGAATATAGATACATGTGCTATATACAATAGGACCTTGGTGCTTATCCATTCTGTATATAATAGTCTGCAACTGCTGATCCCAAACTCCCAGTCCTTCCCTTCCCCACCCACCCCCTTGGCACCCACAAGTCTGTTTCTGATTTGTAAATAAGTTTATCTGTGTTGTATTTTAGACTCCACATGTAAGTGACATCATGTGGTATTTGTCTTTCTCTTTCTGACTTACTTCACTGAGTATAATAATCTCTAGGTCCATCCTGCTGTGATGGCATTAATTCATTCTTTTTTATGGCTGAGTAGTGTTCTGTTGTATATATTGTATATATGTATGCATGTCTGTCTCTATCCATTCATCTGTTGATGGCATTTTGGTTGTCTCCATGTCTTGACTCTAGTAAATAGTGCTAGCGCTGCCATGGACATTGGGGCGCATGTACCTTTTCAAATTGTAGTTTTGTCTGGATATATGCCCAGGGATGTAATTGCAGAATCATATGGAACCCTGTTTTTAAAAAGACACTTTATTTGAAAAATCCCTCCAACATCTAGCCCAGCCCGCAGATGCCTCGTCAAGATGCAGGCGTGCTCCCTGTGTGTCTGGCTGACTGGCCCTCTTCAACCCCCTCTGTCTTCTCTCCAGCTGCTCGCTGTACTGCAAGCCCCAAAGAAATGGCACCCATTTCACTTAAAGCAGCAGACACGACTGACTTGTCCTGTTACTTCCCAATGAGTAAACAACATGGATAATTCATTTCATCCTTTATGGAGAACTTTAGGGCGGCGAGGGGAAAGCTCCAGCTTGATCACTAAAATGAGTTTTACACCATTTAGGTGAATCTAAATTGTGTCATAATTTTGTCATCAGCCTATAACTTGTCAGTCATTAGTGGCAGCAGTAATTTATTTTTCTTCTGCACAAGTCTTAGAGCTTCCATTTACTAGATTTACTAAAACAGAAATAGCCACTTTGTGCAAACGTTTTAATTAATTTTAAATAGAAGCTTGGATGTATAGTACCATGCTCCTTTAAAGCCTTAGGAAGAAGGAAGAGAGACAGGGACATAAAACTTTCCACTGTGGTTCCAGAACCACCTCCCACCCACAAGCAGGGGAAGAACAAGATGAGATCTTTCTGTTAGTATTATTTGGAGCTGTGGTGGTGGTGGTGGTATGTGTGCCTTTGAGACCTGGGAGTCAGTGTGGTCACTCAGTTTGGAATGTCACAGGGAACATCGATTGATTTCTACTCCAGGTGTCAGCTACTGTTTTGAGTCCTCAAAGATCTTCGCACACGTACTGCTCCCAGCGACTCAAAGAGACGGGTTTTTTGTGGGGAGTGTGGGTCTCAGAGAAGTTGGGTAATCTTGTCAAAATCCCACAGCTGGTAAGTGATGGGTGAGGATTTGAACCCACGTCTTTCTGGTAGCAAAACCGTTGTTCTTTCCGCTTAACTGTTCCATATCACTTGCAGGCAGGTGGAGCAGAAATATTTGTCCATATCACTTGCAGGCAGGTGGAGCAGAAATATTTGTCCTATAACTTGCTATAAAAAAAAAAAATCTTGTAGAATTAGTGAGAGTAAAACTAGTAAGAAAAGTTAGTAATGCAGAAGGAGGTCCCTACTTCATGTGCAGCCTTCCAGGTGAGGATCAGGCTGAGCCTTCCATACTGGGGTGCTCTGGGTTGAATTATGTCTGAGGATGAGTCAGTTACCCTGAGGGAAGGAGTTCTCTCTGATGCAGGTCAACAGTGGCTACCAGAGGGGGCTCATCTGGCATTTGCACTCTGTCCCATGGCAAACGGGTTATTAGAGAGCTTCATGCTTCTTTAGCCTGCCTTCTATTTTTTTTTTTTTCATGTAACATCAGTGGAGCCTGTCAAGTGTCCTGCTTTCTGAAGAACATCACAGTGTTTTGCATTTTTTACCACCCTCCTGGTGAGCATGCAGCAAACATGTTGAAGGAAGGCTGCTTTTAGAATGTAGAGAACTCTCTGACCTGACTGTTCTCCCTTTTTTTCTCCCTGAGAAATGTAAGTAGGTCACATTTTAAACCAGGCACCTGGTTTTAAATAAATCCATGCTTACATTCTAGAGAATCCAATGTTTTTTCACCACCTTAGAGTTTTTGCAAAAGAGAAGCTGTTTCAATATGAAATAAGAAAATAATCCTAACTTTATTTTTCAATTGATAAGGACAATAATTTTTTCCTCTTTGCTTCTTACCCTCTTCCACCTTTGGGGTGGAAGGAATGTCCAGTGGAAGCCCATTGGTGGTGATTTAATGTAACTTTCTCTGCCATCCAGAACTAGTCTAATATATAACCCTCAGATCAGAAACAGCCCTTGGAAGCTCATCCCACTAGATACACACACTTCTCACTCTTTTCCCTCTTGAGTGTGCATGGGTGGCGGGGGGTAAGAAATGGTGCTTATTCAAGTTTTCCCACCAGGAGATATCTTCAGTATTACCTAGATCAGAAAGGGCAACTGAGTTTTCTCTTGTCCGCCTGCTCCCAAGTCCCAGCCAGGGCCGCTACCTTGAAGGTTTTCAGGCTTTTTCTAGACTCGGGAGAGCAAAATGCTTTGATTCGTCTCTGCAGAGGTGCAGGAAGGGAGAATAGTGGCCCATGGGCACTCAACGGCCATCCCTGACCTAGAGCTTAGCGTGAGTGTATCCTGGGGCACTGACATGGAACCAGTGTACTTTGTCCTGGAAGCCCTCTGCAAACTTTGAGAAGCCCATCATTTCTCATACTTGTTCATATTAACACAGTCTCTAATTTTGAATCTTGGGTTCCCTGATTTAAAACTCTTCCCTCTACTCTCTCTCAGACAGTCAGCATGGGTAGAAACTCTATGGGTCTCTCCACTCAAGTCTCTTGGAATAGAAGGCAAGTTCTCAATATTTAGAGAGATTTTATCTAAATTTAACATGTAACTTTGATGTTCTCACTTTTGAACTCATTCTTCTTTTCTGGTATTAATAGAGTCATAAGGATAAGAATTCTACTGGAAATGGCCATTTTTTTTTTCACTTATTCTGCTACAAAGCATTTGTTGGGCAGGGGAGGAAATAACCCCTCCATCATATGTCAACTGTTGAGATGTTTTTGTTTCACATCAGTTTATAATTAAGGTCAATCACCATCAACACACCCTTCCCCAGAAAAAAGGCATTGTATGTACAACATGAGGTCCACTCTAGAAATTGTTCTTTCCACACCTTTCATAAATGGCCATGTAGTGCTTGCCCACACCCCCACAACTTGGGAATCCCTGAATGAATCAAGAACATAATAGAAATATTTACTCAAGCAAGCTAACATTGATGAATGTAGCACTAGAAGGAAATCAACACTGATAACCACAATCTTGTCCTTCTGTAGTTTACTATATCTTTGGGAAATTAAACACTCACAGAAGGAGAATGAATTACTATAAAAAATAAACAACATGACAACAAAGGGGGATTGATAAGGTGGGTGGGGCCATTATTATGGAGTGATCTAATTAGATAATGGAATCACATCAGGGGATGGGGAGACCATTCCAGTTGTACACACATATGTGACTGCAGAATTCTTGGAGCCACGGCATCACAAATCGCAGGTAAACCAGGAATCACTAAAAATACCTCTGTAGGTCATTTCTGAAGGTCTCTGGATGCCAGTTCCATAACCTGGAACAGTGTCCTCATTTTAGGCTAACACTAAAAGCCAGGTTCTTCTAAGAGATTCTTGTCCACAGAAGTAGATATAATGATATGGTCATCGGATTAAATCCACCCATTTCTGTCCATTTTAGTTCACTGATTCCTAAGATGTCGATACATTCACTCTTGCCATCTCCTGCTTGACCACATCCAATTTACCTTGATTCATAGACCTGACGTTCCAAGTTCCTATGCAGTATTGTTCCTTATGGCATTGGACTTTACTTTTAGCACCAGGCACATCCTCAACTGGGCGTCATTTCCACTTTGGCACCTTCATTTCCACTGAAGCATCTTCATTCTTTTTGGAGCCATTAGTAATTGCCCTCCACTTTTCCCCAGTAGCATATCGCACACCTTCTGACTTGGGGGGCTCATCTTCTGGTGTCATATCTTTTTGCCTTTTTATACTATTCATGGGGTTCTCGCAGCAAGAATAGTGGAGTAGTTTGCCATTCCCTCCTCTAGAAGGCAAAAGAAGAAGCGGGTGGCAAAGAATGAGATGGTTAGATAGTGTCACCAGTTCAATGGACATGAATTTGAGCAAACTCCTGGAGATAGTGAAGGACAAGGAAGCCTGGCGTGCTGCAGTCCACGGGGTCATGAAGAGTCGGACACAACTTAATGACTGAACAACAGAAGGCAGGTTGGAAATTCAGATTCTTTACAAACTGATCCTGAAGTGCAAAGCCCAAAGCCTGAAGTTGACCACTAAAATCCCACTCTTAATGACCTCCAGAGGAACGGTATCAGCATAATTGAAGCCAAACTGGTGAGAATTGTTGATAATTCATACCAGGCCATCCCCTCTGATTGTCAGCCTTCTTCCTCTCAACAGATGAAAGAGGGTCCCTGCTAGAGAACTGCTAGAGATTTCCTGTCTTTAGCCTGCCCTCCAGTCCTTTTTTTTTTTTTTTTTTTTAAGGCCAGGCATCTTTCCTCTTTATTCTTTATCACACATTACCTTTTGGGGTCGGCAGTTATTTCTTTGTGGTCTAGATAAGGAAAGTGAAGCATAGAGAGGTTGTGTCTCAACACTGGCCCATCCCCTTCCTTTTTAATGAACATAAACTTACCAGGAATAGCAGTTGACTAATCTGAAGGTACCGAGAAGGCAATGGCAACCCACTCTGGTACTCTTGCCTGGAAAATCCCATGGGCGGAGGAGCCTGGTAGGCTACAGTCCATGGGGTCGCAAAGAGTCGGACACGACTGAGCGACTTCACTTTCACTTTTCACTTTCATGCATTGGAGAAGGAAATGGCAACCCACTCCAGTGTTCTTGCCTGGAGAATCCCAGGGACAGGGGAGCCTGGTGGGCTGCCGTCTATGGGGTCACACAGGGTCAGACACGACTGAAGCGACTTAGCAGCAGCAGCAATCTGAAGGTAAAATATTCAGCAAAATGGGTCCCGATCCCCCTTACCAACAACAGCAACAATACTTGCTTGTCCTTGGGTCTTAGTTAAGGGCACAGCTTAAGAGGTGAGGCAACCTGATTTCCCATGGGGCCCCCTACTGTTGAGTTTTGTGATTTCAGCAAAGTTCTTTCCCCAGTCTGAGCTTCCCCTATAAAATGGGATTGTGATTCTAACTCCACCTCACTGGGTGGTAATGACGATTCAGCAGTAAATTGTACCTAAAGCATCTTATGCCATGCCCAGAGTATAATAAGCATTCAGTTGATGGTAACTGCTTTTATTAGTAGCATTTTAAAATTAATTTTTATTGGAGTATAGTTGACTTACAATGTTCTGTTAGTTTCTGCTGTACAGCAAAGTGAATCAGTTATACATATGTCCACTCATGTTTAGATTTTTTTCCCATGTAGATCATTACAGAGTATTGAGTAGAGTCCCCTGTGCTATACGGCAGATTCTTATTAGTGATCATTAGTAGCATTTCTGTGGTGGTGGTGATTGTTTATTTGAAAATTGCTCTGCCAAGTCCATGGCCCAAGTCCCCAGCCCAGAGCAGTACAGGCAGAGCTGAGATGCCCAGCGGGCTCTGCCTTCTTAGACTGACACAGTTCTTCAAGCTCTGGACCCCCTGACCTGGTGCTCTGTCTTCGCTCTTTGCAGCCGCCTGCCCCGTGCTGTGCAGCGGGAATGGACAGTACTCTAAAGGGACGTGCCAGTGCTACAGCGGCTGGAAAGGCGCAGAGTGCGACGTGCCCTTGAATCAGTGCATTGATCCTTCCTGCGGGGGCCACGGCTCCTGCATTGATGGCAACTGCGTCTGCTCAGCCGGCTACAAGGGCGAGCACTGCGAGGAAGGTAAGCCCAAGGGCTGGGCTGGTGTCTGCAGGTCTGGACCTATGCTGATGAGCCTAGTCCTGGCTCCCTGTTTTGCAAAGGAAAGAAACATTTTACATTTCAAACCCCTCAGCTTTGATGGACTTCTTAAATTGTAGAACTTTAGAGAGTGAGCTTAAGGGTGGCTCTGAAAGGCATGGTCTGTTTTCCCCTTCTTTATGATAATTAGCTCTTTTTCTCTTTCTCCTTTGTTTTTCTGTCTTCTCTCTCCCTCTACTTCCTTCCCTTCCTGCTCTTTCATTTCCTTTTCCTTCCTTGCCCTTCCCCTCTTCTCTTTTCTTCTGCTTTATTTAAAGCTCTCTACATTGAGAATTATGCTATGCATTAAGAACAAACAAGAATCCTTAATTCTCCTCCCTTCCCCAAAGCTTTAAAAAAAAAAAAAAAACTGTTCCTGGTAATCTCAGATATGTATATGTCTGTGTAAATATTTCTGCCAAAATTCATATTCATAAAAGACAGTCAGGCTTGAGAGACAGTGGGTACCCATGTCGTTTAGAGACACCATGTAGAGCAAACGATCCTGGTTACCTACAGTCACAGAGACAGAGGAGAGAGGGTGTGCAGTGAGAAAGCTGGGATTTGATGAGTCCTGAGGAGCTCACCCTATGCTTTGAAGTGGCCTCTAGCACATGGCGGGGGAGAGGGGAAATCAGAGGATGTAATCAGCTAAATCCAGTTTGACGAAACATGATCAGAGATCAGGCTTAGAGATTGAAAAAGGGAGGTTTGGAGGAGAAAATGCAGGAATACAGGTAAAGAGCTCCCCTCTGGAGGTGTTCAGAAACAAGCTCTAAGTCGTCCTCGTTACTCCAGTTGGTGCTTATAAAAGTCATTTCGTAGCCAAGTGTTGGGACCTGTATGGCAATGGAACTCAGCCAAGCTGCCTGTCAGCCTTCCCCTCTGTGTTTGCCCTTCCAGACTATGGGCTCTAGTTGGCCACCTATTGCATCTTCCCATATAAAGAATCAACCCCAAGTGGTAGGAAGGTAAAAAACCCTTCTTCTCAGAACCTCACCTGCTCCTCAGCCTTTGCATTGGAAGTCTTCAGCATCTTTCCACTCAGTCCATCTCCCAGCAAAATGTCCCCATGCAACCCAAATGGCTGTTTCTCTCCCATCCTCCCAGTGGAAAAAATCAGCATCCACTCGCCCAACAAACTAAGGGGAGGAATGAAGCCCATTACCTCCCCCATAGGAAACAGCTTGAGATGACCACCCAGGATGTCTCCCCGGAAAAGATCCTTGAATGTCAGGCACCCATGTACTCTCCCAGCGTCTCACTGCCAAGCTGATTAAGAATGGACCTCAGATGCCACGAGGTTCTTAGATGCAAGTGGATCTGTTCTTTCATCCTGTTATTTCACAGATCTCTGGGTTTTTGTACAAACGCACGAACCATTACAGCCCTCACTACAGAGGAATGACAATGGCTTACCCTTAGAAACACATACAAAAGCTCGCCTTGTAACATCTCCCACTTCATGGTTTTTAGAACTATTTCCACGAGGCTCTGCTTCCGTGACAGTATTCTAAGATTTTCCAATACATCAGTGCTGGTGCCCTTAGTGGGACCCAGAAGTGTGACCCCCCGCCCCAGGTCATCACTTACTCAACTCTCTCTCTCTTTTTTCTTCTGTTATAAAAAGTAGGCTTCCTCCCTCTGTCTGCATCATAAAACCAAACTGGGAGTTTGGATGGAGGAAGTGCTGATTTAATAAAAAGGTCAAAGTTCTTAAAGATAAATGGACTGCAGGAGGCAAAGCTTCATTTTGTGAAAACATGGGAGAAGCCAATAATATGACAAGAAAGGTTAAAACGACCTTTTGCATACATCATTTGGCAAGAGGGTAGTGATAGAACCATGGCATTGCCCGTCTTAGAATTTTTTCTGTCCAGGAAGGCTTGTGTATATCTGTATGAGTGGAATTTCAAGTAATTTCTCAACGTTCTCACTGTCCCAGTTGGTCTTATTTAAATGTTTGGAATGAATTAAACATCCAACAAAACAAGGAAGTCACGTGGATCATTATGAGAGGATGACGTTTCCTCTATTGATTTCTGCTGCCCCAAAAGAATGAACCGAAATGATTCATATGCTGTTTTCAAAACAGGAAATGGAATCAGAAAGCCTGGATCAGCACTTTTTCTTCCATTTAGCTTTTTTTTTCTTTGATATTCATCATAGCCATAACGTTCAAACAATTTACCTGAAATGGCCATGGCAACGAAATCAATAGCTGCCATCCTCTGTTTTTGCTGCCTAAACGTTGTTGTACTATTAACAAATTTGCACAAGAAAACGAAAGGACAGATTCGTGAGGCTTCACTCAATGATATCTGGGGGAGTGGGAAGGTGACGAGAGAGGAATTGACATATTAGTTTCAGTCAGCCATGTTTTCATGTCAGTTTCATGGTTGAGTCATTTTTCAATGACATTTAACTTCATAAATGTAATTCATGGTTCTTCAGGGGTTTATAGTACATATTGTTTGTAAAACTCCTTGACCTCCTTTTTTATCCTTAGGGATAAAAATTGCATTCACAATCCTTTTTTGTCAAACCTACAGAGGGCCCAAGACTAAATGAGTTCTAATGATTTCAGCTGCCAAGGGGCTGGCGGTATAAGGCACATGGTACTTAGCTGGTAAAGGCCACTGTCCCCCTTTTAAGTATAACACTGTTTCTATTTATAAAGCTTCGTAAAATGCCAGCCTCCCTCCTGCCTGCTGAAGACTCTAAGGACGTGACCACAAGACCACCTTATGAAATTGGAACCAAATTTAAAATTCTCAGTGAAACTATGCCCCTTAAAGTCTGAATTTAGTTATTCTATCGGCTGCTGTAATTATGTAGCACAAAGGGCATATTTACTGGTCTCAATGACCAGAGAAAGGGTTATCTCCCATTTCTAGATACAACAAATGGTTCTTTTGATGACATTCCACTCCAAGGCTAATAAATCTCAGTGGATTTTCCTCCTTCCTCCACACTGTAATTCAGGATAGAGCAGAGAAAACTAATTTAAATCTGGAAGAAAAGTGCCATTTTCTTTCTTTCTTTTTTTTTTTGGTATATTACTTTTTATGTCATCCTTTTAAGAAAATGATCATATTACAGTTTTTTCAGTTTTTTGAAAGCTCCTAGCTCTTGGCACCTCACCAAACATTTTAAGTGGCTAATTATAGATGGGGAGTCATTATTGAGGCGCAAAGCACACGAGGTATTTTCATGTACTTGTTGCTTTCTCTATGTCCGAAATGAGGACAGAACTTTGGGGTTTTCTTTTATGAAAAGAATATGGACAAGATTGATGCTTAATGAGTGAGTTCATATTTTGCAGATTCCAAGTTGCACTACATTCTTCCCCAAAGAAAGATGTTGTTGGCACCCTTCTGTGCTTCTTGTCAGTTAGTCCTTCACACTGAAAATTTGTCTCATTAACAATAATGCTTACGACGAAGTCTGCCATTCATCCTCTCAGCAGATGTGTATTGAGCATCTACTATATTCCCTTGACTGAGCAAGGCATGAGCTGTCAAGGGCATTGCACAGCCTCTTTGTGAATGTCTTCTGTGTGCTGGAACCTTTCAGTTCATTTACAGCCAGATGTGCTCCACCCGACTGAATGGAGCAAATTAGAAAGTATCAGAAAGGGTTGATGTCGTCAGGAGTAATAGTCCCCAAGAGAATGAATTCAGCCTGAAAGTGGTTGTAACCAGAGCAAGTAACATCATAAACATCTCTAAGTGATAATAAATCACTGAAACGTACCTTTCTGAGACAGTATTCCTGATTGAAAAAAAAAAAATCAGTGGCAGCTTTTGTTTCCTCGTGGCTCAAATAATTTTGAGCTGATTTACATAAATAGTATCTTCCTGAGAAGGTCCAAATGCGATCCTGAGAAACATCTCTTAACACTGAAAATTCTTACTTTTTACCTGAAGGGAGAGGTACTCTTTGGAAGCTTCATGGAATATCATGAATTCAGTTAAATCCAAGTTCCTCGAGTCTGATGTCCCCCAGAATGAAGTAGTTTGGATAATCTAAATCATGCCATATTTGGAGCTGATGTACCATCAGTTTTAAAATAACACCATTACTTTGTATATCATAAGAAAGAAAAAGAGCTACTATACTACAGCAAGCTAGAACCCCATCTGAATGTCACAGTGAGCTATTTAGAGGACAAAAACCTTATTTCAGTCTTGGCACTGGGAAAAGAGAGAAATCAAAATCTTCTCTGAGAATCTGAACTACAAGATGGCACACATTCATACAAGGGACTGAATGACACTATCAACGTGGCCTGAAAAACCTCAAGAAAAGGGTTTAAGTGATCTCAAGCTGGCTGTGCCCCCAGATGATGGCAGAAGCAAATGATTTAATCTATGCCAACAGACCTGATTTCCAAGCTGTTAAAATGAGCGAAATGTATGTCTTAGTCAAATAAGATTATAAGACACCTTCCCTCCATTGCCATGATCCACAAGGCAACATCTAAGCTTCTTGCAAGATCACTATTCACCACTCAGACCCCACAGTGTGCGGTGTTCTTTCCTCCAAATGCCACTGCATCATTTTCTAAGAATACCCAAGGAAGCTGGTCTTCCTTTGAAAAGCTGTGTTTACCTACCTGTAAGCTAAATGGAGAGGGGGCAGGAGGGCTTCCTTGAGGGCTTCCCTGGTGGCTCAGACAGTAAAGAATCTGTCTACAACACAGGGTTCTTGGGTCGGGAAGATCCCCTGGAGATGGGAATGGCTACCCACACCAGTATTCTTGCCTGGAGAATCCCATGGACAGAGGAGCATGAAGGGCTACAGAGTCAGACATGACTGAGTGACTAACACTTGCGCTTCACAAGCTAGATGGATGTCCTAGTTTGGGGTCACATTCTCATACAAAAAGTCCTGTCCTTGACAACTGGCCTTTGCATCTCATTCCTCTCCTCATTCTGAGTTGATTCCAGAGTAATAATCTTCAAGTTACTACTGGGTGTGTATCCACTCTGATTACTGAGATAGCCAAGCAAGCAGACCATGAAACTGGCCAGAACAACAGTGACCAGAATCTGACCATTAATTTGTCTGAGTAACCGTCTGTGGAAAGGTCAGTGACACAGCCAGAGACTGCCCCATCCAGTCCACTCATGACTATGTGTAGGAAGATGACCCCTTTGGGGTCATTTCCATACCCAGCTTCACTTTCTCTGGGCTTCCCTGGTAGTTCAGACAGTAAAGACTCTGCCTTTATGTGAAGGAGAACCAGGTTCGTTCCCTGGGTTGGAAACATCCCCTGGAGAAGGAAATGGCAACCCACTCCAGTATTCTTGCCTGGAGAACCCCGTGGACAGAGAAGCCTGGCAAGTCCATGGGGTCGCAGAGTCGGACACAACTGAACAACAACCACTTTCGCCTCTTCCATCCTGTACATTTACTAACTTCTTGAGTAGATATGTGCTCAGAGAGTGAACACTAATTTTAGACTTATCCTAAGTGAAACTTAATTAGGAAAGTGACTCATGCATGAGTCTCACTGGTTTTCTTTTTCATCTTTTGGTACCATCTGAAGTCAAGTATTAGTGAAGTTAGACTGAGCCTCTCTACTTTTCTTTCCAATAGTGGGTGATGTTTGGGTTTGGTGATGCATTTAAAGATATCACCAGCATTCATGGTCCAGTCTCAGAAGCCCCGATGTGGTTCAGTTAAGATACTATTACTTATAACCTTACAAAGCTCTCAAAGTTGGATGACACAACTCTGTATTCAGTTCCTCTAATTCCTCTTGAGAAATCTCCCTTTTTCCTTTACATTCTCTTCAAGTTTGAGATGTAGTGTTTTAACAAATCAAAAATCTTTCATTCTGTATGGGTCTTCTTCAAAGGGCCGCATAACTCTTACTGGGGCTGCTCCATTTTCTTGCAGGTGGATAGGAACTGGTGAACCACTGGTCTGTTCAGCTCTCAGCTGGTATTTCATGTCCCTGCCCCCATGAGTAATCAGTACTTTTCCCCTCTGTTTTTTTCAGTTGATTGCTTGGATCCTACGTGCTCCAGCCATGGGGTCTGTGTAAATGGAGAATGCCTTTGCAGCCCTGGCTGGGGTGGTCTCAACTGTGAGCTGGCGAGGGTCCAGTGCCCAGACCAGTGTAGTGGGCACGGCACGTACCTCCCAGATACTGGCCTCTGCAGCTGCGATCCCAACTGGATGGGTCCCGACTGCTCCGTCGGTAAGTCCAGAGGTTTCCTCCTCACTTCCCCCAACGCTCACACCCTGTGTTCCTTCCATGAGCCCACAAAGATGGGAATCAACTCTTTGCACTTAGCTTGGGAGGGAGGGACTTTAGTCAGTTGCATAGTACCTTTCTTACTCTGTTCTCAGCCCTGAAGTCTTGGATCCTTCAAGTCTTGGATCCAAACAAACAAATCCACATAGGTTCTTGTGCCTTGTTGGTTTCATCACCACAAATGGATGAGGGGCCCGGGAGGGACGCTTCTATTTGCATTAGTGCTTTCTTATGTACACTCCCTAAAGGTACTAGAAAACAAAACCAAACAATTCAGTCCCAGACAAACTGAATGGAATGTCCTATAAAACAGAAAAGAGGCTCCCTCGGGGTCCTGGGTGAACATGTTATAAAGCTCTGCAATACTCTAGTGACAGGAAAATAATGAAGTTGTACCATACACTTTATTTTCCTAAAATTAAGAGTACATGTCTTCCCTCCCAAGTGACCTTAAAAAGGAACGGTTCAACAGTTCAGGCCAGTCCCCACCTCTCCAAGAACCGTTCCATTCACACTGACAGCACCTATCCAAGCAAGCCATCATCTTTCCGCCCCCTTCCTGTGGGTAGTGAGACAGCTGTCAGATTGGCATGGCAATCAGAAAGGGAACCTATGTGAAGCTTTGCTACAATGGGAAAGAAGTGAATATTTCATTCCAGAAGGAAAAAAAAAAAGGAAGATTCCATTAAAATGGGCTATGTTGGGTGTCTTCTCAACCCACTCGTCTCTGGCTTCAGTTCTGAGACTAGTGGCCCAGGACAGGTGCTACAGAGGATGGGGAGGGCGGGGCAGTCCTAGATCCAAGGCCCAGCTGTGCGGCCGACTTGCTGTGTGACTTGGAGTGAGTCACTGACCCTCCTGGTGTGGCTTCCCCTCCCCGGGCCTGATGAGCCATGCCTCCCTCCGTAGTCTGTTGTAAGGATGAGTGTCTGGCTCGTGCTTGTCCTCGAGTGAGAGGTCTGGAACGCCAGAGAGTGCATATCTGTCTGTCTGTCTGCTCCCTAACCACAAAAGACTTTGAGCTCCTTTGAGAAAGAAGCTGTGTAAATGCAGCACAGTTAGAGCGGTCCCGATGGCCACCACAGTGCCATTCCAGGTGACAGCTGGGTCTGCGTCCTCCTGTGTGGATGGAGCTGTTGTGGGGCCCCAACTGGCTTTGGGGCAAGGCAGGCTCTCAACAGGGAAAGACATCCCAGCTGGCCAGGGAGTCAGGCTCCATGGGTATCTTTTCAGGTGGGCACCTCCCAGGGAGCTTTGCCAAACCAGATGGGCAGTCTCTGACCTCTTCCTGGGATGATGTCCCGCCCCAGAACTGTGGTCCTCACATTTCAGCGTGCATCAGAAACACTTGGAAAACATAGTGAAACAAATTTCTGAGTCTCACTCCCTGCATTTCTAAGCTTGGAGGACCAACCAAGGCATAAGAAGTTGCATCTCTACATAGTTCCCAAGTGATGGTTGATGCAGCCAGTCCAGGGGTCTCCCTCTGAGAACACTGCTCTAGAAACTACCTAACCATGAATGAATACCCGGCCAGTGGAGAGACAGGCTGCCCAAGATGACATGGGCCTTGGGCCAGTTCCAGGGACCTGGGCCACGTTTGTGGTCTGGCCTCCCATGGAGGGTTTCACCGGAGGTGGTGTTGAGCTGTAATCATTGTTTTTCTTCCAGAAGTGTGCTCAGTAGACTGTGGCACTCACGGCGTCTGCATCGGGGGAGCCTGCCGCTGTGAAGAGGGCTGGACAGGCGCAGCTTGCGACCAGCGCGTCTGCCACCCCCGCTGCATTGAGCACGGGACCTGTAAAGATGGCAAATGTGAATGCCGAGAGGGCTGGAATGGTGAACACTGCACCATTGGTAGGCAAACGGCAGGCACCGAAACAGGCACATATTGCTTTATTTTCATAAATCGTAGATCTATAGTGATGGTCGTGCGTTGCAACTGGCTGTTCCCTCAGGGACACAATGCTTCCTGCTGCCTCTCAAATCTCCCGGGGGCATAGGGAAGGGAAAAGCATGGTCCAGATTGGAAAAGATTTTCCCTGCTTCCCAGAATTCCAGATTGGGAGGAAAGGGACCAGATTAGATAAGAAAACCCATCCAAATTACTGAGCAGGGGGAGAGAGAAATGCACATGCATGGGAAATTGTCAGGACCTGGAGGTTTTAAGTACCCCACGCAACTGCGGTCTGCAGGTCTCCCCTTTCTGAATATCCTCCCAGCTGGTTGGATCACTGGATCCTGGCTTGGTGGCAACAATGGAACTCACTTCTTGGAGATATGGTTGGATGCAGGCTGGACTCCCAGGTTTCCTGGGTAACCAGGTACCAATTGTAATAAGTTTGAGCATCCTCTTGCTGTCCCAAGACAAAAACTTTGCCTTTGGGCTCCTGCCTACCGCCACCACCATCGATAAATGTTTCCTCCTTTGACCCCATTTCATTCTCACTCAGCCATATCTCTATATAAGCTTCATGACCGAGAATATGTCTCTACAGGTCATTTTCTTTGTTAAGAAGTGGTAGTTCTCGAGTTTCTTCCATTTTGGTTTCTTTTTTGTCATTATTGTGGTTTGGGGTAGGACAAAACTGGATTCATTATACCAGTTACCCCTTTAATTGAGGAGATGGGAGTGATTGCCCTCTGGCTTTCCACATCTCTTAGACTGGTGGGATTAGCATTTGTTTTTTTGCATTTGTTATTTAATTAAGTCAGATCTAGGGTTGATTTCATGCTAAGTCTGGCTGAAGCCACTGGCTGGCATGGACACTCTCAGAGAAGTTTCCATCCGAACTACTAACTTGGTCTCTTGAACTTACCTTTGATTCTAGCCATTGAGGTGGGGGCGCTCCCATCTGCCCTAACCTCAAGACCCCAGGCACCTGGAGTAAAAGGCAGGATTAGGAGCTGGTCCAGGGCTGACTCATGAGAACAGACTCAGTTGCCCATGCTGTTCATTTGGGTGGTCAGGCAGAGACAAAGTGCTCTTTGCATTTGGTTTTCCCTAATTCCATCTAATTGGGCATCAGAGGGCGCAGCGTGCCTATCCAGGCCATGACCGTAGCACTGGGACCCTGCCGGGACAGTCTGTTGGCAGTGAATTGTTTTTGCAATCTCTCAATGATGCTCCAGATCCCACGCCCCCCTCCCCTCCTGCTTTCATTTACAGTTCCCTGCAGAGTCTGGGGGAAAATTCAGGAGGCTCTCAAGGGAAGGATGTGTACAACCCAGTATCCAGACAGTTTAAAATCATTACCAATAGTTCCTGCTCTTTAGGGGTGCTCCTCTTGAAATACTTTTGCATGCTTGGTGTGATGTAAATACAGACTCTCCCCCAATACCTCCATTGCCCTCAGTCTTCCTCCCCAAAAGAGCTCTTGCCAACCAATAACCTTTAGGTGGAAAATCCCACTTTCTCTCAGTTCACACAATCCAACCTCAACCTCCCCTTTACCCCCCACCCCCCATCTGCCAAGGGTTTAGCATCCCACAGGGATGCCTGCTGGCCCTCTCCATCCTACAACCCATCTCTACTCTGGGAAGAGCTCACAGTGCTGATGGATCAGAGCAAAGCTTGGAAAACTCTAGGCTGAAGGGGGCCAAATCTAGCCTGCTGCCTGTTTTTCTGTGACTTATGAGCTAAGAATAGTTGTCACATTTTTTTAAGGGTTGAAAGAAAAATATTTCCTGACACATGACAATTATATGAAACTTCAATTTCAGTGTCCATTACACAAGGTGTTAGTTGGGGGCAGCCCCACCCATGTGATTGATGTATTGTTAGCTTCCGAACCGCTCCTCAGCCTTGAGTAATTGCGGCATGGTCCGCGAAGCCCTGTGTGGTCTGATGCAAAACATACTGGAAAAAAACTGGCCCACCCCTGAATCGGAGAGTTGTACCAGTCTGGGTAGAGAGAGGAGGAAAGAGAAGAGGGTCAGCAACTCACTTTAGGGAAAGGACACCAAATGTGACTTGAAGGACATCAGGGGCCAAGAGAAAGGGAAAGGTCCGGATGTCACAGAGAGCGAGGAGAGAGAAGAAAACTGTGGCATGGAAATGTCTCTGTGGTCTTTGAAAATGAGATGGGAAGATGGTATCTTGAGTCTCATAGAAGATGGTGAGGATGCGGCCAGCAGCAGAGCACAGGAGATGATTCTAGCTAGCCCTTTGGGTGAGATGAATTAGAGAAAGGTGTTTTTGCTACTTGAAGCATTTGGTTCAAGTTCATATCACCATGACCTCTTGAGAGATAGAGAAAGATGCAGATTTATATGCCAAGTAAAGCTCCCCCAATGAAGCTAGTGACATCCCAGGAAGGTTTCTCCTTGAGAATTATGATCTCGCGTGACTTCATGAGCTTGAACTACTTAAGTTATAAAGGTCTTTATCACCAGTGTCTGTCCTTGTGAGAAATTAGGGCTCTATGGTTTTCTTAGTAGGATCCATGCCATCTCCTCATAGATTTATTAATATGTTTTCTGGGGCTTTGCTCAAAAAAACCCAGGCATACCTTGGTTTGGTGAGATTTGCTATTCAAACTCTAGAGGTGTTCGTACACACGTAATTGCGCCTTTTGCTTTGCAACCTCTGCCCCCAGAGCTATATCATGGAGTTTTAGTCTTTTATTTTGAGCAGACACTCCTGTCAATTCGCTTTAAGTAAATGCCACAATTTACAAGCCCAGAATCAGTCCTCCTCCTCAGGGATACTGACAGTCAGAAAGGAAAGCGAGGCTCTTTGGTTCCTTTCAAAAAGAGCCTCAAATGCTGTGTTTTGAAAAATAGAAAATAAATAAGAATGAAATGGCACCTAGCCTACAAAAAAGGCATCGGCAGGTTTGGGGTAAGACAAAGCCGTGGGTGCTTAGAGTTGGGGTGCTTTGGGTTGTCTATGGTTTGTTTTCAAAAGGTCATGGTGCAATGGTTTTCTTAGGGTCATTGCAAATAGTAGCTAAGCAATTCACATCAGTCCTTATGTATCACATGTATTTTACTGAAGGAAGCAAGAAGATAGATGCTGGGCTTGGGGAGGGGCGGGGACGAGAATAAAAGCACAGCCTCTACAGCTCAGTCAAGTAGAATCACCAGAATCTATTCATAGCTGGTCAAATGCATTTCTAGAATTTTTCAACCCAATTGTATTTGGATATTTAATACATATCGCTGAAAATTTAAATACAAGGTATCACATTTCAGCGTTATGTGAAATAAGCTGGTAGAGCTAGCTTAACCAATCCTAGGCTGGATTCTACCAAGCAGTGAATTTACTTTGTCTCTAACAGGTTAAAAACAGAGGGTGGCTAAAATCTACAGAATTGCATTGATGAGAAATAGGTACTGAATCCAGATCAACTGCAATTCCTGTATGTCTTTAGAATATATTAGCAGTATTTGAATAGACGGCAGTTTACGCATATGAATAAGTCGGAAAGCACATTGTGTGGTGAGAATAGTCTCATTCTTTAAGCATAATCCTAAAATGGGTTGTTTTTCCAATCACCTGCCACCCCTCCCCTGCCTGCCTCTTATTAATACTGGAGATTTAACCTCAGAAGTCCATTCAAAATCTATAACACCAGGGCATAAAGGAACCATAGAATAGGTCAGAAGTCTCTGTGAGCTAGAGTAGAGTCAGATAAACATCTCTTATAAAGAAATAGAGTAAATGTTAACATGTTTTGCAAACAGAATAGTGGGGCAAAATACAGGGAGAGACCAGTGTTCTTATTACTGGAGATTGAAAGAGGAAAGCAAAATGCTAATTGAAGATAGTCACTATTATCTCTTGAATGTCAGCTGTCCAGACACCCACTCTAAATAATACAAGCTAACACGTGCACAGAATAAACCCGTTGACACTAGGCTCCAACCCTGCGTGAACTCCTTGATATCTGGGTAGCAAGCAATGTCTATAATGGTTATTCTAGCCTGTTTATTTTGTCTATGTGGTCCTGACCTCCAACTGCATTTCGGAATCATGAGGACTGGATTCCCAGAACCTTGTGGGGCTGAATAACCTGCCCCTGGAACACGAGTCACATCAGTTTTCTTTTCCCTCGATCGCACTGGGGCCCTTCTATTTTTCCTCTTTAATTGGTTGGGGAAAGAACTAGGTTCTTGCGATGTTAATAAGGAAAATGAATCTTTACCCAAGGTAGAACCAGCCGTGCGAAAATCTGATATGCTGATTAAGTGATTGTCACCAGGAATAGACAGGGTCACAGTCCAGGAGGCAGAGAACTTCGGCGCTACAGGGAACGGTCAGGAAGGAGACGACTGTCGAAATGAACCAGCTTCAGACCAGTACAGCTGCTTCTGCATCTCATTCCAGCTTCACTCTAGTTGTAGAAACTTTTTTTTTTCTTGTAGCTATTATCCTTCAACATTTGAGCTTTCATGACTCTACAATGAGATATCAAGTTGAGATAAAATTTGCCACTGTGGTGCGTCCTTCCTACAGGATCTGTGGAAGCAGCTAATTCTCTGATTCGCTCATTAACCTATTCCTCCTGGAGTCCTTCTTGGAACCTATCCTAGGATCTCCCATCTTTTTTGAAGTGAAAACCTAAAAGTGATGATTATTTACCATTTAAGACTATGAATAGCAGAGAGGAGAGGATGTTCCTCTGCTATTTTTTCCCCCCTACACGTTGGCCAGAATGTGAGCCTTTTCACTGAAGATCAGGAATCACCACATGCCCAGAAGTTATCTTTGAGTCTGTTCAGGCAGTCTGCCCAGGTTTCCTACCCAAACTCAGAACAAGGGCCTGGTGGTAGTGGTTATGGGAACCCATTTTCAGCTCACTGCAAAAAGTGGAATAAAATGGAAAAAAAGGAAAAGAAAACTGCCTTATAAGTAGTAAGATGTGTTGCTGAAAGTGTTTACTTTCTTGGCCTAGATGTTGAAGAGGAGCTTTTGGGGGAAGGTAGTCACAAAGCTCCCACTAGTTTTATAGCTCAACCGTCCTTAGTTTAAATGTAAATTTTCTTTTGTATTACTTCCTATGTGATTTAGTAATATATGCCCCAGAAGAAAAGGAGGTCCCATCAAAAAAGAAAAGAGGCAAACAAGTCTTGGAATTTTAGATCTGTGAGGAGACAGTAAGTTGGAGCATTCCTTGTACCATCCCCTTCAGATGTCAGAGGGTCCCTTGATGTGCTGTTGTGTGGCCCACAGGGACAAGGCCAGACCCAACAAGGAGATAGCATGATACAGGGAGTTACTGCCTTCATAAGAGCAAAGAACTAAAAACAGTTCTGAACTGTCAGAACGGAGTAAGCGTTAGCATGACAGATGCCAGATTCTAAAGAAAGGAAAACATCAAAGAGTCAGAGCTATAGAAAACCTGAGCTGCACTCCCTGAGTGTGTGTAATGAGCACTTGTTCACTTCAACTTTTACAGAGAATCAGCATTTCTTCCAAGTCTGTGCTTCTTGGGTTCACAGCGTGCACTCAAGACTTCATATTAAAGGGAAAGGGAACACAGAGAGGGCCCCAGAGCGATGAATTCCGTAAGATGTTCATGATGGACATTTACTCACCACTTGCTCTCTGATTCATCATGGTGTCATGAAGAATAAATTGACAGAGGAGATCTGTGTTCTAGGCTTGGCTGTGCCACGAACGTTCTGGGTGCCCTTGAGAAGTCACCCAACCTTCTGGCCTCAGTTTCTTCCTGAGACCAGTGAGTGGGTCGACTACATCACTGTCCAGAAACACGAGCTGCTTTCTGTTGGTGTGTGAGTATATTTTATTGACTGGTTATGCATGGCTGTTAAAAAAGAAGTATTAGGAAAACCATAACTAGCTCATCAAACTCACGATTATAGGGGCATTATTGCTTAGGGATGTGGCAGAAGCAGGTAGTGATATTAGGCCTGAGCAAATTTGTAAAAAAATATTAAGTAAATAACAGTGCAGATATTGCAAATATCACAAATTCAATATGTGATTGACTGGATTTAGAACACACTTGGATGAGGTGATCTCTAAGGACCTGTCCATCTCCAGAAATTTATTACTTTTGATGCAAATGTATGTGCATGAAATGGAATGGTCCATTTCAGCACAATCAAATCTTCCTCTTCTCTAAGGTCAGGGAGGGTCTCCAGGTAGATTCCCATAATACATACTTTACATTAAAGGGATAGATACAGCAGAGTGTTTCAGTGGTGACACATGGGTGAATTGTTGAAGTCAGTGCTGCTTTTTATTAGTCTGTCTGATTATCTGCTCATCTCAGTCCCAATTTATATCTGGTTTACCTAGAGAATCCTTCTGGGCATTCAAAAACTTCCTTACATGCTTTATATTTATGTTTCTTTAAAATTTTTTTTTTTTTTACTGAAGTATAATTGATTTACAGAGTTATGTTAATTTCTGCTGTGCAGCAAAGTGATTCAGTTATATACACACACATATATATGTATATATTCCTTTTTAAAATATTCTTTTCCATTCTGGTTTATCATAGGGTATTGACTATAGTTCTCTGTGCTATGCAGTAGGACCTTGTGATTTCTCCATTCTATATAAATGAATACCTTAAGTCACCTAACCTCAGCCTCCCACTCCATTCCCTTCCCCCAACCTCTGACCCCTTTGCAACCCCCAGTCTGATTTCTTGTTTCTGTTTCATAGATAGGTTCGTTTGTGTGATATTTTAGATTCCCGTGTATACGTGATAGCATACATTATTTGTCTTTCTCTTTCTTAGTTACTAAATATGTTCATCTCTAGTTGTGTCCATTTTGCTGCAGATGGCATTATCTCATTCTTTTCATGGATGAGTAGTATTCTGTTGTGTTTTGTACCACATCTTCTTTATCCATCCATCTGTCCATGGACATTTAGGTTGCTTCCATATCTTGGAACAGCTGTGCTGCTGTGAACATAGGGATGCACGGATCTTTTTGTTTTTTTGTGTGTGTGTGTGTGTGTAATAAAGTTTTATTAAAGTATAAAGGAGATAGAGAAAGCTTCTGACACAGGCATCAGAAGGGGGTAGAAAGAGTACCCCGCACGGATCTTTTTGAATTACAGTTTTGTCTGAATATATGCTCAGGAGTAGAATTGCTGGATGATACCGTAATTCCGTTTTTAGTTTTCAAGGAATCTCCATACTGTTTTCCATACTAGCTGCACCGTCTTATATTCCCGCCAACAGTGTAGGAGAGTTCCCTTTCCTCCCCACCTCTCCAACATTTGTTACTTGGTTTCTTGTAGACTTTTTCATGATGGCCGTTCTGAATGGTGTGAAGTGGTACATCACAGCAGTTTTGCTTTGCATTTCTCTAATATTTAGTGATGTTGAGCATCTTTTCATGTGCCTGTTGGTCATCTGTGTTTCTTTCTTTGGATACATTTGTGTCTCTTAATAAAAACAAGGTAGTGTTAGTAGAGGTCCATCTGACTATAGTCACTTCACTTGGTTTGGGGGCAATGCAAGCGTGATGATGAAGTGCTTAAGACAGAGTCTTTTGGTTCAAGTCAACCTGAGATCAAATCCTAGCAAATTTCCCAACCTCTGTATGCCCCAGTTTCTTTGTTTATAAAAGGAGAATAATGAATATGACCTTCCTCACTGGGTTACTTGTAAAGTAGTTGGCACAGCCCCTGTCATAATGTACAAGCCAAGTAAATATGAGCTAACATCATCATCATTCGCCATCATCACCATCCTTATCTAGTACCAGTGAGCACAAGGGAGGATTAACAGAATCCCCTTTAAGACATTTCTGCCACCTTCAATCTCCCTCTCACACATCTGCCTCCAGTCCCTCAAGCAGTTAGCAGCATGTTGGACATAGCAGCTACCCACTATCCATTTCCCAAACAAAGATCTGTTCTGTAACTTGCTGACATCTGGTTTTAACAGACAAGCTGCCTCTCTTACCTGGAGTTGAACCTGCTTATTTTACCAAACAGTCCAGTTATTCAAACATGAAATCAAATATCTGAATATCCTGTGTTAATATAGCTTGATTGTGAAATTGGAGTTTGCTGTTTTCAACCAGTTTCTCCAACTTAGATATCTTGGACATATCCTGGGATAGCCAAGAGATCTGTGAGAATTTATTTTTAATGCTGGGTTTCCTTTATTCCCATAAGTATAGTTCAAAAGGGGAAAAAAAAAAAAAAAACAGCCAACTTTTCCCCGAAATATTAGTTTGGAGTTCTGTTATTATTTGAAGAGGATAAAACTTCAATTCTTTCAGCTAGCATTTCTCCTACTAGGGACCACAAACATATTCTTGAGGCCTTTGGTAGGGATCTGTTCTCCTTTAAGAAGAAATCTGATATTTCTCACGTTTAAGGATGCTGCCAGGTCAGTGTGTCTTAGGACACTTTGTCCTGGTTCTCACCTTTTCGTACTCATTCTCATTCCTCGTGACTCTTGGGTTCCAAGATTCTGTTTGCTTGGCTCTGTTCACGTAATAATCCAGGAGCCTCAACTCTGACTCAGTTGAGTAGCACGCATGCTTTTCTCAGAGACTCAAGGTTCTCACTGGTTGTCTGTCTCTTTTCAGCCCAGTTAACTCCCAGGCTGCAATTGCTTGACTCCTTGAAGCATAACCCAGGGGTCGGATATGGAGATTCTTTGCAATTCCTTGGTTCATCTCCTGGGTTATCAGGAGTCATACAGGGTATCCCAGATGTTTATGGAAGAAACAAATTCTGCATTTTCTCCCAAGTTGCCTGCCTTATGGGGTTCACTTTTACACTAACCCACTTCTTTTCTAGCACTCTATTTCACAAACTCGTATTAAAAGACTTACCTTTATTACTTTTGAAAAATATGGTACCATCATTTTGAAAACCCTCCAGTCAAAATCAGGGATTATTGCTCTCTTCCTCCATCCTTTCCACTGTGCACTTCTGTGTATCATTATAATCAGACCCACAGAGGCCATCATACCATTGACCATCTCTGAGCCTTTCCCTTCATGAGTAATAAAGAAAGAAACCTCACGAATCAGTGGTAAGGAGAAAGTTGAATATTTTATCATAAACATTCTTGTGATAATTAGAATGGATTAAATTACAAGAGAAAATGCATTTAGTTAATCTTTCCTCTAATTAAAAAAATATCCCTGGTTTTAAGTAAAGTGTTTGTTTTTAAAAACATATTCTCGTTGTAATCAGTAAGGGGAGAAGGCCTGCTTGGTCCTTAGTGATAGGCTTCAGCAGTCTGCAAAGTAATTAAAAGCTACCAGCCACTGTTTTTTCGATGATTAAGATTCTTCAGAAGCCTACTCAATGTTTTCCCATAGCTTTCACTGCAGGATTCTCCATAAAAGACCTTTTTCTGTGGTCTATGGTGACAGTACCCTCTTTCTGTGCCCAGATAGTTGAAGATGTGGTTGACTCCCCTTGGTCAGCAAGTGTCGAGTGTGAAGAATAATTCAAGAGAGGTTTATATACTTTTCCAAGCAAGCTGGGATAAGAGTCAACATGAGACCAGTAGGTGACGTGAGACGTGCATGAAATAGAACAGGGTCACAGTCTAGCCCTTCATGTGTTCCTTTCCAAGCCTGGCAGACCCCACACTGCCCCAGGCCCTACAAGTCTGTCTCACAAATAAGGAATCATTCACATCACTTCTCCATCATGGTTCATCCCAACTGCAAAACTCACTCCCTACTCTCACCCCAAATGTTTCTTGAATGTGTCTCACATGCTCATCTTTAGCCCATTCAGATTCCTCTAGCTCAAGTCTCCTCAATGAGGCTGCCTACAAAATTTAGTTAGGGGGAGCCCTACAGTACTTCCCCTGCTGCCAGGGGTGTGCCAGCCAGCAGCCACAGCAACCAGTCTACTGAAGCCCTCTGTGTTTACACCCAGGAGAGGGTGCCACGGTCTCCCACCCTGGGGAAACTTATCAGCTGCTAACACGTTCCTTTGAGAGAACAGCGCTTCTTTCTTTGCCCATTGCCCCTGTATCTCAAGGTTTTGACCCAGGACTGGGCTATAGAACAGACCATGGGATCCTTTCTGTTTCATCACCTGCGTTCATCCTCGGACACCTTCTGCAGACCCAGGTGCGCTGGGACATGCTCACACCTTCTTTATCTTTTTTTTTCTATATTTTATTTGTTTTAATTGGAGGATAGTTACTTAACAATATTGTGATGATTTTTGCCATACATCAAGGTGAATTGGCCATAGGTACACATGTGTCCTTCCATCCCGAACCGCCCTCCCACCTCCCTCCCCACCCTATCCTTTTGGGTTGTCACAGAGCACCAGCTTTGGGTGCCCTGCTTCATACATCAAACTTGCCCCATCTATTTAACGTATGGTAATATTTATGTTCCAATGCTATTCTCTCAAATCATCCCACCCTCTCCTCCCACTGAATCCAAAAGTCTATTCTTTACGTCTCTGTCTCCTTTGCTGCTCTGTACATAGGAGTGTTGTATAGATTCCATATATGTGTGTTAATACACAGTATTTGTCTTTCTCTTTCTGAACTTTCTTCACTCTGTGTAATGTAATAGGCTCTAGGTTCATTCACCTCATTAAAACTGACTCAAATGTGTTCCTTTTTTATAGCTGAGTAATATTCCATTGTGTATATGTACCACAACTTCCTTATCCATTCATCTGCCAATGGACATCTAGATTGCTTCCATGTCCTAGCTGTTGTAAACAGTGCTGCAGTGAACATCAGGGTACATGTGTCTTTTTCAATTCTGGTTTCCTCAGAGTATTTGCCCAGTAGTGGGATTGCTGGATTGTATGGTAGTTTTATTCCTAGATTTTTAAGGAATCTCCATACTGTGTTCCATAGTGGTTGTATCAGTTGCTGTCCCAACAACAGTCACATGTTCTTTAAACAGGCCAGATAGCTGTGAATCCCAGTTTATCCTCAGGACCTCTGACATCTACACAACCAGATCTTAAGGGTGGCTTCCATTTTCAGCCTGCTCAGCTGCCAATCAGAGATCCCCTTGTGGCCTCCCACCTTCCTCATAATCATGCACCAGGAGAACTGCTTCCATATCCCCTGGACTGCAAATTTCCAGCAGTTTCTGGCACAGCTCTTTGAGATCATGTGTTCTAATCCTTCACGCCCCCCAGCATCACATGGCCAACTGTACATCACAAAAACTACGTCCTGCCAGACCTCAGAGAAAGAAAGGGTTAACGAATGTTCTAGAGACAGAAAGCCACATACAATCACTGTCCAGGAGGAATTAAAATTGCGGAGGATCCTGGTCCACAAATTCCAAGTTCAGCCACAGCAGCACCTGGTCAAATTAGCAATGAAGTTGGTTAGAGCCTGGCCCAGCAGCGTCATCTGTCTAAAGTGGTAGGCAGAGTGATGGGCTCTGATAAGTGTGAATTGCATTTCTTTATTTTTTAAATTATGCTTTAACTTCAAGAGGGCTTGCCAGACAGCCTGTCTCATTTAGAGACAGCATCTACGGGTGGGACCCCCAAAGATCATAAAACAATCACCTCACAGAGGAAACATTTGTATCTGATTTGATTCCAGTAGGTTAGCAAGCTGTCAATCACTGGTCACACTACTCCACCCAAGACACACTCTGTCTAGTGACACAAAACTTACAAGTGGTGGCTTCGCTTTGCAAGAGAGCATCCTGGCAATAGGCTGTGGGATTGTTCCTCTACATGAGGTGTGTGTGAGCCCAGTAAGCCCAGATGTTGCTGGTGATAGCAACTCCTGTGAATAAGGAGAGAGATTGAAGATGTTGGAGGCAGTGAGAGAGACTCGCTTTTTTCTATTAATCCAGGGAATGCAGGCAAGTCAAGTTGGGTCCCCAAAGCCTGCTGCTATCAACTTCTCCCCGTACTTTGAATATGAACCGATTTAACTTTTTATTTTCATTTAATGGAGCCAAGAAAGATCTGTATCTGTTCACTTACAGACCTACTCTCTGGGGGTCTGATACAGGAAATGTTATCATATCATGGGAAAGCCTAGTGCCGAAAACAGTCTACCCAGAATTAAATAGCTCAAAATACAAAATACGCATCAACACCCACTCCAGACTCTCAATGGCGCCCATGTTCTGTCTATAGACTGTGCCGTCTTCCCTGTCTGCCACGTATGAACACTTATCGCCAGTGCTTTCGTGCTCTAGCTGTCGTGCATCCGCAGGGTGGGGCTGGCGTCAGGAAACGTGTGTGCTGTGCTGTCACTTCTGTGGTGGTAGACTCTCTGTGACCCCGTGGACCACAGCCCGCCAGGCTTCTCTGTCCTTGGGATTCTCCAGGCAAGCATATTGGAGTGGGTTGCCATGCCCTCTTCCAGGGGATCTTCCTGACCCAGGGATCGAACCCATGTCTCCTATGTCTCCTGCATTGGCAGGTGGGTTCTTTACCACTTGTGCCACCTGGGAAGTGTGTAGCAAAAGGATTAAATGTAAGAATCAAACAGGCCTAGCTTCAAATCCTTTGCACATTGGGTGACTTTGGCAATTTCTGTATCTTCGGTAAGCCTTGGTTTTTCCCTTCTGTAAATTGTGAATTAATAATAGCCATGTCCTACTGTTGTGGGGACTTCACTTATAGGTGAAGCCCTTTACACAGTGCTTGAAATTCTATCAATGCTGACCTAATAACCATGAACAGCACATCTCTGTGCCTAGGCTGTCATTTCCCCACTGGATCTTCATGGAGGGAGCAGTTAAGAAAGCAGTAGGCATAGGACACGAGCAAGCATGGAAAGGAGAGGCCAGGGCACTAGGCCTTGTGTGTCAAGCTCAATGTCTGGGCCCCTCCTCTGACTTCACTTTTGCAGAAGGAGCTCTTTGGAATACTGGGATTCTGTTCCTTTAAGAAAGGAGAAGCCTGGGAGCTCATGTAAAGCAGGGAGGGAGGTAGAAATGGCCCAGGATGGACCTGACTGCCAGCTGCAGAAACGTGGGTGTTATAAACGAGAGATACACCTGTATCATTGCATGCCATGTCTGGGGTCTGCTCTTCCTCTCTCTGGTTCTAGCTGAGCAATGGCGACTACATTCATTCATTCATCACAAAACATTTATGAAGCACCTACTGTGTGCTGGCTACAGCACACACCCCCTCCCCTCCTCCGTGTGAGCCCTGGGACAGCAGGAAAGAGAGGTGACTTGCACAGGGGCTCTAGACCTCCCCTGCCTTTTCGATTGCATGAGACTTGGCTGTTTTCTAACTTGGGACACCTCTCCTGGTGTTTCTGTCAATAGTTTTTGGTTGACTTTTCAACCCCATCCCTTGCTCACAGCTTCCTGAGGAGATCAATGTAAGCATAGAAGCCGGTCTACTTCAAATGGTAGCTTAAATTCATTTGTAACACAATGTAATTACATAAAAGGAAGCAGTCAGGTATCAAACTGTGTGGATACACACAAATGACTCCATCATAAGTGTTAATATTTCCAACAACGGAAGACATTTAGTTAAATCAAATGAAGATGGCAACTCATTAAAATTTGATTTTCCCTCCTATCCTTTTTTATCTTTTAATCCTCTGTGTATGGCACGGCTTGTTCCGTTAAATAACACTCATTAATTAAATCTCATCATCTCCTCGCTGTATCTATATTTTTATTTATTAGGAAAACCTTTAGATGCTTATAATCTAATTTAGTTGGATTACTGCTTGGACATCTCTTAAGTAAAAGAACTGTGGAGTTTTCAGGTGGAATTACTGGCTAGAGGAGGGGGCAGGAGAAACCAAGTTCTCTCCCTGGTTCCCCCTAGCAGGAGCTGCTAGACGGGCCTCTCCCCTGATGGGGGACTTAGCCTAGATTTGAAGAATGAATGCACCACGCATTCCACGTCTTTGTTGGCTATGGGAAGGGAAGGGAGGTCAGAATCTGCAAAAGAAGTTATGAACTCAAACACCCCTATGTGAATGAAGCAAGACCAGTGTAAGTAAGTGCATTAAATAGGGTGTAAGATGGTAGGGAATGGGAATGATCTGGAAAGCAGAGGCCCCGTCTATGGAGGACAGACACAACCCACCACTAGCTGACTGCTGCCATGTAGAAATAGAAATGTAGTTTTGCCGAATTTTTCCAGTTCTTCAATAGAAGCCAGAGATCCAAAGGGGCAGGCATACCCTCCCAAAGTTTAAATATTGGCAAGCAATTCAAAATTTATAAAAATGCTATACAAGCCATTCAGATAAGACTGGAGGCCAAATGGGGCCCCATCTGGGGCCCCTGACACCTCCAGTGCAAGGTGAGTAGTGAAGAAGGAAAGCTCATTTGCCCATGAGACTGGGACAGCTTCGGCTATTTGTTTTTGATACCCAACTCTCCTGTTGCCTGGTGTAAGCTGATAGGAGTCTGGTTACCATGATACAATGGTGATACTTTGCACTTACATGGTGAATTTTCTCCAAGGAGCTCAAAAGACTTTGTGTTGCCTCAGTCAACCTCACAACAAATCTGTGAGGCTGGCAGGAGGCCCTCACCCCCAAATGCACAGTGAGCAGCATCAGAAAGAACTGGACACAGGCAGCTGGGTTGACTCATTGGTTTCAATCCAGAGTCTATACAGTTGGCAAACACAGCGTTTTGAGAAGCATGGACAGGGTTTCCAATACTGCCTCCTCTGCTGCCTTCTTGGCTTATTTTCTTTGCATCTGCTCCAGTTGACAGCTCAGCCCCAAATGTCAACAATATAGGCCAACCAAGCCAGGAACTAATTTCTGTCGTGCGTGTGAGTGTGTCCACGTCTGTGTGTGCATGCGTGTGTGTGTGCCCATCTGACTTCTCAGCAGGCCCAGCATGGTACATCTGCCCCCATTACAACACGCCCCTGCATCGGTCATTGGTCTAATGCCATGCTCTGAAATGCTTCTTTTGCAAAAGCTCAAGACCTAGACTTTCGCAGCAGGTGTCTTCAGGAATCTGGATACCTGTTTTAACTAGCAGTGCCTGAATAATTCATGTTGCTTGGGGCCCCTCAGTCCCTTTCTCTTCCTCAATCTGATAGAATTACTAATGGTAGAGAAGTCTTTCTCTTACAGAGCTGCCACGCATGCCCTCTCGTTGGCCCCAGTGGATTAGTGGGAATGGCCATGTAAAACACGGACAAGGGACAGGAACAAAGATCTTCTTGCCTTGGGGAGAACAGCCAAGAAAGTCACACTGACCAGCAGTGATTGGAGCTCTGTCACTGTTATCACTTCCCCTCTAACACTGGTTGGGTTCAAGGGCTTTCTATACAGTCTCCCTACTCAGCCCCTTCCCCTTGGCTTCTTGGGCATATGTGCTGTCTGTCCTGTTCTACTCAGGGGAATTCCTTGGGCTTTACAGGCGTGACCCAGAGAGAAGACTCCAGTACAGCAGTGTAAACCTATTGATCTTTACCCCAGGACAGCAGAGCACAAGTATCCTACATTTTCTAGATTGCCTTGCTCTTCCCTCCAAATTGTCTCAGATCATGCTACTGATTCCTGGGAACAGTTCCCAGCATGATACTCTATGACAGTCATTCACACTCTGCATGTGAGCATGCCGTGAACATCCTTCAGAGGCAGATGCAAAACCCAAGAAACACCTGGCCATTTTCAAATGCATGTGTTGGGGGGATAACTAGACTTATTGACATTGAAACTACAAAAGCTGTCATACCCACCAGCTTCCCATCTGATCCTGCAAATCAGGAGACTCTTCATTAGAGTCAAAGGAAACTTGCCTTTTCCAGGGATGAAAACTTCTAAAGATCTTACAGAAAAGCAGTGGAAACCCCTCCTCGATCTAGTCTGAACCACAATTAATTGTGCCTCCTGAATCAACCATAGTGTTTTAGCTCATTCTGTAGATCAAAATCAATGTTGAATATGTTTCAAGTATGTAAATTAAGAGAATGATTTCTTTATATACCCGACTCCAGCTGAGTATATGAAGAAATGGCTTTTTTGCTGCCTTGGGAGAAATGTACTTGTGCTTTCCATGTGGCTGTTCAGAATGGAAGCTTTCAAAGTCAGCCAGGGCTGCTCTTTATCTCCATTCATTATGCCTCTCAAAGTATCATACAGACAAATTGTCATTTGTATTTTTCAAACATATATGCACAAATGCATTTGAGGGAGTTTAGGGGACACCCTGTTGGGGACACCTCTGTCTTCATAGCCTCAGGGTGACATTCTAGAAAGTCAAAATTGGGTAGCCACTGGCATCCTCAGTGTTGCAATACCTGGTAAAGCCCAAATTGTCCTGATGCTGGGAAAGATTGAGGGCAGGAGGAGAAGTGGGTGACAGAGGATGAGATGTTGGATGGCATCACTGACTCGATGGACGTGAGTTTGCGTAAGCTCCGGGAGTTGGTGATGGACAAGGAAGCCTGGCATGCTGCAATCCATGGGGTCTCAAAGACTTAGCAGCTGAACGACAACAACAGTGTGTAAAATGTTAGCGCAGGTTACCCTCGAGATTTATCTGCTGGCAAATTCAGGCCTACGTGACTGAACTGGCCTTCATGTTAAATTTGCTCTTGAATGCAGATTCAGGGAGGCTCAAGAGGTCAGATGCACTGGTCGACAGGGAGTTCAGCCACTGGAGTTTCAGCCTTCAGCCTCACTCAGGTTTTGGCAGAAGCTGGAGTGAAATTCCAGGTTGAATTAAATACCTGTGGAACCAAAAGGTCACTTCAGTGCCTCTCAGTGATCCCAGCTTCCTGGGACAGCTTTACCTTGACATGTAAATTTCCACATCCATCACCAGTGAGGTTTGGTTACTCTAAGTAATGCAACCTTAAAATATTTTCTGAGCAGTAAAGGCAAATGGTTGCAGTGTTATAAAGTCTTGTCTTGTAGGAGACATTAAAATGTTATGCAGCGAGGTAAAAAGGCACAAGCTAAGACCTTGAGGGAGAGGAGGCCGAGTCCCTGAAAACAGCAGGAGGCTGACACAGAAGTAAGGAGTTAAAGCCAGCCAGGAGTGGCTTCAGAATCTAGAAGTGCATGTTGCTGAGGTGGCGGGGTGGGGCCAGGGAGGGTGTTGCTTTTCATCTGTTTTTCCTCCCCAGCTGGGACCTCATCCCTTTCTATTAAAACTCTTGAGAGTGGCTCCTAAGAAAGGTGATCTCTGGCAGGGCCAATTCCTTGGGTTTGGCCAACCCTGGCACCCAGCAGCGAAAGTCCTACCCAGATAGAGCCTAAATGATTCCCTGCTCTGAGTAAGAATACAGCAGGTGCTCTGTAAGTGCTAACTGGCTTGAGATGCCCTGGGGAGGACCCTCTGGGCCATCTCAGCTCTGAGGAGAAGAGTTGGGGAGCAGAGAGTGAAAAGCCACTGTGAGCACTGTGCTTCTTAGCTGCCGACAACAGTCCATTGTTCCAAAGTCAAGAGCTGCGTGGGAAGAAGGAATAGCAAAGGGAGTAACAGAAGCTGAGTGAATGCAGGGCTCCTCCTGAGTCGGGAGCCTGAGGGCGTGAACACAGGGAATGCGGGCCTGTCATCTAGTGTATACGTTCAAAATGGCGCAGGAACACCCCCAGTGGAGTGAAAAATGGCTCCTTGAGAGGATGCGAAGAAAATCTTACCCTTTATTGAATCAAACAGATTCACAGAGAAGGAGGCAGTAACCTAAAACGGTTGAGAATTACTCATCTGGTGGAAGAGATGACCGTTTTCTAGAACTTCAGTAGAAGCAGCCTGAAGTATCTTTACTGAAGATATCCTGTGGCTTGGGACACCTTCTTCCAATTCATGTTTCTGTGTTTATCACCCCCCGACAGCAGACTCAGGCTTACGCCAAATCCATTTGGGCTGAAATAAGGAGACGGGCCAAAATAATTGATGTTGTATACGTTTTGAACTTACGGATTGCCTTTTTGGATGATGATAAGAGCTAATAGTTATTGAGTGTTGACCAATTACACTTGCCAAGGCCAGTGCCAGATTCTAAACATAACCTTCTCTCATCGAATCCTCACACCAGTTTTGTTAGGTGGAAACTGTTGTCGTCAGCAGGGCTTCCCCGGGGGTGCTAGTGGTAGAGAACCCACCTGCCAGTTCAGGAGACATAGGAGACACGGGTTCGATCCCTGGGTCGGGAAAATCCCCTGGAGGAGGCCATGGCAACCCACTCCAGTGTTCTTGCCTGGAGAACCCCATGGACAGAGGATCCTGGCGGACTTCAGCCCATGGGGTTGCAGAGTGTCACACATGCCTGAGGCGATTTAGCATGCACACACGTTGTCGTCAGCATTGTACAGGTGAGAAAATTGGCTCAGAGAGGTGCAATAGGCAGTGTGTTACCTGGCAGAGACAGGGGAAGTTGAGTTCTAAATCCAGGACTACTTGACAGAGACCAGGTGTACTAATTGTACTGTTTTGATCACCTGCTTTGACCCCAGGTAATTGCAGCAAGAGGGTTACTTTGGAGACCAAAGCTAAAATCAGAAATATATGGGCACCAGAGAGCCACCCTCACCTCCTGGTAAAGTCACCACCAGCCATAGTGTCTCTTTGGTGATGAGGGACTGCTCCCCTGTTAGTATGCTTTGGGGTTCTCTGGTTTACCAGCACCCCCCAGCCAAAGAGTTCCCTGACTTAGAATCTGAAAATGACTTACTGCTCTTCAGCATAGATATTGTAGGTCAACTCCCCTAAATTTAAGTTGACTTTCTATCAGCGTTCACATTTCCACTAACTTTTCATTAAATTAATTATTCAAAACAATTCAGAGTTAGCATTCTCACAGCAACTGTAACTCTGCCATGACTATTAAGGTGTAAACTGAGCAGCATGTTTCGCAATAAAGTTAATTTCATATTCACCAGAGAACTGAGTTGTAGTTGCTGTGGGAACCATCATTTTGAATCTTGACTTTGGGGGCATTTAAATTCTCAACCACAGCATTGTACTCCATAGCGTATGTTACTTGGAGCTTCATCTGCTCCGCCCCCTGGCCAGTCTACCCTGAACTTGAAAGTCCTATCAGAGACTAGCGTAACAGCCTTCTGGTTTTCTCAGCCTTCTTACTCATGCTGGTATCTATGACACTGAACAGAGAAATCGCCAAGAAACCAAAATGGTTCCCATTTTATCCCTGCAATGTTTTGGAGAGGTTACTTTCCTTGGAAGCATAATCAGGGAGAGGTACCAAGTCTCGGGCAATGTCAACTAAAGCAGGCGATGCCATTGCTTTTGTATGGAGCCAGGATTCTCATCCAAGGGTATTTTTGGCTCTGTGCTGTATTATTCAGTACACACAGGGTGACCTCTGAAAGCTCCAAGTCCTCGCACGTGCCATTAATCATGCAGGCATGCACAGCCATACATCAGAACTTATTGGAGCTCCGGAAAAGCTAAACAACATTTCCCAGAGCCCCATAAAACCCAAGCATCTCTAAATCAAGACGCATTGCAGAGCCTCTCTAAAAGGTACGTTCAGCAGAACTGGAACAGAACTCGGGCTGAGTCCTGGCGGTATAGAATTGGTGACATGCGCCAGGGTAAAGTCAGAGGCTTTTTTGCGAGAGGGAGGGAGACTCGGAGATGGTTAGAGACGTGAGCGTTCCGTCTACAAGAATTATCGATTTTTGTAGCTTTATTGGAAAAATCAGTCATGCTTTCTGCCTCCTGGGGATTGCTCGGCGGCAGTTTGGGAGTGTGAGTGTGGAAACCCGGCAGGTTAGCAGCTGAGTAGCAGCTTCTATTCAGCATTCAATTATCCATTTAGCGAAAATGTGACTTAGCAGAAACATACTGCTGTTTTGCATGTTTAAAATGTATTGGAAAAGGAGGGATTTTTTGTTTCTCTGTGAATGAGAGGATTTCCAAGAGGTAGCTCTTGCCTTCATAAGGGCACACTTATTATACAAAACTGAAGACTGGCACCTAACAATAGCAGGGGCCAGATTGTTGGAATTCTGTACTTTGGGAAAGCAAGCTTCCTTATTCTTTATACTGTAGCACACACACTTGCACCTCTTCATAGAGACATCCTACAAAATTGGTAGAAAAAGTCCCGGTCGTGAGCAGCATCCTTCCCCTGAGTCTTTGATCAGCTGTGTATTTAGAAATGGACTAGAACACGACATGCAAGTAAGCGTTTCCAAGTACAGGATATGGTCAGGACGATTAGGAGGACGGAGTCACCTGAGTCACGAGGATGGGGAGGGATGGATGATGGACGTGCTGGGTGAGTGAAGGGGGTGATGCGAGGTGCCACGCCAGCCAGAGGAGAGACAGGAGGTGGAAAGTGGAGGGGAGGCTGGAGTGTCTTTATTGTCTCTGTACCAGGCAGAAAGTAGCAGAAAACAAGATAAAATATGGCTATTGTGTGAGGTTAATTGATATGCAGTGTTCTGAGAGCAAGTCTTTAGAGGTTTTGGAGAGGTTGTTTGGTAGGGAAAGCTTGAAATAGATTAATAAATATAAATATAGATAAGTAGATAATGGACAAGTGATGGATGAAAAGGTAAATGATAGATAAGTAAGTGTTAGTCACTCAGTCATGTACAACTCTTTGCGACCCTCTGTAGCCCACCAGGGTCCTCTGTCTATGGAATTCTCCAAGCAAGAATACTGGAGTGGGTAGTCATTTCCTTCTCCAGGGGATCTTCCTAACACAGAGATTGAACCCTGGTCGCCTGCATTTCAGACAGACTCTTTACAATCTGAGCCACCAGGGAAGCCCTAGATAGATAGATAATTAGATAGATAGGTATTAGATAGGTGGATGTAGCTTTAGTGTGTTTGAATGCCACAATTCAGATGCGTCCAGCTGATCTATAAGGATAAACGGAATGCAAAGGGATTTAAAGTCCAGGAGCACTAATCTGGGAGGATGCTTGGGGGTGATCCAAGGAGACCTTAATGCCAAGAAGAACTAGACAAAGCTGGCAGAACACATGAATCCTGTGGTCTGAAGTCATTATGTTAAGGAAGTTGGGAATCTTATTTGCTGGAGCTGTTCTGTGCTAGACTGTCAATTTTGACCCTAGGGACCAAGGCTGGGAAACCCCATGGTTCTCTGCTCTCCTCCACACATGCTACTCTTTCCCTTGGCCTCTCCTGATTGTCTTTAATAAGGAAAAGCAACTTGGAGACGAGGGCAGGATCATGGCAGAATGTTTGCTAACTCCTGGCTGAGGAATTGAATTTGTTTACATCGACCAGAGCACTATATGAACAGTATGTCTTATCATCCGCTTTCACGTCCCCAAAGCCTTTCCTTTTGGGAGGATGTGTAGGGAACCTTAAATTCATAGAGGATTAGCCATGCCATATAGAGCCACCCTGTACCCTGCCCAAGCCACCACCGTGGTGACCAAGACTGGCCCTATGGCTTCCTCCTGGCCAGCCTCCCAGGTTCTGCCCTTGCCCCATCCCTGTGTGTTCTCCTTGCATAAAGGGATCCTCTAAAACTTCATCAAATCAGACAACTCACTGCTCAGAATATCCCAATAGTTCTTTTTGCCGGGAGTAGAGCCACTACCCTCACAGCAAACTGTCCTGCGTGGCCCGGCCTAGTCCCCACACTGCATCCTTGTTCACTCACTCCAGCCACATTAGCCACCTTGCTGTTCCTCCAACACCCCAAGCACTCTCTGCCTCAGGGCCTTTGCACCTACAGTTTCCTCTGCCTGGAGTCCCATCCCCTCAGATACTGGCATGACTCTCTCCCTCCCTTCCTGTAGGATTTTCACTCAGATATCACCTCATCAACGAGGACTTCTCTGACCACCCCATATATAACAGCAATCCCCATCACATACCATCCCCATCACCATCCCCCCTTGCTGTTTTATTTTCCCCCTAGCAGTTACCACCATCAGATATGCCATATTAATTTCTTACTTGTTTCCTATGAGTTTCCCCCTAATAGAATGTAAGATCTTTAAGAATGAGACTTTGTCTCTTTCATTTACCACCATATGTTCTGTGTCTAGAACATACCCCAGCATTTGGTAGATACTCAGCAAATATTGGGGCTTCCCTGGTGGCTTAGACAGTAAAGAATCTGCCTCCAGTGCAGGAGATGCAGGTTTGATCCCTGGATAAGGAAATGGCAACCCATTAGTATTCTTGCCTGGGTAATTCCACGGACAGAGAAACCTGGTGGGCTACAGTCCTTGGGATGACAAAGAGTCGGACATGGCTTCGAGACCACACCACCACCACCACAACATATACTGACCGAATGAATGAAAGAACAAACTCGTGAATGTATTCCAGAAGTTGGCACACTGCATCACTCTGTACCTGTTTGATGTTGGACTGGGATTGCTTCTGTAGAAGTCCTTTCACTCTGTGAGTCCCACACACTAAACACATCAAGAGCGAGAGATAGAACAGGAGACCAAGGGCATCACTCTTGACTGGAGACCACCAAGTCACTCAGGCAGGACATCACAGTGTGGCTTCACCGGCAGGATCCTCATGGCACACCGTCAGCTCCTCATTACAACAGAGTGGGCCAGTCTCCACACTGACACCCTCACACTGCCCTAAACCACCTACAAACGCAAGGTTGTTGTTGTTCAGTCACTAAGTCTTGTCCAACTCTTTGCGACTCCATAGACTGCAGCATGCCAGGCTTCCCTGTCCTTCACCATCTCCCGAAGTTTGCTCAGATTCATGTACATTGAGTTGGTGATACCGTGCAACCATCTCATCCTCTGTCACCCTCTTCTCCTCCTGCCTTCAGTCTTTCCCAGCATTGGAGCATTGAGGTCTTTTCCAAAAATCCAAGATGGCCATTGATTAATCCACAGTAAGGAAAACCCACATCTCCATCTCAGAGTACTCGCCCCCTCAAAGGAAACCTGTGTGGGAAAGGAAGTTAAGATCACAAGATCGCCGGGGAAGCAAGGAGTCAAAGCAAGGAGTGTGCTATTCTGATGCCACCTTCTCCCCATGGAATCCAACTTGGTTAGAGGGAAGTGAAGTGTGTGGGCTCAGAGTTGGACGCGCCTGGGTGCAAACCCTCAAGCCACAATTTTCAGTGATTCTGACCTGGGGCGAGTTTGTTCACCTCTCTGAGCTGCAGATTATCCAACCACAAATGATGATAATAATTCATACTTTATAGTGTCCTTGAAAGGGCTTGATGAAATAATGAGGTTGTGCAGTGCTAAGTTCCTAGTCTTCACTCATCAGTGGCAGGGGTGTCCCGTTATTCCTCAATCAACGAGGACGTACTCGTGGCTGAGTTGACCCTGACTCCCCCCTGCTCCGTAGGCTCCCCTTCCACACCCCAGGCAGACCACCCCTCTCTCTTAACATGCCTCCTTGAGCCTAAATGAGATTTCTCAACCTTAGGATCCTTTACAGTTTCACCACCCATGCCTCTTGTATTTTAAGCACAATTCTGCAGATTACATGTTACATCCATTATGTACCCACCTTACTCATGTAACTCCCAGGAAGCTTGCTCACTTTTCTCATTTCCATTTCAGTCTTTGGAGGGCATCTTCCTGGGGTCTTTGCTCTACTGACTGTACGGATCGCGATGCTCCCTCCCATCACCTGTTCAGAGGTTGTGAGAGCAAATCAGAGGCTCTTCTTAGCCACACAGGCCCCTTCTATTATTCGAGGTTACTTTTCTTTCTTTCTTTCTTTTCCTTTTTTTTGAGGTTACTTTTAGTAACAGCAATAACTATAGCTGTTAGTTCTAGAACTTTTACTATGTGCATTTACATGTAGTTTACATGTTATGTGTATTTTTGTGCATTAACGTCTACTAACACCCATGCTAAGTATGATAAGTAATATGATATGTATTCTCTTTTAAACCCCAGTTGTCCTCTAGAATAGGTACTCTTATTGCCCTCATTTCATAGATGAGGAAACTAAGGACTAAAGATCTCATAATTTTTGCTAATAAGGTTATGCAACCAAGGGATAGAGCTGGGATATGAACTCCAGCAGCCTGGATTCAGAGCCCATTGTCTTAACCACACTACAGCCATGTGGTTACAGGACTGACCTGGTACTTTGTCCCAAGTGGGGCAGCAGATGCTGTTGGAGGCCCAACATCCTCAAACAGGTAACCCAGTATAAAAGTCTGTGCCCTGTCCCTTGCCCTTAAGGGCCTTCGCCCCCATGACCACCAGTGAAACAAGCCTAGTCCTCCTTCCCTGACCGTGATGATAACAGTCATCCCAGCTGGCATGGAACTGAGGGATTTCCTGGGACTCACTACTTTTGGAGCTAAAACTAGACAGTCCCGGGCATGTGGGGATGGTTGGTCCCCTTAGGTGAGAGCAGAGCCTCTGGAGCCCGTCTGATGTCACATCCTGGCTCCACCACTAATGAGCTCTACAACTGTGGCCAAGTTACCTAACCGCTCTGTGCCTCCATTCCCTCACATGTAACATGGGAATCATAATACTGCCTACATCATAGGGTTATTGTAACCAATAAGTTAATGCATGAGAGACATATAAAAGAGTGCCAGGCACACAGAAATGTCTACTTGAGGATTTGCTATTATTGTTGTCTTCCTATTAAAAGCTTCCAAAAATCCAGAGCTACAGTCCTGGGGCAGGTTCTTTGCCTAGTGCTTTTGACATCTATAAGAAACAAACACGTAGTGATTTCCGTACATTTTCTCAAGTTGGGCTGCAAACAGCAACAACAAAGGAATATATACGGCAATTTATCACCAGCCTGATTTTACACCGGTTAAAAGAGAGCCGTCAGCCCTGCAGTAAGTAACAGGTCCGTGCCCACAGGCCTCCTAGGTGTTATTTGTATTTTTATGACTCTCCTGTGGCTATACGGATGCTCAGTGGGTGTAGAAATTGGATGGTTAAAAATAACAAATAAGAAATCAAAGTCGTGCCTTTGTCCCTATTTCCATACCGGGTAGGTACCACATTCATTATTTGCTGGACAGCTGTGGGAATAGGCAGCACGAGCTACAACAACTTGATTATCCTCCAAGAACCAAATTAAACCATTGGGCTCTCTTCTTATTGTCATCCTTGCCTTTGTGCAACTCTTGTCACCCTCTTAATCTACCAACATGCCTCTCTTCTCCCTCTCCCTCTCCTCCCTTCTCCCTGGGTGCTCTATCCTGTCTCTTTGGTCAGAAGGCATCAGCTGGTTCCAAGTTAAAATGCACAGACTCCCCTAGCATGCATCCACGGCCACTGGATTCAGCCTGGTTTTAGACCCAGCACTGGAACCAGCTGTTTCTTTGACTTGGAGGAGGTGTCATCCACCCAGGGGGTGTGGCCTGCAGGAAGCTTTTCCCTTTACCTGGCTGCTGACTCAAGGACACAGAGAAGCAGCAGAAACACCATGTGGCTTATTTATGCTTTCATTCAACAAACATCTTTAATGCCAGGTGCGGGGAAAACAGCCTGTACAACAGAGTCTCTGCTCTCAGGAGGCCTGGAGGCTCCCAGGAAGACGGGCACTGAGAGTTCTCAATCTCAGCTGCACAGAGGAACTACTTGGGGAGCTCGAGAAATCAAAATACTGATGTCTGAGCCTCATCCTTGGAGATTCTGATTTAATTGGGGTGCAGCCTACAATCAGGATTTTTCAAGGCTCCCAAGTGATTCTAATGTGCAGCCAAGTGGAGACCTACTGCTCCAAACAAAGGATGAATTAGAATGATGGCGCGTGCTTTAGAAGGAATAGGTGGTGCTGTGAAGTCATATGATGGGGGCAGAACCCTGAGTTGAAAGTCAGAAAGCCTTCTCTGAACAAGCCAAGGATGCATGGCTTTGCCAAAGTGAGTGTAGGGAGCAGGGTTTAGGGGAGGAATCTGCCAAAGCATAAGAGGAGGATCCAGGCCATGCAGGCAGGCTGTGTTCTCGAGCAGAGCAGAGCAGCGTGGCTGAAGGTCAGAGAGCAGAAACCTCAAGTGACAGGAGATGAGATGGGCAGGTTTGGATCATGTGGGGCCTTGGAGGCTTTTTTAAGGAGTTAGGACTTGATCCTGAAGCAGCGGTTCTCACACAGCAGCCTTCAGAACCTGCTGGAGGGCTTGTTAAAATGCCGACTGCCGGGCCCCAGCCCCAGAGGTCCTGATGGAGGGTCTGGGATGGAACCCAAGAGTGTGCATTTCTAATGAGATGTTGCCTCTGGTGATGTTACCCCTGGTGGTACCAGGACCACACTTGGAGAAGCACTGCTGTGATCTGAAGCAATGGGAGAAATCCCTGGTGCATCATCAGTGGTTTCAGTGTGGCTCCAGTTGATGTGTACCTTAGCAACCTCCTGATATTTGCCCATCGCTATCCCAAGGCATCCTCCCATGACTGGGTGAAGTGGGACAAAGAAAAGTGATAAAGAAAGGGAAAAAGCAGGCTTCCCCCAAGGAAAGCACAGACTTGTGTCCAACTCCAGTGCTCCTGGGTGATAACATGTGCTCAGCCGTGTCCAACATTTTGTGACCCCCATGGACTGTAGCCCCACCAGGCTCCTCTGTCCATGGCAAGAATACTGGAGCAGGTTGCCATTTCCTTCTCCAGGGGAGCTTCCCAACCCAAAGACCGAACCTGCATCTCTTGCATCTCCTGTATTGGCAGGTGGATTCACTGTGCCACCTCGGAAGCCCCCATACTTAGCCAAAAGGCCTAGAAGCAATAAAGACTCAGTCTCAATTCACTAAGTAACTGACATGGGATTTCCCTCCCCAGAATGATCCCCAGTTACTGCTGCCTAAACTGTTTCCTCCCTTCATGATCTTCTACTCTTTTAAAAAGTGTACTAGTAAGAGCTGGAAGCGTCAAAAGTGTACAAAATAAGATGCATTTTTTTTTTCTTCTGAGCCCAAGGCTGAGCCTGCTGCTTTCCTTTTCCCAGGCAGACAGAAATGATGCTGATCAGTGAGAATCCTGGTTCATCCAGGAAACAGGCAGCATCGACACCTGGATCCAAATTTATATCACCTCATGGAAGCTTCCATTGCTGCTGGGGTGGGGGGCATGATTTCTGTCTTCCGAGCAAAAAAGCCGTGTCCAAGTAACAGGAGATGAGATGGAGACCATGGAAAGGATCACTGGCCTTCCCAGCCCTCCCCTCCACCGCCCCAGCATACCCACTCCTCAGTCCTACACAAACCTTTAAAGACACACACTTGCTATTGAGATGAAGGAACATCTGCCTCTGGATTTTCTGCATCTTTTCTGACAAAGCAGGGGCATCTATCTGTTCAAGCTCAGGTCAGTGGCTGAGGGTCCTTACCAATTTGTGCCTGGAAACAGAGTCTCTTCCCTGCTCCTTCTTACTCACCCAGATGAGCTAGAGGACAAGTCCTGCTGTTTTCTGGGGACCAAAATGCTTCTCTGGCAGAGCCAAGCTTCTAAAATTAGAGTTTGCCCCAGAGTCTCTTGAAACACCCAATTGAATTTTCTGAGCATTTGCCACTGCTCTTTAATAGAAATGACCACCAAACCCCTGGTCCCCAGCCCCTCAGCTGTTTGCAGCCTTAAAGAGTTCTGGAACGCAGTGACAGACTCTATTACATATTTCCATCGTGCATCTTTTCCTCAGTTTCAGCAATGCATGGCTCTCAGGAAATAGTGGTGTTTAAAGCAGTTGGAGGAGAAAAGGTCCCTTAATTAAGTGAACAAGCAAAAGTACAATGCTTCCCAAAAGAAAAGATCATCACTCATTTTATTCTCAACTCTTCCGCTCCTCAGAGTGGCTCTTAGTGTCACTGGGTTATCTGAAAACACTTCCAGTGACCTTGCTAGAGTCTTGGGTGGTAGGCAAAGGGGAGTGAGGTTTTCCTAGGATGTGAAGCAGTCACACACTCAGGACACCCCCAGAAACCTCCGTTTTTTCATTTGAAACAGGATAAGCTCTTGGTTTTTTCTTAATCTGGAGATGAGGCCAGAAGAAGTGGCCTGCACTTCACCTTATGCCCCAAAGAATAATCCTGCCACTAATTATATATAATATTTGCAATATCAATAATTATATCAACACTAATAACCATAAGTGCTTCTCTCTATGGAGCAGTTGCAGTGTGCTCTAACTTGATGCTAAAATCTTTGCCTTTAACATTTCATTTTACCCCTCTGTCATCTGTGTAAAGTATTAACCATCATCCTCCTTCATTCATTCATTCAACAAACGTTGATGGCATGTGTTATATGCCAGCTATTTTTCTGACACTGAGGATACTTCCATGAACGAAAGATGCAGAAATCCTAGCCCTTGTGCAGGTTGCATTCTTCTGGGCGGGACAAGGAATAAGATCCATTAGCAAGATGGTGGTGGAGATTTAGTTGCTAAGTAGTGTCTGACTCTTTGTGACCCCATGGACTGTAGCCCTCCTGGCTCCTCTTGCCATGGGATTATCCCAGGCAAGAATACTGGAGTGGGTTGCCGTATTTCCTTTTCCAATTAGCAAGATAGAGTTTTACAAACAAGGGTGAAAGGCAAAGCCACTAGCTCACGGTCACACAGACAACAAGAGGCAGATCGAGGTTTTGATCTCAGAAATCTCTGACTACAAACCAGGTTCAGATTTTCGCCTGGACTCAGAAAAACCTTTCCACAGGGGTGTAATCCGGGCTGCAGTAGCTCTCCTAATGGTCTGTTGAACCAGCAGGCACATACGTCTCCCTTCTCCAGCTTGCTTTGTCATCTCTCTGCATTGCCATGCATCTTGTTCTGTGTTTTCACTTGCACTGCCATCTGTGTGCTGCCCTCTCTGCTTTTCTAAGGGCTGCCCGATGTAGAATGTTAAAGTCCTGCTTCTCTTTCCACATCCCTTGTCCCCTATCAGCCACTTATTTGTACCTCTCAATTGCCACACGTGGCAGAACATTTCTTGATGCTTTTTTAGAAAAGCCTTTTATGGTAATTATAGCTTTCTTCAAGTACATTTATGCTCCCCTTTTTACTGTGCTGTAGACATTATTTCACTCATGCCTAATTTTTGTTAAGGCAGAGAGCCTGCCTACCTGGTAACTGTGTCGATGAAATTTTTTTTTAGTGTTCAGAACTCTGCGTGTATAAAAGTCTGGGAAACTATCCCATTTCCACTCTGCCAAAGGTATCAGAGATGCTGATTTCAGTCAGAAGTCATTCATTCATTCATCCCCTGCCTATGTGTTGAGTACTAGCAATCCAAGAGTAAACAGGATAGACATGGCCCCTGCCTTAGCAGGTTTACATGATAACAGAAATGCCCAGAGCAGTGTACACTGCACGACTTTAGGGGCCCCATTCAAATGGCAGTTGTGACGATGTGCACATTTATTACAACGATTTTCCTTCAGGTGGTGATAAAACATCCTAAAGCAGAGCTGCTACAAGGGCTAGCAAGCATCAAGGAGATGCCGGAGAGCTGTGATTCTGTGTGGTGGATAGAATAGGACAGGGTAGGATAAAGCACCCTGATGGGTGGAACTCGATTTGGGAGCTTCAGAAAGGCTTTCTGGAGGCGAGTTGAGTGAAGGATGGGGTGAAGTTAGATAACAAAAGGCCGAATGGCTTCGATGTGAATAAAGCCTAAAGTGACACTGAGTTAGACTGATATGAAGATAACCAGTGTAAGATCTGGAAGCCAAGGAGTTCAGACTTTACTAAGGTCATCGGAAAGCTATACAAGTGTTTGCAGCAGGGTCCAGAACTGAGAGAAGGGATAATGGTACAGAACTGGTGGCAGGGAGACCAGTTAGATGGCTTTGACCAGAGTTTAAACCAAAGATGGGGATGGCTCAGGTTAAGGTTCTAGAGATATTTAAGAAGAACAGGTAGGGCTTCTTATAGGAAAGAACAGGACTTGATTGTTGACTAGATACATGAGATGAGAGAGGAGGGGCATGGGGTGGGTAATTAACAATGACTCCAAGACTTCAGTCTTGGCCAGTGGGATACACTGAGGTGCCATCCATTGATCAAGGAATCAGAGTTTGGGAGGGGAAGGAAGATCAAGAAACCAAATTCTGTTGAGTTTGAGATACTTGTGAGTGAACAGATGGAGATGTTGAGATGCAAGTTGGAGTCCAGGTCCAGTGTTCAAGGGAATAGAGTTGAAAATTCAGGATTCATCAGAATATACCAGTGTGTTTGGGTTTGGGGATTTTTTTAAATCCTTAATTTTTACATCAGCTCTAATTTTTGTTAAGGCAGAAACTCTGCCTACCTGGTAACTGTGCCAATGAATATTTTTTCCTAGTGGTTAGAACTCTGCGTGTAGAAAAGTCTTGGAAATGATTCCATTTCCAATTCTTTCTGCCAAAAGCATTCAAAGTGTGATAGAACCAGCCCCAGATATCATTGTTGCCCTAGAAATTTCTCTCTAGGAAAAAGACTTAGGTCTCCTAAGAAGGAGGCCCCACTAGCTTCTCATAACTCTCAGAAGAGTCTATAAGTGAAGGCCAGGCTGAAATGATCTAGCACCACCTGATTTGTGTTTCCATTCATTAAAGCACCTACTGTGTGCCTGACACTGGGGCAGTTTCTGAGATCCAACAGCAAACAGGGAAATCTCCGCTCTCGTGCAACTTTAGATCAAGAGCAAGGCTTCTCCACCTCGGCACTCCTGACACGTGGGGCTGTTTCCTTCTTTGTCGTGGGGACTATCTTAGGCATTGTAAGATGCTAAACATCCAGCCTCTACCCCCCAGCTGTCAGTAGCATCCTCCCTAAGATGTGATAATCCCAAGTGTCTCCAGACATTGCCCATGTCCCCTGGAGGGAGGGATGGGGGCCACAATTGCCTCAGTTGAGAATCTCAAGTCGTCATGATAGAACCTGAAGTTTCCAACAGCCAGCTCGCCAGCTGTACCGATGAACCAAGCAGCTGTGCCTCAGGCCTTCTGTATCAGTGGTCTCAGAGACAAGCACTCAAGGAAGGAGCAGTGCTAGCTAGCCTAAAATCCAGAAGACTCCACACAAGAGACCTGCTGGATCCCCAAGTCTAAGCCCATAAGCCCCATTCAACTGCAGTTTTAGATTCCTCTCCAGGGAAAAGCCACCACCCGATACCCATTTGCCCTCCAGACTAATTACTTCCTACGTTTTGTTTTCCCTTAAGCAGAGGCTGGCTTTGCACTTTACAAACACAACGAATCACCTCCTCGGAAGGCCACCAGCAGAATGAACTTGTGCTGGGGGTAGCTTGGGGTTGCCTAGCAACGCCACGCATTTACCAAGGCTGCTTTCTTCCTCTTCAAGCTAAAAAGCAACGTCCTGTCCATTAATTCCCAGCTGCCCCAAAACTTCTCAGAGATTTGCCAGCTTCCCACTGTTCATGTTTTCATCTTCCTCATACAATGTGGAGAAAACCAGCTACTGTGGTCTGTTTATCTCGCTTCAGTTGGTCTGGGGAGGAGGAGGGGAATGGAGAGAGAAAGAAAAGGGAAAAAAAAAAAAAAAAACCTCGTTCAATCTAGGAGCATACATATTTTGAGTGCATATCTGACTGACATGCTGGTGTTCTTTGCAAATTTGAAATTTATGTAGTGGACGTGGGTTTCCTACACAATGAGGCTTCTGTTGAGACTTTGGGCATGATTTTCGTCAAACACAAGACCTCAAAGTAGCTAAATAACAAAGCACACATAATAGATACCATACCAGGTGAATGCTGGTGGGTCTGTCATGCAGTGTCTCCTCTGTGACCCAGCCCCTAAAACTCTGCTCGTAGAAACTGTAAAGCTGGAGGTGGCTGGGGGTTGCGGATCCTCTCTTTTCCTTGCAAATCTGTGAAGTGTCCCTTGGGCTTTCCCTACTGAGTTGCATTTTGCTCCTGTAGAAATATTTGTGGCATTTCCCTGACACCGGGGCTGGCTTCCTCTCCCAGCTCTCTCTCAAAGTATAAAGAGACGGGAAAATCACCTGTATTCCAGGCAGGGCTGTGGTCACCTCCTTGGTAGGTAAGGAATGGAAATGTGACTCTTGACTTTGAGAGGATAGGTGTGGAGACCAGTAAGTCTTTTTCTAGGTATGCAAACACCAGTGCTTTGCTCACATCCTGGACTGAGTGCCAGGCTCTACAACAAAAGAAAAAAATTCCCTGATCACCATCTCCTCATGCCTCCTCTCAAGAAAGCTGTTTCTTTACAGAGACTTCTGCATGTAGGACTTCTCCTGTTGCTTACGCAGGTCCTAACCCATACCACGTTCTGGAAAGGATGGGAGGGAAGAAGTATTGAGGAGTGAAACTCCTTAAAGAAGTAAATTTCAACTCAATTTCAAACCCTCCAGCCCTTTCTTCTTAGGAGGAGTCCTTTAAATTCCCACCTCTACCACATGCACAAATTAGGTTTATCGGCATTCTCATAAGGGGGACTCAAGAGAAGAGAAGAAGGCGGCCAGGTGATGGCCTCCAGAACACTGGAGAGAGAAGGAGGGGGAGAGACACAGTTTTGATTCAGAAGATTTGGGCCAGAAAGGTTTCAAATCAATTACCTCCATCATTATGAAGCACTTCATCCCTCTACCACGGCCCAATCCACCCTGCTCTTTGTGTGGTTTAAAAATAGATATAGAAAGAGATGGAGATGATAGCAAGAAGTCGAGATAGAAAGAGAGAGAGAGTCAGGAAAAGTTATTTTCTGAGGCCAATTAAATTAATGGTCATTCTGAATCTGTTCTAACGTAAGAATCTCTTTAAATGTAGATATGTAAGGGAACATACCTAGATTGCACTTCTTTAATTTCCTCGAAGTCATTGCCTTGTACACTTAAAGCAGATGAATTTTATGGTATGTAAATTACACCTCAATAAAGCTGTTAAAGGAAAGAAAGATGAAAACATATCTAGGAATTCTTGCCAGCAAGTAAGTTTTGTGAGCATGGCCACATCCTCCCAGAGACTCCCCTCTCTCTGTAGTGACCCCCAATCTTTCTCTTCTTTCCTCATCTAGACTCTCTCAGGTCAGGACAGCAGTAGCTGCAACTGTTTTGTGGGTTGGGGCAGCTAGGGAGTGAGGCAGGCTACTGATTCTACACAAACACACATCCAAAAAGGAAAAGAAAACCACAAAATAGAATGACTCGAACGCTCCCGCCTCCCCCCAGGCACATAAGCTTTCCTCTGCTTTCTCCTGATCCATAGCACTGAGCACCTACCCTTCCCCAGGCATCAGATCCTGCAGTATTTTTGCATCATGCCATAAATAGGTTGAGTGATTAGCAGCCAACATTTTAAGTGTCCCTTTTAACTAAATACCACAAAAATATGAAAATAGCCCAGCAGAACCATCCAGTTCTTGGTCCTAAGAAGCTCATGCTAATCACATGTAAATTTAGTTTTAAAATTCTGAAAGATGGAGGGCACTCAGCCCCCACCCTGGGTTGGTAGGGAATTTTCTCCCTTCTGCATAAGGCACTGAAAAAAGAAAGAAAAGATTTTTGTTGAGGTAGCATCAACCCTGAGCCATGGGCTGGAATCAACAGCCTACTAGACTCGTTGTCCGCTCAGGGCTAGTTTCATTTTTCCAGAACGTTCCCCACTTTGGGAAGGTTGCCTCAGACCCCTTCGCACAGGTCAGTGTCACTGGGGAGCGTCTGCATCTGGGTCCCTGCTAGCGTCTTGCAACCGCATGCATCGCCTGCTTCCCCGACTCCTGAGCCAGGTACGGGCCCCCCTCTGCGGCTGGCCCAGCGGCCGCCCTGTGGCCTCGCTCCCCCTTTGCATGGCTCCCCCGCGGCCCCAGCGCGGCCTCACGTTCCTCCTCCTCATCCTCTCCGTTTCTCCAACCAGATGGCTGCCCCGATTTGTGCAACGGCAACGGGAGATGCACACTGGGTCAGAACAGCTGGCAGTGTGTCTGCCAGACCGGCTGGAGAGGGCCCGGATGCAACGTTGCCATGGAAACCTCCTGTGCGGATAACAAGGATAATGAGGGAGGTGAGTGATCGTCTTCGAATTCCCAGCCCCTCAAGAGAGGAGCGTTGTGTATAAACGGTCCTCATGAGTCCCTTTTGAAAGACCTCCCCTCTGCTATTGTCAAATGTTGTTGTAACACTTCCTTTGAAGCAAACACAGCAGACAGTGGGGTCCTTGGGCCAGTGGGGGCCCCTGGAGGCACCAGGGGTGGATACTAGCTTTGGTTTCTAAAGTACATGTCCCCACGGAAAGGTGGCCAGGCCCTGACTCTACCTTTGGGTGACCATTCCTTACAGGGTATGGAATTACAAACAAATTTGTGCTGGTGACATTATATGTTCAACATGGGCTAGGATGTTGTGAGCTGTGAAAACGCCGCATCCTTTCAGCCCTTTGAGATGTTGCTATACAGATGAGTAAACTGAGGCCTAGAGAGTGATGACGTCACTTTTTTCTTTCATTTTTATTGGCGTACAGCTGATTTACAATGTTGTGTTACTTTCAGGTGTACGGCAAAGTGAATCAGTTATACATATACATATATCCACTCTTTTTTAGATTCTTTTCCCATGTAAACCATTACAGAGCCTTCAGTAGCGTTCCCTGTGCTATACAGTAGGTTCTTATTAGTTATCTATTTTATATATAGTATATATATAGTCCTGGAGAAGGAAATGGCAACCCACTCCAGTGTTCTTGCCTGGAGAATCCCAGGGACAGGGGAGCCTGGTGGGTTGCCGTCTATGGGGTCGCACAGAGTCGGACACGACTGAGGCAACTTAGCAGCATATATATATATCAATCCGTCTCCCAGTTTATCCCTCCCCATCGTTTTTCCTGGGTAACCATAAGATTGTCCTCTACATCTGTGACTCTCTTTCTGTTTTAATCACAATCTTTCTGTTTTAATCACAATCCAAATCCAGCTCTGTCTCCAAATCCATGTTCTAACCAAAGGTTGGCAAACCACAGCCCTTGGACCAGATCCAACCCACTGCCTGTCTTTGTACCAGCAGAGCCTACAAGCAAAAAAATGGTTTTTACATTTTTCATGGTTGGGGAAAAATATATAAAGAAGGAAAATACTTCATGACACATGAAAACTATGTAGAATTCAGATGTCGGTGTCCATATGTAGAGTTTTATTGGAACATAGCCACACCTATTTGTTTATGTTTTGTCCTGCTTCCAGCATGAAGGCAATATTGGTTAGTTGGCCAAGACAAAGCCTAAAATTGTTATCCTCTGATCCCTTATCAGAAGTTTGCTGACCTCTGTTCTATACCTCTGAGCTGAATTTTCCTGAGTTGTTTATTCCCTGATGGAGTCCTGAGATTTGGGGGCTAAATGGGGTTGCGGTATCACGTGGACCACCTGATATCCTAGGAACACAGAGTCAGGGTCCCCTAACATGAGTACAGGTTCGTCATCCACCCCTACCAGAATGACTCATGTGGTCAGCATTTCCTCAGGGCAGAAACTGTTTCTGGGTATAAGAAGGTATGAGTCTGATTATTTAACAAAAACATGTATTCTCTCATATCTGCCAATCCCTGCACCCTGGGACTGTCAGCGCCTGCCCTCATGGCCCCAGGGGGCCGGCTTCAGTGGTGTCTGGAGGTGTAGGCTGAAAGTAACAGACATCCTATTTCTGTTTTTCTTCATCCTCCCATTTTGCAATTCCCGTAACCTATTATTGCAGTTGTAACACCTCTATAGCTCCTAGGTAAACAAATCTGTGTACACTGATAGGAGTACACCAGTCACAAAAAGTTTGTAGACTTGACACAATGCTCCCATTCATTCGTTTAGCCCAAATAGAAGCCACTTTTAATTCATTTTTGAATGAAGTGAGGCATAAGTCCGTAATACATTTTTTTTTCCAAAATAGATAGTCAGACATTGCACTGCTTTTCCTGGTAATAGTCACTATTTTTGCATCTGGTCCCTGGTGGTCTCTCCAAGCAAAGCTTACAGGCCTGCTCTTCACCTTCCAGAAAGGAACTGTCTTCCTTCCCTGGCACTGGTGTCAGCAGCTGAAAGCCTAGCAAATGGCTGAAACGCTGCACCCAAGGGAGGGGGACCCAATCTCCTCCAGATGTGCCCTGCACCACTCCCTTCTCCCTCCACCAGCCCCACTCGGATCCCAGCTCCCACCAGGAGAAAATTCCTGAAGTGATGGGGCTGGGGGAGATACCTTGCAAGTCCCCAGCCTGAGGACTGCCCAAAGTGCACCATTCAGGGTCCCTCCTGGCAGACAGAGGCAAGAGGCATCCGAAAGGCAGGCCACAGAAGCAAAGGAGGCAGTGATTATGCTAAAGACAATAATAGCCTTGTTATGGGAACCATTAAAGAAACCTCCCAAGGAAGTAATTAACCACCAAAAAAAAAAAAGGCTCTGCACAGTATTTATAAAAAGAAACTCCCAGTTAATTCAGAGTTGCTTATGTCAGGTGAGAGGGGTAGGCAGGGATTCTCTCTCACCTGACGTAAGCAATTCACAAATGAACTGAGTTCTTTTTTTGGAGGAGATTCCTTGGTGCAGAGTATCCTTTTTATGGTTAGTTACTTCCCGAGGACGTGTGCTCAACAGTATGGGGTTTATTGATAAATATTGAAGTTGTTCCTCATCAACTCCAGACCCAGCCCTGCAGCAGACTAATTTTATCCTGTTCTACTCGTTTTGGGGGTGGGGGTGGGAGTTCTGCCCCAGGCTCTGGCCTGCTTTGCCAGTTCTCAGGGAGAGCTTTGTGGGTCTCTAGACATGGCAGTGGGTGGGTCGGAGGGACGCCCAGGCCTGGGGAGCAGCTGCAGTGAGCGCATTTGTTATAAACCTCATGAATGGAGAAGATAATAGAGTGCCCTTCCAGAGCAAGCTGGAAGAGCCAAATCATTTTTCCATCTAGGAACGCTCTACATTTTTTTTTAAACTCTCAAGTTTAAAGTGATAGATCTTTTTTTATTTTAAACAGAGATAAATATAGATGCAAATATGGAAATAGATATTTGAAGTCCTCTGCAGCCTTTTTCAACCTGAGTTCCTCCATGAGAGGCTTCCCTGGTGGCTCAGACACTAAAGAATCTGCCTGCAATGCATGAGACCTGGGTTCGATCCCTGGGTTGGGAACATCCCTTGGAGAAGGGAATGGCTACCCACTCCAGTATTCTTGCCCGGCGAATCAAGACGTTTTAATGCCTGCAGACACTGCTGCTGCTACTGCTGCTAAGTCGCTTCAGTCGTGTCCGGCTCTAGTAGTTTCCAAAGTTGAAAGTGAAAGTGAAGTCTCTCAGTCATGTCTGACTCTTTGCGACCCCATGGACTGTAGCCTACCAGGCTCCTCTGTCCATGGGATTTTCCAGGCAAGAGTACTGGAGTGGATTGCCATTTCCTTCTCCAGGGGATCTTCCCAACCCAAGGATCGAACCCAGGTCTCCCGCATTGTAGACAGACGCTTTACCGTCTGAGCCACCAGGGAAGTCCCAAAGTTGAGCTTATAGCAAAACCACCTGGAGGGCTTGATTACACACAGGTTGTTAGTCCTACCCCCTTTTCTGATTCCGTAGGTCTAGGGAAGGATGCAAGAATTTGAACATCTAGTAAATTTCCAGAGGGTGCTAATGCAGGTTCTCTCTGAGAGCCACTTAACTAACACATCTGTTATATGGAATGAATGAACTTCTCTCCTAGGCACCTCGAATGGTGGTGGTAGCTTAGTCGCTAAGTAGCGTCTGACTCTTGTGACCCCATGGTCTGTAACCCACCAGATTCTTGTGTCCATGGAATTTCCAGTGCAAGAAGACTGGAGTGGATAGCCATTTCCGTCTCCAGGGCATCTTCCTGACCTAGGGATGGAACCTGGGTCTCCTGCATTGCAGGCAGGTTCTTTACTGACTGAGCCACCCAGGGAAGCCCCATGCATCTAGAATGGTACTAAGTACCTTCCTCAGAAAATTTGGAAAATTGATCACACAAATATTTTCTGGCTTCTGTGGTTCTTAGATGAGAAACCCTGTTGGAAAAAGCTGCCTTAAAATATGCCCCACCAAACAATTTATCGATTCCTACCTTCTTATTCTCATCACTTTCAAAATCTCCCAACACCCCCAGCCATGTGACCACCAGCTTAACCTCAGGAAGTACTGGCTGATTTTGAAGGGACAAACATCTCCTGCCATGGCCCCTGAGACGTAGCAGACACGGTTCAGAAAGACATGCATGGGAGCAGACTGTCTTTTTAATAGTGAGAGATCTTTGCTTGAACTGCTCACCCCAGTTTGAAAAAGAAGAGACTCAAAGAAATATTATTGCTTACAGAAGACAAATATGAGCTCATTAAAGTCTGAGAATACACACAACATGTGCGTCAAGTGACAGGCGGATAATATTTAATTATCACCACCAAGACAGAGGTGTGAGATTTAGTTCATCACAGCCAGGGGTAGGAGAAAGGGTGTAGATTTCCTCTCAAAGTGGGAACCTCGAGGTGGGGAGGCACTGGTGGATCATCTGCCCTGGAAAGACAGACCTTATGCCTTCCCTCCATCCGTTTATCACCCGAACCTTGGAGTCAGGCGCTCCGGCCCTCTGTGTGTAGAAAGGTTGGCCTCCATTATGGTCTGAAGTGCTCATAGAAGCCTATCAGAAGCTGTCCCCTGTCTGTGGGCAGAGGCCCAGAGGTGGAGAGGCAGGAGACAGCCCTTCTGAAGGCTTCCCCTCCACAATGGAGGGATTGTCTGTGTTTGCCTCTATCTTGCTTCAACACAGATCTGGAAGTTACATGCTGGGAACTTCCCCGGTGGTCCAGTGGTTAAGATTCCGAGCTTTCACCACAGGGGGGCGTAGGTTCTGGGAACTAAGTTCCCTGGTGGGAGAACTAAGATCCTGCATGCCACATGGTGCAGCCGGAAAAAAAAAAAAAAGAAAGAAATCAACAAATGTCTTTAAAAAGGTAAAGAAAAGAAAGATGCTTTGTGTGCATCCCCTGTCCCTTCCCTGATTTTTGAATAGGTGACACTGTAGCAGAATATGGTTAAGAGCCTGGACTCAGAAGTCAGTCACTGTAACCCACTTCTGCAAGCCAGTTTCCTCCCCAAAGTTTCAGTTTTGCTGTCTGTAAAATAGGCCCAGTTATGCCACCTCCATGAGCAGGTGTGACGTTTCAGGGAGAAAATGTGTGTGATATGTTTTACAAGGCGCCCAGCTCATAGGATGCCCTCTTGTGTTGGCTGTTTTTGGCTTTCACGTTATTAGTCCTGATGGTGTTGTCATTGTCCAGAATGGATGCTGAATCCACAGAGATGGAGCCGAACCTGTAATCTCCCCACGGTATATAACCAGTGAGATTCTAACTAGCGTTCATCAGACCTCAGGGTTGTAGGACAACACTGGAGAGCTTGTTAAATATATAGATTTGTTGGCCCCAGCCTTTGAGATTCTGATTTATTAAGTCAGATGTGGAATTAGGAATCTGCATTTTTACCAAGGATTCTGATGCAAGTGGTCTGCCAACCACATCTTGAGAAAAAAAAATTTCAAATAATAGTTTCCCCTGCATGGGCTGACACAGCCCAATGTCATGATACCTGTTTCCAAGACCTCTACCCCTAGTATTTCCAGAACCCAAGAGGAATGAAGTGAAGAAAGGAGAATTTAATTCAGGAAGAAGGAAGGAATTGGAAAAATATGGACACAATTTCCTGTTGTGTTTCTGAGTAAATAACTTTAGTATGTGTTAGAAGTGCTCTCCATTCCTGGTTGGAGAGGTGGCCAATGTACTCAAAATTTAAGTAGCCTTTAACTCTCTGTCATTAGAGTGTGAATCCACCCTTCCATTTGTCATTCATTCGTGGTTTAACAAACATTCGTTGAGGGCTGACTAAATGTTAGACTTTGGAAATAGGCCTCTGGAAATATGAAGACAAATGACACAGAGTGTCCACAAAGAGTTCACTGAATCCATCTGAAGCTCAGAATCCATCTGGAAAGATGGATTAGCATGGTAGTATTAGTGTCACAGTCCGGCGTGTGAAGGCAGACGGGGCGGGAAGCCATTCACCGGGAGCTTCGGGGAGACACTGCCACAGAGTGTGGGCGTCGGCTCTGCGGAAAGAAAGCCCATCACAGTATCAAGCCTGGGTCTCCAGCCTGCCTCCTAGCTCCCTCAGGTCCTCAGATCTGTGTGGTCAGGAACCCCTGGTAGGAGCTCTTCCCTTCACCAGCAGCATCGACCTCTCTCTCTGTAAGTTAAGGTCTTCAGTCAGGCTGCTTTTCAGAATGGTATTTCCCAGCCCACCTCCATCTGTGAAGCTCAGTTCCTTGTTTTGCTCCAAAGGAGGCTGCCTAGGGTTAAGAGATGTGGATGCTGGCCTGAGCTCAGGGCACTCCAGCCAGGCCTAAATGAGGAGAAAAAACACTGGAGTCTGTCCAGAAGCACTTGGAACGGACAAAACCCACCCTTCACCCACTGCCTCCTCCCCATCCCATAACCATCCAAATTGGTTTGACATGATTCAAGGATGCTGTTGTGGCATTTATCTCAATTGTTAATTAATAACTCACCTTGTCTGTACGTTTAGCAGAGCCAAGCTCGGGACCTCAGGGACTCCAGAAGAATCCAAATAGTCTGGTCTCTCCATCCAATGAGGGAGCAAGCTTGGTGAACCCATTGTAAATGCCTTGATTAATGTGTGTAAATCACACTGATGGATGGGTTGGGTGGAGGACAGCATAAAAATGCAGTGTTGCTCTATTAATTGGGTTGGATGAGGATTCCCTTTGCAGTCCAAAGACCTTGTGGCAAATGTAGCTGGAGCCATAACCAATTAGCTCCCAGAGAGCAAAGCAATATATCTAACGCTTAGAAGACTAAGACTTGGTCTAGAGGCCACTGCCAGCTGGCCAGGCGCTGGGGCTCTCGTCTTTGGGAGGGAAACAGAACTAGCCCCAGCTGAACTCCTAGCGAACCACATGGGCCTTCCAGCTGTAATAAGGTCTTTGATTTCCTGGGCACATTTGACTAGAGAAGCTTCTTCTGTTGAGGGCACTGAGAGTTAGGGGGTTTGGTTTCCTTTTATTCTATTGAGGTTCAAAAAAAGAGATAGAATCCACTTTCCACTGCATATACAAGCTATAATCACTAAGATTTTAAGAGCACTGTGCTGGGCTTTGGAGGCACCTGGATCATGGGAACAGGCAACCCACGAGGTTTCCCTGCTGCTGTTCTTGCCCCTGTTCTTATCCCCACACAGAAGCAGAGAGAGAGTTTTACATTGTAGACAGATGATGTCATGCCCTCCAAAGGCTTCTCCCATAGTTAGCATCAAAATCAAATGTTTCACCTTGGGGAACTTCCCTGGTGGTCCAGTGGCTAAGACTCTGCACTCCCGATGCAGGGGACCCAGGTTCAATGCCTGGTCATGGAACTAGATCGGTAGGTTCGGCAACTAAGAGTTCTGCATGTTCCACCTTGGCCTGAGGGCCTGCTGTGATGGGCCCCTACCTTCCCTCTCACTGTTCCCGGTAACCTCCATAGCAGACCTGCTTCATCCTCTCTGGCCAGCCTTCTGAGCCTTGTGGGGGCTAAGTTTCATCCCCCAGCCCATGCTGGTCCGAGGCCAGCAATACTCTGACTTGGGCATTTTGCATGACAGACTTCTCCAGACAAGAATAGTGGAGTGGGTTTACCATTTCCTCCTCCAGGGGATCTTCCCAACCCAGGATCAAACCTGCATCTCTCACATCTCATGCATTGGCAGGTGGATTCTTTACCCCTGAGCCACTTGGGAAGCATCTTATTCTTAGGTCTCAGCTTTCTCCCATCACTCTCTGGTGTTTCCTTCACAGCAAATGTCACACCCCAATTTACCCCTACTTTCTTCTGCATTATCTATGTCTTCACAACAAGGTCTATGAGTCTTTCTCTTCATAGTTTTTCCATTTCCCGGATGAGGATACCTCAGGAAAGGCATATTCAAAACAGGCTTTTCAGCTGGCCACTGTGACATAGCTTTTCTTCCTTAAAGCCAGCATCTCATTTCTTCTAAAACAGCAACAAAATTTGGAAGTTGTTTCTGAAGAAGCTTCAAACAAGTACAGAATGTGTACTGTTGCTAAAAAAGGTCTTGAGGGGACATCGCCTCCTAGGTAAAACTTTCCACTGAAACTCTTTTCATAGTAAATGTGTTTGACCATGGAATTTGTTGAAGAAAATAAAAAGGTGTTGAAAGTTCATGAGTTTACCTAACACAGCACCTTCAGTCTTTTCTAATCAAATCTTTAGAGGCTTAAATGGTTATTAAGTGTCTCTTAAGGAATTGTATATTTTTCCCTGATTAGATGACAAATCAAATATTCATCATAAAATTATGATTAAAATGCATAACTGCAAAAAATGTTGATAATTCAAATCACTGAGGACTTACTTGGGGAAATTAAAGGATCAAAACAAAGATCTAACTGGTGGCAGAGAGGTAACATTTGTATCATTCTGTTGGCTTCCTGCTTTTTGCCTTGACCAGAGAAGCTGCCTAGATGACTGAGATGCCCCCCTGGTTTCTGTGACCAGCATTTAAATTTCAAATTCAGGGTTAAAGGGCGTAGGTGCGATGATTAGCTCTGATGCTCCCACAACCCTCCCTTCAGTCCAGACTAGTGGTTCCCTACCAGGGACGACTGAGTTCTCCAGGGCACCTTGGCCACGCCTGCCATTGTATGAGTCGCAGCAAGGAGAAACAGAGGAGGCACTGCTGGCATTTTGTGGGTAGAGGCCAGGGATGCTACTAAACATCCTGCACAGGATGACTCACAACGAAGGATGCTCCAGCCCCAAAGGTCAGTAATGCCAGGGTTGACAGATCTGATGCAGACACTAACATCTCCCAGAAGCATATCTGAGGGGCTAGACGGTACTGGCAAAGGGAGTGTCCTTTGTTTCAAGGTCAAAGGCCTGGTGCATGGAGCCCTTATTAGCAGAGGCCAGGCCGGTGCTCAGATGTTACCAGACTGCCCAAATAAACCATGGTGTTGGCCCAGGAGAGCCCTAGGAGCCTCTTGTTATCATCCTTTACATAGATGATAAAGAAGGGCGAGAGAAGGCTTACCCAGGTCCCCCAGCTAAAATGTAGCCAAATCAGGATTCAGGACACATGGTCAAGGGCCCCGTACAGCTCCTGAGTTTTGTGTCCTGGATCAGAGCAGAGCAGATCTGCTTAATACCCTCAGCCCCTCAGCAGCACGAATTCTGCAGCATTCTGAAAAATCGCCTTGGCATTAGCTTTTTCCCCCCAGTTTTGGATCTGGAGTGCATTTTTTGCCACAAAGTGCTTCTGCGCTGAAGTGCCAGGGGCGAGCAGGGGAAAGTGGAGCAGTTGGACTTTAAATAGCGAGGCGTTCTCTGCAGCGAGGAGAGAACAGCTGCCCAAGGCCTGTGCTCTTTTCTTTGACTTTCCATCTTCTCAGCCAAGAGCTCTGGGGGATTGGAGAGGGGCCAGAATTATGCGGCCAAATGTGAATCGAAAGAAAACTGCAAGGTGTCCCCCAAGCTCAGAGCCCAGTGTTTCTGCCTTTCTCCACATGCAGCAGAACTCAAGCCTCTTCCAGGGAATTCCCTCCCTTTTCAGTCCTCAAGGTGTATCAGCATCGATCTGCCCCCAGCCGGGACTACCAGCACTACCCAGGGGTGGGGCCTCACACCGAGGGACACCATGTCTTTCATTTATGAGACTATGGAGCCCAGGATTGTCAGGCGTGGGAAAGCTGCAGTATACCAGCAGCTGCCAGCAGCTGCAAAGTCCAGAGGGGAAAGTAACTCCTTGAAGGCCACACAGCAGGGAAGGACAGATAGGAGCCAAACGCCTGGTTTCCTGGCTCTATTTTGTTGTTGTTTCTTTATGTTTTTAATTGGAGGATAATTACTTTACAGTATTGCATTGGTTTCTGTCATACATCTGTATGAATCAACCATAGCTGTACACATGTCCCCTTCCTCTTGAACCTGCCTCCCACTTCCCACCCCATCCCACGCCTCTAGGTTGTCACACAGCGCCAGGTCTGAGCTCCCTGCAACATACGGCAAATTCCCATTGGCTGTCTGTTTACATATGGTAATATGTACGTTTCAGTGCCACTCCCTCCATTCGTCCCACCTGCTCCTTTCCCCGCTGTGTCCACAAGTCTGTTCCCTACGTCTGCATCTCCACTGCTGCCTTGCAAATAGGTTCATTATTAACATCTTTCAAGATTCCATATATATGTATAAATATACAATATTTGTTTTTTTCTTTCTGACTTACTTCACTCTGTATAATAGGCTCTAGGTTCATCCACCTCATTAGAACTGACTCAGGTGCATTCCTTTTTCTGACTGAGTAATATTCCATCGTGTATATGTACCACAACTTCCTGATTCGTTAATCTGACGGTGGACATCTAGGTTGCTTCCATGTCCTACCTTTAGTAAATAGTGCTGTGAGGAATGCTGGGAGACATGTGTTCTTTTCAATTATTTCCTGGCTTTAAATCCAATACATGCTTCCCCAAAGGGACCCAGTTACCCTCCAGAGAATGGGTGCCTGACATTGCTCGTTTGAGCCAAGGTCTGTCTGAGACGTGGGACCTAGACGCACTTGAGAGTGAGCACCGTCTTGTTTCCTGGCTGCACTGGGTCTTTGAGATGGAGTGCAAGCTCTTCATTGCTCCACTCTGGGGCTCCTCTCCAGTTGTGGCCCACAGGCTCAAGAGCGCATGGGTTTAGAAATCGAGGCAAATGGGCTTAGTTGCCCCGGATCATGTAGGATCTTAGTTCCTGGACCAGGACTAAACGTGCGTTCCCTGCATTGGAAGGTAGATTCTCAGCCACTGGACCACCAGGGAAGTCCCGTGAGTGCCTTCTTTAAAGTTGCACCCCAAGTGGGACTCACCCCACCCCAGTCCCCACCCTGTGCAGACATCTTGTCATTGATGGGGATGATGACAAACACCTCCCCCCACACCAGCCACTCTGGGACAGAATCCCCCAGATCATTCATTCATTTAACAGATGTACACCAAGCCTGTACTCTGTGGAGATGCGTGAGACACAGAGTCCCGCAAAGAACCCACAGTCTAATGATGGGTGAAGAAGACATGAAACCAGTCAAAGCCATGTCCTAAGTGTCCACGATAGACCTGAGGCCACAGGACAGTGGCAGCCTGGAAGAGAGACATTGAAGCCAGTAAAGTTGGAATTTTGAAAGCTCGAGAGGAATCAGATAAGAAAAGAGGGAAGGGCATGGTGGGTGAGGAAAATGGCAGGGGACACAGAGCACATTTGGGGGCATCTGAGATGACTGAGTGTGGAGCGTGGAGGAGGGGGAGACCCGGGAAGCTGCTAGGGACAGACCAGCTCTTGTGTGCCAGATGGAGCATTTTATCCCAAGTACTGGCTTTACCTTCCTCTGCTGAGCATCTTGGTCCCCAAAATCGCAGCCACCCCTTTCCTTCAGACAGGAAGCTGACAGATCTGTTTGAATTATTCTGGAACACACATACTCACAGCAGAGAAGTGTCTTTCTTTATGATGCCTTATTGCCTGTGGCAGGAAGAGGCAACCTGGCAGGATGATAAAGAGGTTCTGGGGTCAGGAGGTTTTGTTCACCTTCTGGCTCCCCCCACTGGTTCATGGTATGAATGTAAGTAGGTCCCTTCTATTTCTCTGAGCCTCAGTTTTGTCCTCCCTAAAGTGGGGCTAATGATGGATCCTACCTTACAGGATACTGTGATGCTTAAATGAGCTCATCCGTGCAAAACGCTTAGCACAGTGATTTCCATTGGTCATTGGGCATCAGAGTCTCTAGAAGGGAGTAAGGCATAGGTTAGGCTGGGCCTCATTCCCAGAGTTTCTCATTCAATAGGTCTGGTAGGGGGTCCTGATGCTCATTTCTAGTGAGTGCCCAGAAGATGCTGATACTTTGAAAACCACTGACTTGGCACAATATGTCCCCTTGTGCGGAGAGCTCAAGTGCCTGCAGGGCCTGATGTCTGCAGTCCTGGTGGCCCTGGGCTGCCCAATGGGGAAACCAGCTAAGGCACTCTGGCCTTGAGGCTACGGGAACATCCCCAAGCTCACATCCCTGGGGCAGGTCTACTGGAGCGGTCATTCCCTGGTTCTCTCACCTGCCACCTTTGTCTGCATGGTGTCACACAGATCCATAGATACACCTTTTTCTGGCCCTTCTAGTCTCTATTCCTAATTATTAAGGCCCTGGTTTCCTAATGTCTTCCCACCTCCACCCACATCCTGCCATCAACTCTGTTAGGCTGACTACGGTTCCTGCAGCTGCCAGTCTATCCCACACAGGGCCCTCAGAAGAATCCTCTTTAAAGGTCAGGTCATATCACAGCTCTTCTCAGACTTTCCCAGGGCATCTCCTCTCCCATAGAATGGTGTCCAGGTGCAACATTGGCCATTCATTTGCAAAAGCAAGTCCCTGCTTCCATCTGATCTCCTTTCTTCCTTACCCTCTCCTTCCAGTGGCCCAGTGTCCACCTTCTTGTTCTCCCCATAGCTCACAAAATACACTCCATCCCTGGGCTTTTGTACCTGCTCTTCCCTCTGCCCCAAATGTTTTCCCCCAGACGTTTCTGCAGTTTGTTTCCTCATTTCACTTAGGCTTCCACCCAGTCGTCACTTCAGAGATGCCATCCCTGGCTCTCCTCCATCCGTCTTCAACCCTTGGCCCCCGTTTACTTTTCTTCAAAACACTATCACTCTTGCAAAGTCTATTATAATTTGTTTGTCCACTGTTTCCCCTGTCAAGTCTAGCCCCACAACCTCCAGGTTCCCGTCTGTCTTGGTCAATTCATTATTAAGTGACTTGAAGAATGAAAGCTTGAATATGAAGTATCTAAGATAAGAAGCAGTTGTCATTTATTCAAGAGATTATTAATAAGATGAATAAATTTCATTTGAGGATTAAAGAAACACACACAGACAATGACACCCAAGTCGCTACATATCATTGACACCACTGTATTAATGCAAAGAAAATCCAAGTGTAAGCTACACTGTTTCTTTCACAAAGATGTGAACGTGTGGTTCTGCTGCTCTTTACCTCTGTAGCCAACTTTGCTCACCCTGTGCGTTGACTTCCTGTGGGCTGACCGCAGTAGGTAGGCAGGCTCCATAATCCTCCTCCAACGAAAGGCAGAGGCAGCCAGGAATCAGTCCTGAGTGGGTCCCGACCTCCCACAGTGTGGGTCACTTGACCAAATGTGGAGTAGCAAAGAAGCCAGAGTAAACAGATGGTTACTATCCACTGAGTGCTTTTGCACGGAGCTTATTTAGTCTTTCACGACAACAATCATTTTCAGTTTACCGATGAGGACGCTGGGGCTCAGGGAGGCAAAGTAACTAACCCAAAGCCACACAGCCAATGCATTGCAGACCTCCAGATCCTGGGATCATAATTGGCAGTACTGTACCAGTTCTCAGTGCCTACGCTGTAGAGTGGGTGTCAGGATTAAATTGAGCACATCTCTAGGGAGCGTTCAGCATAGTGCCTGGGGCGGAGTAATGGCCAGGTTTAGGAATTCGCACTTCTGATTGCCCTCATCTAGCAGGAAGCTTCTGTTAGCCAAGTCTGGTCCCTTCTCCCCATGGCCGGGCTGGGGGTATTTCTTTATTCTTTACCTGCTAATTCTCTCAGCTTTGGGGCCAGCCCTCCTACCTGCCCTCCATCCCCCAGGAGACAGGGCCTCTCCTCAGGCGGAAAGGGACTGTTCCGGCTTGTTGCTCAGAGGTGTCGGTGGTGACAGCCCTCTTCTTTTCTGAGGGCCCCAGCTAGTCAGTGTCTGGCACCCCACCAGGCTGCCACCCCCTGCCAGGCCCGGACTCCCTGGCCATCGGCTCTCTTCTGTCTGACCTGTCAGTGGGCTCTTTGAAATGGTAGTTGACGAGGGCAGCAGGCATGGTGTGGGGGAGTAGACGGAGCTGGGAGAGGCCACAAGCAGCAGGGCCAGGCCAGCATGTGGGGAAGTCAGCGCCTGAGATCAGAAGCCCCCGCTCTCTGTTGCCGCTGGTTTTTGTAGCAGGAAAGGGGCAGACAGCTGCAGGCAGGGGAGAAAGCCCCCGGGTATAGAAACGTGGCCCTGGGCTAACATGGGGGAGACTGTGCCAGCGAGGCCTGTCAGGGATGTCCAAGGTGAAACTTTCTGATCAAGTGAGATCACTGTTCTTGGAGGCTCTGTGTGGGCTGAGGAGAGGCAGAAGGGGAGGGGAAGAAGGAAGAGAGAGAAAGACTGAAAGAAACAGCAGCTAGAGAATGAAGGTGTTCTCTGAAGGCTTGGCATTGCCTTCCCCAAGTCCTGCAGCCTTCACAGGGCTCCTTGAAATGGCGGTGGCCACTTGCAGCCTCCTGTGAAGAACAAAGGGTAGAAACCAAGAGCATAGACCGCCTAGCGGGCAATCGCTCCTCCATCATGTACTTCCTGTGTGACTGTGGGCAAGACCTTTAAGCTCTCTGAGCCTCCACTTCTTCACCAGCAAGGCGGAGCTCACAGAAGATAAAAAGAAAAGTGAAAGTATTAGCCACTCAGTCGTGTCTGACTCTGCAACCCCATGGACTGTAGCCCGTCAGGCTCCTCTGTCCATGGAATCCTCCAGGCAAGAATACTGGAGTGGGTTGCCATTCCCTTCTCCAGGGGATCTTCCCGACCCAGGGATCAAACCTGGGTCTCCCACACGGCAGGCAGATTCTTTACCATATGAGCCACACAGAATCCGCCTCAAAGGGTTCTTGTGGGCATTACTGGCTGGTGGCTGGATGTTTGGCGCAGACTGAGAAAGCACAGAGAAACTTAAGCTGCTGGCGAGGAGACCTGTGGCGGTCTACCCGAGGCGGAAGTGGAAGCTGGGTGAAGTGAGGAGCTGGGGTGGAGGGCAGCTAAAACATTCTGCATCCTGGTTTTTCAAAATAAATCACCCTTCCCTATGGCTTTAAATCGTCCCTCTTCTGTTTGATGTAGTCCTGCCTTAAAGAGCTTGGCACGAGCACTAAGCATGGCCACGTGGCAGATAAGCTGCTCCTGTGTATTGGCCATTCAGAATGTTTAACAGTAGCAGACCTGTCATGGCAGCCTCATGCAGGATTTTATTTTGGAGTGCAACAAACTGGGTTCAAATCCCAGCCCTAGACAGTGCAGCCGCCGCCATGCCATCGTCGCCTCTGCGGGTGGCAGTGGTGTGGTCGATCAACCAGAACCGGAGGCGCACAACATCCTCAGGAGGCAGAACTAAGATTGGAAGGATTGGTTGAAAGAAAGCCGATTTCTGTGTTGATCTGAACATTGAGACGAAACTGGGTAGATCAAGCATGGTATCAGCTCCAGCAGCTAAAACATTTTCCCTGCCTTAAGGATCATCTCTAACCTTCTGTAGCAAACAAGGATTCAGCATCCGGTCCTTCAGCACAGGAACTGGTGTGGAGCTTCCAGGACCAGCACCCGAGAAGCCAAACATTTATGATTTCAAACCACATATGACCAGATGTACAACGATCTCCTTAGGAAAGGCAAAGAGCTGCATTCCAGTTAACCAGCACCCTTTAACCCCAAGTGCTTGTCTCTGGCAGGTGTCACCTGTGGGCACCACTCAGGGGCACCTGTGAAGCAGGGGACACGGCAGCCCGTGCGAGGTGTGTGAGGTCACTGGGTTTCTGTTCTTATGCTCATGGGACAGTCCAAGGGTCAGAGACCACATGGACATAGTCGGGGGAAATTCTGGTGCAATGTTAGAGCGGCTTTGATGAGGAAGGTGGGACTCCAAACCCTGTGGCTTTGCACACTGCAGGTAGGTGTGTGTTTTGGTGTGCCCTGATTCACAGGGGTACTTCCCATTCTGGTGGTGTTCTGGAGGGTCAGACCACAGGAGGGCCACGTTGGCTGCAGGGGAAGCATGTTAGAAGCAGGTAATTTGAGAAGATTTCATTTCAGGAAGACACAAAGCAGACTGGGTCTGCTCCCTGAAACTCACCGGGTTCTTGTACACATGACCTCGGGCTGTGTGTGGATAGTAAGACCATCCTTGATGGCTGGGTTTTGACCAGGACCTTCAGGGTCACGCCCAGATGCTTCATATTCCTGGGCCTCCTCGCGTTACCTCAAATGATGGTGAGTCTCAGGGTGGAGCCCAGACACGTTCCAAGCAAAGGAGTGTAGACACCGTGTGGAAAACTGTCTTCACGTTGGCACTCTTACAGTTTTGAATAAACTACAAATGTTCTCTGTGAAAAATAAAAAAGAACAGCCCCACCAGATAAAAGCTGCATGGTCTTAGGTGAGGTGTTTAATCTCTCTCAATCTGCAAGTCTTCATCTGTAAACAGCAGTGTTGATGATGCCTGGAGTTCTGATGGTAATTTAATGAGAGGATGCATGTAAAGCACTTAGCCCGGTGCCTGGCACTTAGTAAGCTCTTCATAAGAGCAGCTATTAGCTCTCATTAGATGATCCGTGGTCGTGCTGACCCCCAGGGATGCTGTCACCTAGCACAGGATCCCTGTGCTGAAATGCACGGGCTTTGGGAGGCTCCGGGAGCACAAGGACAGAGGCTCTGAGCCAATGTGCTTGTTTCGATGGTGTAGTTTGCATTAGGCCTGACCACCCCAAGCCTGTGTTTTACAAGATGGTCAGTAAAGCATGGAGCTGTCACTTGTGACTGGAGTAGATGAAGGTTTGGCTGGTCCTTCCTAGGGGAGAATCCCCAAACCTAGAGCCCTGTGTTCTCCTGAAGTGCATCCCAACTAGTAAGACACTAGACTGTTGGCATGGAGATGCTCCCAGCCAAAAAGTATCCATGGTCAGGAAATACTGCACATGCCACTGCAACAGTAAAGATTCCTAATGCATAGTCACTCAACAAAGGCTCTGAGAAATCCCGCTGTGATGAAACCACTTTACCTTTGTTTAACCAGCACCCCCTAGACTGTCTGACTGCAGACCCTCCTGTCCCACCTCACTCTCTATTTTAGGGAACCCTTGTTACTCTCTCCCAGGAGGCATAAGTTGCCTGAGGGTGAATTGTGCTGCTGTGGATATCTGAAAGGTGTTTTCAGTCATTGAGAGCAGGGGGGGCTCAAGCTCTAGTGAGCAAAGGAATCATGTGGGGCATTTTCTTTAAAATGCAGATTCCCAGTTTCCACTCTCAGGAATTCAGTAGGTGTGGGTGAGATAATGATCAGTATTTTAACATCACTGAGCTGATTCCAGGACAGGAAATCTGGGAGCGTAACCTGACCATCAGCAGTTTGGTGCCTGATTTATAGAAGTACGTGCTCAGAACACCAGCGTCAGCATCACCTGGGAGCTTATAAGAAATGCAAGCTCTCAAGTCCCAAACTCTAAAGCTACAGAATTAGAATCTACATTTTAACAAGTTCCCCCAAGTGATTCTGATGCTGGTTAGAATTTGAGAAGCACTGGTTTTAAAGGGTTTGGTTGATAGTGTTTGTTTTTGTTTTTGGTCCACTTGTTTTATTTTTGATGAAGAATCATTCCCCCCACCCCCCACCCCCCCAAAAAAGAAAACTAGACACACATTTCAAGTTCATTGCCATAAGATTTCTACCATCCCTCACCTCCCATCCCCATGCATATGGAGTCGACCAGATGCCCCAGTAGCTTCAGGGTAAACCAGAATCACATTAAAAAGAGGTTTTACTTGGATCATATCACTGCCTTCAGTAGCAGTGCCTGGGTTTTCCTAGGCAGTCTTTGCTTTCTTTCCCACATCCATCCTGAAGACCAGGAAAGCCAGCAAAGGAGCTCTTAGTGGGGGCCTCCTTTCTGCCAGGTCTCTGATTGGACATGATGGATCTTCCACTGCTAAGTTATAAGAAAAGCTGGAAGGTGCTTTGGGGGCAAGGATCCCAGGCCTTGGAATTCAGAGACTGACAAAAAGAGTTGACAGGAAGCAAGAGGAACACTTCCAACAGGCCTTCCAGAAGGAATGCAAATACAATTTTACTTCTTGCAATGTTTGAGAATGGTGGGTGCCCCATGGGGGGAGAGGCGAGATGCCTGCCGAACGATGGGCCATCAGGCAGCCAGGGTATTAATGGCAGGTGAAACCTTCCAAATGAGCACCCTGTCAGCCAATCTATTGCTTTAAAAGGTTGGCAGTGCGGGAGACCTAACAGAGGCAATGAAGAACTAATCTCATATTGCCAGGTTAAATCAAGTCAGCCTTGCCTGTGCCTTTCACTTCTTAGTTACATCAAGCTGGAATACTTTCAATTATCCCTCACTTCCAACTTGTCAGCAGGCATTGGGTAAAATGCAAATAGAAGAGTGCCCTTCCCTGGTGGAGAGCAGGAAATATCATTAAAAACAGCCTCAACCGTTTATTGAGCTCTTCCTCTGTGTTTAGTGCAGTACCTTCATCTTCTCATTTCACATGGACCATCTTATAGCATCTCCCTGATCTTCAGTGACATAGGTGCTATTAAGTCCACTCTGTAGTTGGGAACACCGAGTCACAGGAGGTCACTCACCGTAGCTGATGAATGATAGATAGATCAGGTTTTAAAACCAGACCATTCTGACTCTAAAGCCTATTTGTTTAACTAGGATAGGAGCCCAGTGCTGCCCTGGACAGTGGTTCCCTGAGCTTTGGAGTACCTGCCTTAAAATTTTGTAAGTGCTGTCCCAGTGGTAGAGACTGGCCAGGATCAGCAATGCAGTACCCTCACCTGGACTAGGGCCCTCAGGAGCCCTGGGTCCTATTTCTTCCTTTCACGTGCTCTCTGACCCTCTCCCCCTCCTCACCTTCACCCCCACACATGTACGGTTGACCAGATACCCTGAGATGTTTGGAGATTTGCATTTCTGAGTTATCTCAAGGTCCAACACCCAGCCTGAATACCAGAGAGCAGATTGGTGAGTCAGTTGCTCCTGCTGGCTGAAGGAGTGTTTCTTCTGCAAGTTTATGTAAGATCAGGCTGCCAGAATAGTGCTGATATGCTGATCTGGGTAACTCAGATTGTTTACCCAGATATAGGCCTGGCAGGAAAATATTAGCCAGGGACCCCATACACTTTCAGCACATCCTATAAGAGCTCACCTTAAAACAAAATAACTCCCAAGGCAAGTCAAATCCTGTGGTCGCTGTATTTCTTTTTTCATTCAAGAACCCCTTTATGTGTCTGGCTAGAATTCAGGAGCCTTTGGCCTCTGCCAGCCTGCAGTAGAGCCTGCTCTCCAGCACCCCTCCTTGCTCCCTCTTCATGTCCATTACAAAGAGCCCACAGCACAGGTCTCCTTCTTGCCCCAAATTGTCACCTCCTTCCTTCTCACCACTGCTTCATTCATTCCCCCCTCCTCTCCATTATTCAGGTGATCTCAAGAACTGCCCTAGGATTTATTGGGTTTACTACCTGGATTCCATGGGGTTTTTTTTGGGGGGGGGGTGGGGAATGAGAATGTGACAAGTACTGTACTCTGTATGGGAAACAGACCTATATGATGCCAAGAAGACTCAAAAAGAAGAGAAGTAGAAATTACTTGGAAGCATGTAGTAGGTTACTTGGATAGGAAATGGCTACCCACTCTGGTATTCTTGCCTGGGAAATCCCATGGATAGAGGAGCCTGGCAGGCTATTGTCCATGGGGTTGCAAAGAGTCAGACACAATTTAGCAACTAAACAGCAACCGCAGTAGGTTACTAGGTGCTCTTATTTAATCCTCCCAATGCTCCTGTGAGGTCATCATCATTAGCAGCAGCAGCAGCATCACCATTATCATCATCATCATGCCTACTTTGTACTTAAGGAAGACAAGGCACAGGGAGGGTGATTATTTTGCCCAAAGTCAATCTGTTGGCAAATGCATAAAGTACATAATCTTAAATATACACCTTGATGAATTTTTACTGACATAATCACTTGTGTGGTCAAGTAAATAAGATAATCTAGAAAATTCCAAGAACCTGAAAGGTCCCCTATATTCTTTTCCAGGCAATACCTCCCTATAAAGGTGACTACAATTTCTAATGTTTCTACTATAAGTCATGAACTTTGCCTGTTCTTGAACATCCGATAAAGGAAAGACTATGTAGTCTTGAAAGCCAGTGTTTTAACCAGTCCATCCTACTGAATGGGAAAGGTAGATTTGATGGTTGGTGGTCCCTCTCATCAATCCATGATCTGGAAAAAGTTGGGCTCGTTTTTCATGAGCTGCCGACGAGTTCCCAACCCCGTGCTGCCTACAGACACTGGCAGAGTTTATCCGTGGCACCTGAAGTGAATTGTGAGAGTTGATTTGTGCCACCCTGTCACAAAATAAAACTGAGAAAAGTAAATTTGGATCTTCCTCTGAAGCCTTTAATACCCACAAAAGCCAGAGAGTTCATGCAGGTCGTTGAGGGAGTCACTTGCTTACCAAGCTGCAAGGAACAACAGGCACCAAGAACAGACCCAAATGCCTCCATCTGGATTCTCCCAAAGCTGCCCAGTTTACAAAGATCAGAGAGGAAATGAAATAACCCTCGTCTCATTCCTGGAGACTTCACTTTCCTACAGGAGTGATGCATGGACTCGGGCAGCCTTCCCCAGACAGAGGAGAGGTGCATGTTTCAGCCAGCTTGGAAATACTCACTTGTTTGCTACAGCTTCTCTGTTTACCCGTGGCCCCTGTCCCCCGAGAGTAGCATCACTGTTGAGTATTCAGTGAAGGTTTTGAGGTTAAATGTCTGGACTGTTGAGGAACTCCTTAAAAAGCCTTACAGAACAAACGAGGCAGGAGCTGGAAACAGCTGGCACCAGCCTGCAGCCCACCCAGGTGTGCCACCTTGTACCAGTGGTAAACAGCTGGAGGGGGCTCGAGTCTCCCAGGTAAACAGTGTGGTCCTTAGCAGCCTGCATATCAGACAGTGAATCCCCAGGCATCTTGTTTCTCATGTTGATTCCTTTTTCAGATGTTCATTTCAACCAGCCAGACTCTTCCTCAGCTGTAGGGCAGACAAGCCTTCAGAAGTGATTAAATCTCGCTGCGGCTCATGCCTTCCCGGCTTAATGAGTGTCCACTGCCCTGTCTTCAGGCTCCCTTTGGGAAGGAAGCATCTCCTCCTTCCGATGATGAAGACAGTGAGTGGTGATCTCATGGGTTGCCTCTTTCTGCTTTTTCTCAAGAGCTGCTTCTTGACCACTCGAAGAATTTACTTAGCTTCTCCGAGCCTCAGTTCCAACTCTATAGGATGGGTGTTGTTCTGAGTACTTGCTACACCAGGTGCTCTTCCAAGTCCTGAATATGGAATAACTGCTTTCATCCTCCCAACAGTGCTTGTCATCATCTTCTTCATTTTGTGGCTAAGAAAGCTGAGGCACAGAGCACTTAATTGCCCACGGTCACCAGATGAGTACTAGCTGCTCTGAGATTCAAACCCAGACACCCCAATCCAGAGTCTGCAGCTTAAGGGTTCTATTTTTCTGCTTTGTAGGATTGCCATAAGGATATAAATCAAGAATATATGTAAATCCTGTACAACCTATAGCATTTATTATTACCATCAATTATTAACTTATCCCTATTTGAAAACATAGCATTCTTGCCCAACTGCAACCTACCCATGAATCACTCTAATCAGGGGACATTCGTTTCATTTATTTCTTTATATCCCATTTTTATCCACTGAAAAAGTGGAAAACTTCAGGGAGTTTCTGGTTATAGTAATTCCTATCATTCAACATATACTGTATTGGTCAGTCCCTAAGTCATGTCTAACTCTGCAGCCCCATGGACCATAGCATGTCCTGTCCTTCACTATCTCCTGGAGTTTGCTCCAGCTCATATCCATTGAGTCAGTGATGCTATCCAACCACCTCATCCTCTGTCCATGTATACTGTATGCCCGACTGATATTATATCTGTCCATTCCCCATCATATGACCCTATGATATATGCGTTGTTATCACTCAGTTTTAAAGGCAAAGAAATTGAGTTTCAGCCAGGAAAACTTTGATTTTAAACTTTTAAACTTTTTCTTTCTAAGCTGACACAGCCAGGGACTAGAGGAATTCACAGTCCAGGTTCTTACCTCCATGTAGACACTGTGTAGACTTTTGGCTTCTTATCGTGAGAATGCCAATCCAAAGTTTTCCATTTAGCATTAACCTGATTTTAGTGTCACGTTGCCAGAACTGTTATGCAAGATTCTCTCTGATTTTCTTTGTCAAAAGCAATACAAAGAATGCCTCACCTACCGTTCTCAGAAAATTTCTCCCTGTCCATATTTCTCTGAAATGGCCATTCCCATTAGCATATGATGTCTGTGCGTGGCATACAGCCAGAACTTTTCTTTAGTGTGTGTTCTAACAGAAAGCACCTAGTTAATGCTCTGCAGCCGCATCTTGCAGAGTGGAGTAAATAAGAATGTTTATGAAGCGGACGTAGGACCCCGCTGTGAGCTGATGGGGAAGGCCTGGGTCAAACTTTCCCATAACCGCTGAGTCAGAACGGGGCCCTTTTCGAAGACTCTGCAAACCTCTCTCACCAGGAGAAAGCCAAGCAGACAAACAAATAAGTAGGCGGATAAATAAAAAAATAAATCATCCAATGTCATGCTGGGGCCGAGCCGCTTTTGCGCCCCTGTTGAATGGAGACGTCGGCAGCCTCTCAGGTCCTGAACTGGCAATTCAGAACAGTTTGATTGCCTGCTTGATTGTTTGCGAGATAACTGCAAGATTGTCAGTGACAGGGTAATTTACTGAAGATTGCCATGTCAGACTCCATGCGAGGGGCTTGCTGGCATAAAGATGCGCTTCTTGTGACTGACAGGCCGAGGGGAGATTGGAGTGCCAATTTCAAGTTCACAGTGTCGTCTGCAAGTGTTTGGCGGCTGCAGCCCATAATCACAAAACATGATGAGGTCATTACAGGCATAACGTATGCTCACACTTAATAACGGCTAGAACCCCAAATGCATAATGTCTGGAGCAGGTAAATGTAAATATGTAGGAGGACATCATTTATATCCTTTTTATTTTAAGCATTTGCCATCTGCTATTGCTGATGTGTTTGTAGGACATCTCCTGCTGCCAGACGGACCCTTGAATAAAAAGCCCAGAGTCAACAAAAACAGTGAGGAAATTTGAGGTCCACACTTTTGAAGCAGTCACAGATCCGGAAGGAGTAGCCAACTCGAGGGGGTTGGGAGAGGAATCTTAACAGGAAAGACTGTCTTAAGTTATTATTTGATCCCGACGTGAGGCCCTCAAGCTGGCTGTACAGAGTGGGTGGTAGAGGGTTGAGGGTGGGGGGGTCACATTCCCAGCTTCGGGAGGAAAAGGCCACCAGAGACGGATGGAACTCCTAATGGGAAGAGGCCGGTGGCCTTAAAGAAATCTATAGTGCTAATAACAGTGGGTTTCTTCTACCTGAGAACTTTCTGCAGCGGCTGAATGAAGCACTGCCAACATATCTCAGCAGGATATTTTTAAATCCAAAGCAGGCATTCTGTGGTGGATTCCTTCTGTCTAGTGAGGGCAGTCCATGGAAGGCAATGTTACAGGAAGAATACTTGGCTTTTTTATCCTATTCTTCTTTCATATTCTACCGAGGGCTCTGGGAGCCCTTGGCTGATGTAAAATGGTACCTTGGCATCATTCTGCTGCTGAGATATGAGTCTCCAACACTGTTTCTTAGGTCTGAGGTTTGCGGGACTCTTGAGGGGGTGGGTACCCAATTCAGCCAGCACGTTGGACAGAGGTACTCATAGCCATGACTCTGAAAGTCTCTAAATTTTAAGTGTGCGTGCCTGCTCACCCTCCTGTGTCTGAACTTCCAAGAAATTTTGTAAATCTAAACGTGTTACGAGACACCCGAGCAACATTTGCCCATGTGGAAAATGAGAGGCTAGTTTTAGTAATTTAAAGCCGAGCAGAACACACAACCTCCTAATTTGTTTGTTTGCTAAAAAGAAAGTAATGCATTAAAATCATTGTACATTAATTGCTAAATTACAGTGGAACTTGGGTGAAATTATATATTTCAATTTCATTAGCAGAACCAAACGTAAAGGGTAATGCCAAAAAATTACATTGTAGTGAATTTAAAGCACACAGCCAGGCCTCTGATTCAGTGCTCCAGTTCAAGTGTTCATCAAGTCACAGCCCGGGATTGGAGTGCATGTTTTTATCATGCTAATTATGGCCCCCAAATGCCTCGCTATCAAATCAAGGAGGTGTAAGCAAGTTACTCTCCAAGCTCCTACACTGTGTATTCAATCAACTCCCAGCAGAGTGAAGAAGGACTAGCTAACTAATCCATTCTAATAGGAATCCCAAGGCATAAACACTGCCCTAAACATTCCCATCCCCATTCCTAATAGACATGTGGAGAATGGGAAACAGTCATTTATTCATTCAACAAACATTTGTTGGGTCCTGATTCCATGTTGGCACTAAGCAAAGCAGGAATATAAAAATGAATGTGACACTGTTCTTCTTTTCAAAAAGCTCGTTTTCCAGACAGAAAGGCAAGCAGTCAGAGATAGATAATTCTAGTACAAGGAAGTTAGCGTGAACAATGGTTTCTAATATTTCTGGTGCATTAGAATCACATGAGGATCATGTTTAAAATGCAGATTCCAGGACCTACTCCTGGAGGCTCTGCCTGGGGAGGTCTGGGGTAGGCTTCTGATTCTCCCTGTGGGATTTTGATGTAGAATCATTCTCTGAGAACCTCACATTCAGGGATACACAGAACAAGAATACCTCCCTTAGCCATGGACATCATCAGGAAGGCTTCCTGGAGGAGGCCACACCTAGTGTGGATCTTAAAGGATGCGTCATATCCATTTCCTCCTCTATACTGTCAGCTCCTTTAGGACCGATACCATCATTCTTTGTTCCCTGTTTTATTTTCAGAACATAAATAGCACTCAAGTATTTATTGAAGCGTAGATGACTAGGAGGGCTTCCCTGGTGGCGCAGATAGTAAAGAACCCGCCTGCAATGTGGGAGACCTGGGTTCAGTCCCTGGGTTGCAAAGATCCCCTGGAGGAGGGCATGGCAACCCACTCCAGTATTCTTGCCTGGAGAATCCCATGGACAGAGGAGCCTGGCAGGCTACAGTCCATGGGGTCACAAAGAGTCAGACATGACTGAGCAACTAAACACAGATGACTCAGGAACGGGTGAAGGAGCAGGAATCTAGGCAAGTAAATCAGAATGTTCAGAGTCCTACAGCTATGGTGAAAGCAGCTCCAGAAGCAATTGGGTAAACTAATGGCTTAGTTTGTGGATGCTCATGCCAAAGCCATATCTCCACATTTTCTGGAAAATGTCATTCATCACCCCCTGGTGCTCCCACTAATCAGCACTACCCTCCCTGGCTTAGAGAAAGTGGGGATGGAATGCTTTTCTCCACTGAAGCAGGATTTAAGGAATCCCATGCATTTTGGTGACTTGCATACCCATTAACATGGGTCCCTGAAATCTAGCAACAGGTAATTTTTTTGTGCTATGTTGTTTAAAAGCAAAGTGTTAGTTTTTATTGCCAACCGCCCAAATAATACGTGTTCGTAATAGAAAAAGTAGAAATACAAAAGTTTTAATACAAGATAGAAAAAGAAAGAGACACACTAATCTACTACCTGGGGATAACCATTTGTCAACATTCTCAACAACTTTCTTTCAGTCTTTAATTTATATTGGAAATATACTAGGCTTGTTGTGGGAAACCTGCCAGGCCAGGCCTTTGGGAAGGGTCGAGGCTGGTGGGGACAAAGATGTTAACATCTCAAGGACTTCCCTGGTGGTCCAGTGGTCAAGAATCTGCCTTGCAATTATCCTTTACCAGTGGATCCCACATGTTGTAGAGCAACTAAAGCCACGCGCAGCGCTACTGAGCCCTGTGCCACAGCTAGAGAGTCTGCTGGCTACAGTGAAAGAAACGAAGATCCCCGTGCTACAGCTGAGATCCAGTGCAGTCAAATTAATTAATTAATTTTTTTAAAAGGTGCTAGCATCTCAGAGCAGCTTTGGGCCGTGAAATCTGCTGAGCCCTGGCTTTGTCTCTGCCCTTCCAGATGGCCTGGTGGACTGCCTGGACCCTGACTGCTGCCTGCAGTCAGCCTGTCAGAATAGCCTGCTCTGCCGAGGGTCCCGGGACCCCCTAGACATCATTCAGCAGGGCCAGACAGACTCACCTGCCGTGAAGTCCTTCTACGACCGCATCAAGCTCCTGGCTGGCAAAGACAGCACCCACATCATTCCTGGAGACAACCCCTTCAACAGCAGGTAGGCGCCCTTCTGTCCCTGCAGGTGGCTGAAGTCACTGCTTCCCTTCCTGTCTGAGCAGGAGGAAGTGCTCCTGGCTTTTCTGTGGCATTTGACCCCCTGCGGCGCAGAACCTGCTGGAGACCCGTTAACTGCCTGCTTTCTAGATCATTTTGATGATCTATTATTTTATGACATTATTGTTATTCTAAATCTCCCTGATTGTGACTTCTGTTTGATCATCACTGAAATATCTCATTCGTTAGAGTATTTTTTAATTTAGTTATTTTTCATTGGAAGGATAATTGCTTTATGGTATTGTATTGGTTTCTATCAAACATCGACATGAATCAACCATAGGCTTTTAAAGCAGCTGTAAACTCAATAACACAAGTTATCATTTGTGGCGTCTTAGAGTCAGGATGATGCCAGTTGCTAGAATTTATTGAGCACCTATGATGAGCTAGAGACCTGATGTGTATAGATTGGCTTTCATCCTCATAGCCACCCCACCCCCAATGATTGTATCTGCTAATTCCTTACTTGGTGTTAGGTGTTGTGCCTGGGCATTTCCCCTTCTCATTCCAAAATGGCGGCAGCAGAGTGGATTCTCTTGAATTTACATTTGCTCTCGGTTGCTAATTTGAGGCTTGTGAGTGTTCTGGGGCAAATTCTGGATTTATTTTGTAGACAGCTTGGCCCCTCCTCTCCCACCAGGACAGATTAGAGCTGTACCCTGGAGAAGAAAGCAAAGAGACGCGTTGGCCTTGAGATGCCCGCCCTCCTAGTCGGTGTCTTCTAGGCGCTGGTTTTGATGCTGAGGCTGGAAGGAGGCAAGGAGAGGTGGCAGTGTTGTCCTCTTCAGGCCTGCCTGCACATCTCTGTTCTCACTCTGGGTCAGTCTGGATCCAGATAACAGTGGTGTCAGCAGATGTGACGATGGCGGGTGTGACCTTCTTGGGAATGCCCTGCCCCGTATTTGTGCTCCTTCTCATGGAGAAATAAGAACTGGGAACCTCTAGAAACTTGTCCCCATCCCCTTACCCCTCTGACAGCCCTCATCACGCCATCTTTCTCTTAGTTTCCTTCCCCCTCACTTAGGTCTGGGCAGACCCTGAAGCAACTCAGGAAACATGCTGTTTAAGCAGGCTTCCAACTCGAGAAGGATTATACAGTGGAAGTGAGAAATAGATTTAAGGGACTAGATCTGACAGATAGAGTGCCTGATGAACTACAGACGGAGGTTCGTAACATTGTACAAGAGGCAGGGATCAAGACCATCCCCGTGGACCACTCCAGCGTTCTTGCCTGGAGAATCCCAGGGACGGGGCAGCCTGATGGGCTGCCGTCTATGGGGTCGCATAGAGTCGGACATGACTGAAGCAACTTAGCAGCAATAAAAGGTCATAATAAACTTTGTGAATGAAACAATTACAAGCATTGAACTCAATTTGTATGGAAAAGTTACAGCATTGAGTAAGGCTGTGTAAGTTAGGCTTAGTCCTAAGCTTAATAAAAAGTCTAAAACTTTTTATTTGGGAAATCTGCAAACACAAAACTAGTGCTTTCCCTATGTATTATTCACCCAGCTTCAACATTTAGCAACATCTTTTCAATTCTGTTTCATCTATGTCTTCTACTGTTTTATTTTTTTAATTACTAGAATATATTTTAAAACAAACCTAAGAGCGGTATCATGTAATCTGTAAATATGTTGTTATGCATCTCTGATAGACTTTTTAAATTTTTTTTTCAGGTAATTACAGACTGAGAGGATGTTACCCACCCCCCTCCAAAAAAAAAAAATGTTTTACCAGGGAGGTTACTGGTAGCATCTCAAATAACTAATATCAAACCCAAGAAAATGACATTGGTACAATCCACAGAGCTTATCCAGATTTCACCTTTGTATGTGTGTGTAATTCTATATAATTATGTTGTGTAAATTCACAATCAAAATATTGAACATTGGGGAGCAGGCAGGGATAAACTGGGAGGTTGGAGTTGACATACGGACTACTACAGATAAAAAAGAGGACTTCCCTGGTAGTATAGTGGATAAGAATTCACCTGCCAACGCAGAGGACGCGGGTTTGGTCCCTGGTCTGGGAAGTATCCACAGGCAGAGGAGCGACTAAGCCCATGTGCCAGAACAAGAGTAGCCTGAGCTCTGGAGCGTGCACGCCCCAACTGCTGAGCCCACGTGCTGCAGCTGCTGAACCCTGAGCACCCAGAGCCTGTGCTCTGCGACGAGAAGCCGCGGCAATGAGAAGCTCATGCACAGCAAGGAAGATAGCCTCCGCTCGCTGTAACTAGAGAAATCCTGCATGCAGTGACGAAGACCCAGTGAAACCAAAAAAAAAAAAAAAAATCACCATCAAAGTTATAGATAACTAGTAAGGACCTACTCTATAGCACAGGGAACTCTACTCAATACAGTGACCTATATGAGAAAAGAATCTAAAAAAGTGGAGATATGTATATGTATAACCGATTCACTTTGTTGTATAGCAGAAACTAACACGACATTGTAAATCAACTTGCCCCAATAAAGTTTTTTTAAAAATTCAAAAAAAAAAAAAGACCATCCCCATGGAAAAGAAATGCAAAAAAGCAAAATGGCTGTCTGGGGAGGCCTTACAAATAGCTGTGAAAAGAAGAGAAGTGAAAAGCAAAGGTGAAAAGGCAAGATATAAACATCTGAATGTGGAGTTCCACAGAATAGCAAGAAGAGATAAGAAAGCCTTCCTCAGCGATCAGTGCAAAGAAACAGAGGAAAACAACAGAATGGGAAAGACTAGAGATCTCTTCAAGAAAATTAGAGATACCAAGGGAACATTTCATGCAAAGATGGGCTTGATAAAGGACAGAAATGGTATGGACCTAACAGAAGCAGAAGATATTAAAAAGAGGTGGCAAGAATACACAGAAGAACTGTACAAAAAAGATCTTCACAACCCAGATAATCACAATGGTGTGATCACTCACCTAGAGCCAGACATCCTGGAATGTGAAGTCAAATGGGCCTTAGAAAGCATCACTACGAACAAAGCTAGTGGAGGTGATGGAATTCCAGTTGAGCTATTTCAAATCCTGAAAGATGATGCTGTGAAAGTGCTGCACTCAATATGCCAGCAAATTGGGAAAACTCAGCAGTGGCCCCAGGACTGGAAAAGGTCAGTTTTCATTCCAATCCCAAAGAAAGGCAATGCCAAAGAATGCTCAAATTACCACACAATTGCACTCATCTCACATGCTAGTAAAGTAATGCTCAAAATTCTCCAAGCCAGGCTTCAGCAATACATGAACCCTGAACTTCCAGATGTTCAAGCTGGTTTTAGAAAAGGCAGAAGAACCAGAGATCAAATTGCCAACATCCACTGGATCATCCAAAAAGCAAGAGAGTTCCAGAAAAACATCTATTTCTGCTTTATTGACTCTGCCAAAGCCTTTGACTGTGTGGATCACAATAAACTGGAAAATTCTGAAAGAGATGGGAATACCAGACCACCTGACCTGCCTCGTGAGAAATCTGTATGCAGGTCAGGAAGCAACAGTTAGAACTGGACATGGAACAACAGACTGGTTCCAAATAGGAAAAGGAGTACGTCAAGGCTGTATATTGTCACCCTGCTTATTTAACTTATATGCAGAGTACATCCTGAGAAACGCTGGGCTGGAAGAAGCACAAGCTGGAATCAAGATTGCTGGGAGAAATATCAATAACCTCAGATATGCAGATGACACCACCCTTATGGCAAAAAGTGAAGAGGAACTAAAAAGCCTCTTGATGAAAGTGAAAGAGGAGAGTGAAAAAGTTGGCTTAAAGCTCAACATTCAGAAAATGAAGATCATGGCATCTGGTCCCATCACTTCATGGGAAATAGATGGGGAAACAGTGGAAACAGTGTCAGAGTTTATTTTGGGGGGCTCCAAAATCACTGCAGATGGTGACTACAGCCATGAAATTAAAAGATACTTACTCCTTTGAAGAAAAGTTATGACCAACCTAGATAGCATATTGAAAAGCAGAGACATTAATTTGCCAACAAAGGTCTGTCTAGTCAAGGCTATGGCTTTTCCAGTGGTCATGTATGGATGTGAGAGTTGGACTGTGAAGAAAGCTAAGGGCCGAAGAATTGATGCTTTTGAACTGTGGTGTTGGAGAAGACTCTTGAGAGTCCCTTGGACTGCAAGGAGATCCAACCAGTCCATTCTGAAGGAGATCAGCCCTGGGATTTCTTTGGAAGGAATGATGCTAAAGCTGAAAGTCCAGTACTTTGGCCACCTCATGCGAAGAGTTGACTCATTGGAAAAGACTCTGATGCTGGGAGGGATTGGGGGCAGGAGGAGAAGGGGACGGCAGAGGATGAGATGGCTGGATGGCATCACCGCCTCGATGGACGTGAGTCTGAATGAACTCCAGGAGATGGTGATGGACAGGGAGGCCTGGCGTGCTGCGATTCATGGGGTCGCAAAGAGTCAGACGTGACTGAGCGACTGAACTGAACTGAACTGACTGACACTTTAGAAGAGCCCCTGGGTCTACAAGAGATTGTCTTGGAGCCCCACTCATTAGACTTTGGGGAGGAGACATCACCACGTCACAACTCAGACTCTGGTCCTCCCTGGGAGAGCCTGGTGAGGGTGGGAGTGGGGAGGTGTGGGTAATGGTACAGCCAATGAACTCTGCAGCCCCTTAGAACTCCTTGGGAAGCTGCTGCTGCTGCTAAGTCTCTTCAGTCGTGTCCAACTCTGTGCGACCCCAGAGATGGCAGCCCACCAGGCTCCCCCGTCCCTGGGATTCTCCCCGTAAGAACACTGGAGTGGGTTGCCATTTCCTTCTCCAGTGCATGAAAGTGAAAAGTGAAAGTGAAGTCACTCAGTCGTGTCCGACTCCTAGCGACCCCATGGACTGCAGCCTACCAGGCTACTCCATCCATGGGATTTTCCAGGGAAGAGTACTGGAGTGGGGTGCCATTGCCTTCTCCGCCCTGGGAAGCTATGTAGCCCCAATTCATGGCAGCTTTCTGACTATGAGGGTTCTTAAGGTCACCTTGGGCCAGCAACTTTAGCCTCTCTCTGTTCTGGTTTCACTAAAAATAAAATAGAAGAGGAAAAAAAATAATCTCAGCCCTCGCCTGTTTCAACCTTGATATCTTCTGGCTGTGTCACATTAGGCAAGTGATTTAACCTCATAAATTTTATTTTCTTGATTGGTAAAATTAACTTAGTAAGTGTAGATTATACTATACACAGTAATATTATTTTAATATGAGTAACCCTCAAGAAAAATAAACCACATATCTTGGAACCAAAAAAAATATTTTCTCTGCTTGTTAATTCCTAGTTCTGGGGCAGAGACTGTGTTGGTATGTTTCTTTTTAATTATGGACGTGATTCCCATTGCCAGGATGACTCTTTGCGACCTTGTGGACTGTAGCCCTCCAGGCTCCTCTGTCCATGGGACTTCCCAGGCAGGAATACTGGAGTGGATTGCTTCCAGGGGATCTTTCCTGCCCACAGACCGAATCCAACCTCTGTTACATATCCTGCATTGGCAGACAGTTTCTTTACCACTAGCCCCACCTGGGAAGTCCATGAGGTTTGCATACCATTTGATTATACTATAAATGCATCTTTCAAAGGCTCATACTCTGTTTTAATCCGCTTCTTATTAACATTTTATTTCTCCCCTAAATCCTTTATTTTCTCGTATTGTTTTCATACTCTTTCTTCACTTATGCCTTAAAAGTCAGTCTTATCCTCCTCACCAGTAGCTACCACTCCCAGAAGGCACCCTGGGTTAGAGCCAAGAAGTTGGGGAGCAGGCAGGGACTCCAGAATTTTAGGTAGACTGTACCAGCCCCAGAGATCTGGGCAAAAGAAACTTCCTTTAGAGAAAGCTTCTCTGAAGCTTTGAAGGCAGCAATCAATAGCACCACCCAAATGAGTCCACACTCCAGCATGTCGGCTTGGATCCATAATTCAGAAATGGAAAATGTTACTCCAAGACATAGGTTGAAGTTCACTAAGCATGTGAATTTCAGTGCATTATCCTCTGACAAATAATGAAGGACAAAGCTCAGAGTAAAAAAGAACTTAATTCAAGACTTCTAAGAAGGCGTTTCCCCTAGATAATGGCATACAAAAATAACTAAAATGCCTTGACTCCACCACTGTAATTTATAGAGCAGATCTCACTATCTAGATAATGTGATAATTGTTACACATCAATAATCATAAATAGAAATGAACCGATAGCATGTCTTAGCTGAATCTTTGCTGCGAATTGACTGCCTACAGATGTAGGAAGCCAGCAGCAATGAAGAATTAGAAAAATAGAGGGTAGAAATCACAGGCAACCCAGCTCTCTTTATTCCTATGGCACACTGCAAAGTCTTGTGCTGCAGGAGTGATTTAAAGAAATAACAGTTGTATTCAAAAGGAGGGGGGAAATAACTCCACCGTGGGATACATTCCCAATTTTGTTTTCTCGTCACAAGCAGCTTGTACCTTGTGGTCATCAACACACATCGTTGATTTTAAAATAGTGTCTAGGAAGGCCTGAAAGAAATCTTAGTCTGAGCTAAGATAAGGAAAGGGAATTGAACAAAAGAATTATTTTCATAAATTAGTTTTCCACTTTCAAAAGACTCTAACATTGTGGTTAGAACCAGCTAAAAATGGAATTCATTTGTTAGGCAGCCAGTCGCAGACAATTAGAGCTGTCAGTGGAACAGTCTAAACCCTCCTGAGATCATCAAAGGGTCGGAGTGGAACAGCTGGGGGGATTGCTAATAGAGAGGGAGGTGCTTGGAGAGAACATCCCTCCAGTTTTCTGGTCACTTGGGATTGCAGAAGTCAGTGCTTTCCAAAAATTGAGCGGACTTGGACAAGATTCTGGCACAGAACAGGTCAGCTTTATTACCTAGTCCAGAAATTGGGAGCATGTCCAGGAACCTGGATGCCTGAGAACCTCTCTGCCTTTGCCAAATTGCCCAGTGGCTTGAGGGCCAACAATACAGCTGCAGACCTGCCTGGTAGGCTGGAACCTCAGTGCAGAAGTGGAACTTCTCGTTCACCCATTGCTCTATGAACTCAGGAGAATTCAGGCAAAGGGAGACATGTGCATTCTCTCTCCATGGATTTTGAGTAGACTATTGTATCATGTCCTTTGCTTTATGGGATTTCCCCGAAGGAGCTGGTTGAATGCTGGCATCCTTGGGAACATTCTAGTTACTATGATCTGGATAGAGGAAAGGTGTCTGCCACAGGGGCCAAAAGTTGAGAGGGGTTTCAACCACTTCCCCCTTCCCCTGCCCAAAATCAGGGTAGCAGGAATTTGATGTAAGAAAAATATATAGTTACATGGAATCCAGAATCCAAGATAGTTCTGCTGGAGAAAATATCTCTCATATTCTCTTTTCCTTAGGCTGTCACGGATTGTGAGAAATTTTATTTTTAAAGGGCAACTAAAAGAAAAACAAACAAACAAAAAAAAAAAACCAATGTATGTATATGCCCTGGCCTTGTTAAAAACCTGTGTGTGCTTCCCTTCCTCCCCATTCCCCACTCCCTCTGTCATCCCAGCCTGGAGGGAAAAAGTAACATTGCCTTCCTCCAAAGCCAAAAAAATGAAATGAGTAGGCAGATGGGGAAGCTCTCACCCGAGGATAATACTCTCTGTGCCAGGCTAAGGCACAAACATGAGTGATGTGGGGCAGCCTAGAGCTCCGGCCAAGCAAAAGCCAAGTGATGTCAAGAAGCGGAGTGAGACCAAGAGCAGAGGGACTGTGCCCAGGGGACCCCATTGCCCAGTAGAATGACTGAGGACACTACCCATGGATCTCAGCCCAGACTGCTCCTCAGGGAAAGCCAGCACTGAGGCACACCTCTCGCCCACAGCTCCCCCTGATCGTGTGAAGCCAGCAGTTCACATTTGAAAGTCTTCTCCTTACTTTAGGGACCAGATGAGGATGGGGGCGTGGGGAGCTTTGGCAGAGAAGGGGAACTTGTCGGCGATCCCCACCGCCTGTCCCCTTGTTCTCCTGAGTATGGCTCAAAAGCTTGTGTTTCTCTTTCTCTCAGTTTGGTTTCTCTCATCCGAGGCCAAGTAGTAACTACAGATGGGACTCCCCTGATTGGTGTGAACGTGTCTTTTGTCAAGTATCCAAAATACGGCTACACCATCACCCGCCAAGATGGCACGTAAGTAGCTTTGTGGGGCTCCACTTACTTAGTATTGAGGCTGCAAAGAGACAGATGGTGCAATGGGCTTGGAACCACGTGCCTCCCCCTTGCAGACTGGGGGGAGACCCACCAGGCCAGATCTCGAGGGAGAATCCCCCCGCCCAGATATATATTTTTTGGTATGATCTCAAAAATGGAAGATAACTAGAGTAGCCAACCTCTCCAGGGCTGCTGACAGCCATGCTTTTTCCACGGCACGGAAATGCTTTTCACTCTGTGTGTGGGGAAGGGAGGGGTGTATGTTGGGGATAAGGTTCAGGGTGGCAGAGTCTAGAAGGAAAGGAAAGTAGCCCTTGGAACCTCACTCCTATTTTCTTTTAAATCAAAGGCCATGCCGGGTGACAGGGATCCACAGGCCTCAGTGTCCTGTGGTGAACCCCTTCTGCGTTCATCTGTGACTTTAGGAGCGGTGGTGTGTTCGCTTCTGTTTTGAGGGGGTGGGATGTAATCAGGGAAGTCTAATTAAATACATTTAGCCTTCACCCTGCTGTGTGAAGGAGGCAACCTTACCCTATTATCTTCTGATTGGAAACCTGCACCCGTGCAGCCCCCACCAAGATGAAAGCTCTGTCATTTCCTTAATCCGTTGGGCATGGAATCGCAATTTAGAGAAAAAGATAAAAAGAAGAAATCTATAGGAAGGGGAAAACACGCACCCACCCTGGCCTTAAAACACACAAAGACACACACATACACCACACGCTACTGTATTCTATTTCAAATGAAAGAGGACACTGTGGCTGTAAATCTGATGCAACACTTTTTCTATAAAACTGGAGTCTGGAAAATCATAAACGAATCATGTACTCTGATTCTCGTCTTTTCTCTGGTGAAGAATCTGGTCTTTTTTTTTTCCCTAATGTCCTAAAATAGCCTTGTGGGTAGTTTCAAAAATGACCAGCCCACAGTAGCCCTATCCTATTTCTATTTGTGAGACTCAAAGAAGGCATCTGATGATTCACATCAAATTCTTAATATTCACCAGGTTTCTGGTGTCTTAGATCTTATGTTCCTGCAGCCAAATCTCATTATTTGAATGCACTAGGACTGTGAGGGTGTACTGTACAAGGCTACTTAGGCACTTGTTCATGCTCAGAAGCCAGCGTTCTTGCCCTGTGAGTCCTGTGATAACACCAGAGGAGGTGTCTGAGTCCTTGGTCTGCTGTCTCTCTCACCTCACACTGCCCCATCCTTCCTCGCTGCTTCCAGACTAATTATCACCTAAATCAACTTCCCAGATCATGTATCCAACCTCCCAGATTGGTGATTCTTCAGCTTGTCCAGGTAGCAGAGCCTGGAAGTCACAGGATTGTGTGGAAATGCTCCAAGGAATCCCACAATCTGTTGTGTAGTGCTGTGCGCCACAGATGTGGGTGGTTCGACTCTATCAGCCCAAGGAGGAACAATGTCGCTTCAAAACATTTCACTCTCCTGCACTCCAAATAAAACACTGTCCCCAGCAGCGTGCACGCCCTAAAATAAAAATATAAACAAATTAACAGAATAAACTCCTCCACCATGATATTTACCTTAATACTCATATGCTCCCTGTTCACTCATTTTGTGTCTATTGAGAAACACCAAAACTGTTACCAAAATTCAATGAAGTCAGAGAGTCTGTATATTTTCATTGAGTTTTTAAAAATTTTTATTGGAGTATAGTTGATTTACAGTATTGTGTTAGTTTCGGGGGTACAGGAAAGTGAATCAGTTACACATATATCTCCCCTTTTTTTCCATTGGGTTTTTACTGTACTCTAGGAACTCTGCTAAGTGCTGGGGATTCTGAAGTGTGTGGAAGAGAGCACCACTGCCTGTAAACAGTTGAGATCCTGGTGGAGGAGTAAAAGGTCAAATTGAGAGACTTCTCTCCATTGACTTTCTTTTCCTTTAACGGGGGAAGAACTACCTTTATTTTACTTCACTAGTAATAGATTTCCATCTAGCCTGAAAGAACAAGCAGGAATATAGTTTAAGAACAATTGTCAAAAATATAAGAAACAGTAAGAACCATTTCATTCCAAATGCCAATAAATTTGTGTGCTGGAAAAATATGTCAGAAACAAGGCAAAATGGATGAAGGAGGTTAAAAAGTCGAAACTTCTTAACCAACAAAGACCTACTGTATAGCACGCGGAACTCTGCTTACTGTTACGTGGCAGCCTAGATGGGAGGGAAATTTAGGGTGGATTGGATGCGTGTATATGATTGGCTGAATCCCTTCATTGTTCACCTGAGACTGTCATAACATTGTTAATCAGCTATGCTCCAATATAAAATAAAAAGTTTTTAAACAGTACAGACTTCTAATAATAAAGTCCTGGAATGTATGTACAGTGTGGTAACTGTAGTTAATGATACCATATTGTATAGTTGAAAGTTGCTAAGACATATCTTAAAAATTTCAGCACAGGAAAAAAAGAAATCGTAACTGAGCGTGGTGATGAATGGATTTATGGTGTGGTGAACATTTCACAATATATACAAATATTGAATTATTATGTTGTAGACCTGAAACTAATATAGTGTTATATGTCAATGGTATCTCAAAAAAAGTTAAAGTTCTATGAAACCAAAAAAAGAAGTCAGAAACAGCACAGGTTGATGAAAAGAAAGCTTTCCTGAGCCTACAATCAAATCATTGTAACTCCAGTAAGTAGTAAAGACTCCTATTAGCCCAGCACAATGCTAAATGCTTTATACCAGTAGTGAGGGAGCATTTTCTGTAAACGGCCAGATTGTGTCTATTTTAGGCTAAGATGCCATATGGTTCCTGTTACAACTACTCAGCTCTGCCACTGTACCCCAGAAATGGCTGGAGAGAATAAGTCAATGAATGGGCATGGCTGGGATTCCCACAAAACTTTTTACCAAAACAGGTGGTGGGCCGGCTTTAGCTCACGGGTCTAGTCCGCTGACGTCTGCTCTGAATTCATGATGATATTTCATCCTCTCAGCCACACTGTGAAGTCGGTGTAACTATTCCCATTTCACAGATGAAGAAATTGCGGCAACTTGCCCACAGTCACACAACTAGTAAGTGGCAGAGTTCGGGCTCGCACCCAGCCCGTCTGCTGACAAAGCCGCCGTCTCCTCCTGCCCGCTCTGCCCCTCCACTGCCCTCAGCGCGGAGGTCAGAGCACCCGCCTGGTCTGCAGGTGAGTTCAGCCCCTCTCAGTGAGCCCATTTGCCCCCTACAGGTTCGACCTGATCGCCAACGGTGGTGCCTCCTTGACGCTGCACTTTGAGCGGGCCCCGTTCATGAGCCAGGAGCGCACCGTGTGGCTGCCGTGGAATAGCTTTTACGCCATGGACACTCTGGTGATGAAGACAGAGGAGAACTCCATCCCCAGCTGTGACCTCAGTGGCTTTGTCCGGCCGGATCCGATCATCATTTCCTCCCCGTTGTCCACCTTCTTCAGTGCTGTCCCGGGACAGAATCCCATTGTGCCCGAGACCCAGGTAGGAGCTCCGGGTCCCGGGGTGGGACTCTCGATCCGGCCCTGACTCAAACCCACTGGCCAACTTCCTCCCACCGTCTCTTTCTCCTGGGGTAAGCCAGAAACTACTATTAAGCGGGAGGGACAAAAAGTAAGGTCACAGTATAATTTATTGTCGCTGGAGAGAAAACCGAATCTCTCCTGGACATTCCAGATGTTTCCAGATAGTTGTTCAAGACTTTGGCAGTCACTGGAGCTTTTAATAGAATAAAAACGATACACATATGTGCACGCCACCTGCAAATTGCTTTTTATTCCTGTTAGTCACAGAGATACATGATAAGAGGCGCTTTAATGATCTACATCGGTGTTACGACAGAGGGCATATTACATTATTGCTTCCCTGTTGCTTTATACCAATTGTCAGTGGAAGTTGCAGGTTCATATAATTACAGCCTCTTGTGGCCTCCTTGCATGCAACTAGCAATAAAGCCTGCTGTTCTTATTTACATCTTTTGCCAACAGTGTGGTTTTAAAAAGAAACACAACAGTGACCAAGAATAATTATTAATCCAAAAATCATAACCTCAGCCCCTTCGCCCCATCGTGCAGGATAAAGTTGTGGTTGTTGGTTTTTTTTCCTCTCTCCTCAGCCATGGGAAGGGGTTCTTACACCCGACCCCTGTAAGGTGGGATGCTTTGGTGAGGACGATAGCAGAAGGGTAGCCGTGGGTTGCACGCAGCTTAGCGTCTGGGGTGTGTTTGATGCACTGTTTCCACCTGTGTTTCCTCTCCTCCAGGTTCTTCATGAAGAAATTGAGCTCCCTGGTTCCACCGTGAAGCTTCGCTACCTGAGCTCCAGGACCGCAGGCTACAAGTCACTGCTGAAGATCACCATGACCCAATCCACAGTGCCCCTGAACCTCATCAAGGTTCATCTCATGGTTGCTGTAGAGGGGCACCTCTTCCAGAAGTCATTCCAGGCCTCTCCCAACCTGGCCTACACCTTCATCTGGGACAAGACAGATGCCTACGGCCAAAGGGTCTATGGACTCTCTGATGCTGTTGGTATGTTTCAGTTTCAACCCCTTATTGATTCTTGGATTTGGGCATGCATTAAATTGACAAGTATTTGTTGAATTCCTAGTATGTGCCAAGCACTTTTCCAGTAGTTAAGAGTGCAGTGGTCCATAAAGCAGACAAGAGTCGTCTTCCACAGACCTTCTATACCTTCTATAGTGGGTGTCGAGATGATAAACATAGACTGGGAAGAAAATTTCAAGCAGTGAAACGTGCTAATATGAAAATAAAGATAAGTGATGTATACTGGGAAGGAGGGGCAAACATGAGAGGGTGTTCATGGGAGGTTCTTCAGCAGGTAGCATTTAAACAGAGACTTGAAGGTAAAGGAACCCTGTGACAAAGAGAAGAGCTGTTTTTGAAAGACAAAAATAGGCCAGCATGGCTGGAATGTGGTGGACAGGGAGACTGTGTGAGACGGGGAGAGAACTGGGCAGGGCTGGATCGTGTTCCAGAGTGGCACAGAACACACCTGGGGGACCAGGGGATGGAGCGAGAGGGCATCTGAACGCCACACGCTCTGTTCCAGGCTTTGCCTCTGAAGGAATCATGCGACTTCCTACTTAAGAAAGACCACCGTGAGAGAAGGGTCCTACAGTTGTCAGTCTTTGAAGAACCATGAACTGTGGATTCATATCAACCCACCCAGTATATTTTCTTACTTGTAGAAAGCTGTCTGGGATTAATTAAAATCCAGAATCCTGTATATTCTTCATTAATAGGCTTGTGGTTTTCAAGAACTGCAATAAGTTTACCAAAATAAGAAACCAGCAAACTCAGAAATGTTCACTGTAACTGGCCTCCAATGTTTATCAGACACTCCCTTTGTGCAGAGCTTTGTGCTAAATCTTTTGTCTTGGGTGACCTCTCACTAACACTGTCAAGAAGCCCCTCTCATACTCCCCATTACCTAGATGGGACAGGAGGGCAGGGTAAGCAAGCTACCTAAAGACACACACCTAGCGGGTTACACATGCTCAGAATATAGTCCTGTGGTCTGCTTCGTCAGGGAGTGGTTCAGTTCAGTTCAGTTGCTCAGTCGTGTCCGACTCTTTGTGACCCCACGGACTGCAGCTCGCTAGGCTTCCCTGTCCATCACCAGCTCCTAGAGCCTATTCAAACGCATCCCATTGGCAGTGCCATCCAACCATCTCATCTTCTGTAATCCCCTTCTCCCACCTTCAATCTTTCTCACCATTAGGGTTTTTTCAAATGAGTTGGCTCTTCGCATTAGGTGGTCAAAGTACTGGAGTTTCAACTTCAGCATCAGTCCTTCCAATGAATATTCAGGACTGATTTCCTTTAGGATGGACTGGTTGGATCTCCTTGCAGTCCAAGGGACCCTAAAGAGTCTTCTCCAACACCATAGTTCAAAAGCATCAATTCTTCAGCACTCAGCTTTCTTTACAGTCCAACTCTCACATCCATACATGACTACTGGAAAAACCATAGCTTTAACTAGATGGGCTTTGCTCGCAAGGTAATGTCTCTGCTTTTTAATATGCTGTCTAATTTGGTCATAGCTTTTCTTCCAAGGAGCAAGTGCCTTTTACTTTCATGGCTGCAGTCACCATCTGCAGTGATTTTGGAGCCCAAAAAAATTAAGTCTCTCACTGTTTCCATTGTTTCCCCACCTATTTGCCATGAAGTGATAGGACCAGATGCCATGATCTTAGTTTTCTGAATGTTGAGTTTTAAGCCAACTTTTTCACTCTCCTCTTTCACTCTCATCAAGAGGCTCTTTAGTTCTTCTTCACTTTCTGCCATAAGGGTGGTGTCATCTGAGTATCTGAGGTTATTGATATTTCTCCTGGAAATCTTGATTCCAGCTTGTGCTTCTTCCAGCCCAGAATTTCTCATGATGTACTCTGCATATAAGTTAAATAAGCAGGGTGACAATATACAGCCTTGGCATACTCCTTTCCTGATTTGGAACCAGTCTGTTTTTCCATGTCCAGTTCTAACTGTTGCTTCCTGACCTGCATACAGATTTCTCAGGAGGCAGGTCAGGAAGGTCTGGTATTCCCATCTCTTTCAGAATTTTCCACAGTTTGTTGTGATCCACACAGTCAAAGGCTTTGGTGTAGTCAATAAAGCAGAAGTAGATGTTTTTCTGGAACTCTCTTGCTCTTTTGGTGATCCAGCAGATGTTGGCAATTTGATCTCTGGTTCCTCTGCCTTTTTGAAATCCATCTTGAACATCTGGAAGTTCACAGTTCACGTACTGTTGAAGCCTGGGTTGGAGAATTTTGAGCATTACTTTACTAGCGTGTGAGTTGAGTGCAATTGCACGGTAGGTTGAGCATTCTTTGGCATTGCCTTTCTTTAGTATTGGAATGAAAACTGACCTTTTCCAGTCCTGTGGCCACTGCTGAGTTTTCCAAATTTGCTGGCATATTGAGTGCAGCACATCTTTTAGGATCATCTTTTAGGATTTGAAATAGCTCAACCAGAATTCCATCACCTCCACTAGCTTTGTTTGTAGTGATGCTTCCTAAGGCCCACTTGACTTCGCATTCCAGGATGTCTGGCTCTAGGTGAATGATCACACCATCATGGTTATCTGGATTATGAAGATCCTTTTTGTATAGTTCTTCTGTGTATTCTTGCCACCTCTTCTCAATATCTTCTGCTTCTGTTAGGTCCATATCATTTCTGTCCTTTATTGTACTCATCTCTGCATGAAATGTTCCCTTGGTATCTCTAATTTTCTTGAAGAGATCTCTGGTCTTTCCCATTCTGTTGTTTTCCTCTATTTCTTTGCATTGTTCACTGAGGAAGGCTTTCTTATCTTTCCTTGCTATTCTTCAGAACAGTAATAAGTTATTGGAGTAACCAGTGCATTTACTGTCAACAGTATGTCAGGCTTTAGCCAATATCAAAATGATAGCTAACATCAAAAAATAGACTGAATACTATAACACACCCCATGTACTCCAATTTCTACCATTATCAACACATCTCATTGACTCTTGTTTCTTCCTTACCTTCAGCTACTCCTCTGCCTCCTGTATTTTTCTGAAGCAAGTCCCAGACATCACATCATTTCATTCATAATATATCAGAATGTATCCCTAAAAAGGACTTTGAAAACCGAACAACATCATCATTACAACAAGGAAACAGAATTTCTTTATATCAAACAGCCAATCATCACTCAATAGTTCAATTGCCTTATGAATATCTGAAAATAGAAGTACTTCATTTGCTTGAATCAGAATCCACATAAGATCCACCTTTTGTAACTGGTTGATTTCTTCTTTTTGTTACATATGCTTCAGATATGCAGCATTATTACTTGCCTTCTGTACACACTACAAAGTGATCACCACCACAGATCTTGTTACCACCTGTCACCATGCCATTGATCCCCTTCACCCATTTGACACATCCTCAACTCCCTTCCCCTCTGGGAACCACTAGTCCGATCTCAGTATCTTTGCTTTTTTTTTTTTTTTGCTTTATTTTTTTGTTCCTTTGGTTTTTTTACATTCCACCTATGAGTGAAACCATTCAGAATGTTGCCTTTCTCTTTCTGATTTGTTTCACTTAGCATGGTACCTTCAAAGTGCATCCGTGTTGTCACAGACGGCAGGATTTCATTCTTTTTACGGCTAAGTAGTATTTCCACTGTCTATATGTAGCACAAGTTATTTATGCACTTATCCACCAGTGGGCACTCGGGTTGTTTCTGTATCTTTATTGTAAATACTGCAGTAAATACAGAGATGCATATATCTTTTGGAATTAATGTCTTAGTGTTCTCTGGATAAATACCAAGAAGGGAATAGCTGAGTTCTCTTTAAAAATTTAAATCAATGGTTTTCCCTTTCATCTCTGAATTTTTTCCTCAGTTTTAGAAATAATTGACATACATTACTATGTAAGACATATACTATGATAATTTGATTTACTTATAGTGTGAAATGATTAGCACAGATTCAGCTAACATTTATCTTCTCATAAAGATACAGCAAAAAAGGGGAGAAAAGGGGCAATTTTTTCTTTTTATCATGAGAACTCATAGGATTTGGTTTCTCAACCACTTTCCTGTGTATCATACTGCAGTGTTAACAGCAGTCATCATGGTATACGTTATATTCCTAGTACTTTTTTGCTTTCTTTCTAGTACTTATTTATCTTATATCTGGAAATTTGTACCTTTTTACCACCTTCATCCCATTTCCCCTTTCCCCACTCTCTGCCTCTGGGAACCTCGAGTCTGATCTTTTTCTATTAGTTTGGTCCACTTTGTTTTTAGGTTCCATATATAAGTGAGATCATACAGTGTCTTTCCCTGTCTGACTTATTTCACTTAGCATAATGCCTTCAAGGTCCATCCATGATATTGCAAATAGTAGGATTTCCGGTTCTTTATGACTCGGGAATATTGTGTATTGGAGAAGGCAATGGCACCCCACTCCAGTACTCTTGCCTGGAAAATCCCATGGACTGAGGAGCCTAGTAGGCTGCAGTCCATGGGGTCATGAAGAATCGGACACGACTGAATGATTTCGCTTTCACTTTTCACTTTCATGCGTTGGAGAAGGAAATATTGTGTATGTACACATATGCTACATTTTGTGTGTGTATGTATGTGTGTGTATACACTGCCATTTCTTTATTCATTCATCCATCATTGGACACTCTGATTGTTTCCAATATGAAAAGGATTGCTGTATATTCTTCATAAAGTGTTTAGAGAAATTCACCAGTGAGACCATCTGGCCCTCAGCCTCTCTTCACTGGGAGATTTTTGATTACTGATTCAATCTCTTTACTAGTAATTGGTTGTTCAGATTTTCTATTTCTTCCTGATGCAGTCTTGATAAGTTATGCCTTTAAGAATTTTTCCATTTCTTCCAGATCAGTTTATTGGTGTGTAGTTATTCAGAAGAGCTTCTTATGATCCTTTGTATTACTGTAGTATAAATTATAATGTGTCCTTCATTTTTAATTTTGTTGATTTGAGTCCTTTCTCTTTTTTCCATAGTCTTATTAAAGATTTCTCAGTTTTATCTTTTCAAAGAACTGACTCTTGGTTTGGTTAATCTTTTCTATTGTTTTTCTGCTTTCTATTTTATTCATTTATGCACTAGTCTTTATTCCTTTATTCTGCTAACTTTGGACTCAGTTTATTCTTTTTCTAATTCCTTAAGACATAGAATTAGGCTGTTTATTTGGGATCCTTCTTAATGTAGGTGTTTACTACTGTGAACCTTCCTCTTAGTACTGCTTTTAATGCATCCTGGAAGTTCTGGTATTTGTGTTTCCATTTTAATCTGTCTCTTTTTATTTCCCCTTTAATTTCTTCTTTGATCTGTTGGTTATTCAGGAGAGCATTTTTTAATTCCCATGTATTTTTTAATTTTCCAGTTTTCTTGTTATTGATTTCTAGGTTCGTGCCACTGTGGTTAGAGAAGATACTTGGTATGATTTTAATCTTCCTGAATTTGCTAAGACTTGTTTTGTGGCCTAACATGTGACCTAAAATGTTCCTTGTACCCTTGAGAACAATCTGTATTCTGGTGTTGTTGGATAGAATGTTCTATGTGTGATAGGTCCATTTGGTCTATAGTGTTGTTCAAATCAGCTGTCCCCTTTATGATTTACTGTCTGGGTCATCTATCCATTTTTGAGAATGAGATATTAAATCCCTAACTTTACTGTATTATTTCTCCTTTTAGCTTCATTAGTTGTGCTTTATATGTTTAGATGCTGCAATGTTGGGTGAATAAATATTTATAATTGGTATATCTTCTCAGTGTATTGACTGCTTTACAATTGTATAATGATCATCTTTGCCTCTTTTGAACATTTTTAGTTTAAAATCTATTTCATCTGATATAAATATAGCTACCCTTGCTTGAGGCAGGGTAGGGAGGTTTACCACTTGCTTGAAAGCTTGAATGTATTTTTCCATCCCTTCATTCTCAGTCTATATGGGTCCTTAAGCCTATGCTGCTGCTGCTGCTGCTAAGTCACTTCAGTCATGTCCGATTCCGTGCAACCCCAGAGACGGCAGCCCACCAGGCTCCCCTGGGATTCTCCAAGCAATAACACTGGAGTGGGTTACCATTTCCTTCTCCAATGCATGAAAGTGAAAAGTGAAAGTGAAGTCACTCAGTTGTGTCCGACTCCCAGTAACCCCATGGACTGCAGCCTACCAGGCTCCTCCATCCATGGGATTTTCCAGGCAAGAGTACTGGAGTGGGGTGCCATTGCCTCCTCCGCCTTAAGCCTAGGGTAGGCTTATATCATTGAATCTTGTTTGTTTGATTTGTTCACTTGGTCATTTCATGTCTTCTGATTGGAGACTGTAACGTTTACATTTAAATAAGTTATTGGCAGGTAGGGACTTGGCATTGTCATTTTGGCCTCTGTTTTCTAGCTTTTTTGTGAACGATTGTTCCTTCTTTCTTCTTTTGCTGTCTTTGATATTGTCACTTTGACTTATTTATCATGTTCTTTTGTGTAATTACTATAGATATTTCCCTGTGCTTACTATGAGATCTGCCTTGTGTGATTAGTTGATTTCTCTTTAATTATTTTAAACTATGGTTTTTCCTTTCACTTCTAGCTCATTTTTGTTTTATGATGTATTTGTCGAAGAAATTGTTTGCCTGTAGCATTTCTCATAGTCTGGTTTGTTTTCTGATTGCACACCTGTGGCTGTCTAACGTATTCCGCTGTTCTGTATCTCCTGTAAATCAATAGCTGAACCTGGAGGTTTCCTAAGTACAGGTTTGATTTTTCATCTATACTAACTTTTTTAAAATATAATTGACATATAACGAGTGTATGACATAATGATTCTATATTTGTATATATTGCAAAATGATGACTGCAATAGGTCTAGTGAACATCTGTCACCATACTTAGATCCAAAATTTTTTCCTGGTGATGAGAACTTTTAAGATCTACTGTCTCAGCAACTTTCAAATGTGCAATACAGTATTACCCACTATAGTTACCATGCTGTACCTCACATCCCCATGACTCATTTATCTTTTAACTGAAAGTTTCTGTCTTTTGATTTCCTTCACCTGTTTGGCCCATCTTTCAGCCCTTGCCTCTGACAGCAACCAATTTGTTACCTGTACATGATCTTGGTTTTTTGCTTGTTTTTAATTTTTTATTCTGCTTATGATCATCTTTACTCCATAAACACTTTAAAAAGATTAGTTAGATCTCACAAAAAGAAATGTACTATTTATCACGATAAAGAATTAAGGTATTTAAAGTAAGTAATATTCCTATTTCGGAGAAGGCAATGGCACCCCACTCCAGTACTCTTCCCTGGAAAATCCCATGGATGGAGGAGCCTGGTAGGCTGCAGTCCATGGGGTCCGAAGAGTCGGACACGACTGAGCGACTTCACTTTCACTTTTCACTTTCATGCATTAGAGAAGGAAATGGCAACCCACTCCAGTGTTCTTGCCTGGAGAATCCCAGGGACGGGGAAGCCTGGTGGGCTGCTGTCTATGGGGTCGCACAGAGTCAGACACGACTGAAGCGACTCAGCAGCAGCAGCAGCAGTATTCCTATTTACACAAATTTTTAGATCCACATATATGTGAGATTATACAGTATATGTCTTTTTTTGTCTCACATATTTCACTTAACATAATGCCCTCAAGGTTCATGTGTGTTGTCACCAGTGGCAAGATTTCATTCTTTTACATGGCTGAATATTTCATTGATTGTATACCACATCATCTTTATCCATCCATTTGTCGATGGACACCTTGGTTGTTTCTATATGTTAGTTATTGTAAATAATGCTACAATGTAGTGTTCTTGTTTTCTCCAGGTAAATACCAAAAAGTGGAATTGCTGGGTCACAATGGTGGTTCTATTTTAATTTTTTGAGAAACCTCCATACTGTTTGCCATGGCTATACCAGTTTACATTGCTACCAATAGTGCACAAGGGTTCCTCTGCTCCACATCCTCACCATTTGTCATTTGTATTCTTTTTGATGACAGCCATTCTGATAGGTGTGAGGTAATATCACTTTGTGAGTTTGATTCGCACTTCCCTGGAAATTAGTGATGCTAAGAATCTTTTCATGTAGTGTTGGCCTTATGTATGTGTTCTGATAGATGTCCATTAAGTTCCTTTGCCTGTTTTTTTAATTGGATTTTTTGGCTTTTGGTTGTCAAGAGTTGCGAGTTCTGTATGTACTTTGGACACTAACCTCATATCAGATATATGATTTACAAATATTTTCTCTTTTCATTTTATGGATGGTTTCCTTTGCTGTGCAGAAGCTTTTTAGTTTGACTTAGTCCTACTTGCTCTTTTTTGCTTTAGTTGCCTTTGCTTTGGCTGTCAAATTCAAAGAATCATTGCCATGACTGATGTTAAGGAGCTTACTGCCTGTGTTTTCTCCTAGGAGTTTTATGGGTTTGGGGCCTTTTAATCCATTTGAGTTAATTTTTATGAATAGTATAGAGTGGAACAGTTTCTTTTTTTTTTTTTCTGCATGTGACTGTCCAACTTTCCCAGCCCGCTTATTGAAGAGAGTGTCCTTTGCCCACTGAAATATTCTTGGCTCCTTCATCATAAATTAGTCGACTGTGTATGCTTAGGTTTACTTCTGGACTCTATATTCTATTCCACTGATTTTTGTGTCTGTTTTTATGCCAACACCATGCTGTTTTGATAAATATAGCTTTGTAATATAGTTTGAAATCTGGGCATGTGGTGCCTCCAGCTTTGTTCTTCTTTTCAAGATTGCTTTGACTGTTCAGGGTTTTGTGGTTCCATGCATATTTTAAGAATGTTTGTTCTTTTTCTGTGAAAAATACCCCTGGAATACTGATTGGGATTGCACTGAATCTGTACTTTGCTTTGGGTTGTATGGACATTTTAGAATATTAATTCTTCTAATCCATGAGCATGGAGTATCTCTCCATTTATTTGTATCTTCTCCAGTCTCTTTCATCAATTTCTTGGAGTTTTCAGTGTACAGGTCTTCTGCCTCCTTGGTTGAATTTATTTCTAGGTATTTTATTCTTCTTTTTTTTTTTTTTAAGAAAAACAGGTGGTGCTCTCATCTTCTGTCAGGAGGTGACTAATGTCAGCTTGTCTATTCTTTTATGCTTTCTGCAGCATTGATGCTCACTACGTAGATTCATTAGGTCATTAGGGATTACAAAAGGATATTCTAATAATGTCATTGCTTCTTTATTATTTACTAGCTAGAATACTTTTCTATAGAGATACTTTCTCATTAACTACTTTGTTATTTGAAATACAGTTTAAATAAGATAAATGTTGATTCTTTCCCTTTGTTTACTAGTTTTCAAGATTTTTAGTTGGCTCTCTAATATCCTCTACCAGTGGCAAATCCATTTTTTAAATACCATTATAAACTCACAGGATGAAACACCTCTTAATATATCCTTTGAAGTTGTCTTTCCTAATAGTCAGATTGTCTCATCTTTGGTCAACAGAAGCCTCTTCAAGCTGATTCCCAAATTCTTTTGCCATTGCCCTGGTAGATTTTGTTTCCTTCCTATCTGGTCTGATAAAATGGCCTGGTCTTCTATTGTTCATTTCTTGCCCCAGCCATGTCTTCAAGGAGCCCTGATTCCTTTTAATGAGAAATAATATTTCAAGGCCACAGACCAAGCACTAGCTATTCTCTTTGCTACTGAGTCGGTCATTGTTTTTCTTAGAATTTTCAGAGGACAAGCCAGGAAATACATGGAGCTTTTTTAAAAAAGATGAAATGTATCTTTCGTTCATCTCGGCACTCCTATATCTCAGGATTTAAAAGAAGCGGAGGAGAATCCCCAAAGGTGACACACATAGTTAAGAATTTAATGTAGTAGGAACAGCAATAATAACAACGCCTCATATTTCTAAAGCAGCGCTCCAATTAAAAATGTATGGCATCTCGGCGTTTTGTCTCATCTATCCTCACGACATCGCTCAGAAATTGAAGCTTCACTTGCTCTGTTTTACACATGGGGGAAATGGAACCACGAGGAAGTGTGAGCTGTAACAGAATTGGGACTCAAGTCCTTCATCTCCCGCCCCTCTCTCCTATTTGTCCATGTGGCAAGTGCAGGATTTTTATAGTTTTTGGATTCTGTTCCCCACTGCATTGCCACATAATTGGCAGGCTGTGTCCCCGTGCCTGCCTCACTTGGAACCCTCTGGAATCCTGAGTGAATGTACAAAGTGCCTTAACTAACACAAGCTGTTGCCTCCAAAATCTCCTTATAAATGAGCCACAAAGCCTCCATAGGTCTTTCTCCTAGTGAGTGGAAATAAATAACGCAGAATATAGCGAATGCATGCCGTGAGCAGCAGGCTGAGGGAAACGGTCTCCTGTCCATCTCTAAAGGAGCGTTGTATTCAGTTTTTAAATGATTCATCTCTTCCCTCTCCATCACTGGGGTCATTTTTGAAAAGCCGGCTGTTCATTGGAAAGGTCTTTCCATCCCCACAGACTACTACTGTGTAAAGTTTCAAGGTTGAGTTCAGCCTGAAATTTGAATTTAATATTGTATGGAATCACAAGGAGAAAAGCAATCAGCCTGCCTCCTTGAGTGAGTCTTTTGAACTGAATCTGTATTACTGTGCACACAAGTTTCTTATTCCTGCTGGAGGGCTCTGGAGTAATCAAGTAAACTCTCTCATCTCCCGCTCTGCCCCACCCCCTGGTATCTTTCAGTGTCCGTCGGCTTTGAATACGAGACCTGCCCCAGTCTCATCCTGTGGGAGAAAAGGACAGCCCTCCTTCAGGGATTTGAGCTGGACCCTTCCAACCTCGGTGGCTGGTCCCTGGACAAACACCATATCCTCAACGTTAAAAGTGGTATGTGGGAGACCTCCCTGACGATCTGATGGTTAAGACTTCACCTTCCAATACAAACTCAGTTCCCTGGTCAGGGAGCTAAGATCCAACATGCCTTGGTGCAAAAAAAAAAAAAAAAATAGACATAAAACAGAAGCAATGTTATAACAAATTCAATAGAGTTTAAAAATGGCCTACATCCCCCCCACAAAAAGTGGTTTGTGAGCACAGCTCCTTTTCCTGCATACAACATAGTCTTGCCTCTGGAACCTTCTCCCCAGCCTTGACATTTAAGCGAAAGCACCATCCCCTTCTTGCATCTATTTTTCATCAAGTGCCTAAAATGCTCATAGGTTTTCCCCCCTTCTCCTTTGAAATGTCAAACACTGTAGAGCTGGTTTTCCCAGACCATGCATCTTAGTGGCCCTCACAAGTCTTCAATTATCTCTGCAAATGTTTTCTTACCCCGGACCGCGGCCTTGGGGTTTACGCATCCTGTTGCAGTGCTGTCGGCATTGTGAGGAAATTGGGGACTCCCCACAGTTGACGCTTCCTACTGTTTCTCTTCCCTCTGTCACTTTCACCCATCCTCAGTAAGTTGATAGACATGTCCACCCCGGAGGGCTGCAGTAACCATCCCAATTTACTGCCTCCCCACCCCGCCCAGGAATCCTGCACAAGGGCACCGGGGAGAACCAGTTCCTGACGCAGCAGCCCGCCATCATCACCAGCATCATGGGCAACGGCCGCCGCCGGAGCATCTCCTGTCCCAGCTGCAACGGCCTTGCTGAAGGCAACAAGCTGCTCGCCCCAGTCGCCCTGGCCGTTGGAGTCGACGGGAGCCTCTTCGTTGGTGACTTCAATTACATCCGACGCATCTTTCCCTCTCGAAACGTGACCAGCATCTTGGAGTTACGGTAAGTGACAGCACAGAAAACCTGCTTTTACTCTATGGCTCCCACTGCTACAAAACTTCCCTGGGTAAATGGTGGCCACGTGTGGGGTTCTCCAGAGGATGCACATTCGGTGTGATGGGCTGAGGTTTGATAACCAAGGCCTGGGATCAAATAAGGACTGGGGAAAATCCTTGGTGTAGCGATAAAACACTACCCATGTATTTAATACAGTTGTTGACACCTACCTTACGGCAAAGACGAAAGCCTTCAGACATTGTGCTGGGGGTGGGACCTGGGTAGCTATATTTTATAAAACCTCCACAAGAGAATCTGATACATCCCCAACAGTGAAAGAACCACTACTCTAAGCTGATGGTCCATTTCCCTGGTTTCTAAAGTGGCACGTCTTAAAAATACTGATTCCCAGAGCCCACCCCAAGAGAATTGGTTCAGTAAGTCTAGAGCAGCGTCAAGGTGTCTTTCTCTTTGAAAGGCTCTGTAGAAAATTCTGATATGCATCGAAGTTTGAGAATCGCTAATGTTCATTCATTAATTCAAACATTTCTATTGAGCAATTCTGTGTGCTAGCTCTCTGCGAATTTTCTAGATCTTTGCACATTTATTAGGATCTGACTTAGAATTACTGCATAGGCCTTGCTAGGTAAATTCCAGCCACTCCAGGGGATTTAAAGTCCTGGTCTCTGTCTGGACAAAAGCTCTTTGAAACTCTCTTTTTGGGAAAGTTGATTCCAGGTCCTCAAACCTAGAGAGGAATCCATCTATAAATAGAGGGAGAAATGCAGTCTATAAACAAGGGGGAAGATTCATTCAACAAATACTTGGTGAATATATACCATGTGCAGGACTGTCTGGTGAAGCAGGGGAAAAAAAAACATGGAAAAAGCAAAGCCCTAGCTGTCACATTGGTGGTCTGTTGTTGTTGTTCAATCGCTAAGTTGTGTCCGACTTTGCGACCCCATGGACTGCAGCATGCCAGGCTTTCCTGTCCATCACCTCCCAGAGTTTGCTCAAAATCATGTCCACTGAGTCCATGATGCAATCCAGCCATCTCCTCCTCTGTCGTCCCCTTCTCCTCCTGCCTTCAATCCTTCCCAGCATCAGGGTCTTTTCCAATGAGTCAGCTCTTCTCATCAGGCAGCCAAAGGTGGTGGTCTGATAGGGAACTTCAAACTAAATCATGTGGACAAATTTAAAAATGTTTTTCAAGTAGCCTTCAATGCTCTAAGGAAACTCTAACAGGGTGAGAAATAGGGACTGTGGTGATGGGGAGGAGGAAGAAGAAAGCTACATAAGATAAAGTATTCAGAAAAACCCCTTGTATTAGGTGATTCGTGAGGTGGGACATGAATGATGAGGTTAGCTATGTGGTGTACTAGGGAAGAGTAACGTTGTGCAAAAGCCCAGTATCAGCAAATAACCTGCTTATTTATGGGATTGATAGAAATTGATAGAAATCCAGGAAGGTGGGGAGCTCAGGGGAGAGTGTCTCAGAGGAGAGCAGAGAGGTAGGTAGGGGGCCAGTGCTTCAAGATCGGAATGACCATGTCTACACGTGTGGGTCACATTCTTTTTAATTTATTTTATTGAAGATAGGTGATGTACCATGTTGTATTCATTTCTGCTGTATAACGGCGTGATTCAGTTATACATACATATAGATGCTTTTTATATTCTTTTTCATTATGCAATGCACAGCCATGGGTGGAGCTGATATGATCTGATTTGCATTTTCTTACAGATGACTCTGGCTATCGGATGAGGAAGGGACTGTAGGCGTTTGAGACAATAGGGAGACTGTAGCCATTGTCCAGGATTTCAGTGATGGTGACATGGACTAGGGTGGTAGCCAGGGGGATGGGGAGCTTCCAATTGAGATACATTTTCAGGGCAAATCTCATAGGAAATGTCAGTAGACTATTTTCAGAAATTGGGGTGGGGAGAACCAGAGAGAGAGAAAAGAATCAAAGGTCATGCTAAGATTTTGGTCTGAGCAGCCAAGTGGGCGGTGGTATTTTCTGAGGCAGCCTCAGCTGCCAAGTGAAGGACTTGGAAGAAGCCACAGGCTGCCCCTGCATTTTGTGTCTCTGAGAACCTTCTGAGAGAGAAGTCAGTGCTCTGACCACCAGCAAGTGTTGCTGGTGTCCTGGGGGGCTGAGACTGTCTGTGCCAGGCACTTGTCTGGAGTGGGTACAAGAAGAGAATACAACCCAGCTCCACCCCAAGAAGGTGACGGTTTCAGTGATACAATGATCAGGGATCCTGGAGGCGTTTACTGAGCATAAGGGTGAACCAGACCCTAAGCTGGGTCCCAAAGGGGATGAAACCCAGGCTTAAAGAGCACCCGTTCGAGGACGAGATATGGGCACCTGGGAGAGGAAAAGCAGTTCAAGCTGAGTGTTCTAGAAGAGCCAACAACCAACCATCACAGAAACATGGTGGGGCGGGCGGGGGCCATGGGGCAGAGGGTGTAATGACCAAAAGATAATCAGTGAGAGGAAGGGGCAGGCAAAAGGGGAGAGGCTGGGTCATCTTCAGGAGGTCACGCTGACAGTGAGACACGCCACTTTCTTAGCGCTCCCCAGCCGGGTCCCTTTGCCAAGCTGTTTATTCCCTTTGTTTTTCTAGTAGAACATCTTCACAGGCATCCTGTGGGCAGTGGAGGGCCAGGAGAGGAGGCGGGGACGGCAGTGGAGGGAGCGCTGGGCCTGTTCTGAGGGGCTGCGTGTCCGCATCCAGCATCTGGCTCCTGCTCCTTTGTCACTGCTGTTGCTGCTCAGGACCCCGTCAGCACACGCCCGCCACTTCCCCGCCTCCACGCCTTGACTCGTGCTGCTTGCTCCACTTAAAATACCTTCTCCGCCTCATCTCCGGCATCAGGTCCCCCTTTAGAGGTGGAGTTTGAAGGCCGCCTCTTCCGTGAAGCCTGGTCTCCCCAGCAGAAAAAATTCTCTCCCTCCCCTGAGCCATTTAACTCTCATTTTGCACACACGTGACACCATGGGACTGTCATGTTTTTCAGCTATTTCTGCAAGTCCGCAGGGCCCTGGGGTGTGAACATCTATAGAGCCAGCACCTTTGACATCTTTGCCCCTTGATGCCCAGAGAGGTGCCTGGCCCACAGGAGGGGCTCGAGACGTGCTCCTTGAGTTAAAGTGGATAAAGCCCAGCATCCTCCCTTTGGTTGGAGTTTGTCCCTGATTCCACATCTCTCAAGTTGCAGGGGCCACAACATCAATGGCACAAGTTAAGGGCCCACGTGGTAACATTGAAGACAGCTGGAGGGAGGGTAACTGTCAATTTCCCTTGACAGCTGTGTGATTTTTTTTTTTTTTTCCCTTTGTAACCACCTTTAGACTTGCTCTTATTTCATCAGCCAGGTATCCAGACGATTAGAAGTTAAGCTTTAACAAGAACACTGGTTTGATTCTTCTTTGCTTCCCACCACATACCTGAAAACAAAGGGCTGTCAATCCCCTCTCTTCAAAACAGTAACCAGCAAAGGGAGGGGGGGATGGGGAGAGACCTGTCGTGCTTCTGTCTTTTCTCCATTGTGAGTTGGCAGCCGAATTAGCCAATTTTGGGAGTTGGTGCCCGTCCCAGAGCTGAGCCTCCAAACCCTAATTTTATTTCAGTGTTCACTCTCCTTCTCCCTCACTTCTTCCTTTGCCTATCCCAAACATGTAGGGGCAGAGCTCTACACACTTGAAGAACTGATGCTGGAAGAAGCCTTCTTCTTATGTAAACCAGTTATCACCTGCCTGCTCTAATTCCACCAGCATTCAAGACATTTTCAATACCCACATCCCCAAAAAGCCTGATAACCTACCTCTGGGAGCCCATTTCCCTTCTTACAACAATTATCCTCTGCAGGTGGTTCTTAGAAAACCCAAGCCCTGTGGAGTAGAGTATATCTGTCAGTCACTCACATCTTGGGGTGAAGTTCTATCAACAAACAAGCTTTCCTGTCTTCCCTGTTTGAGAATATCTCTGGACCTGAACCCCAGTATGAGGCAGGAAATGATAACGGATGGGACAGTGTCTCTCTGCCTTTTCTTGACTTGGCCCCTTTCCATAAACATAAGAATCTCACACTTTCCTTCATGTTTGCAGTTCTAAGCTTTTTTTCTTTTTCCCATTATTAGATTATACTGTGATATGAGCTGTGCTTTTTTCCAACTAAAACACTTCCCCATGCTGAGATTCTGAGGATGCTGGTGGTGGGGGGTCAGCAGCACCACTGCCCTAGGGAAGATGTTTAGGGGACGGGATTGTCCTGCCCAGGTGTGTGAGTGCTGGAAAGGGAAGAGATGCCAGAGTGCAGAAACCTAGGCCAGTGGGTAAGGGCAGCAGAAATTCAAAGGAGGCTTCACCAAAGGCCAGCTTTGCCTGAGAGTTCACCTCCAACAGAGCCTGCTTAATGCCAACATAGAAAGTTAGGGAGAAGAATGAGATTATAGCCAGAGGGAAAATGCTTTCTCTGTGTAGACAGTGTATAAACATGGAGATCAGAAAGCAAAATATAACACAGCACCTACCCAGAGTAACGGTGACAACAATATTGCCACAACATTGTAGACAGTTCTTGGCACTGTTTTCAAAGCTCTTTTTACCAAGGACAGATCCAGGTTTCATGGGGTCTGAATCTTCATGCAGTTTTAGAATGAAAGTGTCTACCATTTAAAATAAGAAAAGAACCCAAAACAAATGACAAATTTAGAAAAGCTGGCAATTAGTGCAGAATTAGAATTAGAATTAGAATTAGGCAATTAGTGCAGACATAACAAAATCCAGACAAATAACCTAAAGTTTGTTGTTAACTAACCATTGCACTTCCATGATATATGACTTCTCCACTGGACATTCTAGTTCCTGTAATGATGTTAGGTGAGTTGGTATAACAGGGCAGGAGCATTCCTTAAAGCCATGAATACCACTGTCATCTGAAAGATAGTGAAGGACTATGTATGAGCCACAGAAGCACATCCCCCTAAACTAAACTAAATGTATCCCAACTCAATTTTTTAAAGAATACACATAAACAAAAACTCTGGCCAGCCCACATCCACCCTGTTCTATGCCACAGAGCGATAGAATTGGAATAGAAAGACTCCAGCGTCCACCGATGGCAGCTTTGTGATTCTCAGCAGGACACGAGGGACTGGACCTCATCCAAGGCAGGTCTTCCAGCATGAAGGGAAGCAGCCCGTTGCTTCCTTCCTCTACTCAAGAACCCGTTTTTCCAGCCCTGCCTTTCTCCAGGGCTCTCTACTAAGAATCAGCCACACAGAGATAAGTCAGTCATGTCCAGATATACTCACTCACTTCCGTTGCTGATGAATCAAGGAAGATAAGCACACACACATAAATTACAAGACAGCCTACGGAGAGATCCCTGAGACAAGCAGAGAAGGCTTGGAGAGACCCTGAAGACTTTGCAGGGGAGTCATTGAAACTCCACAGTGTGGAGAACCAATCCATCTCAATTCTTGAATCAGAGACAACCCTTCCCTCAAAGGGTTGGTGTCCTGAGGCCGTGGACCCAAAGACTAGGCCTATCCCTTGTAAGTAGGGCACCTACACACATGTACGGAGATTGACTCAATGGTGCTGTTATTTGGGTTTGTTGGTCCTAAACACCCACTTTGCTAATGGCCCTGGACTGGAACAGCCGTAATCTCAGCCTTTGTCCAAAACTCAGATCCATATGATCATTCGGACCCTGCAGTCTCAGTGACTGAGTCCCCACTGCCTTCTCCTTCCCCCAACATAGATATTATATTAATCAACTTAAAGCAGATGTTCTTAGCAAAGAAGTAGGTCAGGTCTACAGACCCAAATCCCAACCAGTCTTTTCACAAAATCTTAACTTTAAAAAAGTGGAATTGATATTGTAATAATTAAGAGCCAAATATGACTACCACTGGTGGCAGATAACATTTCACTTTCATTAAGCAATATAAAATAGATGCGAGAATTCCCGGCTGCCACCCTGACACACCAGGCTTTGCAGAATGAATCTTAAATTGCACTATGTCAGTCAGAGCTCAAGAGTTATCAGCATCATTTAATTAACTTTTTTTTTTTTTTGCAAAAACTAACATGTTGGAATAAAATATAAAAATGTAATCTCTGTGCAAACCCACCACTAATGATGGCCCCTGGCAAAGGCCTGAGCTGCACCCAGACAGGAATCAGGGCAGTCAACCTTCTTCTTTCCTTCCCTGAAGCCCCCTCCCTTAGCTGGAAGGGAAAGAGAGGTCAGGGGTTCCTTCCACAGTGGCCAGGAAACCTCAGAAATGGGGAGTACTTCTCTATTTGAGGCCGTAGTCTCTCTCCTCTTCTCCTTAATGCTGTTAAGATTCAGCTCCTTTTCTGTTGAACTTGACATGTATTTTCATTCTTTTTTTTTTAAGAATTTTTTTTTTTAACTTGGCTGTACCAGGTCTTGGTTATGGCAGGTGGGATCTTCTATCTTCACTGTGGCATGTGGTTATCTTTAGTTGAGGCATGTGGGATCTAGTTCCCTGACCAGGGATGGAACTCGAGCCCTCGGCATTAGGAGCTTGGAGTCTTAGCCACTGGAAAGTCCCCATGTTTTCACTTTTAAAAGAAAAAAGAAGCAAAACTTTCACTAGCTTTCTGAAAAAGAATGATCACTGGAATCTTTGGCTCTGATTATGAGAGGATGGCATCACCTGTGCGTTTCATTGATGAGTGTTACCTGTAAGGAAGAGTGCATGTTAGGCAGGGGCCACACACATGCATGTCAGATGGGGAGGAGACATGGAGCAGGGTGAGGAAATAGTTGAGACGCTCAGGGTCTCAACAGTGTTTGGCAAATGCAGTTGTCTGGGGCAGGGGCTCTCTCCCGGGGGCAGAGTCCCTCTCTCCCTGGTTCTGTGATGCACCAGTGGCAAGTAGGTGACACGGGTGTCACCAGGCTCCCTCCCACACCCAAGGCAGATATCCCAAATGACTTTAGATGGGCTTGAATGTGGCTTCAGATTCCTCCCCTCCTGCCCTCCCAGCAGCCAGTACCAGTGGATAGGTGTCGGCACCCAAGAGGTCACCTGTGTGCCATCCCTGCATTAGGCTGTTTCACCTGAGTCACATAAAGCCACACTGCCGGTCAGAGAATTTAAGCAGTCTTGTCTCGATTTTCCAGTGGCTGGGAAGAATCTAAAACTAGAGGAGCTTCCCAAATACAGTAAGTGTCCTACATATGAACCTTCAAGTTGCAAACTTTCAAAGATGCACACTGTACCCTGGTCCGTTCACCTAAGGCATACGTGAACTTGCAGCTTGCCCTCCATCTCCTACTGCTAATGATCCTTCAGCTCTGCTGTCTCCCACCTCTTCTCCCTTCTCCCTTCTTCCAAACTCTTCTTGCCTGCTCACTTAATGCCAGTCCCTGTAGACCAGCTGTTGAACGACTGTACTTTTCAAGGTACTGTACTGTAACATTAAGAATGGTTTCTTCATTTTTTGTGTTTGTTTTTTATGCTCAGTTGTGCAAACAGTATTAGAAACCTATTACAGTACAGTACTCTATACCAACTGTTAGTTGGGTACCAAGACTAACTTTGTTGGACTTTACTAAACAAATCGGACTTACAAACAAGCTCTTGGAAGGGAACTTACTTGTATGTAGAGGACTCATTTCTGTAATTGTACTAGGAGCTGTCAGCTAGAAGGGAAGCAAAAAAGAAAAAGACTGCCTTTGAGGGGGGCCCTTTATACAAGAAACGAAAATGTTATGTTTGCTTTATCATCAATTCTTCCGCTAACTGTTTGTTCTTTTTCCTTCTGTTTTCTTTCTATAAAGAAATAAAGAGTTTAAACATAGGTAAGATGAAGAACTCGTTCCCATATAATTTGATATGGTTCGTTTGCTTCCTTGTGTTTCCGTTTTGTTTTTGTGCTTTCTTGTGGAATGTTGTATATTTTTATATGCCAAATATAGTAACTTTTTTATGTGCTAATTGTGTGTTGTGGATATGATAAGCTTTAGCAATTATGAAATGCAGTCAAAAAAAGAACCAAATAAGCTGACAGTAATTAGAATTTCCGGAAGATGCAAGTGTGAGATAATGAACCCTCAGCGAACTTTTACCCCGACTGCTCATTGCGGTCCATAATTGGGCTAAACAGTTGAGGCAAACTTCTGGCTTTTGTAAATGCTGGACTGGGTTCACAAAAGCTTTAATGAACTGGAAACGGGTCAAAAACTCATTTTCAACTCATTAATGATTTTTTTCCCCTGAATGTATGGTCACTTAAAAAAAACAAGTTAATTGCCAATCTGCTGGTCAAAATGAATCCAACAGTCAGATGCACTGGGAATTTTCATAAAATTCAGTCACTTTTAAGTAGTATGAAGGGTGTGGACCAAGTACTTTTTGTCTAAATACCCTTTGTCATTCAGCCACTCTGAGGTTATCACTTAAAACCGAACTGGTACAGTTCATATCTACATGCATAGTGCTCTGAGGAGCTTCCTGTTCAAAGTTAGGAAAACTTCGGGTTGCACTAAAACATCAGAAAAGTGACCTTATTTTTACTTGGAAGAGGAGAAGAAAAAGTGCATTTTAATACTCGAGGGAATTCTTCTCCTCACTCCTTGAAATGAAATGTTGGCAGAAGGTTCTGCATCATGTTAGGTCAAAATCAAGAGTGGGACTTCCCAGGTGGCTCAGTGGTAAAGAATCCTCCTGCCAATGCAGGAGATGCAGAAGATGCAGGTTCGATCCCTGGGTTGGGAAGATCCCCTAGAGGAGGAAATGGCAACCCAGTCCAGTATTCTTGCCTGGGAAATCCCATGGACAGAGGAGCCTGGCCGGCTACAGTCCATAGGGTTGCAAAGAGTCGGACATGACTGAGTGACTGAGCAGACACACAGGCAGAGTAGAGTTAAGTTGTATAAGATCATCAAAGTCAGTGTAAAAGCCATACGTAGAAGTCCTCTGCCTCTCCATCTCAGGCACTGCCAAAATTGGCTAGTTATAGACACCCCAATTGGTCCAAATTTTTTAAAAAGCAGCAACACTCTGGAAGGACACCCCCTCAAATTTCCATACTCCATTTGACCTTCAGCATAGCCCCAGTGTGAAAGCATGGTTGCCCATCTACCTGAGCTCCTCTGTAAGCATCTCGATTGGAATGAGTATGAGACCTTGGGGGAAGAATGGGCTCCCAGTAGGAACTGACCCCATACCCTCAACTGGCTGCTCTTCTGCCAGAAACTTTGAAAAGCCTCCTTGAATTGGGCTCCCTAGGAAGTCCAGAATTAATTATCCTGTTCCTAAGATAGGCACAAACGTGCAATGCCCTGTTCTTCTGAGGATGGCACCAGCTCCTCCAAGGCCAGTAACAAAGTAACATCATCTAATTAAAAACCTGCATGAGTTTTTCCCTTTCTGCTCTTATTTGTTTTGCCTGTATAGATAGTCTCTTAAGACTTAATAGCCAAAAATAAATAATAAATAAAAGGAATAATGAAGGAAGGCAAGGACTCCAGGTAGCCTACTCTCTCAGACTCATCATCTAGGCTGGAATTTTAGAAAGCCCTTGACTTCTGGTTCAGTTATGGGTCTTAACAGCCACCTGAGGAGAAGCTGGAATTAAGATGATATCGATGCATAAACTGTTCCTTAAAAGAGCTTTCTAGTTCTTTTCTTACTTAAATCAGCAAAGAACCCAAGTGGTGGTGTTTTAATTAGTAATTTACCAGCTATTGTCTACAGGACAGATGTATCCAACACCTTCATCGCCCTCATCTTTGCCTCACCTTTTCCAGCTCCTCTCTTCCCATCATTCCAAACTACAGACGCAAAATGACTAGGAAAAAAAAATGACCTGTGCTCATTTAGACCTGTGGCACCAAAACCTAAGACAGAGAGACATCTGCCACCTGTATCCTAGGGACAGTGATGCTAATAACCCGTGTGGGAATAGCACGGGGACCCATTCTGTTGCAACCTCCACACTAGACACCCTAGAGAGGGACAAAAATGTAGGGCTTGAGTCAAAAGGGACATGAGTGATACTCTGATTCAACTTCTTCATTACCCCCAGTAAGGAATCTAGGACCCACTGTGGCCAAAAGTCTTCCTTAAGGTCCCCCGGCTGAGTTCAAGTTGAGTTTAGAGTTTCCTAAGTCTTAGTTCTGAGCCAAGTTTACAGATCTTACCCATAGGAGAGCTGAACGCACAGCAGAGAAAGAGATCCAGGTCTCTGAGGCTTCACGCTCTTCTGATACATCACCTCCACACTGAGGTACTTCTCTCCCAGTGTGACTTAGGGTCCTGGCAGCTTCTGGGGCACACCTGTGACCTCACTATTGGTTGGTGGTAGTTTAGTTGCTTAGTCGTGTCCAGCTCTTGTAACTCTATGGACTGTAGCCCGCCAACTCCTCTGACCATGGGATTTCCCAGGCAAGAATATTGGACTGGGTTGCCATTCCCTTTTCTGGGGCATCTTCCCCGCCCAGGGATCGAACCCACATCTCCTGCATTGCAGGTGGATTCTTTACCACTGAGCCACCAGGGAAACCCCCAGATCTCACTGTTACCCAATATTTGAAAACTACATCTCCTTCCTTTATAATTTAGATTCTGAACATGATCATCAGCAAGATATCACAGGTTGTCACACAAAATACCAATTTTGTTCGTGTCCACACTGAGAAACAGTAGAGAAGATCTGAGGTTGAGGACTTGAGATGGCTGCGGGGAGCTGCCCATCACAAAGTTAGGAAGACTCAAGGTTACCCCAGTCTTCATGGGCTAGTACCTTGGAGTCACTGAGGGAGCATAGATTAGAAAAGGACATTGTCTCATGGAAGTGTTCCTCAATCCCACTTGAGAACAGAGTAAACCCACAGGGGAAGTAAAGAAGACCAGTGCCCACAAAACACAAACACAAAAGCAGGATCAGAGTGGGATTTTTCACACTGGCTAAATGAAGCAGTGGTATTTTAGCATGATGGGAAGTGATGAATTCTCTGATAGCATGAGGAGCTTAAGCCCAAGCAGAAATAGCTCAGAGCCATGATATGTTAGAACACTAACTTACTAGATTAGATTCTTTCCAGTTCACTAAAGTATTGGGTTGGGCCAAAAATTGGGTCAGGTGTTTCCATATCATCTCATGGAAAAACCCAGCGACCTTTTTGGCCAACCCAGTAGACACCAGAGGCGGTTGGAGTCTCGCTGGGATGTTTGTCATCTCCCTGACCCAGGAGGCCAGTGCGTGGCGCCGTCTCACTCCTCTTTGTGCTTCTCCTCCTGAAGCAACAACCCGGCACACAAGTACTACCTGGCGGTGGACCCCGTGTCCGGCTCGCTCTTCGTGTCTGACACCAACAGTCGGCGGATCTACCGAGTCAAGTCTCTGAGTGGAGCCAAAGACCTGGCCGGGAACTCGGAAGTCGTGGCGGGGACAGGCGAGCAGTGCTTGCCCTTTGACGAAGCCCGCTGCGGGGACGGAGGCAAGGCTGTGGATGCCACCCTGATGAGCCCGCGAGGTAAAGGCCCAGCAACAAAGCCCCACCCCAGAGAGAGCTCCCCGAACACCCGGCTCCCTTCATGCTCAAAGTGAACTCAGCCCCAGCAGTCCCAAACCCAGCTTCTCCTAGAATCATTTAACTCTGATAGATGGCTTTGGTGGGTGGGTGAGTGTTGTTTAAGAAGAAGTATTTCTTTATCTGAAGTAAACTTCATCTCCCACATAGGCTACAAATGGAAAGTGCAGTCGCTTGCCCCTAGAGATTGCTGACTGCTGCGAGTCATAGAGAGTCAGAAGGAAATGTCTGCTGTGTGAGCCCGAAGGCCAGCTGTGTGGGCTGGAGACAGAACAGAGCCCAGTGCGGGGAGCCTTCAACCACTCCCAGCTGTTCCTGTTAGATAGCAGTGTATATAAAGTCCAAACAGTACCTGACATTTTGCAAATGCCCCATAATGGTAGCAATTAAGAATCAGTATAAGTTCCAAGGGACTGGGATTGGCAAGGAGGGGTTCTTGGCTCTGAGGGATCTCTATTTGAAAAGGACTAAAGATGCTGAAGGTTAAGGACCATCACTGAAAGGTCTGATCCTTGTTAGCATTTTTAGCTAAGCTGAAAGCACACAGCAGTGAAGATTAAAGACGGGGAGCCTTGGGCTTGGGCACTGGGGTGAAAATGCAGAAGAAATAAAGCTGCTGTCTGCCTCTTACCAAGGGAGTGCTAGAACCAGCATTCCCCCAGAATAGCAATGTGCCGACTGGAGTCACGGCTTAACTGGGAATACTTCCTGGAGGATATATTTTGAATTAGGAGTTTGTGACTGCAAGAGTCACTGTTTCTCAACCTTAGGTGGCAATCAGTTGTGAAGGGTATTCCAGTAATTTACTACCAATAATTTTTCAAGCAGTGACCTTGGGAAATAGCTCTTTTCTAAAAAAGAGCAGATGCAAAATGATCTCCCCATTCATTCATTCGCAGCCTTGGTTCATTTGCAGCCCAAGGTTCTTTCTTCACTTGCATGGTGAAATAGCCAATACCCCAGGAATTAACCAGATCGTAGCACAGCGCTCGGGAGAAAGGGTGTCGCCTTAAACGACTCTTGAGTGTGCTGTCCAGTCAGGTTCCTCATCCAAGAAAATAATGCCTAGCAGGGCATCCCCACTACCACCACCGCCCCAGCAGCTCTGTCCCTTGCCAAGAGACACACTCCTGCTGTTTGTCCCACTCAGGTATTGCAGTTGACAAGAATGGGCTCATGTACTTTGTCGACGCCACCATGATCCGCAAGGTCGACCAGAATGGAATCATCTCCACCTTGCTGGGCTCCAACGACCTCACCGCTGTCCGGCCCCTGAGCTGTGACTCCAGCATGGATGTGGCCCAGGTGGGATTCTCTCTCTCCTCTCATTTCCCATCACTGTGCCACACCTGATTCTGAGTCTGAACTTCTCACCTGGGTTCTCGTTGTGTTAGAAGTAGAGTGGGAGGAGATACAGATCCCAGGTTTGTCTGCAGAAGGTTTGAAATGAACTGGACAGCAAGATGGAATGGGACATGTGAGACAGGCATGAGAGAGAAATAGGAGAAAGGGAGAGGGGAATTCTGCTCAGAAGCGTGGAGCTGGTGACATGCTCCAGCCGTGGCAGATTATAGGGTAGGCGTTACTGTGTAATTACCTCTCTTCTCCATCATTATCGTGGGTTTGAGAACATACCATACGGTACTACATGTCAATCAGAACTTCCCTGTTAATCTGAAGCAATTGCACCCTCACTACATAAACCTTTACTTTGTGAAGTTGTAACTGAGCAGATCCCTCTGTGATATTCCCCCAAGTGATAGTCTTTTAGTCTGGGCTCTTACATTAGCAGAGAACAGAGGTTCACTCAAATGTACAACAGGAGTAAAAGGACTGTATACTTAAAACAACTTTATTGAAGTATAGTTGATTTACAGAAATGGGACTTGAATATAAGGGCCCTCAACCTGAGTCTGTGCTTACTCTTCCAAAAGGGTCTTTTCCAAAACCCTCAGTCAACCTAATTACTTCCAGCTCAAATTCCTCAACTAACTGACAACTGATTCCTAAGGTTTCCATTTCCGATTCTGCAGAGAAGGGAAGTGTTTTACGCAGTTTACTTTTTCAGGCAAACAGGCAGGTTGTAGTTCACTGGCCAGCCTGTGCATTGGCTGCCCTTGGGGCAGGGACCCCTTCTAGACTGCATGGTTCCTTGCTGTGAATTAGATCAAGCTGCCTCCTCTAAGTGAACATAGCCTCCTCAGGCCCATGGCTTGGTGAGCAGAGCCTGGACTACATTACAGTAGCCCTTGAGCTCTGAACTACCTGTCCAACTATGCGTGGTGAATCCAACCCTGGCCCAATCATCTGGGGCTGCAAAGAGCATTGTGGGTAGAACTGGTGACCTACTCTAGCCCCAGCAGGTGATGCCACAGAAGATATCTGTTCCACAGTCTCTTCTCCATCATGCCCAGCATGGACAGTGAGCAAGTGGTCCCATGATGGGCACTTCTACACTGTGTTAGGGGGAAAAAAAAAAAGTATTTTTCCCCCAGTTGCATAAAATCAATAGAAGTGCCCTGGCGCAGGTAAACACTGAGCATGTTAGAGGCTGTCCTTGAATTTGGTGCTGTATCATCCGTAGGTTCGCCTGGAGTGGCCAACAGATCTTGCTGTCAACCCCATGGACAACTCCCTGTATGTTCTGGAGAACAACGTCATCCTTCGCATCACCGAGAACCATCAAGTCAGCATCATCGCGGGACGCCCCATGCACTGCCAGGTTCCTGGCATTGACTACTCGCTTAGCAAACTAGCCATTCACTCTGCCCTGGAGTCAGCCAGCGCCATTGCCATCTCTCACACTGGGGTCCTCTACATCACCGAGACGGATGAGAAGAAGATTAACCGACTACGCCAGGTAACAACCAATGGGGAGATCTGCCTGTTAGCAGGCGCAGCCTCTGACTGTGACTGCAAAAACGATGTCAATTGCAACTGCTACTCAGGAGACGATGCCTACGCGACTGACGCCATCTTGAATTCCCCATCATCCTTAGCTGTAGCTCCTGACGGTACCATCTACATCGCGGACCTTGGGAATATTCGGATCAGGGCAGTCAGCAAGAACAAGCCCGTTCTGAATGCTTTTAACCAGTATGAGGCTGCCTCCCCTGGGGAACAGGAGTTGTACGTCTTCAACGCCGAGGGTATCCACCAGTACACCGTGAGCCTGGTGACGGGGGAGTACTTGTACAACTTCACGTACAGTGCTGACAATGATGTCACTGAGCTGATTGACAACAACGGAAATTCCCTGAAGATCCGTCGGGACAGCAGTGGCACGCCCCGCCATCTGCTCATGCCCGACAACCAGATCATCACCCTCACAGTGGGCACCAACGGAGGTCTCAAAGTCGTGTCCACGCAGAACTTGGAGCTTGGCCTCATGACCTATGATGGGAACACTGGCCTCCTAGCCACCAAGAGTGATGAAACAGGATGGACAACATTCTATGAGTAAGTCGACTTGTAAAGTAGTTCCTCAGAGCACTTTCCCTACTACCCTCGCTGGCATCAGGATCAAGTGTTGGTGTGGCTTTTAGAATCATTTAGTCATGTTGTCTTCCTGACTTTAATGCTTCGGGGTAGTCCTGTCCCCTCTGCCTGACTCGTAAGTGATTTGCATTATTGGGTGTCTGATATCGAACGTCCTCCCTACAAGAGTTGGGAATTCCTGTTGTCTGCTTGCCGTTCCAGTTTCAGGATATTGGAAACGCACAGCGCCTGAGAGATCAAGTGTTGATTAACTCTGCTGATTATTCATGTTTGCCGTGGGTGCGGAAATTAGAAACTAAAAGGCATGGTCCTGGTGGGGCTCCTGTAATTTGCCGATAGGTCCAGCAACACACTTGATTGCACAGACAGGTAGATAAACTCTGAATTTCCTCTTTAGCAGAAGCAGATCAATACAGATAAAGTGCTAGGTATATTAAAAGATGTGAGAGCTGGTCATATTTCCCCTAACAATTATCTCATACTTGATAGTCCTGCTGTTTGTTTTACCAAAAAGCTCTTTTCCCTCACTCCTGCAGGCAGTTCTTGGTCACCTGCCTGCTGCTCCAGGTATTAACCAGTGGGATGCCAGTGGGAGGAGGTTGCTAAGGCATGATTGCTAAGGTTGCTCCTTGGCTGGCTGAGACAGGGATGGCATGGGTAAGGATCTGGCTGTCCTTGATGGTGAAGGATCTGGTTAACCACTGTGTAATTTGGAGTCATTGCTTTCTGTCTGTGTGATGCTGCTAGCTGAGAATTTAGTATGTTGGCCAGGTGTTGTCACGGAAGGAAAGGACAGGAGAAAGAACAGAAGACTTCGTTGATGATCAGTCTTAAATTCAGGCATGTTCACTTTCTGTTTGCATTCCAAAGGCTTTAAGAGAATGTAAAGGAAGCTTCTGCCATCTGCTGGAAGTAGGTTGCATTGCCATCTTCCTTTGGGCAAAGCTGTCTTTCTCAGACTTCCGAAGCAGCCTGACATCCTTCAGGGCACTGGGACTGGACCACACTTTACCAGGTGACTCTGTCCCTGGAGGTGCCATCTGAGTGTCATCTTTGGCTCTCACACAAAGTTAAGCTAAAGCTGCGCTGTAATCCAGATGCCTCTTAGATTCTCAACTTCTCTTCTCACTTGCACCTGAAGATCCAACACATTTCAGAGAGAATTGGTGTCACTCTCAGGAGGCCAGTCTGAAGTGGGCCAGGTATAAGAGGCTGGAGTGACAGAGTTCAGGCTGAGGTGCATCCTGAGACAGGAACTCTTAAGTAGAAGAGTAGTTTCCAGAAGGGGCGCCGAACTAAATGAAAACATGGTCACTTTTTTTCCCCCTCATGATTGTTCAGAAGTTACACAGAAGAGAGAATTTTTTTCTCTCTTGATATGAAGAGTTGCTTTTCTTCCATAAAGTCGGCAAAAGATCATACATTCTCCATTGTAGGAGTTCAATGCATATGGTTTTCTTAGCCTCCTAAAAAAGATGGTAGCTTCTGTTTAGTGGTATTTTTTTTTTCACACATTGTCAGCAAATTGGTTGTGTAATAGTCAGACACAAATTCGACTTCCTGTTGAGATGGTCACCTTAGTGAAAACTTTAGAGAAAGGAGTCAACAAAGTCATGAACAAAACCCCACAGACGCCTGGATTCAGTTTAAAGAGTCAGAATTAAAGCATGTAGTTTTCCCATCTGATCTCTACATAATATTTCACTTTGAAAACTTTTTAAAACATTTATTTACTTGGCTACCCTGGGTCTGAGTTGCAGCACTCAGGATCTCTTAGGTGCGGCACATGGGATCTAGTTTCTGGACTGGGGGTCTAATCCCAGCCCCCTGAATTGGAAGCATGGAGTCTTAGCCACTGGACCAATACTCCACTTTGAATTCATCCTGCTCTCTCCTCACCCCCTGTACTCCTGCCACTCTCTCTCCTGCCAGGGCAGAGCCTGCCTTACCAGACCTGGGGCCCAGAGGACCGGCCCTCCAGAAGGGGGGAGTCTTCCCGGGTGGTGCTAGCGGTCAAGAATGCGCCTGCCAATGCAAGAAACATAAGAGACACAGCTTGGATCCCTGGGTCAGGAAGATCCGCTGGAGGAAGAAATGGGAACCCACTCCAGTATTCTTGCCTGGGAAATCCCATGGACAGAAGAGCCTGGTGGGCTGCCGTCCATGGGGTCACAAAAAGTCAGCCATGACTGAAGCAACGTAGCCTATATATATATATAAAGTATTTATTAAAATTTTAATAAAATATATTTATATAGTATATAAAATACATTTATTATATAATATAAAATAATACTTTAGTACTGTAATATTTAATTTTAAATACTTTTAGCATTACTAAATATAAACTAAAATAAAGTAATATAAAGGGCTATTCTAGTCCTGATCAACTCCTCCCAACAAAGCAACAGAGGAAGGACTGAATATCAGCTCTGAGGGAGGGAGGGACGTTACATTCCAGGGAGCAGGGTTCAAGAGTTACTTTCTAGAATCAGCCAGCATTGCTACTCGAGGAGCCTGGAGTGGGTCCCTTTAAGGGGCTACCTTTATCCCCGCTCCCCTTTGAGTTGGGAAGTGCCCCGTGGAGAGCTGGGCAGGGATGAAGCCAACATGGGAATGCCCTCTGGACTGCTGTTGTGTCTGCTAAGTTCTCAGAATGGGCGCGAGCGGTCTGTTATCGCTGAAGGGCACAGGGCTACTGAAAAGGACAACCAGCTCTACACGTGCTCTCTCTCTCTCTCCTCCTTACCGCTTGCCACCACATGACATACTCTGTATTGTGAGCTTTATTTTGACCCTCTGCATCTAGTTTACACACATCACGAGGTCAAGGATTTTCATCCATTTTGTTCCTAGATGGGTCCCCGGATCCTTGAACAGTGCCTGGCACCTACGAGGAACTCAGTGAGTAGGTGCTGAATGAAGGAGTCAGATGCAGCCTCCAGCCCCACCTGAGACAAGGAAGGCAGAGCTGGTTCCACTGGGTGGCCATGAGGCCCCATTACTGGAACTCACAGCTCCTTGCCAGTGTCTCCAGGCTTCTTTGCAGAGAGACCTGAATCTTAGACATTTACTCCAGGGGTATCAAAAGCTGAATCTTCTTTGAAAGTTAAAGAAAACCTGCTTTTCTCCTGGTGGTCACTGAGATTCTGGTCTCAGCCTTAATTCTCTGTTCCCCAAAAGTAGAAGCTCCGGTTCCTACTGTTTCTCTCACAGCAAAGCACAGCAATCTACACACTGTAGGTGTCCAGGTAATATAGTGGATTGGAATTAAATCATTGCCTGGGACTCGTGGAATACACTGCTCACACTGTCCCTACTTGGCAGCAAGAGTTGGAACACTGTCTGAGTTCTCCACTAAGCACCCCACATCAAACCACTTAGAACTGTTTTTTATTTTCTTATTTATTGAGGTAAAATTAATGTGTAACATTGTATTAGTTTCAGGGATACAACATAATGATTCTGTATATGTTGTGAAATGACCACAATGCATTTAATTAACATGTCACCATATAGTTACAAGAACCTCTTATGATAAGAACTTTCAGGTTCTACTCTCTCAGCAATAGCAACTTTCAAATATGTAATACGGTATTATTAATTACAGTTACCATGCTATATATTACTTCCCCATGACTTATTTTACAACCGAAAATCTGTACCTTTTGTAAGTTTATTTTATTGAAGTATAGTTGATTTACTGGAGATGGAAATGGCAACCCACTCCAGTATTCTTGCCTAGAGAATCCTGTGGACAGAGGAGCCTGGTGGGCTGCTGCCCACGGGGTCGCACAGAGTCGGCCACGACTGAAGCGCCTTAGCATGCATGCACGCATAGTTGGTTTACAATGTTTCATTAATTTCTGCTGTATAGCAAAGTGATTCAGTTAATTCTTTTTCATATTCTTTTCCATTATGCTTCATTATAGGAGACTGAATATAGTTCCCTGTGCTATACAATAGGACCTTGTAATGTATCCCTAACAGTTTGCATGTGCTAATCCCAAACTCCCAATCCATCCCTCCCCAAGCCCGCCTTTCTCTTGGGAACCACGAGTGTATTCTCTCTGTATGTAAGTCTGATTCTGTTTCATGGATAAGTCCATTTGTGTCGTATTTTAGATTTCACACATGAGTGGTGCTGTGTGGCATTTGTCTCTCTCCCTCTGGCTTACTTCACTTAGTATGGTAATCTCTAGGTCCGCTGATGTTGCTGCAGATGGCGTTGGTTCGTTCTTTTCCTGGCTGGCTGAGTAGTATTCCATTGTGTGTGTGTACCACGTCTTTCTCGCTCCTCTGTCGATGGATATTGAGGCTGTCTCCATGTCTCGGTTGTTGTAAACAGTGCTGCTGGGAACACTGGGGTGCATGTTGTCCAGGTATATGCCCAGGAGTGGGATTGTAGATCATACGGCGACTCTCCTTTTAGTTTTTTGAGGAACTTCCATACTGCTTTCCATAGTGGCTGCACCAACTTATATTCCCACAACAGTGCGGGAGCTTTCCCTTTTCTCCGCATCCTCCCCAGTGTTTACTTGTGGACTTTTTGCTGGTGGTTCTTCTGACCCAAACTCCCATTGTAGGTTTTGATTTGTATGTCTCTAGCAATCAGCGAAGTTGAGCATCTGTTTATGTGCCTCTTGGCCATCTGTATGTCTTCTTGGAAGAGATGTCTTTTTAGGTCCTCTGCCCATTTTTTTGATTGAGTTGTTTGCTTTTTTGTGACTGAGTTGTGTGAGCTGTTTGTATATTTTGCTAATTAAGCCCTTCTTGGTCACATTGTTTGCAAATATTTCTCCCAGTCTGTAGGTCTGTTGTTTTGTTTATGGTTCCCTTTGCTGTGCAAAAACCTGTGAGTGTGATTAGGTCCCGTTTGTTTATTTTTTATTTCTATTGCCTTGGGAGACTGGAAATGATGTACCTTTTGACCCCCCTCATCTACCCCTCACTTCTAGCGACCACCAATCAGTTCTCTGTGTCTATAGGTTTGGTTTTTTGTGGGGTTTTGTTTTTGTTTTTGAGACCTACATGTAGGGGATTTGTCTCTCTGTCTGAATTATTTCACTTAACATCATGCCCTCAAAGTCCACGTGTGTTGTCACAAATGGCATGATTTCATTCTTTTTATGGCTGAATAATGTTCTGTTTATAGCATAGCTTTTTTTTTTGATTCATCTTGCAGATGGACCCCTTAATCCATATCTTGACTGTGGTACATAATGCTGCAGTGAATATGAGTGCATAAATATTTTCAAATTAGCGTGTTTGTGCTCCTCAGATTCCACCCAGAAGTGGAGCCGTTGGATCACAGGATAATTCTACTCTGTGAAAAATCCCCATACTGTTTTCTATAGTGATTGCACCAATTTACATTCTCAACAACCATGTAGGAGGTTCCCTTTCCTCCAGATCACCACCAACATGGTTTGTGTTGTTTTTTCATAAGAGCCATTCTAACTATTGTGAGGCAATATTTCAGTATGGTTTTGATTTGCAGTTCCCTAATGATTAACGATGCTGAGCATCTTCTCATGTACCTGATGGCCCATCTGTATATCCTCTCATTTGTTAGTCAAATTGTTCATGTTTTTGGCTATTGGGTTGTATAAATTCTTTCTATATTTGGATATTTTCTCTTGTCAGATTTGCAAATATTCTCTCTCACTCAGTACATTGCTGTATTTTGTGGATGGTTTGCCTTGCTGTGCAAAAGCTCTTTGGTTTGAAATAATCCCACTTGTTGGTTTGTGCTTTTATGACCTTTGCTTTTGTGTCAAGTGCAAAAAACAAAACAAAACACCACAACACTAATGTCATGGAGCTTAGCGCCTCTATTTACTTCTAGGACTTGTGGTTTCAGGTCTTATATTCAGGTTTTCATTCCATTTGAGTCAGTTTCGTGAGTGGCAGAGGACAGTGTTTCATTCCTTCTCAGGTGACTGTCCAGCTTTCCCAACACCACTCGCTGAAGAGACTGTTCTTCCCCCACTGTATGTTCTCAGCTCCTCTGTCATAAACTGGCCATGTATGTGTGGGTTTTGATTTGCAGTTCCCTAGTGATTTCTTGCCTGGAGAATCCCAGGGACGGGGGAGCCTGGTGGGCTGCCGTCTATGGGGTTGCAGAGAGTCGGACACGACTGAAGCGACTTAGCAGCAGCAGTGATTTCTCAAGATCACTTTGGCTATTTGGGGATCGTGGTTCTGTACAAATTTTAGGGTATTTGTTCTATTGCTATGAAGAATACTGTTAGAATTTTGACAGAGATTGCACTGAGACAGTAACTTGCTTTGGACAGCATGGATAATTTATCAATATTATTTATTCCAATCCATAAGCATATACTATCTTTTATTTGTATATTCTTTGATTTCTTACATCAGTGTCATAACTTTCAATGTACAGGTTTTTTACCTCCTTGGTTAAATATATTCCTAGGTATTTTTTTCTTCTTTGGTATAACTATAAATGGTTTTTAAAATTTTCTTTCTGGTACTTAGTTTATAGAAGCACAATGGATTTTATATATTTGTATCCTTCAACTTTACTGAACTTATTTCTGACAGTTTTTTGGGGTGAAGTTTTTAGGGTTTTATATACATATATAGAATATGTTATTTACAAATAATACCTTTTTTCCTTGGGCTAATTGCTCTGGATAAGACTTCCAATATTATGTTGAATAAAGTGGCATTCTTTGTCTTGTTCCTGATCTTAGAGTAAAAATGGTCAGATTTTACCACTGTGTCTGAGGTTAGCTATGGTCTGTCTTTTCATCTTGAGACATGTTCCCTCTATGTCCACTGCGTTGAGGGTTTTCTTGTCAATTTTGTCAATGTTTTTCTGCATCTATTGAGACGATAATATGGTATTTCACATGGAATGATTTGCTGATGTGAACCATCTTTGCAGTCCCTAGAATAACTCCCACTTGATCATGGTGTCTGAGCCTCTTACTGTACTGTTGAATTATTTGATTTGCTAATATTTTGTTGAGGATGCTTGCATTTATGTTTAGAGACACTGAATTGTAATTTTGTTTTCTGGCAGTGTCCATGTATATGGCTTTGGTATCAGGGTAATGCCAGCGTTATAAAATGACTTTGGTGTTATTCCTTCCTGTTTATTTTTTGGAAGAGTTTGAAAAGGACTGGTATTAATTCTTCTTTGCATATTCAGTAGAACTGACCAGGAAGCCAGCCAGGTGATCCTGGACTTCTGTTTGGTGGGAGGCTTTGATTCATGAGTCAGTCTCCTTCCTCCTCATTGGTCTATTCAGATTTTCTTGTTCATTCATTAGTCCTGTACTTTGTGGAGCCCAAATTAAAGAGCATAAAGGAGCTGTTCTCACTAACTTGGGAAAGCATAATTAGTATGCTGTTAGGTAAATGGGTGGGTAGTAGAAAGCATCACCATTTCCCAGGGCAGGTGGGCGTGCTGCACCACCCGGCCACCCCTCCTTCCCCCTCTCTCCTTTTCTAGCTCCATGAGTCTATCCATTGTGGGGTTCTGAGTTTTGAGGAAGTCTTCAGCCCCAGGAACTGCTTCTCATCAGTGTATCTCTTCTCCAGCTATGACCACGAGGGCCGCCTCACCAACGTGACACGCCCCACGGGGGTGGTGACCAGCCTACACCGGGAAATGGAGAAGTCCATCACTATCGACATTGAGAACTCCAACCGTGATGACGATGTCACCGTCATTACCAACCTGTCTTCGGTGGAGGCCTCCTACACAGTGGTACAAGGTAAGTCCCTCACTCATCACCATCCTACCCACACCCTCACCCTTGACGCAGCCAAGGCCAGAGGCAGGTGTGAGTTACCAAGCCTGGGAGGACTTCCTAGCACCCCTCAGCTTGCAGTTTTAGCCCATAGCAAACTAACTCTATAAGACATCCACGTTATAGAAAAGGATTGAATCAGATGCAGGAGAATGTCCTTTTCCATTCCCACCTCTCTGTCACCAGCACTCCCTACTCACCCAACAAACACAGCTACCTCCTCAAAGGTGGTTTTAGTCTCATTCTGTCTACTAAACATTTGTGTGATGAGTCCGTTGTCCTCAAGTCACAGAGCCCTTTAGCAGTCTCTTGCCCAGACCGTAAAGGTCTCTGACCAGCTTGTAGTTTCTCTTGCTGTTCAACATGACGCACACTCCAGGACAAGCACGGGGCCTGGCAAGAAAAGGAATTGTGCAGATTAATTTTTCTTTTAATTAAGATAGACTGTCGGTGGGCTAGCCCGTTGTCAGAAGATAAAAGTGTCCCATGGCAGATAAATGGTGACATTTCTGGACTATTATCCCATGACAGAGCCTGTTTCTATGACTCTATTTCTTCTCTGCCAGATGATTAATGATGTAGATTTTTGTCTTTCTGCGTGATGGCTGCAGTCGCAGGAGTGACAGGTCCCCACTTGCTTGCTACCCCCAAAAGTTAGCATCTCGGAGGCCAGCCCAGCTGGACTCTGCCCAAATAATCAGGAAGCAACTTATCCATAAGAAGAGTCTCAGAGTCACATTTCCTACCTGGAACTTTTTGATAAGGGAAAAGGTCAGAAGTCTGATGGACGAGTGTAGATTCCATTTGGGCAGATAAACACACATTATCAGCACCCACTGGCTCAGTCTCTCTCTTGCTATTTGAGGCTCCTCAGATTTGTCTCGTGTGGAGGTGGCATCATGGTAGAGTCAGCAGCAAGGAGATGAGGGGCAGGAAGGCTGCTGCTTCTTGAAGAATCTTAGACTTGATTTGCAGTGGATCTGACCCATGGTAAACCATCAGCCTCAGGTTAGATGGTAGGGGAAAGGAAACAAAATTAAATCTGTTTTCATTTATTTTTTTCCATTTCAGCTAAAATATATATGTTAAAGATCAGGGATTTGATTGACATGAATTGTGTAGGCAAGATACATCTTTAAATGTACTACTATTAATAGTCTTCAGTGAGTAGAAGAAAAATATCACAGCATAATTATTTCTAGAATGCCACATATTAATAATGTTTTTCTTTCCACGGATCAGTAGCATCTCTGCTACTCACCTTAACATTGCACGTGTGCTAATTGAAGGCAGCCTTAGACTGACAGCTGCAAAGTACCATGGAAACCTACAAAAATAGGGGTTCCGTTCTCTCATGACTAGCAGCATGGATAATTTATTTCCCTCTCCCTGCCCCCACTTCCATTTCTCCAGATCAAGTGCGGAACAGCTACCAGCTCTGCAACAACGGGACCCTGCGGGTGATGTACGCCAATGGGATGGGCGTGAGCTTCCACAGTGAGCCCCACGTGCTTGCGGGCACCATCACCCCCACCATCGGGCGCTGCAATATCTCCCTGCCCATGGAGAATGGCCTCAACTCCATTGAGTGGCGCCTAAGAAAGGAACAGATTAAAGGCAAAGTTACCATCTTTGGCAGGAAGCTCCGGGTAAGTCGTCCCACCCAACTTGTCCCCACAAAGTGGCAGGGTACACCCCCTTTCCTCAGGAGCTGAGGCCCTCTCCCAAGCCTCCATGGCTCCTTTCTTCCCTGGAAGAAACACGTGAGTCGCATCCCTCGGGGACTTAGGTCTCAGGGAGAATGTTCTGCATTTTCTAGGATGGGAAAGGTGGGGATTTACCTTCAGCTGAAAGTAGAGATTCCCTTTGGTGTTCTTTTCACACTTGCCATTTTCTCTGTCACCTTTCACTGTTTGGCCAACTTAACAAATGAGCTGGTGCCTATGCCCTACTGTGTGCTTTGCTAAATAAGTTTTATAACACACTCTCTAGGCGCAAGGAGTTGACAGTCTGGTAGAACAGATGAACTCAGGATAATCCAGTGGGTTGAGCGAGAAGCTGGAGGAGCATCCAGGGCTTGGTGGGATCACCGAGGAGGAGCTCTTATCCACCCTGCAGGCATCAGGGAAGGCTTCCTAAGAGGAAGTAACAAGCAAGCTGCAGCAAGAAGTTTTAACCAACTCTAGCTTCCGCAGACTAGGTAACTCACCACAAGTTACAGCTTTTAAAACCAATATATAACATTCATGGAGGACTTTTATGATGCAAACACGACATTAAATGCTTTGCTTATATTATCTTACTTTCCAATGGAGGTAGGTATTCTTTCCATTTTTCAGATGAGAAAACATGGGCTCTGGGGAGCTAAGTAACCAATTCCAGGGTACAATGGTTTGAAAATGCCAAGGACAGAACTCAGCCCCAGTTCTCTCTTTCTGTCTCACGTGCTAGGATTCTTAGCCAATAGGCTTCACAACTCCTGATTCCATCAACAGTCATCCAGATAGCCTGGGTCCTGCTCTGGTCATTTACATGGCGTGAAGAGGGACGGGTTCTTACCTTCATGCTCACTGGGAACATCTTTGGGATCTCAGTCTTTGTCAAATTCAACACCTATGTATTGAACACCTAACGAGGAGCCAGGCACTGTGGACACACTGGAGCTATACCGCACAAGATCCCTGCCCTCTTACAGCTTACAGCCAGCAGGTGAGGCAGCAGACAGTAAACCAACTAACAGATAAAACATCATTGTAGATCGAGATACTCACAAGGAAGATGGTACACAATGTGATGCTGCAGGGCTTCACAAATGCTTTGGAATTCCTGAGCTCAGAAGGCTCACCCACAAAAAAACCTGGGTCATAACTGCTACTGTGTTATTGGCTTGAAATCCAGCCAGCCCAGGTGACTCCCTGCAGAACAGGCCACTCCGTGTTAAGATTCTACCTTTGTTTACTTGGAGTTTAATTCTCCACATTAGGTTATCAGCAGTCGCCCATGTTTCTCTTCCTCTGCTGGTATCTGTAGAGTTGCAAGCTGCAGTATCTTCCTAAAGACAAAAATGAAATGAGATTAGTAACTAAATCCTTAATGACTGGATTTCAGGGCTGTATAATTGATTTTTGATACACTGCACTGTAGAAGTTGATTAGGAGTAGTAATCATGCCTTTTCTCTGATAAGTCAGTGATGCATTTTGACTGAGTTTTTGAAATAAAGATAAATGCAGCCCTCAAATAAAATGGCCATAATCCCAACTCTGAATATTAAAAGTCTCGTAATAATGGTACTCGTGGTAATTAGCAGAAGTTAGGCACGCAAGTCTTATAACTGAATTTCTGCCAGGGTTAGATTTGCTGGCATCATGTTTATGCAAATCGAAACACAGCTTTATCTATCAACACCTCAACATTTAATTGTCTGGTGTTAGTTCCTGTAACAATAATCACATATCCATTTAGCTCTCTTAAATGAAAATCACTATGAGATTATAACAGGTTGAGTGGACTGAAAATGTAATTTGAAAATGAGGGAGAAAGCCTGGAATTTATTTGCATCTCATTTATTTTAATTCAATTCATAAATTGTTTAGTGAATGAAATAAAAGCAACTCCTGGAAATTGCTGGGGAGCCGTTGGGAGAAGGTAGAGGAGGAAGGTGGAGTGGCAAGTGCGAGTCACGTGATGTTGTGAGCTGTCAACGAGGCCAGGATGTCAAGAAGGGGGAACGCCACTGTATCAGTCGGGGGAGGATGAGCTATGATCGGTTAACAAATGGGCACAGATAAGCCCTGAAAGTGGGGGCTTAATGAACATGGCTAGATGTGGCAGGCATCACTGCCATTCCCCCTGGTGAGAACACAGTGGGGTGACTTCAACTTAACTGCAAGGAAGCCTAGGAAATGGTGTCTTTATACAAGCCTAAGAAGAAAATGAAAGGAGATTTGGTGACCACATAGCAGGGTCCCTGCCCTCCAGCTCAGGGCTGAGAGATGCTTCACAGAAGAGTTGGAATCACTTCTACAGAGCAGGAGGAATTAGCCAGGCAAAGATTATCAGCAAGGGGTGATCAAAGCGTCGCTTGTGAAAAGGCAAAGAGGTTTCTGCCCCCACCCCCCCTCAAAAAAAGGAATGGCATTTCAGAAAACTCACTCAGTGTGGCTGGAGAGAAAGGTCTGTGTTATACTGTGAGACAGGGTGAGTTGGTCAGGGTTAGGATGGGAAGGGAATGAAGGGCATATTTTGCTAGGGTGGGGGTGCTGCTGCTCCAGGGTTTGGTTGGCAGAGTGACGTGTTGGGATTTGTCGTGTTAGAAAGACCTCTCAGGCTTCCTTGGGTACAGAGGAAGATAAATCAGATGGGGGCAGGATAGGAGGAGGGGGTAATTCGAACAAGAAACAAAATCCCTAGCAGAGAAGACAGAGGGAGACCTGAGCGCTACTTAGCACACACAGTTAATGGGATTTGGCAGCTAGCAGGGTGGCTACATCAGGCTCACCTTTAAGGGGCCGTTTGCGTGATCAGGTAGACTGGGAAGCCAAGGAGTCCTCCAGACTTTAAGGACTAGCCTGCCAGGCTCTGTTGTGGGACAGAGGCTGGGACCTGAACCCTGAGACAGAGATGTGCGATTCCGGCAGCCCCAGCCCTGCCTCTTGGAGAGGGAAGAAACTGAATGAACTGTCACGTGCTACCACCAAACCAGCACCATTCCATCGTTGCTCCCCACCCCCGTGGATCTGTTTGCATTGACGCAAACAGCCTGACCTTTCCCAGGGGCTGGCCCACTCCTGAGAGTCTGGCCAGTTGAGCAGTGAGGGCCAAAGGCTCTGAGCATCCCTGGAGTTCAGAACCCCCAGAATGGTCCCCAGTGAAAGTCTAACCCACCTAGGTACCTGCTTCTTCCAGCTTTCCAGCCAAGGGCATCTCTCAGGGGAGGGATGCACCAGCAGCCCTTACCTAAAGGTTGAAGTTAAAATGGTGGCTGGATGGACCATGGCCATTCCCTTCCACCAAAAGCTTTATGGCTTTTTTCCTTGGGCCAAATCTCGAGCAGTTGTCGCTGCCTAGACTCACAGTGGAGAAGACTTTTCCTTCTGCCTCCCAAGGATTGCTCCAGGAATCTCTTTTGAAAACTTCCTCCTGCCTCCAGCCCTCACCACCCATCACTCTTCCCTGTTTCCTCTGACCTTCTCACAAAGCTATTACATCAGGGTACCTTGTAAGCTCTGTGGGCATGAGGACCATCTCACGGCTATATCCCTGATGACATGTGATGGGCATGTAGGCAGTGGGTGATGAAGATATGATGACCACGCCCCCTTAAAAGGCTCCTCCGTGGAATGTGCATAGTCCATAAATGCGTCTGTCAGGAATCTTTCCACTGCAAGAAACAGGACGTGTACTCAAATGAGCTGTTAAAAAGGGCATGCATTGTGCGTGGCCTTGCTTCTCCCCACCAGTGACTTCACCAGCTCAAACGATATCATCACGTTGACATCTTTCTCCCGGACCCCTTCCATCTCTTATCAGTGTTTCCCTTGATACTTAGGCTCATTTACCCCTACCTTCAACTGGTGATCTCTTCACACTGGGGAGGTCAGGCAGGCTTGGCTAAAGATGACTCCAGGCTGCTATTAGCTCAGCTAAGTGACCCAGAGGGACGAGAAAGGGATCTGTTACAGAATTAAAAGCCAAAATCCCTTTGAAGCCCTCTGAAGGGCCTGCCACAGCTGGAATGGCAGTCACAGCCCTGGGCCAGTCCCACTGCTCCGGGAGGGGGCGGGGGGGGTCTGTACACGGCTGGGTCACGTGTACCACATGACGGATGGCTCAGGAAAAACTTCTAGATGGGGAAACCTCAAAGAAAGGGGGCGCTGCGCCCAAAGAAGGAAGACATGGTTACATCACACTCACACACCCCCTGTCTAGTCTTCCTCGTCCATCCTTCCAAAGCCTAATCATAAAACACACTTCTGGTCCCGAGGACTTGTTCATGCTTTAATGCCTCTCCCCTCCAGCAAGACTTCTTTCTATACTTTTGGAAGAGAGAACTGAAACCAACTCCTCCTGTTACGATTTAAAACTTCTGCTCTTTGCTAAGACAGGCTTACTGCATGATTCTCTCTGATAAGGAAGGCATATAACCACCCTCTAGGATATCTCCTCCTGATTATGATTTACACAGAGATTGCAAAAGCACGACACAGCTACATGTGTAGGTAGCAGAACAAAAGGAAAATTGCTGCCAAGATAATCTTCCATCATGATATTGGTATTAGTGTTATTAGTATTCCCAGAAGGAGTGGGAGTTAGTAATTTTGTTTTGGTTTCTGTATAATTAGTGTGACATTGCAATTACACGTTGGCTTGTGTTACTTTTACTTTTGTGGCAAATGACAGTGACACGGGAACAAGGTGGGAGGCAGATGTGCATGTGTGCCTGTGAACACACACACGTGAACTCAGTTGCGCATGGGTCCCACTCTGGTAGGTCTGCTCACCTACAGTGTCATCACAAAAGCCTGAGCTTTATCCGCCCTTCCTGCCCCAGTGCATTCACTTTGCACCAACCCATGTTTTCTCCCCCACCCCCCCCCCCGCCAAGCACCTATTATGTTCCTGGCACTGTATTAGGCACTAAGGATATATTAGTGAACAGACAAGACACTCAGTTCTGAGCAGAGCTTGTACAGACAGAACTTGCTACAAACATTACATTAGCTTAAATAATATATAATTAGAAGGATAAGCCTCTGCAAATATATTCAATAATATATCCCCAAACAAGCATTACTTTTGGATTACTTGCTATTTTGATTGCTGTGATAGAAAAGTAAAAATACCCTCATGGAGCTTATACTGTAGCAAGGGGAAAACAGACAGTAATCAAATTAACTACAAATAATGTAAAGAAATGGTGATGGATGCTGTGAGAGAACATGGTTGAGATAACAGGGCATATCTGATTGAGGTTAAGGCCACACAAAGAAAATGGCATTTGGGGTAAGAAATGAATGAAGAGTAGGAATTTTCCAGTAATGGAATGGGAAGAAAGCCTTCTGGGTTAAGCTACCAGCACATCCAAAGGCCCTGAGGCAGAAAAGACTGTTGCTTGTTATCTGAGCAGAAGATGAGGCAGAAGGGCTAGAGCAAATTAGCTGGGGGTGGTGAGGTCAAGGGATTGGGACCTTATTGTGCTGGTAAGGATCTTGGAAGGGCTTCCCAGGTGACTCAGTGGTAAGGAATCCACCTGCCAAGCAGGAGACGCGGGTTTGATCCTAGAGTCGGAAAGGTCCCCTGGAGGAGGAAATGGCAACCCGCTTCAGTATTCTTGACTGGGAAGTCCCATGGACAGAGGAGCCTGGTGGACTACAGTCTATGGGCGTCACAAAAGAGTTGGACATGACTTAGTGACTATAGAAATATAGAAGTCCCCACCAGACGTACCCATTGTTGAATGCAAAGGAGCATTCATCCATAGGCTGCACCGTCTTCCTTTCTTCTTAGAGGCTAAAGAGACGTACAGCATACTTGACATCCAGAAGTTCAGGTTGAAGGATGACAAGTACAAGCCCCATTCAGGTCATCTAGGCTGAACCTCCACATCAGACACCTCTCCTCTCTGCCACATGCCTCCCCAGGGACCACCTGCCTCCACCAGGATACCCGAAGCATCAGGAGTGAAGTTCTCTGACACCTGCGCGGGGCCCCTGCTAACCACCCAAGCTCTCACTTCCTGACCACCCCATCTGGAATATTCTCCCTAACCCACCTCCTGCCCTCACCTGTTGAACTCTCATACTTTGGGACCCCGACCCCACCGCCGAGGCAGCACTTTCTCTGGGCTGCTGTCCTTGTCGGCTCAGTTCTGAGTCTGTGTCCCTTCTCCATTCCATATACGCTCACAACCACACAAGTGTTCCACTGTCGGTTTGTGTGTCTTTATCCTCCTCTGACCTGTAAGTTCACAAGGGCAGGGGCCCTAACTGTTCTGCTCTATTTTAAGTATTGATCACATCAACAAGCATACATAGTAGGTGCTCAGGAAATGCTCAATGAATGGATGTGATTTTAAATTGACATCCTGAAAATCCACCCCCTCCCATCTGTGTTCATTCCGGGACTCCAGGGTTCCTCCCAGAATGACTATCACTGTTTAGAATGAAGACAGCCTTTCAGATATTTGGAGGTCACAAGTGTCCTGCTCACATTTTCTTGTCTCAGTTTTTCACATTAGAGCCTTAGATCTAACATGCTTATACCCAATCTAATTCAGTCCCCTTACTCACAAATGCTTGTCGAGCACCAAGCACTTTCCAAAAAAGAGAGACCCTGAGAAACTTAAGCTAAAGCCTCTACCCACCAGAAGTTCACAGGCCATGACAGGTAAGGAAACCACGGCATGACCAGGGAAGGGTCTACTTTATAATGACAAAAACGATCCGTATCAACAATGCAGCTCAGATCCGGGTCTCTTCCACCTTTCCACCTCACCGCCATCCAAAATAGCACATCATCACCAAATCATGTTTGCTTGGGGAATACATTATTTAACGTGTTTGCAGAGGCTTAACCTTCTAATTATGCATTATTTAAGCTAATATTAAATTGATAGCAAGTTGTTCTGTCTGCTCCAGCCCTGATCCCAACATAGCACAGAGTCATGTTGTATGGGAGCTGGGGAGGGCTGCTTTTTAAATCCTAGAGGACTGACCCAGAAAGGAAATGAAGATGTCATCCAGGCCAGGCTTCTCCTCTGGGTGGGTGAACAGCTCAACTCTCCAAGCGGGGAGTTCTGCTTTTCAACGCTGCCAGACAAGGAGACTCTCTCCCCCTCCTCCCTCACGAATCTTTTCAGGGTTTCCCAGACTTAAAGCAGAAGAGGCAAGGGTTCTGCTCTAAGTCTAACTGAGGTCTCTCCTCCTGTGCTTCAGTGCCACTTCCGGGAGGGGACCCAGCTCAGTGTTAATTTCTTCTTTGCAGTTTCTCGATTCACCGGCTCCCCACGCTGCCCCTCAAGCTAAGTTAGAGTCATCCGTTATGGGCCCAGCAGGGCCATTTTGACGACAGCGTTTCCTTTTCTCGGGGTTTTTTACGAGCCTCCTTGTGACAGGCGTGTGCTTGGTGAGATCAAAACATTCTGGAGGGAGATTCCACATGGGGAAACTACCTCCCAAAGTCTGCCCTCTGCAAAAATAAAAGCCACGCTAAGTAGCTGAGTTTTATTAACTGGGGAAGCCAGGCTGAGGAAAATGCCCGATAATTAAAAATAATGGCTTCCTTGGAAACACAAAATTGTATTAATTTAAAAATTGGTTTCTCAATCACTGAATACCTACCGAGCTGGCTGGGAAGGGAATTGTGCTGATTCTGGCAGTGAAAATAATTCAAAATAACTTTTATGTTCTCCAGGAAGCCTCAAGGTTAATTTAAATATTGTTAGATGGGTAATTTAATTCGGAATAAGAGAGCGGTGTGGCTAAGTGAAAACTCCCGCACACTCTGAAGATGAGGCGGGGCAGGTGCCCACGATGAGCTGAGCATGCTTGTCAGACTCCCCACGATTTCGACCCCTACAGCCCAGACACCTCCTCTTTAGCAAAGGGACCCTCACAATTCAAGATGTTTGATTAGATGATGTGGCTGGCCCAGACTCCTTGGCTCTGCTTCCAGTGAATTTATCACACTTAATTATTAGAAGGATTGGATATTTTTATAGAAATTACACATTTCCAAAGTTAATCTCAGCAGTATCACCAAGGTGGGAATGCAGGTCATTCCTGACTGCTCTGCCCTTACAAGCACAGCAGCTAACAAGGCACCACTGAGAGCATTCTACAACTCAGGGTGAGGCTGAGGCAACTCCCAACACACGCACCACAGAGGGAAAGACAGATACATCAGAAGGGTCAGGGGCGCAGCTGCCCACAGACCACATTGCCCCTCCCCCAGCTGGCACAGCTCCACTAGTGGAAAAAGCAAGCTCATGGGAGGCATTCAGGGCCCCCGCCCCCACCCCAGCAATGTGAGTTGCTTTGTCAGAGCCACTACACCTGTATCGTCCCACAGGCCTGCAAGGGAGTCTGCAGGGCTCAACCACTGGGAATCGGACTTGATGGGGGAAATGGGGAGGGGCCTGCAACAACCCACACTCACCAAGTGTGGTTGGTGACACCAAGTCCCTGCCTGCAGCACCCAGGTAGTAATCCCGTCTGGCAGCTTTGCTCAGCTGCAGAACCAAGTCTGACCAGGGAACTCACCTGGGTGCAAGTCAGGTCCTCAGATGAGGGGTGTTTTGCCAGCCCTGGAGCCCGATCTGCCCACCTCCCTCTCCAAGGCATGGAAGCCCAACAGTGCTCAAGCCAGGAGGCAGGCAGGCAGAGCGGATGGGCCCCAGAGCACAGTCTGTGTCAGGCATGGAGACTTGCCCTGCTATGCCAAGACAGGGATAGTTCATCCACAGTCCCATTGCTGCTAAGTGGAGCTCTCAGCTCCTGCAAACCAGAAAAACCTCTTCAGAAAACGTGGGAGGTGCCTGAAGCGGACCCCACACACACACACAGCATCCAGGCAGGGGAGCACATCATAGGCCTGCCAGCTGCTGAGTGTGGCTCCCACCCAGACTGGCCAGGGTCACTGCCAGGAACACATAGAGAATGGACTGCACAGCAATCTCAAGCAGAGAGATGGGAAGGCTGAGCTGATAGCCTGTAGAGCAGAGCCAGTGGCCCTATTTGAGCAGGGAGCTTGGGGCAAGAGTTGGTTTGGATCAAGACCACAAACGAATAGCCTTACCAACCTTGGAGCTAGTTCTTCCACTGTGCCCAAGCAGGGAAACTCATGTGTAGCCCTACCCAGTGCTGACTACAGGCTTCATCCCACCCAACCAAGGAAACTAACCAGAGCCCTGCTTATAGTGGCACTTGAACAGAAAGACTCCGTGGCTTTTCCCATCTGCAGAGCAAAACCAGTAGCCCCATCTGGACAGGGAATTCAGTATATACACTTCCCAAATTCAAATCCCACGACAAAAAGCCACGCAGCCCTTGGATTCCATTCTGCTGCCTGACTAGGACAAGGACGCTACCTACTGCTGAGTATAGTAACCTGGCCCAATGGTCTAAAAAGCCTGACCAGAGAACCTAGGCAACTGCAGAGCCTATACTATGCCCTCCCTTAGGCAGGAAACTGAGATAAGAGTCCTGTCCAACTGTTCGCAGTCAGCAGCACACCCTCTCACCCCTGGCCTCAGGCAGTTATCTTACTCAAAAACAGATCCTAATATCAAGCCCTGCCTGCTCAAAGACTTTATCAGTAGATACATCCAGAAACCAAAACTGAGCTAACTGGTGAAGAATTATCTCTACCAAAGCAAACCTATAAAGTCTAGAAGAGAGACCACTTACTTCGTTGCACAGATGCCACCATGGGCAATGAAAAACCAGAAAAATACGACACCACCAAAGGAAACTAAGAGAGCTTCAATAACTGACCCTATTTAAATGAAGATCTGTGAGCTGTCAGCCAAAGAATTCAGAATAGTCCTCTTAAAGAACTCTAGTGAACTGCAAGAGCACACAAATGAGGAAAACAACTATTGAACACAAGTTGAGCAAAAATAGAAACCATGAAAAAAACTAAAAAAAAATACAATAACCAAACTGAAGAAGTCAATAAAGCACTTCAAAAGCAGAATCAACACAGAAGAAAAATCAGCAACCTGGATGATAAGGCAGTTGAAATTATTCAGAGGAACAAAAACAAAACAGAAAAACAGTGATGAAAGGCTTTGCACTTATCCACCCCACCCTAGCTCCTGCACAAAGAATATTTGCATTACAGAAATTCCTGAAGACAAAGAGAAAAGAACAGAAAGTATATTGAAAGCAACAATGGCTGAAATTTTTATAAATCAAAAAAAAGGGAAATGGACATCCAGATCAATTAGGCTCAAAGGACCCCAAATAGCTTGAACCCAAATAGGGCTACACTGAGACACATTACAATTAAAATCTTCAAAAGTCGGTCCCCCACCATTCCCACCATGGTGTCAGAACCAGGGTCAGTGTGGAGAGCCCTTCATCCTGGGACATGGGGCGCGGCGGGAAAAGTGGCCGCCCCGTCACCTGTCACACACTGCATGTTCGTGAGGAACCTGGTGCTAAATCATTCGTAGACCTGCTTCTGGGTCGGGGTTTCACCCTTGCTGTAATCTACTGAAAGTCAGCCCGCCACACAAATTTGTAAAAGAAAAAGAAATTTTAAATTAAAAAAAAAAGAATTTTTTTTTCTTTTAAAAGAAGAAAAAAAAATGTCAAAAGTCTAAGATAAAGAAAGTTGAGAGCAGCAGGACAAAAAAAAAGACATCCCATACAAAAGAACCCCCATGAGACTATCAACAGGTTTCTCACCAGAAACTTCAGGCTAGGAGAAATGGGATGATATACTCAAAATCTTGAAAGGAAAAAACTTTAAACCAAAAACTCTATACCCAGCAAAACCGTCCTTCAGAAATGAAGGAAGGATAAAGACTCATGAACAAACAAAAGCAAGGTGTTCGTCCCCATTAGACCTGCCTTACAAAAGTGATAAAGGGAGTTCTTTGAGTAGAAATAAAAGGACACTCACCAGCATCGTAAAAATGAAGAAAGTAAAGCTCACTTGTAATGATAAAGGTATGGTCAAAGTTAGATTATGTAATATGGTAAGAGTGTAATGTAATTCACGTACAACTCTAGTTATAAGTTAAAAAGCTAACATAATAGAAATACTCATAACTAATCTGTTATTAGGTATGTAATCTTAAAAATATGTAAACCATAACACCAGAAACTAAAATGGGAAAAGTTAAAGTGTAAATTTGAGGAGTTACATTGAAGTTTTTATCAATTTAAAATAGAATATTATAATTTTAAGATATTTTATGTAAGCCTAGTGGTAACCACAATAGAAACACCTGTAGTAATTACACAAAGAACATGATAAAGAAGTCAAAGAACACTCGTGCCAAAAGACATCAAAACACACCCAAAAAAAGACAGCAGGTTATGAAAAAAAGGAACAATGCATCTACCAAAGGCCAGAAGATGAACAAAATTGCAGTAGTAAATCCTTACCTATCAATAATCACTTTAAACATAAACATTAAATTCTCTAATTAAAAGACATAGAATGGCTAATTTTTAAAAAATCCAACAATATGCTGCCTTATATGAAACTCACGTTAGCCTTAAAGGCATGTATAGACTGAGAGTGAAGAGGTGGAAAAAGATAGTACACCAAAAAATAATCCCCCCCAAAAAAGGGGTAGCTGTACTCATATCAAATGAAAGACTTTAAAAATAGTTTAAAACAACAACAAAGAAGGTCATTATATACTAATAAAGAGGTCAATTCATTAAAGAAAATACAATTATAAATATTTATATACCAAACACTGGAACATCTAAATATATAAAACAAAAACTGAACTAAAAGGAGAAATAAGCAGCAATTCAATAATAGTGGGGAATCTTACTATCCCACTTTCAACAAATGGATGCATCATTCAGACACAGAATTAATAAGAAAACATCAGATTTGAACAGCAGTATAGATAGATATAATAGACCTAACAGACACACCGAGCGTGCTGTCTGACAGCAGCAGAATACACAGTCTTCACGTGCACATGGAACATTTTCTAAGATAAACCATATGTTGGGGCACCAAACAAGTCATAACAAATTCAAAAAAACTAAAATCATAGCAGGTATCATCTCTGACCAGAGTAGTATGAAACTAGAAATCAATAATAGGAGGAGAACTAGAAAATTTACAAATACATGGAAATTTTAAAACACAATCCTGAGAAACCAGTGGATCAAAGAGAAACTAAAGAGGAAATTTAAAAGAATCTTGAGTCAAATGGAAATGCAATATACCAAACCTTATGGGATGCAGCAAAAGCAGTTCTAAGATGGAAGTTCACATCAACACCACCTATACTAGGAAGCAAGAAAGCTCCTAAAGAAACAGTCTGGAGGTGGAGACAGAGTAGAGTAGGAAGACATGAGCTCACCTCTTCCTATGAAAACACCAAAAATACAACTAACTGCTGAACAACCATCCTCAAAAAAATACTGGAACCTACCAAAAAAGATATCCTGTATCCGAAAACAAAAAAGCCACAAGAAGATGGTAGGAGGACGCAATCACTAAAATCAAGTCCATACCCACCTGGTAAAGTGAAAAGTGAAAGTGTTATTCACTCAGTCATGTCTGACTCTTTGTGACCCTATGGACTGTAGCCCATCAGGCTCCTTTGTCCATAGGATTCTCCAGGCAAGAATACTGGAGTGGGTTGCCATTCCCTTCTCCAGGAGATCTTCCCAACCCAGGGATTGAACCCAAGTCTTCTGCATTGCAGGCAGGTTCTTTACATCTGAGCCACCAAGGAAGTCCACTCACCTGGTAGATGACCCACAAACTGGAAAATAATTATATTGCAGAGGTTCTCCCACAGGAGTGAGTGTGTGCCAGGACCCAGGGAAAAAAAGCAGTGACCTCACTCACGGAAGCCTGGTCATAGAATACCTACCTGCTGGTATTGGAGGGCCTTCTGCAAACAAAGGGGGAGGCTTTGGCTCACTGCAGGGAAAAAGACACTGGCAGCAGTAGTTCTGGGGAGCACTCATTGGTGTGAGCTCTCCTGGAGGCTGGCATTTTCTCACCAACTAAAACTGTCACTGTTGCAGATGACATGATACTATACATAGAAAATCTTAAAGTTCCCACCAGAAAACTACTGGAGCTCATCAAAGAATTCAGTAAAGTTTCAGGACACAAAATTACTACACAGTAATCTATTGCATTTCTATACATTAACAAAGATAAGGGAAATTAAACAATTTATCATATCAAAAAGAATAAAATACCTAGGAATAAACTTACATAAGGAGGCAAAATACTTCTATTCTGAAAACTGTAAGACACTGATGAAAGAAATCAAAGATGACACAAACAGATGGAAAGATATACCATGTTCTTGCATTGGGAGGATCAATATTGTCAAAATGACTGTACTACCCAAGGCAATCTACAGGGTCAATGCAATCCCTATCAAATTACCAATGGCATTTTTCACAGAACTAGAACAAAATTCTTAAAATTTGTGTGGAGGTGCAAAAGACCTCAAATAGCCAAAGTAATCTTGAGAAAGAAACACAGAGCTGGAGGAGTCAGACTCTCTGACTTCAGACTATATTCCAAAGCTACAGTCATCAAAAGAGTATTGTGCTGGCAGAAAAACAAAAATACAGCTCAATGGAACAGGATAGAAAACTCAGAGGTAAATCCATGCACCTGTGGTCAGTTAATCTATTGATAAAGAAGACAAGACTATGCGATGAAGAAAAGACAGTCTCTTCAATAAATGGTGCTGGGAAAACTGAACAGCTACATATTAAAAAAAATTAAATTAGAACATTCTTTAACACCATACAAGAAAAGAAATTCAAAATGAATTAAAGACCTAAATGTAAGACTAGACAGTATAAAACTCTTAAAGGAAAACATAGAAAGAACACATTTTAACATACATCAGAGCAATAGCTTCTTCAATCTGTCTCCTAGAGTAATGGAAATAAAAACAAAAATAAATGGGACCTAATTAAACTCAAAAGCTTTTGCACAGCAAGGGAAACCATAAGCAAAACAAAAAGACAACCCATACAACAGAAGAAAATGTTTGCAAACAATGTGACAGACAAGGAATTAATATGCAAAGTCTACAAATAGTTCATGTGGTTCAAAATCAGAAAAATTTAAAAATAAATGGACAGAAGACCTAAATAGACATTTCTCCAAAGAATACATACACATAGCCAAGAAGCACATGAAATGATGCTCAAAATGACTTAATAGTTCAGTTCGGTCGCTCAGTCGTGTCCAACTCTTTGCGACCCCATGAATCGCAGCACGCCAGGCCTCCCTGTCCATCACCATCTCCCGGAGTTCACTCAGACTCACATCCATCAAGTCGGTGATGCCATCCAGTCATCTCATCCTCTGTCATCCCCTTCTCCTCCTGCTGCCAATCCCTCCCAGCATCAGAGTCTTTTCCAATGAGTCAACTCTTCGCGTGAGGTGCCCAAAGTACTGGAGTTTCAGCTTCAGCATCATTTCTTCCAAAGAAATCCCAGGGCTGATCTCCTGCAGAATGGACTGGTTGGATCTCCTTGCAGTCCAAGGGACTCCCAAGAGTCTTCTCCAACACCACAGTTCAAAAGCATCAATTCTTTGGCGCTCAGCCTTCTTCACAGTCCAACTCTCGCATCCATACATGACCACTGGAAAAACCATAGCCTTGACTAGATGGACCTTTGTTGGCAAAGTAATGTCTCTGCTTTTGAATATGCTATCTAGGTTGGTCATAACTTTCCTTCCAAGGAGTAAGCGTCTTTTAATTTCATGGCTACAATCACCATCTGCAGTGATTTTGGAGCCCCCAAAAATAAAGTCTGACACTGTTTCCACTGTTTCCCCACCTACACCAGTGAGAATGATCACCATCAAAAAGTCTACAAACAATAAATACTGAAGAGAGTGTGGAGAAAAGGGAACCTTCCTACACTGTTAATGGAAGGTAAATTAGTACCATCTCTATGGAGAAAAATGTAGAGATTCCTTTTAAAAACTAAAAACAAAACTACCATATGGCCCAGCAATCCCACTCCTGGGCATATATCTGGAGAAAACCATGATTCAAAAGGATATATGCCACCCTAGTGTTCACTGCAGTGCTGTTTACAATAGTCAAGACATGGAAGCAACCTAAATGTCCATTGACACAGGAGGAATGGATAAAGAAGATGTGGTACATATATATAATGGAATATTACTCAGTCATTTAAAAGAACAAAATAATGCCATTTGCTGCAACGTGGATGAGCCTGGAGATTATCATACTAATTGAAATGTCAGACAAAGAAAAATATCATATAATATTGCCTATATGTGGAATCTAACAAAATTATACAAATGAACTTATTTACAAATAAGTTCACAGACTTAGAAAACAAGCTTATGGTTACCAAAGGTGAAATGTAGGGGACAAATTTGGAGTCTGGAATTGATATATACACACCACTATATTTAAAATAGATAACCTACTGTACAGCACAAGAAGCACAAGCTGGAATCAAGATTGCCGGGAGAAATATCAATAACCCAGATATGCAGATGACACCACCCTTATGGCAGAAAGTGAAGAGGAACTAAAAAGCCTCTTGATGAAAGTGAAAGAGGAGAGTGAAAAAGTTGGCTTAAAGCTCAACATTCAGAAAACGAAGATCATGGCATCCGGTCCCATCACTTCATGGGAAATAGATGGGGAAACAGTGGAAACAGTGTCAGACTTTATTTTTGGGGGCTCCAAAATCACTGCAGATGGTGACTGCAGCCATGAAATTAAAAGACGCTTACTCCTTGGAAGGAAAGTTATGACCAACCTAGATAACATATTGAAAAGCAGAGACGTTACTTTGCCAACAAAGGTCCGTCTAGTCAAGGCTATGGTTTTTCCAGTGGTCATGTATGGATGCGAGAGTTGGACTGTGAAGAAGGCTGAGTGCCGAAGAATTGATGCTTTTGAACTGTGGTGTTGGAGAAGACTCTTGAGAGTCCCTTGGACTGCAAGGAGATCCAACCAGTTCATTCTAAAGGAGATCAGCCCTGGGATTTCTTTGGAAGGAATGATGCTGAAGCTGAAACTCCAGTACTTTGGGCACCTCGTGTGAAGAGTTGACTCATTGGAAAAGACACTGATGCTGGGAGGGACTGGCGGCAGGAGGAGAAGGGGACGACAGAGGATGAGATGGCTGGATGGATCACCGACTCGATGGATGTGAGTCTGAGTGAACTCCGGGAGATGGTGATGGACAGGGAGGCCTGGCGTGCTGCGATTCATGGGGTTGCAAAGCGTTGGACACGACTAAGTGACTGAACTGAACAAAAGCCATCTACATATTCAATGCAATTCCTATTAAAATTCCAATGGCATTTTTTACAGAAGTAAAAAAACACTCCTAAAATTTGTATGGAACCACAAAAGACCCTGATGATCAAAGAAATCCTAAGAACTAAGAACAAAGCAAAAAGTATCACACTTTCTGGTTTCAAGCTCTAGTATTAAGTTATAGTCATCAAAACGTATGATACTGGCAAACAGACCAATAAAAAAGAATTGAGAGCCCAGAAATAAATTCAGGCATACGTGGTCAACTGTGTTTAACAAGGAGCCAAGAATACTTGATGGAGAAAAGAAAGTCTCTTTCATAAATTGTACTGTGAAAATTGGGTATTCGTGTGTAAAAGAATGAACTAGGCCCCTTAGACCACTCACAAATATTAACTTGAAATGGAGTAATAACTTAAATGAAACACTTGAAATTATAAAACTTCTAGAGGAAAAAAATAGGGAAAAAAATCCTTGACATGGGTCTTGATAATGATTTTTTTGGTATGACACCTAAAGCATACTCAACAAAATCAAAAATAAACATGTGAGAACACATCAACTATAAAGTTCTACACAGGAAAAAAAAAAAAAAAACAGCAAAGTGGAATAACTATAAAATGGGAAAAAAGTATTTGTAAACTATACATCTGATAGGGCTTCCCAGGTGGCAGAGTGGTAAAGAATCCACCTGCCAGTGCAGGAGGCACAAGAGACGCAGGTTTGATCCCTGGGTTGGAAAGATCCCCAGTATTCTTGTGCGGAAAACATCATGTATAGAGGAACCTAGCAGACTGCAGTCCATGGGGTTGCAAAGAGTTAGACATACCTGAGCAATTGAGATACATACATATATCTGATAAAGGGTTAACATCTAAACTATGTAAAGAACTCATACAATTCAATGGCAAAAATCCAATTAAAAATGGGCAAAGGACCTGAATAGACATTTTTACAAAGAAAATATATAGATGGCCAACAGGTGTGCTCAACATCTCAACAAGATGCTCAACATCACTGATCACTGAGTGAATGAAGTCACTCAGTCTTGTCCAACTCTTTGCGACCCCATGGACTGTAGGAGCCTACCATGCTCCTCTGTCCATGGGATTTTCTAGGCAAGAGTACTGGAGTGGGTTGCCATTAATCACAAACACAATGAGACAGCATTTTACTCTTATTGGAATGGCCATCCTCAAAAGAGAAGAGATAATAAAAGTAGCAAAGATGTAGAAAAAAGGGAACTCTTACACTACTGGGATTGCAAATTGGCACAGACACTATGGAAAACAGTATGGAGGTTCCTCAAAAAGGCAAAAATAGAACTACTATACAATCCAGCAATTATACTTTTAGGAGTATGTCTGAAGGGAAAAGCCACTATGTCAAAGAGCTATCTGTATTCCCAGGTTTACAAACAGCATTATTTATAATAGCCAAGATATGGAAATATCCTAAGTGTCCACTGAAAGTAAACATATAAAGAATCTGTACATAGGTAGGTAGATGGAGACAGACAGACAACAGAATATTATGCAGTCATAAAAATGAAGAAATCCTGCCAGTAACAACAACATGGATGAACCTTGTGGGCATTGCACTAAGTGAAATAAGTCAGACAGAGAAAGATAAATACTACGTGATTTTACTTATAGTTAAAATATGTAAAACAAACAAAAAACCCCAAACTCATTGTAAAAAACAGATCAGATTTTTGGTTACCAGAGGCAGAGATGAGGGAAGTAGAATTAGAAGAAGGCGGTTAAAATGTACAAACTTCCAGTTTTAAGACAAATAAGTGCTATGAGTAATGACCATTATGACCATAATTCAACACTGTTGTATGATATGGAAAAGTTGTTAAAGGAAGGCATTACATAATGACAAGAGGGTATATTCAGCAAGAGGATATAGTGTTTACAAATATTTACGTACCCACTATAGGAGCACCTAAGTATATAAAGCAAATATTAACAGATCTAAAGGGAGAAATATACAGAAATATAGTAGGAGACAATATCCCACTTACATCAATGGGTAGATTGTCCAGACAGAAAATCAGTAAGGAAACAGTGGCCTTAAGCAATAGATTTGGCCAAATAAACTTAACAGTTATATGTAGAGCATCCCATCCAAAAACAATGTAATACAATGTAATACACATTGTTCTCAAGTGCACATGGAACATTCCCCAGGACAGATCATACGTTAGGCCACAAAATAAGTTTTAACAAATGTATAAGACTAAAATCATATCAAGCATCCTTTCTGACCACAATGGTATGAAACTGGAAGTCAATTACAGAAGAAAACTAGAATATTCACAAATATGTGGAGATTAAACAACATGTTACAGATCAATCAATCACACCAAAGACGTTCTCATACTGTTGCAAAAATTCTAGGCCCCACACAACAGACTTCCTAACCTGGGCATCTGACAAAGGGACTGAGAAACTCCAGGGAATCTGACTTAGAAGGTCAGTGGGATCTGATTACAGATCTTTCACTGGACTAGGGAAACAGAATATCTTGGAGGGCACAAACAAAACTGTGTGTGCACCAGGATCCAGGAGAAAGGAGCAGTGACCCCACAAAAGACTGATCGAGACTTGCCTGTGAGTGTTTGAGAGTCAACAGTGGCCTGCCACGGGGTCAGGAGCACTGACAGCAACAGTCCTGGGAGGCATGGTGTGCTGGCATAAGTCCTCTTTGAGGAGATGACCATTACCTCTAACATAGTTTGGCCTCAGGACAGACTGCATTACCTGCCTCCTGAGAAACATGTATGCAAGTCAAGAAACAACAGAACTGGACATGGAACAGCAAACATCAAGGCTATATATTGTCACCCTGCTTATTTAACTTCTGTGCAGAGTACATCATGTGAAATACTGGGCTTGATGAAGCTTAAGCTGGAATCAAGATTTCCAGGAGAAATATCAGTAACCTCAGATATGCAGATGACACCACCCTAATAGCAGAAAGTGAAGAGGAACTAAAGAGACTCTTGATGAAAATGAAAGAGGAGAGCGAAAAAACTGGCTTATAACTCAACATTCAAAATATAAGATGATTATATCAGGCCCATCACTTCATGGCAAATAGATGGGAAAGACATGGAAACAGTAGCAGACTTTATTTTCTCAGACTCCAAAATCACTGCGGATGGTGACAACAGTCATGAAAGTAAAAGATGCTTGCTCCTTGGAAGAAAAGCTGTGACAAACCCAGACAGTGTATTAAAAAGCAGAGACATCACTTTGCCATCAAAGGTCTGTCTAGTCAAAGCTCTGGTTTTTCCATTTGTCATGTACAGGTCCATGTGAGAGTTGGACCATAAAGAAGGCTGAGTTCTGAAGAATTGATACTTTTGAACTGTGGTGCTGGAGAAGGCTTTTGAGAGTCCCTTGGACTGCAAGGAGATCCAACCAGTCCATCCTAAAGGAAATCAGTCCTGAATATTCAAAAAAAAGATTATAGTTACTGAGAACAGATTCGTGGTTGACAGTGGTAAGGGGTTGGGGTGCTCAAAATGAGGAAAGGGAGTCAAAAGATTCAAACTTCCACTTAAGTAATGGAGCTGTAATGTACAGCATGGTGTTTATGGTTAACACTGTATTGCATATTTGAAAGTTGCTAACTCTTGAGAGTCCCTTGGACTGCAAGGAGATCCAACCAATCCATTCTAAAGGAGATCAGTCCTGAGTGTTCATTGGAAGGACTGATGCTAAAGCTGAAACTCCAATACTGGCCACCTCATGCAAACAGTTGACTCATTGGAAAAGACCCTGATGCTTGGAGGGATTGGGGGCAGGAGGAGAAGGGGATGAGAGAGGATGAGATGGCTGGATGGCATCACCGACTCGATGGACATGAGTTTGAGTAAACTCCAGGGGTCGGTGATGGACAGGGAGGCCTGGCATGCTGCGATTCATGGGGTTGCAAAGAGTTGGACACAACTGAGCGACTGAACTGAATTGAACTGAACTGAAGAGTAAATCTTAGAAGTCCTCATCACAAGAAAAAGTATTTCACAACTGTGTACAGTGACCAATGTTAACTAGACTTACTGAGCTGACTGTTTTACAGTATGTACAATTGTACAATATTGAATCGTTCTGTTGTATACCTGAAACTAATAGAATACTGTATGTCAATTTGATCTTAACTTTAAAAATAAACATAAAAATCATTGATTTTAAAGGTGTGAAGAGAGTAAATCCTAAGACTTCTCCCTTTTTTTGTATCTCTGTGAGATGATGGATTTAACCTAATTTATTGTGGTAATCATTTCATAATATATGTAACTTAAATCACTGTGCTGTACACTTTAAACTTATACAATGAGGTATATCAGTTATCTCAATGAAGTGAAGTGAAGTGAGGACACTCAGTCATGTCTGACTCTTTGCGACTCCATGGACTGTAACCTACCAGGCTCCTCTATCCATGGGATTTTCCAGACAAGAATACTGGAGCGGGTTGCCATTTCCTTCTCCAGGGGATCTTCCCGACCCAGAGATCGAACCCAGGTCTCCTGCATTGCAGGCAGATGCTTTACTGTCTGAGCCACCAAGGAAGCCCAATTATCTCAATAAACGGGGGAAAATCCCAAATTAGCTCTATAATAAAATCCCATTCCCAGAATGAAATGAATTTGGGAATAAAATCCTACCCTGAATTATCAATGGCTAATGGTGTCGCAAAGAGTTGGACACGACTGAGCGACTGAACTAAACTGAACTGAATGATTAGCACCTATTACTTTTTTATGGTTGGTGTACCTGGGGCTCGTTAGCTTTTCAGTAACAGCAGCAAACCCAAATGGTAGCAGTCAGAGGTTTGGGAACCCTCTTCTGTGCTTGCCTACTATTCTGTTTTTTCTGCATTCTCAACACCTTCATACACTAATATAGTTGGTACTATGATAGTCATGCTTGCACATATGATTTACATGTTAGTATCCCCATGAATGCATGTTATAGCACTATACTTACATGCATGCACACACGATTATGGATATATGATTTGCCTGTTGGTCTCCCCCAGGTAACTGAAGTAGAGCCTTATGGCTCACCAAGTATTTTAGCCAGTAGTACTCATCAGAATCGCCCAGCTTGGATTCCCTGGGAGGCTGATTCAGCAGTGGTGGAGTCAGTGCAGTCGCCGTGCTTTGAGAGAGCATCCCGGATGGTTTAGAATCACACGTCTGATGGAGAGCCGCCCATGGGGTGGGGGTGTGGGGGACAGCAGTACAGCCTAGGGGTGGAGGTGGTGAGCTCAGGATTGGGATCCTGGCCCCAACACTTACTGTGTAAGCGTGAGCACAGCATTTTAACCATCTGTGCCTTGCATGTAACGTGGGGATAATAGTGCCTGCCTGTGAGTGTTGTGAGGATTAAACAAGAAAAACATGGGCAGTGCTGAGAACACACCAAGCCCATGGCAAAAAGTTCTCAGGGCATGTTGCTTTGTTGGTGGTGTCCCTCCTTGCATTCCAGAGCAGGCACCATGCTTGACATGGGCAGAGATGTAATGTTTAATCAATAATAAATGCCCTGGGGCTGTGTGATATTAGTGAAGAGAAACAAAGGGGAAGAGTAAGGAGAGGAATGGACGGATGACTGAGGAAATGGGAAATACATAGGTACAGGCGGCTTAGGAAATCCTGAAAATCCTTCCTGTTGCCATGTGTTTCACTCTGCCGAATAAAATGTTGACGGGGTCTTGAACTGAAATTCTTAGACAATAGGCTTAAGGATATTGGTGGCCTTCTGCTGCTCTTGTCCCAAGTGAAGCGACCCAGTGTGGCCACATTTCTGTTCCCAGAGGAAGTGATCTTTCTAACCCAAGCTTGTGGTTTGCTCTGGTTATGATAACTCTAATACCGTATCTTCAGCATCTTCAATGATTCTGACAGCATTAACTTTTGGACATGTTAGAAATATCCTGCCACACTCACTCCTTTTTTGGATTCCTCCAATTACTGCAGGTTTGATGATATGAATCTTCCACTTAAAGTTGGATTTCCTTAAAAGCCCAAGAACTCACACCTTTATTCTCTTTCCATGCTTTAGATAAATGTTCTATCTCACATGTTCTGTCCCCTTTGCTCTGGGATGATTTCATGAAAACAGCAATGGTTTGGGGAGTCAGGTAGTCCTGGGCTCAGATCCTGGCACTTCTCTAGTTATGTGAGCCCCCTCAAGCTTGGATGCTCATATATAAAACAATTTTTACCTATGTGTGAGAATAAAATGGAATCAAGTATGTAAAGTACTTAGCACAGTATCTGTCAAAGCATCAGGGACTTCTATCAGTTTAGATTAGCTTCAACTCCTGGTAACAGATTAGAAATAACAGGAGATTATACAAGATATAGACACTTTTTATGATCTAAAAGGAGTCTGAAAAGTGAAAGTGTTCATAACTCAGTCATGTCTGACTCTTTGTGACTCCATGGACTATAGTCTGCCAGGCTCCTCTGTCCATGGAATTCTCCAGGCAAGAATACTTGGAGTAGGTAGCCATTCCCTTCTCCTCAGTTCAGTTCAGTCGCTCAGTCATGTCTGACTCTTTGCAACCCCATGAATCGCAGCACGCCAGGCCCCCCTGTCCATCACCAACTCCCGGAGTTCACGCAAACTCACATCCATCGAGTCGGTGATGCCATCCAGCCATCTCATCCTCTGTCGTCCCCTTTTCCTCCTGCCCTCAATCCCTCCCAGCATCAGAGTCTTTTCCAATGAGTCAACTCTTCACATGAGGTGCCCAAAGTACTGGAGTTTCAGCTTTAGCATCATTCCTTCCAAAGAAATCCCAGGGCTGATCTCCTTCAGAATGGACTGGTTGGATCTCCTTGCTGGTACAGATGACCTAGGTCATCTTGAGGACACCTAGGTTGACAGGGATCTAGACTCTTTCTCTGGATGAGTCTTTGAGGTTTAACATCCTCAAAGTCACCTCATATTCACAAAGTGAATACTGGAGCGCCAGTGATCACATCCACATTCCACCTAAGGAAAGGAGGGAGGAAGAACAAAAGGGTGCTTGCTTCCTGGCTATGTCTGCTTTCTTCAAGGTCCCAGAAGACCCAGCCAACGACTACTACTCTACCCAAGTCGCAAGAAAGCTGTGAAATGTAGTTCTTTACCTGGGTAAAGTGCTGCTCCCCAGTATAACAGCCGTCTGTCATATTAGAATTATTCCTAGTGCCCCCACCAGAGCTGCAATGTGGAATCCTTCAAGGGCTGTGGCAATGCTCTACAGTCATTTGACACATCTCAGGACACTCAGTGCACATCCAATATAAACAGTGTGGGAAATAGTAGAGCTGGTTGGTTAACTGGTCTAAGTCTAAAGACCTAAGTCCCAGACTAACCTACCACGTCACTGCTGCATGACCTTGGGCAAGTGTATAACCTCTGTTCAAGGCTTAGTTTCCTCAGTTGTGAGCATCAGCTCTGACAGTGGATGTAAATTGCCCAAGATAATGCCTATATAGACTGGCTCTGAACATGTGTCAGAGTTAGTATTACCATCATTATTATTGTTAAGTGCTATTGAATTATTACTATAAGGTAGGGAGGTACCAGACATCTTTCACATCCTTTCCTTCTGCATGTTTATACCTTCTCTTGCCTTCAGCAGTCACCCCGGGGATGTGCACATTTGTAGTCAATTATGTTGAAAGAGCCTGGGCTGAGTTGGCCTCATTCCCTTCAATTCCAGGCATCCACTCCAGGCTAGCTGAATCTCTAGAGTCCCTCTCATGTCCCCATACCCAGAGTGTAGTCTCTCAGCTCTGCCTTCGGAGAGAGGCTCTCTTCTCTAAACAGATCAACTGCTAAATAAATATTAAATTATATCTGGATTGTTCTTTTCAAATCTAAGTGAATCAGTTCTTCCCTTTGTTGGCATTCCCCAGCCCTATTGCTATCATCCCATTGGTGTCTTGCATCCTTGGCAATGGCGAGATTTTTCTCTAGGTGGGAGAATTAAAGGATATCGCGTAGGAATAAGGCTTTGTATTCCCAGATCGTGGTAAAACATGGATTTCTAAGAGCTCCTCCTCACCTTCCTGGGTACCTTTTAAGATTTTGGAACAAATCTTGGCACCTGCTCTCAAAAATCATTAGCTACCCATTAGTTGATGACGTGCCCAAAAAGCGTTTTAAGTGTGTAAATATACAAATTCTCCTGCTTGCCAAGATGGCCAGGCAGGACAGTCAGAACCCTGGGATCCAGGGCTATTGTAGATGGCCATGTAATTTCACCATTTATGTGGTCTACATGATGGCACCCCTGAGCTGTGCAGTGTACAGCCTATATAACTGTTCATGGTGGCCATGCCCAGATCAGTCATTTCCAGCCATAAGCAGCCTTGTTCCTGTATTCTAGTGAATACAACAAAAATTACCATTTCCTGTGTGTACTATGATGTAAAGGCTTTTAGGAAGCACTTCCCTAAATAACTTCAAGAGTATTTCTTCCTGTAAAGCACACACATACCCTGGCCACACCCTCCATAGCAACCTGAGCTAACATGCCCCGTGATGTCTTTCAAAGCAGGCACATTGTGTTTCCCTAGGTCCATGGAAGAAATCTCTTGTCCATTGACTATGACCGGAATATTCGGACAGAGAAGATCTATGATGATCACCGGAAGTTCACCCTGAGGATCATTTATGACCAAGTGGGCCGCCCCTTCCTCTGGCTCCCCAGCAGCGGGCTGGCGGCCGTGAATGTCTCCTATTTCTTCAATGGGCGCTTGGCCGGCCTTCAGCGTGGGGCCATGAGCGAGAGGACGGACATCGATAAGCAGGGCCGGATCGTGTCCCGCATGTTTGCCGACGGGAAGGTGTGGAGCTATTCCTACCTTGACAAGGTGGGTGGACATGCTGCCCTTGCTCAGCTGGGGCTGTCTCTCTCATTCACACTGCTCTTTTTAAGCTGACCTGATACACTTTGCCATAAGACATTTTAACATCTTTACTTTGACACTACCAGGGCTCCCATGTACTCCCACCACCCTCTGGGAGGGAGGAAATCCCAAGGAAAATGTTATTCATAGCCCAGCACTACTACCATCAACAGGAAAAAAAAAAAAAACCTGCTAGACACTCGGTAATAGCGAAAAGAATAGATTGTCTGATTTTATTCCCCCAGAAAAGTGCTGTTGAAGTGGACAGAATCATGTCACTAGCAGCACAGTTCATCATTCCTTATGAATTGGAAATGCAGTGATTCATTTCTGCCATGCCTGGAATTAAGCCATCAGGGTAGGGAACTCTGCCCAAAACTCCAGCACACGGAGCAGCCCCCTCCTACTTGGCTTGTTGGCTGAAGCAGTCAACAGATTCTTGCTACATAATTCCCTGTGTCTGAAAGTGCCAGACTCAGGTTTCCGTGTTAGAAAAGGTCAGGTTGGAGCAGCAGTAAAAAAGAAGTCCCTTCTGGGAGCGGGGGACAAGACTTTTAAAGACTGCCTTGGTCATCTATCATTAGACAGGGGCTTGCTCAGCCTGGACCTCTCACCTGGACTCACCTCCACACAAGCCCATTTCCATTTCTTCCCTTCTTGCCTCCTGATGACAGTGGTCACTTGCAGACAGAGCTGTTACCTCTTCTGTAAGAGGGGCTTCTGTCTATTTGGTCCCTCCTCAATACTGTTCTCATTAGGACAGAAGATATCAGAATGAATGGTCAATCAGGGAAGGCAAGAATCTCCCCATGGCTTCAAGTTGGAGGTCATTTTTTCCCCCAAAGAATCAATGATTCCAGGTTATTTAATCTTTCCAGGGGCTTCTAAACGAAGGATGTGCTTTATGGTGAGACTTAGTAGGGGGTGCCCCCAAACATAGTATGTGCATCATACCTGCCCCCTGCCGGGCCAGCAGCAGTCATTTCTCACCAGTCTCAGGATGTCTTGTCATTGAGCCTGGAGGCGAACCCAGTGCCTCTCATCTCAGTCCTTCAAACCCTTACAACTCAGACTATGGTCCAGGCAACACCAGCATCACTGGGATGTTCCCAAAGTAGATTCACAGGCCACCTCCCCACTGCCCTCTCACACTGAACAATATAATCAGAATCTGTCTTTTCACCAGATCCCTGGGTATTTTACACATACATTAAAGTTTGGGGAACATTCCTCTAGCGGCCATGATCCATAGAGTAGCATGCCCCATGACATCAATTCACCCTAAATCTCTAATCTAAATCTCCCCATCCTTCACAGATTTTGAATTGCCATCCAGGACATGGAATAAATTCCGTCCATTTGAGCACTGGGTCCTAAATGGCTAACTCACGTGTTCCCTTCCCCTTTCCTCCTCCAGTCCATGGTGCTCCTGCTACAGAGTCAGCGTCAGTACATATTTGAGTACGACTCCTCTGAGCGCCTCCACGCTGTCACCATGCCCAGCGTCGCCCGGCACAGCATGTCCACCCACACCTCCATTGGCTACATCCGCAACACCTATAACCCGCCTGAAAGCAACGCTTCCGTCATCTTTGACTACAGTGATGATGGCCGCATCCTAAAGACATCCTTTTTGGGCACTGGACGCCAGGTATTCTACAAGTATGGGAAACTCTCCAAGCTATCGGAGATTGTCTATGACAGCACTGCCATCACTTTCGGATATGATGAGACCACCGGCGTCTTAAAAATGGTCAACCTCCAAAGTGGGGGCTTCTCTTGCACCATCAGGTACCGAAAGATCGGCCCACTTGTGGACAAGCAGATCTACAGGTTCTCCGAGGAAGGCATGGTCAACGCTAGGTTTGAATACACCTATCACGACAACAGCTTCCGGATCGCAAGCATCAAGCCTGTCATAAGTGAGACTCCCCTTCCCGTTGACCTCTACCGCTATGATGAGATTTCCGGCAAAGTGGAGCACTTTGGCAAGTTCGGGGTCATCTACTATGACATCAACCAGATCATCACCACGGCCGTGATGACCCTCAGCAAACACTTTGACACCCATGGGCGGATCAAGGAAGTCCAATACGAGATGTTCCGGTCCCTCATGTACTGGATGACGGTGCAGTATGACAGCATGGGCAGGGTGATCAAGAGGGAGCTGAAACTGGGGCCCTACGCCAACACCACTAAGTACACCTACGACTATGATGGGGATGGGCAGCTCCAGAGTGTGGCCGTCAATGACCGCCCCACCTGGCGCTACAGCTACGACCTCAACGGGAACCTCCACTTGCTGAACCCAGGGAACAGTGTGCGCCTCATGCCCTTGCGCTACGACCTCCGGGATCGGATAACCAGGCTTGGCGACGTGCAGTACAAAATTGACGACGATGGCTATCTGTGCCAGCGAGGGGCTGACATCTTTGAGTACAACTCCAAGGGCCTCCTAACGAGGGCTTATAACAAGGCCAGTGGCTGGAGCGTCCAATACCGCTATGATGGCGTGGGGCGGCGGGCTTCCTACAAGACCAACCTGGGCCACCACCTGCAGTATTTCTACTCTGACCTCCACAACCCGACTCGCATCACCCATGTCTACAATCACTCCAACTCAGAGATAACCTCGCTCTACTATGACCTCCAGGGGCACCTCTTTGCCATGGAGAGCAGCAGTGGAGAGGAGTACTACGTTGCCTCGGATAACACGGGGACGCCCCTGGCTGTGTTCAGCATCAATGGTCTCATGATCAAGCAGCTGCAGTACACCGCCTATGGGGAGATTTATTACGACTCCAACCCTGACTTCCAGATGGTCATTGGCTTCCACGGGGGACTCTACGATCCCCTCACCAAGCTGGTCCACTTCACACAGCGTGATTATGACGTGCTGGCGGGACGGTGGACCTCTCCAGACTACACCATGTGGAAAAATGTGGGCAAGGAGCCGGCCCCCTTTAACCTGTACATGTTCAAGAGCAACAATCCTCTCAGCAATGAGCTGGACTTGAAGAACTATGTGACAGGTAAGGACCTGGCCACCTCAGTTGGGCAGTGGCTCCCTGTGGGGTGGTTGTCCTAGTAGACTATCAGGGACTTTGAAACAAGGTCTTATGTCTGATGCTAGGAGAATCCTGGAGGGCTGTGTACACTGCCAGTACAGGATTGAGGACAGTCAAGCAATCACAGTACAGAGCAGTCCTTAGCTCTATTTGAAGAGAAGTGTGAAAATGTTAGTCACTCAGTCGTGTCTGACTCTCTGGACTCCATGAACTCTAGCCTGCCAGGCTCCTCTATCCATGGAGTTCTCCAGGCAAGAATACTGGAGTAGGTTGTCATTCCCTTCTCCAGGGCCATCTTCCCTGGAATTAAAAGTCCCATGCTCTACCAACTGAGCTAGCCAGGCAGCTCTGTTTGAAGATGTCCTGGCTATTTTCAAGTCCTTTCCATTGAAATAACTTTTATAAGAGCCCTCTCTAACTCAAAAGAGGAAAGCAACCTTATGAAGGAGGAAAGGATGAGACCCTAATCTCAGAAATACCTGGTTCAAATTCTTTTATTTATAAGTCAAAGGACCTTGGGCTGGTTGTCCAGTATCTCTGAGCTGTAGTATCCTCCTCTGCAAAAGGGCACTAACAAAATCATCTCACAGAGTGATCGTAAGAAGGAAATGAACTTATGTATGTAAAGTTCAGTGCCTGGCACTTAGAGGACGTTCACGAAAGGGTATCTGCTTGTGTTATTAACATCACCATTACTAGTGAAGCAACGGAACAGCGTGGGTATTGAGATGTCTGTGACCCAGCTCCTGACCTTATGATGAGGCTGGTGAGAAACAAATACAAATAAGCAGTGATAATGGAAAATGGGATTAAGTCCATGCTACCATATAGGTGTTTGTCCAGGTATTTATTCAACAAGCGTTTTTAAGGCACCAACATGCTTCATTCTGGGGTTCAGTTCAGTCACTCAGTCATGTCCGACTCCTTGTGACCCCATGGACTGCAGCACGCCAGGCTTCCCTGTCCATCACCAACTCCCAGAGCTTACTCAAACTCATGTCCATCGAGTTGGTGATGCCTACTGGGGATGCAATGGAAACAAGGCAGACACTTCTCTCAAAGAAGTGTGTGTGTGGTGCATGTGCAGATGACTTCAGTTTTGAAAATTTTGGCATAGTCCAGAAGGGCCCCACCTCAAACCTTGAGAATGAAGGGGATCTTGGTGGTAGAAATGAGCTCAAGGCTGAAGAAAGACATGAGCAAAAGTCCAAAAGGACAGGGGACTTCCCTGGTGGTCCAGTGGCTAAGACTCTGTGCTACCACTGCAGGGGGCGCAAGTCCAATCCCTGATTGGGAAACTTAAATCCTGCATGCCACTCAGAGCTGAGTCACAGAAAAAAGAAAAACAGGTCAAAAGGACATAGGAAGCTTGGAGAGAGGTCTGGATAGACAGGTCAAGGAAGGCAAATAATCTGCTTCTTCATGCTAAGTGAGAAACTGGTTAAATGAGGGTCCTTATCCATCCGTCTGTTCACCTATTGACAGATATTTTCATCTAACATATAAGTACTAGAGATGCAGTGGACTGCAAGATAGAGCCCCTTTTTTCGGGGAGAGAAACAAGGAAATCTGGATAGATGGATGGATAGATGAAGGAAAAAGACCAATATTCAGCAAAGAATATGGAGCCATCTCACCTGAACATGCATTGTAGATGAATAACAGTGAGGACCCCAATTCCAAGCCCCACCCCAAGTTCCAGGGAACTCATAGCTCTTAGCCATGGGCCAGGGAAGCATCAAGCCCAGAGGGTCCCTACCCTCAGGTAACCAGGGATCACTTATCCATCCCCAAGATAGGAAAGGAAGCAGCAGCTCCCTGGAGCACAGTGTGGCCCTCAGTGCCCCATGCTGCAGAAATAGATGACCTTAAAGGTCAACTTCTGGCCATGCTGTGCCTTACTGACAAGTTCCAGAGCCTTTGAAGTTGAACCCAGCATCCCCCTACAACCGAAGCAGCTGGAACCTCAGGAGTACAGGAGTTACAGCCAAGCTAGTTCCCTTCTAGTCGCCCCACTGTGCATCATCGGGAGGCCCTGCCATGCTACTCTGCCAGGGCTGCTTCTCTTCCCCAGGGCTTAGCAGGGTTTGTGTCCACCCAGCTCACTGCAGTTTCTTTTTTTTTTTTAATTCATTTATTTTAACTGGAGAACAATTACTTTACAGCATTGTGGTGGTTTTTGCCGTACATCAATTTTAATTGGTCATAGGAATATATGTGCCCCCTCCATCCTGAACCACCCCCCACCCTATCCTTCCAAGTTGTCACAGAGCACCAGCTTTGGGTGCCCTGCTTCATCCATCAGATCGCACTGCTTATCTATTTTACATATAGTAACGTATATGTTTCAATGCTGTTCTCTCAAATCATCCCACCTTCTCCTTCTCCCACTGACCACACTGCAGTTTCTAACTAAAGAGTGTCTCAGGAAAACACACACACCACTATATATATAGTTTCAGATAATGACAAGGGCCGTGAAGATAAATGAAACAGCTAAGAGTTAGAGAACAAAGGATCTCATTTCTTTGGGGTGCTCACAGAGGAAGGGCCATTTGAGCTGAGGCCATTATGAAGTGGGGAAGGGAGAGGAAGTCTCCAGATGAAGACACCAATAGGAATGGGGCGGCAGGCCACACCTATCTCAGGCATAGAAGAAGGCCTCCACCCCCAAGAATGCACTTCCCAGATTCCTCTTGGCACTGGACACCTTGGGGATGGATCAGCCAGAAGCAAATGGAAGTCGTCAGTGTGGGCTAAACAGACACCCTACAGCTACCAAGACCCAAACAAAATCATTTGCAAAGCATATTCAACCTCACTAACTCTCCTGGTTCTCCCAAAAAGACTGTGGCTCAGATCATGAACTCCTTATTGCCAAATTTAGACTTAAATTGAAGAAAGTAGGGAAAACCACTAGACCATTCAGGTATGACCTAAATCAAATCCCTTATGATTATACAGTGGAAGTGAGAAATAGATTTAAGGGCCTAGATCTGATAGATAGAGTGCCTGATGAACTATGGAATGAGGTTCGTGACATTTACAGGAGACAGGGATCAAAACCATCCCCATGGAAAAGAAATGCAAAAAAATCAAAATAGCTGTCTGGGGAGGCCTTACAAATAGCTATGAAAAGAAGAGAAGCGAAAAGCAAAGGAGAAAAGGAAAGATATAAGCATCTGAATGCAGAGTTCCAAAGAATAGCAAGGAGAGATAAGAAAGCCTTCCTCAGCGATCAATGCAAAGAAATAGAGGAAAACAACAGAATGGGAATGACTAGAGATCTCTTCAAGAAAATTAGAGATACCAAAGGAACATTTCATGCAAAGATGGGCTCGATAAAGGACAGAAATGGTATGGACTTAAGAGAAGCAGAAGATATTAAGAAGAGATGGAAAGAATACACAGAAGAACTGTACAAAAAAGATCTTCATGACCCAGGTAATCATGATGGTGTGATCACTGACCTAGAGCCAGACATCCTGGAATGTGAAGTCAAATGGGCCTTAGAAAGCATCACTAGGAACAAAGCTAGTGGAGGTGATGGAATTCCAGTGGAGCTATTTCAAATCCTGAAAGATGATGCTGTGAAAGTGCTGCACTCAATATGCCAGCAAATTTGGAAAACTCAGCAGTGGCCCCAGGACTGGAAAAGGTCAGTTTTCATTCCAATCCCAAAGAAAGGCAATGCCAAAGAATGCTCAAACTACCGCACAATTGCACTCATCTCACATGCTAGTAAAGTAATGCTCAAAATTCTCCAAGCCAGGCTTCAGCAATACGTGAACCGTGAACTTCCTGATGTTCAAGCTGGTTTTAGAAAAGGCAGAGGAACCAGAGATCAAATTGCCAACATCCGCTGGATCATGGAAAAAGCAAGAGAGTTCCAGAAAAACATCTATTTCTGCTTTATTGACTATGCCAAAGCCTTTGTCTGTGTGGATCACAATAAACTGTGGAAAATTCTGAAAGAGATGGGAATACCAGACCACCTGACCTGCCTCTTGAGAAATCTATATGCAGGTCAGGAAGCAACAGTTAGAACTGGACATGGAACAACAGACTGGTTCCAAATAAGAAAAGGAATTCGTCCAGGCTGTATATTGTCACCCTGTTTATTTAACTTATATGCAGAGTACATCATGAGAAATGCTGGACTGGAAGAAGCACAAGCTGGAATCAAGATTGCCGGGAGAAATCTCAACAACCTCAGATATGCAGATGACACCACCCTTATGGCAGAAAGTGAAGAGGAACTAAAAAGCCTCTGGATGAAAGTGAAAGAGGAGAGTGAAAAAGTTGGCTTAAAGCTCAACATTCAGAAAACGAAGATCATGGCATCTGGTCCCATCACTTCATGGGAAATAGATGGGGAAACAGTGGAAACAGTGTCAGACTTTATTTTTTGGGGGCTCCAAAATCACTGCAGATGGTGACTGCAGCCATGAAATTAAAAGACGCTTACTCCTTGGAAGGAAAGTTATGACCAACCTAGATAGCATATTCAAAAGCAGAAACATTACTTTGCCAACAAAGGTCCATCTGGTCAAGGCTATGGTTTTTCCTGTGGTTATGTATGGATGTGAGAGTTGGACTGTGAAGAAGGCTGAGCACCAAAGAATTGATGCTTTTGAACTGTGGTGTTGGAGAAGACTCTTGAGAGTCCCTTGGACTGCAAGGAGATCCAACCAGTCCATTCTGAAGGAGATCAGCCCTGGGATTTCTTTGGAAGGAATGATGCTGAAGCTGAAACTCCAGTACTTTGGCCACCTCATGCGAAGATTGACTCATTGGAAAAGACTCTGATGCTGGGAGGGATTGGGGGCAGGAGGAGAAGGGGACGACAGAGGATGAGATGGCTGGATGGCATCACTGACTTGATGGACGTGAGTCTCAGTGAACTCCGGGAGTTGGTGATGGACAGGGAGGCCTGGCGTGCTGTGATTCATGGGGTCGCAAAGAGTCTGACATGACTGAGCGACTAAACTGAACTGAACTTAACAGTGCCCAGTGGTGACCTAAACGGGAAGGAAATCTAAAAAAGAAAGGATATATGAATACGTATAGCTGATTCACTTTGCTGCACAGCAGAAACTAACACAACATTGTAAAGCAACTATACTCCAATAAAAATCATTTTAGAATTTCATGTATTTTTGAATTATTTTATTGGAGTATAATATACTCCAAATGTTTTTACTGCAGTATAATTTAAAATAAATACATCAACTATTCGCCAGTAAAAATAGAAAAAAGAAATTAGCAGAGTTTTTGCATAGCAAGATGACACTCCTCATTCCAGTGCTTCATGGAGACTCAATAAATGGGCATCAAAGCCAGGCTGAACAAAGTCCAACAAAACTGAATCCAGAAAACACTAGAAAGAGTCTAAAATAAAAGGTCCTATTAGAGAATCTCCACGCCTAGGACTAATGTCTGCAGTCAAAGCAGAGGAAGAGAACCTGGGTGGAGAGCGCTAGACCAGGCACAAGCCCACGCCTGCTGCCTGCTGCAGATGAGATGACCGCCGAAGGACGCATCCCAGGGGAGAACATCAAATCATTCTCCACTATTCAAGTGTTGGCTCATCTGTAAACCCATCTTTGTGACTCTTAATTTGAATCTTAGGAGATGAGCAGAGTGGTTGAACTTGCCGCTCACAATTTAAGAAGTAATTAACGTGTAGTCAGCAGGAATGCCATGAATAGAAATTCTCTCTCTCTCTCTCTCTCTCTGTTGTGCTCAAAAGAGTCTTTGCTGTTTGGAAATACAGCTCCCTGAATGCAGCAGACACCTCTTGAGGCTGGTGGAGGCTGTTTCCTCTACTGGCACAGAGGCGGGCAGCATAGACCCCCTGTTAGGAGCAAGTGAGTCATGATATGTAAAGAGCCGAGGCCTGCACAAAGCCTGATTGATGGTAGGAATGCATTTGGCTTTATAAGAAGTTCTAGACTCAGAGACAGGAAGTCTGTAGGTGAGAAGTGAAGTTATCCCCTTAATGTAATTCCCTAGAGCTCCCAGGGGTCTGCAGCTCTACTTTGAAACAGATCCCAAACTCTGGCCTGAGTGGCATTGCTCTGGCAAATCTGAAACCCCACATTCTGAGGTAAGCAAACCTCAGAAATGTTACCCACAATGACTTGGGTTGGCTCCCCACCTTTCTCCCTTGGGGATCTCTGGGCTTACAGACCCCCAGGTTCATGCAGGTTTGAAGTCGGACTTCATGGAGGTTGATTTCCCTGAGAGGAGGGAGGCCCAGCCTCCTCCTCACTACCCTCTGCTCTGTCTGCACTTAGCACCTAAGCCGCTGTGCTGACAGTGTGTATTACAGAGCACGTGCTCCAGCGGCACTCGCTGCGAAGAACATGAGGAGGGGGAGTGATGAGCTGTTAGGAGGGGCCACATCACCAGCTCCTACCTCGAGGATTGATTGTTTAGGGAGGCTATCATCAGAGGGTACCAATTGCTTTGAAAGGAGGAGAGGTGTCTGTATGATGCCACAAGTGCCTTCTGCGAAATGGAAGAGACAAGCGACTTGAATAAACATTTCAGAAGAGGTTTAGACTTGGAAACCAAGCCACGTTAGAAACTTTAAAAAAAGAAAACACATGACATGAACTATTAGTGTTCATCGGAGCGGCCATTAAAATGTCTGGTCCCTTGCGACTTCCCTGGTGGTGCAGTGGTTAAGACTGCACGTCCATTGTAGGGGGCACATGTTCAATCCCTGGCCAGGGAACTAAGATCCTGCATGCCGTATGGTGTGGCCAAAAAAAAAAAAAAAAATGAAGAAATGTGTGGTCCCCAAGGCAGGGTGTTGTTAACTTATCTCCTGGAGAACAGGGAGAGATGCCTTCAGGGAAGAGGTCAGGATGCGGAGAGTCTGCTAAGGGCAAAGACCTCTTCTCTTGCCTTTCGTGGGATTCCCTTCATATCCCTGGTGAAAAATGTGATGATTTTATATGTTGTATAGATGAGGTATTAAATAACATGGCAACACAAATGGGGAAAGTTAGTTTCTTTCCAGGCTCTTTTTATTCTCCCAAATTGGCAAAGGAGAAAGCCTCCAGTTGATGCTGGTTGTATTTAACACCTCATTAACACTTCTTATCTCCCTTTTTAACGGAGAGAGCAGGTCTAAGACTCCCCCGGTAGCAGGTAACAAAATCATGCTCCAATTTAATTGCATTGCTTTGTTTTAATTTTACAGTTATTTTCTGTTTGCAGCGAGTCTGCCTTCCTACTTATGGTAGTGACATAAAGTCTCTTCTTTTTTAAAATGGATTTCCTTAAGTAGACAAGGCAAAACAATTTTTTAATTAGATAGCAAATACCAGTAAGATAATACCTAGATATGGCAGAACAATCTTGACAGGTGACCATGATGGGTGACCAGGAATACCCAGTTTAGAAATCCACACTGCACAGCATTCATCATCTAGTAGTACTTTGCACACAGATGCTCTGTGGGTATATGATTGTTGCTGGGCTAAAGCCAGGCTTCTCTCTGCTAGGATGCTGACACAATTTTTAAAGCAATTTCAAACCTGTATTCTTAAATGACTTCTTTATTGATGTATGGTTGACTTACAATATTATATGAGCTTCAAGTATACAACATAGTGATTCAGTATTTTTATAGATTACGCACCAGTTATTACAGTGCTATCGACCATATTCCCTGAGTTGTACATTACATCCCTGTGACCTATTTATAACTGGTAGTTGTAGCTCTTAATCCCCTTCATCTATTTAGCTCATTCCCCCACTCATCTCCACTCTGTCAACCACCTGTTTGTTCTCTGTATCTGTGACTCTTATTTTTTAATATATTTGTTCATTTGTTTTGTTTTTTAAAGTCCACACTTAAGTAGAAACATACGGTATTTGTCTTTCGCTAACTTCTTTCAATAAGATTAGCCTCATATGTGTTGTCACATATGGCAAGATTTCATTCTTTTTTATAGCTGGGTAATATTCCACTATAGATGTCTTCATTCATCACATTGTCTTCATCCATTCATCTGTCCATGGACATTTAGGTTCCATGTCTTAGCTATTATATATAACGCTGCAATGAACATAGGGGTGCATATGTCTTTTCAAATTAGTGTTTTCTTTGGATAAATACCCAGCAGTAGAATTGCCAGATCATATAGCAGTTGTATTTTTAATTTTTGAGGACCCTCCATACTGTTTTCTGTGGTGGCTACACCAATTAACATTCCCATCAACAGGGCTTAAGGACTCCCTTTTCTCCACATCCTCACCAACACTTATTGTTTCTTGTCTTTTTGATGACAGTGATTCTGAGAGGTATGAGGTACTATTTCACTGTGGTTTTTATGTGCATCTCTCTTATGATTATTGATGATAATGACTCTTAAATGGGCTTCCCAGGTGGCGCTAGTGGTAAAGAACCCACCTGCCAGTGCAGGAGACATAAGAGACTCCCATTCAGTCCCTGGGTTGGGAAGATCCCCTGGAGGAGGGCATGACAACCCACTCCAATATTCTTGCCAGGAGAATTCCATGGACAGAGGATCCTGGTAGGCTACATTAAATCACACAGAGTCGGACATGACTGAAGCAACTCAGCCTGTATACATGTATGATTATTGATGTTAATCAGTCTTAAATGGACTATCGTTAATAAGTATAGTTACCAAGTCATTCAATACCTAGTCTGTACCTAAGGCTGATGGATACACCACGGATCCCAGAATCTCCCTCATTAAAGGGTCTTCTAGGCCTGGGTGTTTAGTAGCAAAGTTGCATTAAGCCCCTCATACCAGCCCCCGGGCAGGAGGTGGGTAGACCTTATTCAACCCCTTCAGATGCATCTTCTCAGGCAGGTACAGGTAGTTCCTCTGTCACACACAGTAGTCAGGGTGGCTTTTGCCACATATGTTCAGTGTTTCTTCATTCATCCACCCCATGAATCCTTACTGAGCACCTATTTTGTGCCAGCCCTGGGGAGACATCAGTGAATAAAATAGACATTTAACTCCCTGTCCTGGTGGAGCTTACATTCTCAGTGAGGGAGACAGACAATAAAGAATGAATGCAATAAATAACCATATGAGACACATGTTAAAGTGTGGTTACAGTTTTGGCAGTGGGGGATGCAAAAGGAAGGGGACTAGGGATTGTTAGGTGGGAATGGGCAGGTGTTAAATGTGGTGGTTGAGGTCAGCCTTATTGGAGGCAGTATCTGAGCAAGACTTGAAAAAGGGAAGAGTGAGACAGCACATTCCAGGTAGAGGGGTTGCCAGTATAAAGGCCCCAAGATGAGTGTGCACCTAGCATGTTTAAGAAATAGCAGAGAGGCTGAAGCAGAGAGAGCAGGAGAAGAGAGATCATATGTTAAGGGTCCCTACAGACCATTAGCAGAACTTTCACTTCTTCATTGAGAGAAACGAGGGAATCCCTGGAGTGTAATGAGTAGAGGAATGCTAAGGGCTTATTGGCACCCCACTCCAGTACTCTTGCCTGGAAAATCCCATGGATGGAGGAGCCTGGAAAGCTGCGGTCCATGGGGTCGCTGAGGGTCGGACACGACTGAGCGACTTCACTTTCACTTTTCACTTTCATGCACTGGAGAAGGAAATGGCAACCCACTCCAGTGTTCTTGCCTGGAGAATCCCAGGGACGGGGGAGCCTGTTGGGCTGCCGTCTATGGGGTCGCACAGAGTCGGACACAACTGAAGTGACTCAACAACAACAACAAGGGCTTATTCTGGCTGCTGTGTTGACAGGGTGTGTGGAGCAGAGGTGAAAGCAGGGAGGCCAGTTAGAAGACGAGGCAAGGGTTGAGATGGTAGAAGTGGTGAGAAGACACAGATTCTGGTCTGTTTTAAAAGTAAAACTAAAAGATTTAACCATAGGACTCAGCAATTCCACACCTAGGTGTATACACAAGAGAACTAAAAATACATTTTCAAATGTCAATTTTTACCATTATCAAAAAGTCTACAAATGGGACTTCCCTGGTGGTCCAGCAGCTAAGTCTCTGCGCTCCCAATGCAAAGGGCCCAGGATCACTCCCTGGTGAGGAAACTAGATCCCACATACTGAAACTAAAGATCCCAAGTGCTGCAACTAAAACCTGACTCAGCCAAATAAATATTTAAATTATTTATTTATTTATTTGTTTGGCTTCCCTGGGTTATGGCACATAGGATCTTTGATCTTCACTGTGGCATGTGGGATCTAGTTCCCTGACCAGGAATTGAACCCGGGCCCCTGCATTGGGAGCTCAGCATCTTAGCCACTAGACAACCAGGGAAGTCCCTTAAATTTTTTTTAAAGTTTACAAATAACAAATGCTGGAGAGGGTGTAGAGAAAAGGGAACCCTCCTACACTGTTGGTGGAAATGTAGATTGGTGCAGCCAGTATGGAGAACAGTATGGAGGCTCCTTTAAAAAAAAAAAAAACTAAAAATAGAGCTATCACATGATTCTGCAATCCCACTCCCAGGCATATAACCAGAAAAGATAAAATTATAATTCGAAAAGATACATGTCCCCTCTATGTTCATAGCAGCACTGTTCATAATAGCCAAGACATGGAAACAATCCAAATGCCCATCAACAAATGAATGGATAAAAAAGATATGGTACATATATACAATGGAATATTACTTGACCATAAAAAAATAAAATAATGCCATTTGCAACAATATGAATAAACCTAGAGATTATCATACTAAGTGAAAAAGTCAGAAAGACAAATATATGATGTAATTTATGTGTGGAATCTAAAAAATAGTACAAACTAAGTTATTTTTAAAAATACAGAGAAACTCACAGACACAGAAAACAAAGTATGATGATTACTAAAGGGGAAAGGGGGAGGGGGAAATATATTTGATGTTTGAGATTAACACAGACACAATACTTTATATAAAATAAACAACAAGGACCTGTATAGCACAGGGAAGTATGTTCAATATCTTGTAATAACCTTTAATGGAAAAGTACCTGGAAAAGAACATATGTAGAGCCCTCAATTCTGGACAAGATGGCAGAGTAGGACTTGAGTAGGACCTCTTCTCACAAAATCACAACTAACTGCTGAACAGCCATTGACGAAAAAGACTGGAACCTACCAAAAAAGATATTTTAACGTCCAAAGAAGTCACAACCAGATGGTAGGAGGGGCACTTGCGTGACATAATCAAATCCTGTCCCCACTGGATGGGTAACCCATAAACTGGAAAATAATTATATCACAGAGGTTCTCCCACAGGAGTGAGTTCTGAGCCCCATGTTGGGCTCTCCAGGCTGAGTCTGCCAACAGGAGGAGGAGTTCCAGAGCATTTGGCATTGAAGGCCAGCAGAGCTTGCGTGTAGGAGCTCCAGAGGAATGAAGGAAACAGAGACTCTACTTTTGGAGGATGCACACAAGATTTCACATGTACTGGCACCCAGCAAAAGCAGTGACCACACAGCAGTCTGGGCCAGACCTACCTGTGGGTCTTGGCAAGGCTAGTGTAGGGAGGGTCTCCTGGGGATGTGGCGATTGGCTGTGGCTCACTTGTGGGGGCAAGGACACTGGTGGTAGAAGTGCCAGGGAACAGTGATTGGTGTGAGGTCTCCCAGAGGTCATGATTTTGGCACCAACACCTGGCCCCACCCAAGAGCCTGCAGACTGTAGTCCCCGGACACCCCAGGCCAAACAATCAGCAGAGAGAGAACACAACCTCATCAGCAGGCAGGCTGCCTAAAGTTGTACTGAGATCACAAGCCACCTGAAAATCTCTCTCTTGAAATGGCTCTGCATACCAGAGGGACAAGACCTAGCTCCACTCACCAGTGGGCAGGAACTAGTCCCTCCCACTAGGAAGCCTGCACAAGCCTCTTAGACCAGCCTCATCCACGAGGAGACGGACAGAAGAAGCAAGAAGATCTACAACCCTACAGTCTGCAGAAAGGAGACCACAAACACAGAAAGACAGAATGAGATGGCAAAGAAATATGTTTCAGATGAAGGAACAAGATAAAAAGCCAGAAGTACAATTAAGTGAACTGGTGGTAGGCAATCTACCTGAAAAAGAATTCAGAATAATCATAGTAAGGATGATCCAAGATCCTGGAAAATGAATGGAGGCACAGACTGAGAAGATACAAGAAACATTTTTAAAAGACCTAAAATATTTAAAGAACAGAGGTTAACAATACAATAACTGAAATAAAAATAGTCTAGAATAAATCAATAGAAGAATAAGTGAGACAGAAGAACAAATATGTCAGCTGGAAGAGAGTGGTAGAAATCACTGCTGTGGAATAGAAAAAAAGAAATGAAAACAGTCTCAGAGACCTCTGGGACATTAAAAACATCAACATTCCCATTATAGGAGTTCTAGAAGGAGATGAGAGAGAGAGAAGGGCCTGAGAAAATATTTGAAGAGATTAGGCACCAAACTCTCCTGTCATAAGAAGGGACATACTCATTCAAGTCCACAAAGTTCATAGTTGTCCCATATAAGACAAACTCAAGGAAGAACATGCTGAGACACATATTAGTCAAAGTGACAAAAATAAAAGACAACCAAAAATTACGACAAGCAACAAATAATATTTAAGGGAATCCCCATAAGGCTGTCAGCTGGTTTTCCCCAGAAACTCTGCAGACCAGAAGAGAGTGGCATGATACATTTAAAGTAGTGAAAAGAAAAAAAAAAAAAAGTGGTGAAAGGGAAGAACCTACAAGCAAGAGTACTCTACCCAGAAAGGCTCTCATTACGATTCAGTGGAGAAATCAAAAGCTTTACAGACAAGCAATAGCTAAGAGAATTCAGCACCACCAAGCTAGCTTTGCAACAAATGCTAAAGGAGCTTCTCTAAGCAGAAAAGAAAAGGCCACAACTAGAAACAAGGAAATTACAAATCAAAAAGCTCATGGTAAAGGCAAACATAAGGGTAGGAAATCACACACAAATATGTTATCAAAACCAGCAATTGTGAGAAGAGGGAAGAGTACAAATGTAGGATATTAGAAGTGCATAGGAAATTAAGAGATCAGCAAGTTAAAACAATCTCATACACATAGATGCTATATCAAAACCTCATGGGAACCTCAAACCAAAAATCTACAACAGATACAAACACACAAGCAATCCAACACATCATTAAAGATAGTCATCAAACCACAAGAAAAGAGGAAGGGGGAAAAAAGAGCTGTAAAAACAAACCCAAAGCAATTAACCAAACAGCAATAAAGACATGTGGGTGCTTGCATGCCAAGTCACTCAGTCGTATCCGACTCTTTGCCACTCCATCATCTATAGCCTACCAGCTTCCTCTGCACATGGGATTCTCCAGGAGAATCCTGGAGTAGGTTGCCATTTCCTTCTCCAATAAGAACATACATATCAATAATTACTTTAAACATAAATTGATTACATGCTCCAACAAAAGACATAGACTGGCTGAATGGAAAAACAAGACCCATATATATGCTGTCTAGTAGAGACCCACTTCAGATCTAGGGACATGAACACATACAGACTGAAAGGGAGAGAATGGTAAAGAATATTCTATGCAACTGGAAATCAAAAGAAAGCTGGAGTAGCAATATTCATATCAGACAAAATAGACCTTAAAAACTATTATAAGAGATAGTCACTACGCAAATAAACAAATGGGTCCAAATTAAACTTAAAAGCTTTTGCATGGCAAAGGAAACTGTACACAAAATGAAAAGACAACCTACAGAATGGGAGAAGTTATTTGCAAGTGAAACAACCAACAATGTTTAATCTCCAAAATGTACAAACAGATCATGCCAAAAACAAACAACCCAATCAAAAAATGGGCAGAAGATCTAAACAGACATTTCTCCAAAGAAGGCATACATGTGACCATAAAGTACATGAAAAGATGCTCAACATCAGTAATTATCAGAGAAATGCAAATCAAAACTACAATGAGGTATCACCTCACACCAGTCAGAATAGTCATCATCAAAAGTCTACAAACAATAAGTGCTGAAAAAGTGTACAGAAAAGGGAACCCTCCTGCACTGTTGGTGGGAATGTAAATTGGTACCACCACTACAGAGAACAGTATGGAAATTCTTAAGAAAAACAGAGCTACCCGTGTGATCCAGCAATCCCACTCCTGGGCACATATCTGGAGAAAACCATAATTAGAAAAGATACATGCACCCTAGTGTTCACTGCAGCACTATTTACAATAGCCAGGACATGGAAGCAACCTAAATGTCCATCAACAGAGGAATGGATAAAGATATGGGACATATATACAATGGAATATTACTCGGCCATAAAAAGAACAAAATAATGCCATTTGCAGCAATGTGGATGGACCCTAAAGATTGTTATACTGAGTCAAGTTAGACACAGAAAGACAAATATCATTTGATATCACTTATATGTAGAATCTAAAAAAGAATGATACAAATGAACTCATTTGCAACACAGAAACAGACTAAGACTTTGAAAGCAGACTTGTGGTTGCTGGGGGAAAACATGGTAAGGAGGGATAAATTAGAAGCTTGGTGGATTGGCCCCAGGGCAGCCAGAGGCAATGGAAAACCGGAGGAGCCCTCTGTTCCTGGGCGTCCTCCAACATCAGCTCCAGCCTCTCTCAGGCCCTCTTGCAGCAGGGCCTTTGCCTTAGCCCCCGGCTTCACATTGACCAACACCCAATGGCCCATGAAGGTTTACACACTGAACGAGGGCCAGCAGTGGGACAGCCAGAGCACCAGGCATGTCTTCCAGCTATGTGGAGAGGCTAGAGGGCATGTCCGTGCTACTAATGGCCTAACAAAATGTGATCCCCTGGAGAAGGGAATGGCAAACCACTTCAGTATTCTTGCCTTGAGAGCCCCATTCAGAGTATGAAAAGGCAAAAAGATATGGCACTGAAAGATAAGCCCCTCCCCAGGTCGGTAGGTGTCCAATATGCTACTGGGGAAGAACAGAGAAATAGTTCCAAAAGAATGAAGAGGCTGGGCCACAGGAGAAACAACACCCAGTTGTGGACAGAGGACGAGATGGTTGGACGGCAACACCGACTCAAGGACATGAGTTTGAGTAAGCCTGGCATACTGCAGTCCATGGGGTCTCAACTGAACAACAACAACTGGTGGTGAAAGTAAAATCCAATGCTGTAAAGAACAGTGTTTCATAGGAACCTGGAATGTTAGGTCCATGAGTCAGGGTAAATCGGATGTGGTCAAACAGGAGACGGCAAGAGTGAACATCAACATTTTAGGAATCAGTGAATTAAAGTGGACGAGAATGGGCAAACTTAATTCAGATGACCATTATATCTACTACTGTGGGCAAGAATCCCGAAGAAGAAGTGGAGTAGCCCTCATAGTCAACAAGAGTCTGAAATGCAGTACTTGGGTTTATTTCCAAGGCAAACCATCCAACACCACAAAAATCCAAGTCCATGCCCCAATCACTAATGCCAAAGAAGCTGAACTTGAACAGTTCAATGAAGACCTACAAGACCTCCTAGAATTAACACCAAAAAATGTCCTTTTCATCACAGGGGACTGGAATGCAAAAGCAGCAAATCAGGAGACACCTGGAGTAACAGGCAAGTTTGGCCTTGGAGTACAGAATGAAGCAGGGCAAAGGCTAACAGATTTGCCAAGAGAAGGCACTGGTCATAGCAAACACCCTCTTCCAACAACAAAAGAGATGACTCTACACAGGGACATCACCAGATGGTCAATACTGAAACCAGATTGATTATATTTTTTGCAGCTGAAGGTGAAAAAGCTCTATCTAGTCAGCAAGAACAAGACCTGTTGATGACTATGGCTGAGCTCATCAGCTCCTTGTTGCAAAATTCAGACTTAAATTGAAGAAAGTAGGGAAAACCACTAGGACTTTCAGGTATGACCTAAATCAAATCCCTAACAATTATACAGTAGGGGTGACAAATAGATTCAAGGGACTAGATCTGGTAGACAGAGTGCCTGAAGAACTATGGATGGAGGTTTGTAACTCTCTACAGGTGGTAACCAAAACCATCCCCAAGAAAAAGAAATGCAACAAGGCAAAGTGGTTGTCCGAGGAGGCCTTACAAATAGCTGAGAAAAGAGGAGAAGTTAAAGTCTAAGGAGAAAGGGAAAGATATAACCAACTGAATGCAGAGTTTCAGAGAACAGCAAGGAGAAATAAGAAAGCCTTCTTAATGATGCAAAGAAGTAAAGGAAAACAATAGAATGGGAAAGACTAGAGATCTCTTCAAGAAAATTAAAGATACCAAAGGAACATGCAAAGTTGGGCACAATAAAGGACAGAAGCAGCAAGGACCTAATAGAAGCAGAAGAGATTTATAAGTGGCAAGAATTCACAGAAGAACTGTGCAAAAAAAGGTCTTAATGACCTGGATAATCATGATGCTGTCGTCACTCACCTAGAACCAGACATCCTGGAGTGTGAAGTCAAGTGGGCCTTAGGAAGCATTACTATGAACAAAGCTAGTGGAGGTGATGGAATTCCAGCTGAGCTATTTCAAATCCTAAAAGATGATGCTGTTAAAGTGCTGCACTCAATATGCCAGCAAATTGGGAAACTCTGCAGTGGCCACAGGGCTGGAAAAGGTCAGTTTTCATTCCAATCCCAAAGAAAGGCAATGCCAAAGAATGTTCAAACTACCATACAATTGCACTCATTTCACATGCTAACAAAATTATGCTCAAAATTATTCAAGTTAGGCTTCAGCAGTACATGAACTGAGAACTTCCAGATGTACAAGCTGGTTTAGAAAAGGCAGAGGAACTAGAGAACAAATTGCCGACATTTGTTGGATTGTAGAAAAAGCTAAGGAATTCCAGAAAAACATCTACTTCTGCATCATTGACTATGCTAAAGCCTTTGACTGTGTGTATCACAACAAACTGTGGAAAATTCTTAGACAATTGGGAGTACCAGATCAACTTACCTGTTTCCTGAGAAACCTGTTTGCAGGACAAGAAGCAACATTTAGAACTAGACATGAAATGATGGACTGGTTCAAAGTTGGCAAAGGAGTATATTGTCGCCCCGCTTATTTAACTTATATGCAGAGGACATCATGCGAAATGCTGGGCTTGATGAAGCTGGAATCAAGATTGCCAGGAGAAATATCAACAACCTTAGATATGCAGGTGATACCATTTTAGTGGCAGAAAGTGAAGAGGAACCAAAGAGCCTCCTGATGAAGGTGTAAGAGGAAAGTGAAAAAGCTGGCTTAAAACTAAACATTCAAAAAATGAAGATCATGGCATCTGGTCCCATCACTTCATGGGAAATAGATGGGGGAAAATGTGGAAACAGTGACAGATTTCATTTTAATTTTCTTGGGCTCCAAAATCAGTGCAGATGGTGACTGCAGCCATAAAATTAAAAGACATTTTCTCCTTGGAAGAAAAGCTATGACAAACCTAGACCGTGTATTAAAAAGCAGAGACATCACTTTGCTGACAAATGGCAAAGGTCCATCTAGTCAAAGCTATGGTTTTCCCAGTAGTCATGTACAGATATGAGAGTTGGACCATAAAGAAGGCTGAGTGCTGAAGAATTTAATGCTTTCAAACTGTGGTACTAGAAAAGGCTCTTGAGAGTCCCTTGGACAGCAAGGAAATCAAGGAAGTCAGTCCTAAAGGGCATTGACCCTAAATATTCACTGGAAGGACTGACACTAAAGCTGAAGCTCCAATATTTTGGCCACGTGATGTTAAGAGCCAACTCACTGGAAAAGACCCTGATGCTGGGAAAGATTGAAGGCAGGAGGAGAAGGGGACAACAGAGGATGAGATGGTTAGATGGCATCATCAACTCAATGGACCTGAGTTTGAACAAACTACAAGAGATGGTGAAGGACAGGGAAGCATGGAGTGCTGCAGTTCATGGGGTTGCAAAGTCGGACACAACTTAGCAACTAAATAACAACTACTATATATAAAATGGGCTTCCCTGGTGGCTCAGATGGTAAATTATCTGCCTGCAATGGGGGAGACCGGAGTTCAATCCCTGGGTCAGGAAGATCCCCTGGAGAAGGAAATGGCAACCCACTCCAGTATTCTTGCGTGGAAAATTCCATGGACAGAGGAGCCTGGTGGGCTACAGTCCATGGGGTCGCCAAGAGTTGGACACGACTGATCAACTTCACTTTAATATATCAAATAGGTAATCAACAGGGACCTACTGTATAGCACAGGGAACTCTACTCAATATGCTGTAATAACCTATATAGGAAAATAATCTGAAAAAGAATGAATATGTGCATATGGATAGCTGAATCAGTTAGCTGTACACCTGAAACAACACTGTAAATCAACTATATTCCAATATAAAATAAAAACTAAAGTAAAAAAAGAATATATATGTATGTACATAACTGAATCACTTTGCTATACCTGAAACTAATGCACCATTGTAAATCACTATACTTCATTTGTTTAAATGTTATCCTAATAATAATAAAAACCTTGGCAGTAAATGAAAAAAATAAATAAGTTAGTACATGGATAGTCATAACAGCATTATCCATAATAGGTAAAAAAAAAAAAAGTGTAAACTACCCAAATATCCATTAACTGATGAATGAATAAACAAAATGGAATATATCCAAACAGAATATTCATCCATAAATAATAATAATATACTGATACATGCTACAACACGGATGAACCTTGAAAATGATGTGCTAAAGAAGCCAGATATGAAAGGCCACACGTTCTTTGATTTCATTTATATGAAATATCCAGAAAAGGCAAATCCATGGAGACCAGAAAGCAGTGGCGGTTGTCAGGGACTGAGGGGAAAGAAGAATGCAGAGTGACTACTGATAGTGATGCAGTTTTGAGGGGATGATGAACATGTTTTGGAATTCATGAATTCCAGAAACGATGATTGTACAACATTGTGAGTGTAACTGGAAGCCACTGAATTGTGCACTTTAAAATGATGAGTTTTATGTTACATGAGATTTACCTCAATTAAAAACAAAAGTAAAGGATTTATGGATGGATTAGACATAGAGAGTGAGAAAAAGAAAGAGGTCCAGGATGGTAGCTGAAAGGATGGAGTTACCATAATCAGGGATGAAGAAGGCTACTGTGACAGATGTGGAGAGGAAGACAAGGAACTGAGGTTTGGACAGAAGCTGGGCATTGAGGAAGAAGTCCTAGATGGAAACATAAATTTTGGAGTTGGCATCAGCACGCAAGTGGTACTGAGGTGCAAATAAAACATGTCCTGGGGCTTCTCTGGTGGCTCAGTGGTAAAGAATCTGTCTGCCAGTGCAGGGGACATGGGTTCAAACCCTGATCCAGGAAGATCCCACATGCTGTGAAGCAACTAAAGCCCATGCGCCACAACTACTGAGCCTGTGCTGCAGAGCCTGGGAGCTATGTGCCCTAAAGCCTGTGCTCTGCAACAAGAGAAGCCACTTCAGTGAGAAGCCCGACCACTGCAGCTAGAGAGTAGGTCCCACTCGCCACAACTAGAGAAAAGCCCAAGCAGAAGGCCCAGTGCAGCCCAAAATAAATAAAGTATTTAAAAACAAACATTCCTTATATGAATCCTTTTGTGTATCATCAAATCAAATAATGGACAAGTGTTTCTATTAGGCATTCTCCTCTCCATTAAGGCACCATGTGAAAATGATAAGGTGCATTTTTGCTGACTCTGAGTATATTTAGGGTGATCTGGCTTAGAACATAGATTGGGCTAGGGATAGAATGTATGACATGATAAATATACCTAAAACTGATGTATGTTTTCCATCCTGGAGTTTCCATCATAAGAGAAAAAAAATGTTTTTCTCTTATTTTGTATCTCTGTGAGACAATAGGTATTCACTAAATGTACTAATCATTTCATGATGTAAGTTAAATCATGCTGTATAAAATTATATGGTTCTGTATGTCAATATTATCTCAAACTTGGAAGGAAAAAAAATGGTATTGAGGGCCCTGAGACTGGGTCAAATCACCATGTCTGGGAAGAACAGATAGAGTGGAGAAGAAGTTCACAGACTGCGTCTAGGACATCCCAGCATTCAGAGCAGAGAGATGAGGAGGAACCAAAGAGGGACAAGAGGTGGCCACAAAGGTGGGAGAGGGACAACAAGACAGTGTGTTGTCCACAAGGCTAAAACAGAGAGAGATGCAGGAGCATTCAACTTGTCAGAGACTTCTCATAGGTCAAAGTAAGATGAAGCCCACAGTCAGCACTGGACTCAGCAACATGGAGGTCATGTATGGCCTTGACAAGTGTTGTTTTAATGCATCTTTGGGAGCAAAGCCTGCTTCAAAGGGGAGAAATGGGGGTTCCTGTGTCTAGAGAATTATTTTGAGTTTGAGAAGTTCTTATAAAGGGGGTGAGACATGTATGGTGGCTAAAGGGAGAAGGACGGACAAGAGAGGAATTTTAAAGGTGCGTATTTAGTGGCATGTTTGTATGTTGATGGGGTGACCCTGTTACACCAGCGGAGGGTTTTTTCCAGCAGCTCATGTGGAGTAACAGAAGGAAAGTGAGAATGTGGGTACTAATGCTGGTAAGCTGGTAAATATGATGAGCGTTTGATGGAAATTCCCCCTGACCGCATCAGTTTTCTCAGATAGGAATGAAAGGTCAGCTGCTAGAGTGAGGAAGGTGTGGGATGTTTTAGGAGAGATGAGAAGTAGCCAATCACCCGGGAGAATGGAAGAAGGACTGAATGGAAAAAGGGGATATGGTCAGATTACCAGGCATCAGGAAGGCACAGCTGGGGTTCATGGTCAGGAATTTAACACCAGCCAGGGTGGCTTCGTTCACTTCTGCTGCCGCATTCAGCTGCAACAGGGACAAACAGGAGCCTGCCATGATTTCACCAAGCAAGTGTGATGAAGTGAGAAAGTGGCAACGGATCTGAGAATATACACAAGGGGATGATTCTAATGACTGACCATGGAATGCATGCTAGGTAAGAAGAGAGGACAGACAAAGAAGCTGGGGAATGGGAAAAGTAGTTTAGGTTGGCTTGAAGGTCCTAGAGAAGGGAGACGTTCTGGGAGTATGGAGGGGTGAGGTTACAAAAAAGAGTAAACTAGAGAGAGTCCAGGCGGTGTTCAGAGGGTGATGTCTATGAAATTGAGGTAGAATTACTCATGATCACAAGCTCCAAAGGATGAGCAGGAGAGTTAGTAAGTGGAGGATCACCAAAAAACTAAGAGGCCAGGATACTGGAAGGCTTGACTGCTTATATAATGAAATCACAAGGAAGGAGTTCAGGAATAGAGATGGAGCATGACAATGGAGCCGACCCAACCCTAGGCCTTAGCAGGAAAGGGCAATTGTATTCTGAGCACACAAGAGCACTCTCTTGACCTCCGTTTGAAGAGTAGACACCTGAGGAAAGGGTCTCAGGAGCCAGGTGACTGTCTGCATTGCATGCACTCAGGGACCCCCCCTTTCATAATGAGTGAGGCTTGGTGCAGCAGCCCCTGCCTGGAGGTCCTGCACAGTGTAATCATCACATCTACATGTTTCCGATCATTGTATCTCTAGCTTCTAAGCACATTGACTGGCCCATCAATACTGAAGTACTTGCCAAATGAAGGATTTCACTGTGACTGAACAAGCCACATGCCAGGCACCATGATAAGCCCTCCACGTGAATTTTCTCCCTCAACCTTCACAACAACCCAATGACATTAGTAGTTTATATCTGATGAACCTGAATCTGAGAGAGGGCCAGGAACTTGCCAAAGGTCACACAACAAGGGCATCGGAAGGGAGATCTAGCTTACTCCAGCACTGTCCTAAATCACCATGTGGAGTGGGAGGTTGGGGTCAACTGACCAAGTCTGGAAGGACATCTGTTTCCTAGAGCCCAGGTAAAGCATCTCTAGGTCCCGACCAGAAGACTCTCACAGGCTGTTGCCTCCCTCTCCTGCTGGACTCCATACTCAACATCCCACTTTATTTCATTCTCTCTCCAAGATCCCCTCTGGCTTTCTACCCATCATGATTTCAGAAGTCTTTATTTCTGTTTCCACCATAGATGTGAAAAGCTGGCTTGTGATGTTTGGATTTCAGCTCAGCAACATAATTCCTGGCTTCCCAAGAGCCAAAATGTATTTCGTGCCTCCGCCCTATGAATTGTCAGAGAGTCAAGCAAGTGAGAGCGGACAGGTAAGCGGAGGTCCCTGCCAAGAATCCAAAAGACCGTCACCATTCCCTCTGGCAAACAGAACCATGTCGGGGCCAAGGACATGTCAGTAGCACCAGAAAACATTGGAGCTGGGTATAAAAGGGGCATGAAACCGGGTGGCTTCACGAGACAGCGGACATCAGTGCTGTCACTTGTCTGGCACAGCACATATTTCTTCCCAACTTCAATTATTACCTTAATTGTGGTGTCATTATCTGTTCACTGTATACCCTTGAGTCACTCCTTGATTAACAACAGCACTGAGAAATCTAGCATCAACCTACCATCTGCACTGCCTGTAAGATCATAACCCTTTTGGCTTTTATGGGACATAATAAAACGGTAGTTTGCAGTTTCTGTCCCATTAAAGAACATTTTTATGCCTCACATAAAATCTCAGTGTTTTATGGCCCAAACATATACAGATTGAGTTTTCAGAACATAATCTGTGCTTGGGTTTCTCGGTGATGACCGAGAGGTGGTCAGTTTCAATTTGGGTGCAGCTGAGACCGCGGCCACAATTGGATGGGAGGGGTGGGCATCTGCGTTTGGATCTCTCCTGCTGCAGAACCCGTGCTTGGCACGATCAACCTCTGAAAGGTCTCAGCTGCTCTGAATAATTGTCCAGACTGTGTCACTAGAGAGAGACCAGGAGGAACTGCCGGGTAATTGAGAACAGCATTCTCACAGTTCTGCCCCGTGGGGACCACTCACTGGATGAATAGCCATCATTTCGCTCATTTATCTAAGTGCCGTTACCTCCCCAGCACAGCCTCCTCCATTATCCCAGCCTGTCCCCCAACCACCAATTGAGATGAGTTGTAATTTGTGAGTAGAAAACTCAAGGCCAAGGAGATAATGGGGATTTCGTCCCCCTGCAGAAGCAGGGCTAGGATCCAAAGCAAATGGCTCAAAAAGTCCAGGGATATTCCCTCTGGCCCACAAAGCTGGAATCTCTTTAGCCTGGTGCTTCTCAAACATTCATATGCATGCAGACCAGGTAGAGGGTCTTGTTTAGATGCAGCTTCTGACTCGTTGGGTCAGGAGGGAGGCCCAAGATTCTAGTCTTTGCTAACAGGGAGGGTCCTGGTGATGCCTCGGCTCCTAGCCGTACTTGGAGTAGCACAGTGCCAACTCAAGGAAGTTAATGAACATCCCCTTCTGGAGTGGGTAGCCATTCCCTCCTCCAGGGGACCTTCTCAACCTAGGGATCGAACCCAGGTCTCCTGCACTGCAGGCAGATTCTTTACCACCTGAGCCACCAGGGAAGCCCCTATATATGTATAACGCAGCTGCTAAACCATCAGCGGGCCAAATGACTCTCTCTTCTGCAATGATGGAGAGACACACTAAGTGGGTAGGCCTGGGTAGAGATGCCATTCAGGTGTTATGCCTATGCACCCCCATTTATAGTTACAAGGTGGGGAGGCCATACCATCAGAGCACTGGAAACAAGCCAGCCTGTCCTAGTCCAAAAGGTAGGGCTCTCTTAGTTCTGATCATGACAGACGCAAGACGTATTCTTGGAGGGGTGTCCCAGCCTTCCTCTTTCTGACCCAGCCCCTAACTGCACAGGGTGGGCCCAGCCCACCCCCTCAGCTCTCTGTGTCTCTTCTGCCCACAGCTCATTACAGGTGTCCAGCAGACAACCGAGAGGCACAACCAGGCCTTCCTGGCTCTTGAAGGGCAGGTCATTTCTAAGAAGCTCCACGCCAGCATCCGCGAGAAAGCAGGCCACTGGTTCGCCACCACCACGCCCATCATCGGCAAAGGCATCATGTTCGCCATCAAGGAGGGGCGGGTGACCACCGGCGTGTCCAGCATCGCCAGCGAGGACAGCCGCAAAGTGGCGTCTGTGCTGAACAACGCCTACTACCTGGACAAGATGCACTACAGCATCGAGGGCAAGGACACCCACTACTTCGTGAAGATCGGCTCAGCCGATGCCGACCTGGTCACCCTGGGCACCACCATCGGCCGCAAGGTGCTGGAGAGTGGGGTGAACGTGACCGTGTCGCAGCCCACGCTGCTGGTCAACGGCAGGACTCGAAGGTTCACCAACATCGAGTTCCAGTACTCCACGCTGCTGCTCAGCATCCGCTACGGCCTCACCCCCGACACCCTGGACGAAGAGAAGGCCCGCGTCCTGGACCAGGCCAGGCAGAGGGCGCTGGGCACGGCCTGGGCCAAGGAGCAGCAGAAAGCCAGGGACGGCCGCGAGGGCAGCCGCCTGTGGACGGAGGGCGAGAAGCAGCAGCTGCTGAGCACGGGCCGCGTGCAGGGCTACGAGGGCTATTACGTGCTGCCCGTCGAGCAGTACCCTGAGCTGGCGGACAGTAGCAGCAACATCCAGTTTTTAAGACAGAACGAGATGGGAAAGAGGTAACAAAATCGTCTGCTGCCATTCCTCGCCTGGATGGCTCAGCGGGAGTCACTGTTATCTCCTCTCCTAAGGAGATGAAGACCTAACTGGGGCACTAAAGGCCGGGCTGCTTTAGGAGACCAAGTGGCAAGAAAGCTCACATTTTTTGAGTTCAAATGCTACTGTCCACACAAGAAGTCCCACCTCCTGGAGTAGACTAAAGCCCGGCGGCAAAATTCCTGAGGAAAAAAAAAAAAAACAAAACACAAAACAGACAAATGGACGAACACACAACCATGTTCCAAGTTCCCCTAAAATAATGACCCACTTGTTCAGGGTCTACGCAGCCAAGAGACGGAAAGAGACGCAAAATGTTCAAAAGAAACAAAAGAACATACATATGCACACAGGAAACAAACAAAACACACACACACACACACAAAACAAAAACACAGCGACCGCAAAACAGAGACGTGAAGACGAGAAGGCCTCATGTTCTATTACCTCACTCATTCACACGTGAGCGACACACAGATATCCGTGAGGGCCAGCATCCCAGGACCAGCTAAGGACCACGATTCAGACTGCTCGTTGGATAGATAACTACAGACGTTTTCGTTTAAACAAATACAGGTGCATTTAAACCACGACTTTGGGGGTGATTTGTGTGTAGCGACTGGGGAGGGGGGGTAAAAGTGAAAGAGTGAGCACTGGAAATAACTTTTTAAAGAAAAAAAATAGAAAAACACAAGAAAAAAAAGGAAATTCATATCAAAAATCGAAGCGAAATAATACCGTTCAGCACTTAACTCTCAGGTCCTGATTTAGTCTGGCCTGAGCTAATTTATTTGAGCGCAGAGTGTAAAATTTAATTCCAAGGGTGGCTATAATCACTACAGATCAATTTCATACTCTTTTGTCTTTGAAGATTCCATTGTGGACAGTAATACGCAGTTACAGGGTGTAGTCTGTTTAGATTCCGTAGTTCGTGGGTATCAGTTGCAGTAGAGGTGTGGGCATCGTGACACTCTTTTGCTAAACGGGCACCACTTCAGATCACCCTGTACATACCTAAGCCTTGAGGCACAATCACTGTTTGAGATTTACAATTATTAGTGTGTTTGTTTGGTCCAGAAACTGAGACAATCACATGACAGTCACCACGAGGAGAGAAAATAAAAAATTTTAAAAACCCACAAAAAACAAGAAAAAAAAAGTTTAAAAAAAAACCATAAAAAAATGTCTAATAAGAACTTTGGTACAGGAACTTTTTTGTAATATACATGTATGACTTGTTCATCGAGTTTTTATATTAATTTTAATTTGCTGCTAAGCAAAGACTAGGGACAGGCAAAGATAATTTATGGCAAAGTGTTTAAATTGTTTATACATAATAAAGTCTCTAAAACTCCTGTGGACACTGGTCTTCTGTGGAAATGCTTTGCGGTGAGGGCAAGGTCAAAAGTTCTGGAGAAAAGGGTGTGTGTGCGTGCTTGGTTGCTGTTATGTCCGATGCTTAAGACCCCACGGACTATAGCCCACCAGGCTCCTCTGTCCATGGGATTCTTCAGGCAAGAATACTGGAGTGGGTTGCCATTCCCTTCTCCAGGGGATCTTCCCAACTCAGGGATCAAACCCAGGTCTCCTACATTACAGGCGGATTCTTTACCATCTGAGCCACTAGAGAAGCTGGAAGAAAGAGGGATCTTGTCAAGATGCTCGGGCAGATATGGACTTTTGAACTTTGGGGGCAGTCTTTGTTAGAGGCATCCCCTGTTCTCCAAGCTTCTCTAGAGTGATCTCTCCCAACATCTGCAGCCCCACTCTACATGGAGCGGAGATGAGAAGGAGAGTGTGGGCCTGGGACCAGTGGGTGGTGAAGACCCTCAGGCCCACCGGTGCCTGGACGGGTTCCTCCAGCACTCCTGGGACAGCCAGCCTTCTCCCTGCTGCCACCTTCTAGTTGTAGAAGGTGCTGCCGGGAAACTGAAATCACACAGTTGTCCCCATGGGAGGCCTGCATGTGTCTGTGTGTCACGGCTCAGTGTGTATCTGCATATGTGTATATTTTCCTCCACACTAGATCACTTTACCCCAAAACTTGCAAACTTGGGGCAACCGAAGTCAGAAGACCATTTTTTTTTAATAAAAGCTTTTTTTAATTTTTCCCAAACTAAACTTTTTATTTTGTATTGGGATATAGTTGATTAACAATGTTTTGGTTATTTCAGGTGAACAGCAAAGGGACTCAGCCCTACATATACATCAGAAGAACACTTATGATTTGGATGAATTTTTCCCCACCAGTCCCACAGTCAGAATAGTAATACTATCATTAAGAGCTCATATTTATTAATGCTTGTTGCATGCCAAGAACAGTGTTTGCAACCCCATAGACAGTAGCCCACCAGGCTCCTCTGTCCATGAAATTCTCCAGCCAAGAATATTGGAGTGGGTAGCTGTTCTCTTCTCCAGGGGATCTTCCTGACTCAGGGATTGAACCCAGGCCTCCTACATTGCAGGCAGATTCTTCACTTTCTGAGCCAACATGGAAGCCCCATTTTTTGATATTTACTACATGCCAAGAAGAGAGCTAAGTGCTCTACACACAATATTTTCATTCAATTCTATTTTTTTTTTTTCATTCAACAGCATTATTCTGAGAGCTTACTATATGCTGGGCCCTATGCTAAATTCTGGGGATAAAGGAGGTGACATGAATAGGGGCACTAATCTCATGAAACTTACAGTCAGGGATGCAAACAGACAACAGTCAAGTAGTTACACTATAAAGTAAAATGACAGGGGTCAATACCAAGAAGGAGAGATTTACAAAGTTATAAAAGCACTTAGCTGGGGATGTGGCCTAGACTGAGAATGCAAAGGAAGTTACTGAGATTTGAAAGTTGAGGAGGAGTTAATCAGATGAAAAGAGGTGAACACATCCCAGACCCAGAGAACAGTACGTGCAAAGGGACAGTGGTCACACAGTCAGGCCAGAAAACAGAAAAGGCTTTCAAGGTTCAGAAAACACCCTGATTAAAGACTGGAATTTTTTTTTTTTTTTTGTATTACAAACAGGGAGTCTGCTTTAATCTCTGATATCAACAAGTGCTCTGAATACGGTGTGACCAGGCAAGGGAGCTGATGCAATCATCTATGTGAGATAACAAGGAAGGTTGCTGGCCATCAAGGAGGAAACAAAAGTAAATTGAGTGGACAGATTGCAAAGACAAGCTCCTAGTATCATTCACTTCGCAAGTGGAGAAACAGGCTGCTTGTCACAAGCTGGGAGGTGGTGGAATGATTGAAGCCCAGCTGCGGCTGATTCCCAAACCTCTCCAGCACATCCGGGTGGCATGTCACCCTGAGCCCTCCAAGGTTTCTGAATCACCACTGCCTTTCAATTCTCTAGCCTGACCAGGGGTGGCTTCCCCAGGTGGAAGGAGATGGGAAGAGAGGCCAGGCTAGAGAGGCCATGGTGTATCAGATCCCATGGCCCTCTTATCAGCAGAGCAAGCTGTGATGAGTGAATCAAACAGGAGAACAAAAATACACCAGAGAATTTGCTTCTCAGAAGCACGTGTAGGGACTTCCCTGGTGGTCCAGTAGCTAAGACTCTGCACTCCCAATGCAGGGGGGCTAGTTTGACTTCCTGATCAGGGAACTAGAGCCCACATGCCATGACCCAGGAGTCCACATGCCATAACCGAGATCCAGCGCAGTCAAATAATATAAATATTTTTTAAATACCTTTAAAAAAGAAGCACATGTAAAGCTTTCTTTCCCTATTTTCTTTTAGAAGAACAGGAAGCAGGACACAGGTCCTTCCGTGTGCTTGGTCCAGCTGCCTTGTTTAATCTGACTGGTGTCAGGACCCCTTGGATCTGTACCCACAGAACAGCCTCCAGTTGGTCATAAAGCCAGGCTGAATCCCAACTGCATGGGGACCAACTGCTGTGCCCTGTCTCTCCAGGGAAGATGCAGCCAGTGGGGCCACCAAGACGGAGGGGATCTCAAGCAACAAGGCAGTGGGAGCTTGCCCAGCCTCACCAGCCTCATGGCGGGGCGGGGGCAGCAGGCAGACCAAAAAGGGTGGGCTCACAGCACAGCACACAGGCAGTCACATGTCACCAGAGTTTCCCGTGAACGTGAAACTCTCCTCTTCTATGCCAGCCATCTTTGAATTATCCATAAGTGTTCTGTTATACCCAGGCAAGCCCAGCCCCTCACAACATGCACACTCATAACACAGGAGAAGGAGATGGTTTTGGGTTAAAAACAAACAAACAAACAAAAAACTTCTGTCTTTCCTTGAGCCAGACCTAGAATGACCAGCATAAAATGTTTCACCTCTTCCAAAAGTATGGGTTGGCCACACTTTTTCCATAACATCTCATGGAAAAGCCTGAACAAATTTTTCAACCAACTCAGTATTAGAACAATGAAAGACAATTCCAGAAAGGCCTTTCAGGGGACAAGATTGTACACTCTGAAGTCAGCATGATGGGAACAAACCCTAACTTGACCACTCATGAAACACAGGGCTTGGGAAGGTTCATGTATGTTGTTTTGTCACTAAGTCACATCTGACTCTTTGCAACCCCTTGGATGATAGTCTACCAGGCTTCTCTGTTCATGGGATTTCTCAGGCAAGAATACGAGAGAGGGTAGCCATTCGCTTCTCCAGGGGATCTTCTGACCCAGGGATGGAACTCACGTCTCCTGCATTGCAGGCAGATTCTTTATAGCTACATGCCAAGAACAGTGTTATGTGCTCTACACACGATACTTTCATTCAATCCTAGTTTTTTTCATTCAACAACATCATAGCCACCAGGAAAGCCCTTTGGGAAATTACATGTATTAATTGGGGTAAATAGCATTAGCTGCTTTAAGAGATAAACCCAGGAACTTCCAGTGTCCAGTGGCTAAGGCTCCGTGCTCCAAATGCAGGGGGCTCGGGTTCAATCCCTGCTCAGGGTTCCCACATGCCACAGCTAAGAGTCCACATGCCACCACTAAAACCTCCTCATGCCGCCACTAAGACCCGACACAGCCAAATAAGTTTAAAGAGAGAGAGAGAGACCCAATATAAGCTAACACAGAAAGCGTTGAATCCTCACTTGTGTAGTTGTCCACTGCGGGCCAGCAGTGGGAATGGCTCTGCCCCAGTGGGCACCCCAGGCTCCTTCCATCTTTGGCTCCACCCTCCTCTTCCTCCTCAGAATCTTTGAAGTAGCGCCAAGAGCACATGTGTGACTACTTTATTTCTAATGGGCCACACTTGGAGGTATACTCATCCCCTCCACTCACATTCCATGAGGGGCTCCGTGGACCTTCCTACTGCAAAGGACACTTAGACAATGTGGTCTGACTAGGAATCCAGGAAGAGGAGACCAGATGTTCATGAGTCTAAGCAGTCATTGCCACATAAGGCAGCATCTAGGAGCCTCTGTTTCCTGACCCGTAAATCAGGGCTGATAAACACGGGGCTGCTTGGATGATTAAATGAGATTGCATATATCACCAACACATGGTAAGTCCCCAGTAAATGCTAGCTTTTATGATTTCTAAATCTTTGCTTCAAGCCGAGTTTCTAAAAGTAAAACTTGAGGCATGACTTGTTCATCCTAGGAGTAAGAGATTTTTATGCAGCTGTGAAGGAAGATGGAGAAAACTGGCCCTCAAATCCTGCTCGGGGGTGCCCCTCCTCCCTCCCAGGCCCAGGACATGTACCTCAGGACGCTGCTCACGGCTTTTCGGAAAGGCTCGGAGATCTCAGCAACATGGAGTCTGGCTGTCCATTCAGTCGTTCGTCGACATTCCCAGTCACCAAGCACAGGGTCTTCCCGGGCACCGTCAGAAGCTTGGACTACCAAGAGAAATAAAACGTGGTCCAAAATCTCACCGTGTAAAGCGTGAGGACTAACTCACAAGTCAATCTGTGGGACAGAGCGGGCTCGAAGCTGGCACAGAAGTGGTCCCCCAAACAGTGAAGGCGGGGAAGAGGACCACGAGTTCTGTCCACGAGCTTAGAGCTGGGTACTCACAGGGACGAGAACGTGGGGAAGAGAAGGTGAGAGGGCTATCCGGACTAAGAAACAGGTTTCAGGAATGAGAAGAAAGGCATAAGCTGACCGCGGAGAACTTGCCAAAGGACAGAGCAATGGCTACGCACGAGGACCCTCCCAGCCACTTGGAGGTCTCTCAACACGCCCACAACCTCCAGGGCCCAGACCAATCAGAGCAGGATCTCGAGGGGGCGTGGCTGCCAGGGGCCGATTCTGAAGTTCCCAGGTGATGCGAACCTGCAGCCAGGGGAGAAGTACTGATTGGAGCCTTAACAGGAGGTACGTGGCCTCACACATTGATGTCGGAGTGAGGCAGGAAGGAAGACCAGGCTAAGAAGCCCAACGTCCTCTTCCATACTGCGAGGAGTGTGCAGTGGGGCTCTTGTTGTCTAGTCGTTAAGTCGTGTCTGACTCTTTGCGACTCCATGGACTGTAGCTCACCAGGCTCCTCCGTCCTTGGAATTCCCCAGGCAAGAATACTGGAGTGGATTGCCATTCCCTTCTCCAGGGGATCTTCTCGACTCCAAGATTGAATCCGCGTCTCCTGCTTGGCAAGCGGATTCTTTACTCTCTCAGCCACCAGGGAAGCACAAGGCTCTTGCACCTGGTGAAAAATATTACTAGGAAATCCTTTGACTAGCAAAGTGGAGAGAGGAGAGAAGCAGAAAGAACTGAGTCTGGGAGGCTGCATCAGCCCAGATGATGAGGATACACAGGATTAGGTTTTGGAGGGGGGAGGAGGCTCTGTATCTCCCTCAGAGCTGGGGACAGTGTCGGTACAGGGTCGAGCTCAGGCAGGATTCAGTCCAGAAGCTCCGAGGGTGTCCTGCAGGAGAAGTGTCACAGACACAACATGGCCTCTCCACACAGCTAAAAGAACCAGTGCCTCAGAAGGACATAAGAAGTCTAACCTAGGCTTACCTTCAGGATTCCTCTGATGGGCTCACGTCAGGACTTGGCAGGAAAATTCTGATCCAGTGTGCCCACAGCCAAGCCTCACCATCCATCCTGAAACTGCTGGGAAGCCTGAACCCTCCCTCTGAGGCCCAAGCTGGCCCTCCAACGGCGAGGCAGCCCTCCAAAACCAAGTCTGCACCAGCTGGAGTCTTTCCAGAGACTGACCTCACCTGTTGCCCAAGCCCCACCCTCCTAAACCCTTGCTTCCTCCTGGTACATGCTCGCTGTCTGGCCACAAGGTGGCAGCCTTTCCCACGAAATCGTCCTGGATCTGGGTCTGGGCACCTGGGACTGGTTTAGCGAAAATGTTAGCTCCACTCTGAGAATCAAGAGACAGCCAAAAAAGCCCTGCGCCCAGAAAAGAGTCCTGTGCCCTCAGAGAGGCCCCTGGAATCGGTTCCAGGAAGCAAGATTCCAAAGAATATTAGCCCTGGGAACAGCCAGACTGGATTCAGAGCCTAGCTCCACCACCTATTCCCTGAGTAGATTTTCATACAAACCTTCCCCTTCCTGAGAAACCCGTTTTCTCAGGTGCAAAATGGGGGGAAATTACTTTATAGGATTATTTGGAAAGAGTTACAAAAATAATAAATATGAGGTGCTTGGCAAGTACAAAATTGGGATTTAAATTTTTGTTTTTTCTTAAAATAATTTTATGTATTTATTTATTTGGCTCACTGGATCTTTGTTGCTACACGGGCTGTTCTCTAGGTGCGGGAGTGAAAAGTACTCTCTAGTGGTATGTGGACTTCTCATTGCAATGGTTTCTTGTGTTGAGGAGCACAGGCCCTAGACACATGGGTTTCAGTCACTGCAGCTCGAAGGCTCTGTAGCACAAGCTCAGTAGTTGTGGCACATGGGCTTAGATGCTCCATGACATGTGGGATCTTCCCAGATCAGGGATGGAACCTGTGTCTCCTGCATTAGCAGACAGGTTCTTTACCACTGAGCTACCAGGGAAGCTCCAAAGTTTTATTTTCTACTCCAAAGACTATAACCCCAAAATGATGCCCTGTTTTCCTTTCACAGCATTTTACCATTTAAATCCCACTGCCCCCATTTCTAGCTAAGCCTGGGCTCTTTACCTAACCTCTGAAGCCTCACTTTCCTCCTATGAAATGGGTATGATGATCCCATCTCACAGGGAGATGCTGTAACTAACACCCAGCTTAGTGCCTGGCAAATAGGGATGACTATTTATCCAACATGAAGCATGATTACTCTTAGCCTATGAGGACAGAAGGTGAAGCTCCTGTCCCGAGATTAGCTAGACACAGTCCCAGTCCTGAAGTTTGACCTGTCAAAGAGCAAAGGTCACCACTCCCTCTCCATCCGCCCTACACATAAACTACAGAAAGCAATAAGCAGGTGCTCAGCTAGCAGACCCTGGGGCAAGAGGAAAACAAGCTATGCCTGCACCCCCCATAGGAACAGTCAACCCAGTGGTCACCCTCCCAGAGAATGAAATAGAAGGATCTTGGTGGGGTCGGGGTTACCTGTGTTCTCAGTTAGGAGGGTAGTGAAGGTAGGGGGTGATCACCTGGCACCTGGCCAGCTACACAGTCCTCATCAGGGCTCCAGCCTGAGCAGGACAGACCACCTCTCTTTTTGCCCCACCCACCTTTATTTTGGGGGGCTCCAAAATCACTGCAGATAGTGATTGCAGCCATGAAATTAAAAGATGCTTGCTCCTTAAAAGAAAAGCTATGACCAACCTAGACAGCATATTCAAATGCAGAGACATTACTTTGCCAACAAAGGTCCATCTAGTCAAGGCTATGGTTTTTCCAGTAGTCATGTATGGATGTGAGAGTTGGACTATAAAGAAAGCTGAGTGCCAAAGAATTGATGCTTTTGAACTGTGGTGTTGGAGAAGACTTGAGAGTCCCTTGAACTGCAAGGAAATCCAACCAGTCCATCCTAAAAGAAATCAATCCTAAATATTCATTGGAAGGACTGATGTTGAAGCTGAAACTCCAATACGTTGGCCACCTGATGTGAAGAAATGACTCATTGGAATAGATTCTGATGCTGGGAAAGATTGAAGGCAGGAGGAGAAGGGGACGACAGAGGATGAGATGGTTGGATGGCATCACTGACTCAATCAAAATGAGTTTGAGTAAGCTCCTGGCGTTAGTAATGGACAAGGAAGTCTGGCTTGCTGCAGTCCATGGGGTCGCAAAGAGTCAGACACAACTGAGCTGAACTGACCCACCTTTAGTCCTTGGTGGGGGTGGCCACTTCCATGCAGCATTCTCTTCCATCGTTTCCCCTTAGCGCTTGCTCATCTGTCCTTTCCAGTGAACCTCTGGTCCCCTTCACTTCTAAACCCAATGAAATTATCAAATGCTTTCACCTGGTACTTCCCTGGCGGTCCAGTGCTTGAGGCTTTGCCTTCCAATTCACGGGGTGTGGATTTGATCGCTGGTCAGGGAGGACAGCGGACAAGATGATTGGATGGCATCACTGACTCAATGGACGTGAGTTTGATCAAACTCTGGGAGGTAGCGAAGGACAGGGAAGCCTGACTTGCTGCAGTCCATGGAGTTGCAAAGAGTGAGACACAACTTAGCAACTTAGGATCCCACATGCCTCTTGGCCAAAAAACCAAAACATAAAACACGAGCAATACTGTAACAAATTCAATAAAGACTTTAAAAATGGTCCACCTCAAAAAAAAAAAAAAAAAACTTTCTCCCAAATTAATTGACCTTATCTGAATTTTACATTCACCCAGTGAGACAGTCAGGAGCAGTCGAGAAACTGAGGCTGGAAGAGAGGAAGTGACCAGATGAAGTCACACAACACAACAGACCCTTCCTAGTGTCTGGAAATCCTCCTCCGGTTCTCAGTCTACTACCTCATTATATTATGGTTCATTATTTTCTTTGCCAGGCCCCTCCCTCAACAACCCCTCACCTTAGTGGGACCTCAGTCAAACATGGATTTGTTCTCAGGCAGGAGCCATTGGCCAGAAGGATCTGCCCCACGGGTTGAAGTTAGCCAGGTGCAATCTATCATGCAGGAGGCTGGAGTGGGGTTGGGGGGGGGGGCATGAGAGGAAGATTCCAGACTGGCTCTGCCCCCAGGCAGCATCACTGTGCTAATCAGAGGACCTGTGATGCTAAGTGTCAGAACCTTGACACGAAGCAAAAACTGGCAAGTCCAAAGACATGTCTGACTTCAGACACGGTCAGATCCAGGGGCTCAAAGGACGTCATTGCCCCGCCTCCACTTCTGCCTCCCGTGGGAAGTGGCCTTATTCTCAAGTAGGCTTTCTCCATGTGTGGGACCCATGACTGCTAACAACCCCAAACCTATATCCTTGCAGCACCCGCGGAAACAGCAGAGAACCCTCCCTCTACCCACAGAAGACCTTGAATTGGCCCAAATCCCACCAGAACTTGGGGGCCGTAGATTTGCAGCAACATGGATGAAACTAGATATTATCATATTAAGTGAAGTAAGTCAGAGAGAGAAAGACAAATATCATATGATATCACTTATGTGGAATCTAATACACGACACAAATGAACAGAAATATGACACACTATGAAACAGAAAAAGAATCAGGGACATCGAGAAGAGATGGGTGGTTGCCAAGGAGAAGCGGGAGTAAGACAGGGATGGATCGAGTTTGGGCTTAGCAGATGCAAACTGGTATATATATTAATAGAATGGGCAAACAACAGTTCCTACCGTATAGCGCAGGAAACTGTATTCAATACTGTGATAAGCCATAATGGAAAAGAATATGAAAAGGCACGTATGCATATATCTGTATATAACCAAGTCACTTTGCTGTACAGCAGCAATTAACACAACATTGTACATCAGCTATACTTCAGCAGGAAAAATTTAGAACTCTGGGGCCATAAAGAGTGGGGAAAGGTGGTTTCCCCCAGGAAAGATAAGCGCTTAGACAAAAACACGTTAGCTGCTGATGTATCCACTGAAACCACGCATTTGTCTATGCTGTCAAAAAAGCGTCCCCACACATCTTAGGCGCTCGGTTGACGAGGTCAGGGGCTGGGGATCCAAGGATGAACAAACACAGCCATCTGGGAGCAGTCTGGTGGGGAATGCCAACCAACAAAACAACAATCACAATTCAACACAGAAGTGCTGGGGAGAGAACCGCAGGGCATGACGGGGACACGGCAGGGGGAGCAGGTAATTCCGCGCTGATGGGGATTTGGAAAAAAGGACATAGGAACTTCCTGGTGGTCCAGCGGCTGAGACTCTGCACTCCCAGTACAGGGGGCTCAAGTTCAATCCCTGGTCAGGGAACTAGACACCACATGCCGCAGCTAAGACCCAGCACAGCCAGATAAGTAAATATTAAAAAGAAAGAAACACATGCACAGGTATCACATGGGGAAGATCTAGGTTGAAACTTAATGGGCAAAAAGGCACCAAGCCCATCAAGTCTTCCTGCTAAGGTTCTTATCCACCTCCACCCGCACCTGCCACCGCCCACCATGGGCCTTTCCAGTCCTCTGCGAAGGCAGGGAACCTCCTCCCAACACCAACCTAGAGAACCTGTCACTGGGCAGAACTGGGGATGGGGAAGGGCTGGACATCCCTCCTGCCCCTTCACTTCCTCTCTCCCTCCCCCAGCACATGGGGAGCTGGACTCCCCTTAGTATCAACTGCGTTGTCAGCAGAGGTGGTTCTGCCCATCAGACCAGCCTCTGCTATACTGCACGGGTCTCCTGCCAAGTTCCACAAACACTTAGGGTTGGCCGGTCTGTCGTGGGGCTTCCCTGTCCATGTAGGAGGCTAAGCAACATCCGGGACCTGTATGCACTAGATAGCTCCGCATGCCTAGTCGTGTGCGTGCCTAGCCGCTTCAGTCATAGCCGACTCCTATGCAACCCCATGGGCTGTAGCCCATCAGACTTCTCTGTCCATGGGATTTCCCAGGCAAGAATACTGGAGTGGGTTGCCATTTCATTTCCCAGAGGATATTCCCAACCCAGGGATCGAACCTACATCTCTTATGTCTGCTGCATTAGCAGGTGGGTTCTATACCATTAGAGTCCCCTGGGAAGACCTGCCTAGTTGTGACAACACCTCGAGACATGGCCTGCTGTCCTCTGGAGGTGGGGAGAAATGCCCTCAGTTGAGAAGTGCTGCTCTAGTGCCTCCCCACTCCCCCTCCCTCATCGCTCCTCCACCCCAGACTCCAGCCCCCTGGTCAGGCAGGCTAGCTCCCACTAAGCAGACATTTGTCAGTGCTCACCCAAGTTCATCCAGGGTGTGCTGCTTCCCTTGCACGCACCGCTTTGCTCTGCACGTTCCATTGTCCCCACATTCTCACAAGCTCCGTGATTCCCCACGCAGTGCAGGTCGCCGCTCAGCGCTCTGTGTGATGCCTTCGCTCATGCCCAGTGTCTTGGCACCCGTGCAGTCCTCCCCAGCTCCTTGCAGTGTGTCACACACATGTTCTTCCTCCATGCGGACCACACTGGAAATCATGCGTGAGTGCACAGACCTGTGCTCCTCTGAGCATGCACCACGTGCCCCCTTGCACACGGGCAAACACACAATGTGTGTTGCAATTCAACAGACACACACATGCAGGTCATAGCACCCGGTGCAGACCCCGGGCCTTCCACCGCATCGCTCAAAACACGGTCTGCTGTACACTTCTGGACAGACTAAGTAAGACATGCCTCTCCCTAACCCGTATTCTCACTCTTCACTCCAATGTCACTGGCATCAGGATGTCTGGTATACCCCCAAACTGAAAGAGTCAAGACACACCTGACCAGTAGAGGTTCCCACAATAATCAGGACAGCTTGGCAGACTAGTACTTCTGAGAAAAACACCACCTCCTGCAAGCCGCCCTGGAAGCCTTACAGGTTGGCGCAGATGGACACTGACTCATATTCTCTCTAGAAATGCCATGGATGCCACGGCACCATGCCCAGCCCCTTCTGGAGAACACTGGAAATCATCAGTCACCATCAGATGCCCCTTTTCAAGGGACTCCTGGAACATGACAGGGGAGGAAGGAGGAAATACATTACCCAGCCATCTCAGGCCCCAGCATCCTGCCTAGGTCCCAAAGGAGGGCCCTTGAGCGGTCCCTTGCCCCTCTCCATGTGTCACTTTCTCGTTGGGATGGCTCTGGTGTCCATCACTGGAATGGACCCTGGGAGCTGCGCCTCACCCGAACAGATCTACTGCCACTCCGTCTGCAGTGTTCAGGTCGCTGCCCCCCTTTCAGCAGGGGGAGCTGGCAGGGCAGGGGAGGACTTGGGAGGGGGGCAGCAATCCATTCTCTTCTCCATACTTGGCTCATGAACTTAGCTACTGAGTAGCATCTCCTGGGTGGTGGATCCCAGAAGGGGAGGCTCAGGGCGGAGACCAGTCCTTAGTCCCAGAACCCCTGGTGTGGAAAGACAGGAAGTTTGTGTGGCATCACTCTCGGCACAGATGTAGACTCTGTATACAGAAGTACAGGGGGATGGCCATTTTATGCGCCTCTTCTGACCTTGTAGGACGGGACATCTGACAGTCTCTACACTCGAGGTGTGCAGTGAAAGGGTTTCTGGCACAAGTTTTGGAATCAGTGATTTGAGGTTGAACCCTGCTCTACTATGTACTTGCTCCAAGCCTCAGACAAGCTCCCTAAGACCCGGCTTCCTCCTCTGTGAAGTGGAGAAAATGATGCTCCACGTCTCCTGCAGGTGTTATGAGACTCCACTGACACCCACTCTGTGTAAAGCACTTAAACGGAGATGCCACAGTCCCACGTACTGGCTCTTGTTAAGTGCAGGATACAGAAGATAGCACTTAGCACCAACTCTTTAACAATGCCCAACTCAGCACTTAGCACCAACTCAACAATGCCAGGACAGAGAACCTGGACTCTGCCAAGGGCTCAGCTCTCGTACCCGAAGGCAGAAGCATCACCCTGAAGGCCCTTTCCCCCTCTTTGCAACCCCCACCCCTGCTGGAAACCCCTGTGTCGTCCTGCCGGAGATCTGGCAGAGGGGAAACTGAGGACCAGCACAGAAAGGAAGAGAGTCCCATTCAGAAACATGTCCCATGGATGGGAAAGCACCGGGGGAAACAGGACGGAGACCAAGTCTAAGCCATTGCACACCCAGGCAGGCTCAGGCCCTCAGCAGAGGGAAGCAGGCCAGCTCTTATGGCCAGCTCTGCTTATGGCCCCAGGGGCCCCACCCCAGCCCCTTCCCTCTGGTCCTGCACTCAGGGAGGTGCTGGAACCCGCTCCCGAGATGACTTGTCCTTCCCAACCCCATGTTCAGTGACATCACACTGGTAGTTTGGCAGGGGCCATAGAGGGGGTAGCTACACCATGCACATGAGCAAATTTCCACGAGACTGGGGTGGGGTTGGGGTAGCGGAATACAAGAAAGGATAAAGACATCAAAGAGCCATTAAGCGGGCCGCCTCTGGTGGCCAACTGGTTGGGATTCTGGGCTTTTGCTCCATGGCCCACCTTCAGTCCCTGGTTGGGGAACTGAGATCCCACAAGCCATGTGGCCAGGCCAAAAATAAAAAAGACAGAGAGAGAGATTAAGAGAACAAACATATGGATACCAAGGAGGAAGTGAGAGTGGGAGTAACTGGAAGATTAGGACTGACACATATACACTATTGATAGGGCTTCCCAGGTGGCGCTAGTGGTAAAGAACCCACCTGCCAATGCAGGAGACGTAAGAGATGTGGGTTTGATCCCTGAGTCGGGAAGATTTCCTAGGGGAGGGAATGGTAACCCGCACCAGTATTCTTGCCTAGAGAATCCCATGGTCAGAGGAGCCTGGTGGGCTATAGTCCATGGGGGTGCAAAGAGTGGGACACAACTGAATATAAAATAGATAACTAATGAGAACCTGCTGTACAGCACAGGGAACTCTACTCAGTGCTCTGTGGTGACCCAAATAGGAAGGAAATCCAAAAACGAGGGGATATAGGTATACACATAGCTGATTCACTTTGCTGTACAGTAGAAGTGAAAGTGAAGTGAAGTCGCTCAGTCGTGCCCAACTCTTTGCGACCCCATGGATAGTAGCCTGTACCAAGCTCTTCTGTCCATGGGATTTTCAAGGCAAGAGTACTGGAGTGGGTTGCCATTTCCTTCTCCAGGGAATCTTCCCAACCCAGGGATCAAACCCAGGTCTCTCACATTGTAGACAGACACTTGCTTTACCGTCTGAGCCACCAGGGAAGTAGAAGCCCACTATTAATAACATGGCCTTGTAAAGCAACTGTACACCAACAAAAATTAATTTTTAAAAACAGAATAAAGGAAGCCCTACCATTTACAACATGAAAAAAAAGAGAGAGAGAGAGAGAAGGGGGTAGAGAACATACCTACAGGTTAGGTGAAAGCTTTCTCCTTTGACTTCAAAGAGACAGCATGTGGACACCCAAGGCGAAGAACTCAGGCCTGGCAGCATTCTAAAACAAATCAACAATTAAGTACTGATAACTGTGGCAGAAGCAGCACAAGGACATTTTCTGCGTTCTTCCGCATTTTCGGGGTGTGTGCAACCAGTTGACAATGATACGGTCTGGACTGTGGTGCAGGCGAAGATTCCTGCCTTCAGCTTCCTGGCACTGGTTCTCCCCAGGCTGGGAACCTTGCCTGCAGAAGCCTCGTGTACCTTCTCTGAAGGGAGCTGCGGGGCGTCAGGTCACACCATCCCCTACACCGGTGGGGAGTTCACATCCAGGAACTAGTCCACCCCAAGCTTCAAAGGCCTGGCTGCTCCCCTGGATGAGCAGCATCTCTGAAGAGTTATCCCAGCTCCAGAGCTCCAACGGGATTGGCCCAGGCCACTGCTCCCATGGCACTGCAGCCCAGCTTCCCCCTCCACCCAACCCTGCATCCCTCCCTCCCTCCCTCCCAGGTGTTCCTGGCATGCTAAGAAGCTTCCTGCACTCAAATTTTCAGCCCAGCATCTTTTCCCAGGAAGTTCATCCTAAAATACACCCTACCCATCTCCCTGTAAAGAGACCACTGCCCAGGAGAGCTAATGCCCAACCCCAGGTGCTTTTTTGCAGTGAGGACTTGTCCATGGCTGCATGGCTGTCCCATGCACAGGTTCAGGGGCTTCCCAGGTGGCGCTAGTGGTAAAGAACCTGCCTACCAATGCAGGAGACATAAGAGATGAGGGTTCGATCCCTGGGTTGGGAAGATTCCCTGGAGGAGGGCATGGCAACCCACTCCAGTGTTCTTTCCTGGAGAATCCCATGGACAGAGGAGCCTGGCAGGCTACAGTCCATGGGGTAGCAAAGAGTCAGACATGATTGAAGCGACTTAGCAGGCGTGCACATGGAGATGCCAGGGACCTGTAGAGCCGATGTAGGGGTTTCCTTGGAAGAGGTGTCTCACAGCGTGTTTTGCCGGGGGGTGGGGTGGGAGAAGTAGGGGGAGGAGCATGATGGAGTGAGTGTGTGTGTGTGTGTGTGTGTGTGTGAGTGTGTGTGTGTGTGTGCCTTTGCTGCTGTTTGTTTTCCACCCCTGTTGAAGGGCACGGCAAGGGGCGGGGAGGCAAAAGAATGCCACCTGCTTGCTGAGTTTAGCAACACCCAGGACCTCTGAGACAACAGCCACCTGCTCTGCTAACTACACAACACATCTGAGTGTGCAGAAACACACGCCCTCTCTACCTGCAGGCACAAAACGCAGCCCCAGACACACAGCCCACCTTCCCAGTCCTGGTTCTTCAGTGGCGATGGAAAGAACTCAGCCCACCTCACCTTGAGTGCAAGAGGTGAAGCTGAAGAATCAGGTCCTGGGATCAGCTCCTGGTCACAGGTAAATCCTAGCCTCTAGCACATGTCACTCGCTCCTGCACAAGTCCGTTTATTCATTTCCCCCAAACACTCGCTGCACTCGCTGTTTGGCATCTTTGCTGGCTCGGAAGCTCCCTGTGTGAGGCGAGCCCCAGCTCACTCTCCACAAGAGGATGCTACACAGATGGGGAGCCTCCTCACCACCTGGAACAAGGGAGTTCCTGGCCTCCCTGCCGACGAGAGGGCTCTGCTGATCAAACTCCAGGCAGTGGACCATGTCCATGCTGGTGGCTCCATGCAGAGGCAGAATTTGCCCCCCACCTTCCCCCACAATCCTCCTGCCCAATCCAGCGTTCAGTGAGAGCACATGCCTGAACCTTGCCCCTGGTGGGGGCAACCATGTTACTCGTTAACTTGGTGATTGGAAATTGATTTATTCTCTGAGGTGCTAAAGATGAAATGAGGAGGAAAACCTGTGGAGGGCAAGGCTTCTGGGTCCTTGTGCCCTTAGGGTAACAGTCATGCCATTCACCGTTCAGATGAATCTAGAACTTCACCAAGCACTAAGATGCCAGATCTCATGTGCTAGGAGAATCTTCTGTATTCCCACGTGTGGGAGGTCTTGTGTTAACACCAGCTACTCTGCAGCCTGGAATTTAATGTCAGGTGGGCTTGGGTCTGATTCCTCCCCCTACTTCTCCCACTGCCCCCCAGCAAAACACACTGTGAGGCCCCTGTTCCAAGGAAGCCCCTACATCGGCTCTACAGGTCCCTAGCATCTCCGTGTGCACGCCTGCTGAGTCGCTTCAATTGTGTCTGACCCTTTGCGACCCCCAGCCCCAGCTGGACGTGGGAAGTGCCAGCTCAGTGCCTGGTTCAGGATGCCCAGTCAATCCACAGCCACTGTCAGTACTATTGTTGCCGACCCCAGGGAAGCTCCTGTCCACGAAATGAGCCCCTTGGAGGCTATGCGTATGGCAAACCCATCATCCACCTGCTCTTGGGCCATCCCCTGGCCCCTGACCCTCTGCCTTCAGAGCTGCCATATGTGAGGGCTTTCCTCTTCTGGGCTGGACCTTATGTTTGATCGCCATGAAATGAAAACATAAGATACCAAGAGACTGGGGCCTGGAAAGGCCCATGAATCCCTGTTAACTTCATGCAGGTGCGAATCTTCAGCCTTTCAGGCAATTTCAGTCATTGAGCTGGATCGTTAGGATATCAGAGGGGCTGCGGTGCACCAGCAGCCAAGCTCTTAAAGGGACATCCAGGGAGCTATCCTGGAAGATGAGCCAGAGAGCACCTCCGTCCTCCGTAATCTGCATATTAATTTTGTATCCTGTGTGCATATGTACATGCTAAGTCGCTTCAGTGTGTTGGACTCTTTGCAACCCTATGGACTATAGCCCACCAGGCTCCTCTGTCCATGGGATTCTTCAGGCAAGGATACTGGAGTGGGTTGCTATGCCCTCCTCCAGGGGATTGTCCTGACCCAGCGATCAAACTTGAGTCTATGTCTCCTCCATTGGCAGATAGGTTCTTTACCCCTAGTACCACCTGGGAAGCCCTGTCCTCCGTATTCTGAATCAGGTGAGACATGGTGTCCCATGGTCACATCCAAACCCAGAGCTCTTTTTCCTTACTTGGAATATGGTGAGCAAGTTTCTCCCCTAACTTTGTTTTTTTCCTTTATAAAGACTTCACAATAAAAATGATAAACTATGAGAAACCTATTTGGAGATCAAGCTATTCAGCTCACCAGGAAAGAGATGGCTGTTTGCTGGGCTTTTTCATTATACAGTTGCCAAAGCCCAATATCAGAAGTTCAAAGGGAGGAAGTGAACAGATCACCGTAGGCAACTCAACGCACGTCATCAGACGACCTAGTAGTGGTTGCTACTGCAGTTTAGTTCAGTTCAGTTGAGTAGCTCAGTCATGTCGAACTCTTTGTGACCCCATGAACCACAGGACACCAGGCCTCCCGGTCCATCACCAACTCCTGGAGTCCACTCAACCCATGTCCATGGAGTCGGTGATGCCATCCAATCATCTCATCCTCTGTCATCCTCTTCTCCTCCTGCCCTCAATCTTTCCCAGCATCAGGGTGTTTTCAAATGAGTCAGCTCTTTGCATCAGGTGGCCAAAGTATAGAGTTTCAGCTTCAACATCAGTCCTTCCAATGAATACCCAAGACTAATCTCCTTTAGGATAGACTGGTAAGGGACTCTCAAGAGTCTTCTCCAACACCACAGTTCAATAGCATCAGTTCTTCAGCGCTCAGCTTTCTTATGGTCCAACTCTCACATCCATACATGACCACTGGAAAAACCATAGCCTTGACTAGATGGACCTTTGTTGGCAAAGTAATGTCTCTGCTTTTGAATATGCTATCTAGGTTGGACATAACTTTCCTTCCAAGGAGTAAGCGTCTTTTAACTTCATGGCTGCAATCACCATCTGCGGTGATTCTGGAGCCCAGAAAAATAAAGCCAGCCACTGTTTCCACTGTTTCCCCATCTATTTGCCATGAAGTGATGGGACCAGATGCCATGATCTTAGTTTTCTGAATGTTGAGCTTTAAGCCAACTTTTTCACTCTCCACTTTCACTTTCATCAAGAGGTTCTTTAGTTCTTCTTGGCTTTCTGCCATAAGGGTGGTGTCATCTGCATATCTGAGGTTTTTGATATTTCTCCTGGCAATCTTGATTCCAGGTTGTGCTTCCTCCAGCCCGTGCTTCCTCCAGCCCAGGATTTCTCATGATGTACTCTGCATATAAGTTAAACAAGCAGGGTGGCAATATACAGCCTTGACATACTCCTTTTCCTATTTGAAACCAGTCTGTTGTTCCATGTCCAGTTCTAACTATTGCTTCCTGACCAGCATACAGGTTTCTCGAGAGGCAGGTCAGGTGGTATTCCCATCTCTTTCAGAATTTTCCACAGTTTATTGTGATCCACACAGTCAAAGGCTTTGGCATAGTCAATAAAGCAGAAATAGATGTTTTTCTGGAACTCTCTTGCTTTTTCCATGATCCAGCAGATGTAGGCAATTTGATCTGTGGTTCCTCTGCCTTTTCTAAAACCAGCTTGAACATCTGGAAGTTCACGGTTCACATATTGCTGAAGCCTGGCTTGGAGAATTTTAAGCATCACTTTACTAGCATGTGAGATGAGTGCAATTGTGCGGTAGTTTGAGCATTCTTTGGCATTGCCTTTCTTTGGGATTGGAATGAAAACTGACCTCTTCCAGTCCTGTGGCCACTGCTGTGTTTTCCAAATTTGCTGGCATATTGAGTGCAGCACTTTCATAGCATCATCTTCCAGGATTTGAAATAGCTCAATTGGAATTCCATCACCTCCACTAGCTTTGTTCATAGTTCAGCCAACATTTATAAAAGTATCCTCCATGGCAGGAGCTTCTTGGGTGGCTCAGTGGTCAGGAATCTGACTGGCAAGAAGAGGCTTGGGTTCAGCCCCTGGGTCGGGAAGATCCCCTGGAGGAGGGCATGGCAACCCACTCTAGTATTCTGGCCTGGAAAATCCCATGAACAGAGGAGCCTGGCAGACTACAAGCCATGGAATCGCGAAGAGTCAAACATGACTTAGCAGCTAAACAACAACAACTTTCCATGGCAGACACTGTACTGAGATGAGTTGAATAAAACATAAAATATAGTACCTTTTTTCTATTATTTACTGATTTTTAACAATATTGCCACATTTCCATTCTCTTCACCCTTCCTTCCCTCCAAAATCCTCAGTTACTGAACTATTTGAAGTAAGCTGTAGACATCATGACACTTAACCCCTAAATGTTTCAGCTTCTGTCTCCTAAGAACAGAATTATTCTTCTGCAATAACTACAGTATCACCGTTATCCTGAGACCATTAGCACCAACAATGATAATATTGTCTAAAATGCAGTCTGTATTCCCATTTCCCCAAGGGTCGAAGGAATGTTCTCTGTAGCTTTGCTTTTTTTTTTTTTTTTAAGCAATCCGGGATACACTCGTGGATCATGCACTACATTTGGCTTCTTCCTAATGTTTTGATAGATGTAAAGAAAGAGTTAGAGCTGTCCAATAAAGACTTCTGAGAAAGAAACTTTAGACTCCAACTAAAAAGACAAATCTGTCCATAAGGACCCTTGGATGCTGCATAATTCTCATTCTTCACCACAGATGGGCAGATCATTTCTTAGAGGGGCATATGGACTCCTAATTATTCCAACAGTTTAATGCCATCTGCTCCCTATGAGGAGGAAAAACTTCAAATGTGGTGTTGGGGAGTCTTAGGTCTTGATCAGGGTTTAGCCTGTGTTCTGGAACACAAGCCCATGTCAGTGTGGGCCTGTAGTAGGCACTGGAGAGGTGGGAAAGATGAAAAACAAGCCTGCCCTCACAGGGTTTCAGATCTAGTTGAAAGTGAAAATATTAGTTGCACAGTTGTGTCTGAGGATTCTTTGCAACTCCATGGACTGTAGCCCACCAGGCTCCTCTGTCCATGGAATTCTCCAGGCAAGAATACTGGAGTGGGTAGTCATTTCCTTCTCCAGGGGATCTTCTCAACCCAGGGTCCCCACCTGGGTCTCCTGCATTGCAGGCAGATTCTTTACCATCTGAGCTACCAGGGAAGCCTCCCAGGTCTAGTTGGGGAAAGGAAAATCAATCAGGAGAGAGAGAGAAAAATGATGAGGCTGGATTTCTGGGTAGAGTAGACGAAGGAACATGTAACTCAAGGCTGGATGGTGGGGAAAAGGTCTCATCTAAGCCGCAGCTGAAGCAGGGGCCAGGGGGTGACGAGGGCCCACCTAAACTGGCCTTAGAAGACATAGTAAGGTGCTTGGAATCTATCCTAAGACCAGTCACGTGCCATTGAGGGGTGGAACACGACCAGATGTCCTGGTTCACTGTCTAGGATGATGGGCAAGTGGGCAGAGGAACCACAGCTGGGAAACTGTACCAGGAACAGGCGCTGAGCAGCTGCAGTTAAGTCAGTGGAAATGGAGATGGACAGAGGGAAACAGATTTTGTATTTTTAAATTTTTTTTTAAATTGAAGTATAGTTAACTTATGATGCTGTGCTAGTTTCAGATGTAGAACAAAGTGATTCAGTTATACATATATATATTCTTCTTCAGATTCCTTTCCACTATAGGGTATTATAGAATACTGAATACCATTCCCTCTGTATTCAGTAGGTCCTTGTTGATTATCTCTTTTTTTTTTTAATTTTTACCAGAGTATAGTTGATTTACAGTGTTGTGTTAGTTTCAGGCATGCAACAAAGTGATTCAGTTATACATATACATATATTCATTCTTTTTTAGATTCTTTTCTCATATCACATGCATGCGTGCATGTTCGGTTGTGTCTGACTCTTTGTGACCCTATGAACTGTAGCCTGCCAGGCTCCTCTGTCCATGGGATTATCTAGGCAGGCATCCTGAAATGGGCTGCCATTTCCTTCTCCAGGGGATCTTCCTCACAAGATCAAACGCGCATCTCTTGTGTCTTCTTTCCCACTAGAGCTATCTGGAAGAGATTATCTATTTAACATATTGTTGCTGTTGTTCAGTTGCTAAGTTGTCTAACTCTTTGTAACCCCATGGACTGCAGCATGCCAGGCTCCTCTGTCCTCCACTATCTTCTGGCAGTTGCTCAAATTCATGTCCATTGAGTCAGTGATACTATCTAACCATCTCATCCTCTGCTGCCCACTTCTCCTTTTGCCTTTAATCTTTCCCAGCATCAGGATCTTTTCCAGTGAGTCAGCTCTTGGCATCAAGTGGCCAAAGTACTGGAGCTTCAGTTTCAGCAACAGTCCTTCCAATGAATATTCAGAGTTGATTTCCTTTAGGATTGACTGGTTTGATCTCCTTGCAGTCCAAGGGACTCGCAAGAGTCTTTTCTCGAATCACAATTTGAAAGCATCAGTCCTTCAGCACTCAGCCTTCTTTATGGTCCAGCTCTAACATTTGTACATGACTACTGGAAAAACCATAACTTTGAGTATACAGACCTTTGTCAGCAAAGTGATGCCTCTGCTTTTTATTATGCTACCTAGGTTTGTCATAGCTTGCCTTCCAAGGAGCAAGTCTTTTCGTTTCATGTCTGTGGTCACCCTCTGCAGTGATTTTGGAGCCGAAGAAAATAAAATCTGTCACTTCTTCCACTTTCTCCCCTTCTATTTGCCATGAAGTGATGGCACCTGATGCCTTGATCTTAGTGTTTTGAATGCTTAGTTTTAAGCCAGCTTTTTCACTCTCCTCTTTCACCTTCATCAAGAAGCTCTTTAGAGCCTCTTCACTTTCCGCCATTAGAGTGGTATCATCTGCATATCTAAAGTGGTTTATATTTCTCCCCAGCAATCTTGATTTCAGTATGTGATTCATTCAGTCTGGCATTTCACATGATGTACTCTGCATATAAGTTAAGTAAGCAGGGTGACAATATACAGCCTTGAAATACTCCTTTCCCAGTTTTGTGCTAGTCAGTTCTTCCATGTCCAGTTCTAACTGTTGCTTGTTGTCCTGCATACAAGTTGCTCAGGAGGCAGGTAAGGTGGGCTGGTATTTTCATCTCTATAAGAATTTTCCACAGTTTGTTGTGATCCACACAGTCAAAGTCTTTAGCATAGTCAATGTAGCAGATGTTTTTCAGGAACTCCCTTGCTTTCTCCATGATTCAATGAATGTTGGCAATTTGATCTCTGGTTCTTCTGCCTCTTCAAAACCCAGCTTGTACATCTGGAAGTTCTTAGTTCATGTACTGCTGAAGCCTAGCTTGAAGGATTTTGAACATAACCTTGCTAGCATGTGAAATGACTATGGTTGTATAGTGGTTTGAATATTCTTTTTCATTGCCCTTTTTCGAGATTGAAATGAAAATGAGGCTTTTCTGGTCCTACGGCCACTGTTGAGTTTTCCGAATCTGCTGACATATTGAGTGTCGCACTTTAAGAGCATCATCTTTCAGGATTTGAAATAGCTCAACTGGAATTCCATCACCTCCACTAGCTTTGTTCCTAATTTTATAAATAGTAGTGTATATGTTAATCCCATACTCCAAATTTATCCCTCCCCCTCACCCCTGCTATCCCCTCTGGTAACCATAAGTTCATTTTCTATGTCTATGTGTCTATTTCTATTCTGTAAAAATGTTCATTTGTATAATTTTTCTTTTTTAATTCCACATATAAGTGACATGACATTTGTCTTTCTCTGTTTGACTTACTTCACCTGATATGATCCTCTCTAGATCTATCCACATTGCTATGAATAGCACTATTTCATTCTCCTTATGGCTGAGTAATCTGTATGCATACCACTGCACCACATCTTCTTTATCCATTTCTCTGTCAATGGACACAGGTTGCTTCCATGACTTGACCATAGCAAATGGTGCTGCTATAAACATTGGGGTGTATGTATCTTTTTGAATTAGATTTTTCTCCAGATATGTACCCAGGAATGGGATTGCAGAATCATATGGTAATTCTATTTTTAGTTTTTTGAGGAACCTCCATACTATTCTCTATAGTGGCTGCATGAACTCACATTCCCACCAAGAGTGTAGGAGGGTTCCCTTTTCTCCACACACTCTCCAGCATTTGTTATTTGTAGACTTTTTGATGTTGGCCACTCTGATTGATGTGAGGTGATAACAGATGAATATTTTGGAGATAGGATCCAAATAGAATAGATAGAATGCAAAGAGAGAGCAAAGAAAAGTAAGAAATATAGGATAAGGCCTCCTCTGTAATTCAAATGATGTTTTGAAACAGGGGTGGGCAAATTAAAACCTGAGGGCCGGTGGCCTGTTTGGAAATAAAGTTTTATTGGCACACAGGCCCACCATTTGTTTACGTGTCGTCTAAGGCTGCTTGCAGCTACAACGGAGAAAGTGAGTCCTTTTGACAGAGATTGACCATATGGCCTGCAAAGTCAAAATATGTATTGTCTGGTTCTTTGAAGAAAAAGTTTGCATTCCCCTGCTTTATAAACATTGTGTTCCAGAGATGCCTCAGGAAGCAAAAAGATGTTTTAGTCAAATAAGTTTAGGCCATTCATAGTCTATGTCATTTTCTTGACTATTTACCACAGATGTAGATACACTGAGAGCTCTGAGAAATCTCACAGTAAAGAAATCTCTTTATTAAAGTCAACATTTCCCAAATTCATTTGCTGTCAGACTGTTCTTTAGTTCGACTCTGAAGAATGCACCTATGGACACTTGCTTTAATAATTTATTTCTTTTATTTTTGGCTGGGCTGAGTCTTTGTTCCTACGTGGCTTTTCTTTGCTTGCGGCGAGCAGGGCCTGCCCTCTAGTTGAGATGTGTGGGCTCCTCATTGCAGTAGCTTCTCCTGGGAAGCACGGGTCCAGGTGCACATACTTCAGTAGTTCTGGCGCACGAGCTGAGTTGCTCCTCAGCCTGTGGGATCTTCCCAGACCAGGGATTAAACCCGTGTCTCCTGCATTAGTAGGTGGATTCTTTACCACTGAGTCACCAGGGAAGCCCCTGTGGACAGTTGTTTCAGAAGGATGAGGAGGGGGACTTCCCCAGTGGTCCAGTGCTAAGGCTCCAAGCTTCCAACGCAGGGGGCCCAGGTTTGATCCCATCCTGGGTCAAGGAAATAGATCCTGCTTGTCACAACGAAAAGATCCTGCATGTTGCAACTAAGACCCAGTCCAGCCAAATAAATAACTAAATAAAACTTTTTTTAAGATTAAAATAAATTTTTAAAAAGTAAGATGAGTAGCTATACTGAAATGGTAAAGATGGATGAGAGGACCAGTCATGAGATCAGTTAAGAGACCATTAAAATGACAAGAATCAGATAAAAGGATCTGGACCAGGGCTCACATCAATAAGGAAGGAAGAGACATAAGCGAGGCCATGAAGGCAGGATCCTCAGTTTAATATTAGATAGCTGTGAGGAACGTGAATGGAGATAAGGAGACAGAGAGTGGAGGAGGAGCAGGAGGAAGAGATGCTGGCTTGAGAAAAAGTGAATTCCAGCTTAGGTGCACTGGGTTTTGTTGGCTCAGAGTAAACAATGAACTTCTGCTTCCAGGATGATGGAGTAGGCGTGCTTCCTCCTATTCCTCCCACTAAGTAAAACCAAGAACTTTGGACATTATACACAAAACAGAAGAAGACTCTGAAAGTGCAGAAAGGAAGGCAGATGGCTAGGGACCCCAGGATCTGATGAATGGGATGGTGGGCAGTTCTCTGGGCTTTCTTTTTGCTACATGTCCCAGACTGAGCACTGGAAAAATGGAAACCCACAAACACCAACGATCCCAACAAAAGAAAGTTCAACAAAAGCCTGCTCTCTCTAGCCAAGACCTAGCAAAGAGGTAGACTAGCAGACAAAAAAACTTTTAGACAATAGCCACCCTACTCTAGCTAAATACCATGAGGGGGAAAAAAAATGTCAGTATACTTTCATCCAGATAGGCCAAGGCTGAGGAGGGACCCTAAACTTTCACCCTCGAGAGGCTGTGATGAGGTGCCCAACATTCCCCTGGATGACGTTAGGGAAGGCCTGTGAGCAGTGTGGACCCCCTCCACACACACACACACACACCTTCAGGCGTCAACAAGGCCTAAGTGGGTACCATGACTACCACCTCTACCTGGCAGTAACGAGGTGCCCCTCCCCGCCACCCTTCATTCCCTTGCTGGAATGGTATCAAAGCAAACCAGCTAAAACTGGTTTGCATAAGATTCAGAGTCTCAGAACATGTAAAAATATCCTGGTTTCAGTCAAAAATCATTCACCATACCAAGAACCAGGAAGACCTCAAATTGAGTGGGAAAAAAAAGGTGGTCAATAGATCAACCCCCACCCCCAACCCTAACAACAAAAAAGAGATTTAGAATTATCCGACAAAGAGTTTAGAGCAGCATGATAAAAATGCTTGAATGAGTTATTTATCAACACACTTGACAAAAATGGAGAAACACCCTCAGCATGGAAACAGAAAATCTCAGCAAAGAAACAAATGACATAAAGGAGAACCAAATGGTAACATCTGAGCTAAAAAATTTATTACAACTGAAATGAAAAGCTCAGTGGCTGGGCTCAAGAGCAGAGCAGAGGGACTTCCCTGGTGGTCCAGTGGTTAAGAATCCACCTTGCAATGCAGGGGACAAGGGTTCGATCCCTGGTTGGGGAGCTTAGATCCCATATACTGTGGAGCAACTAAGCCCTTACACTGTAACTACTGAGTCTGTGCACCGCTACAAAAGATCTCGAATGATGCAACAAAGATCCTGTGTGCTACAACTAAGATTTGATGCAGCCAAATACATTTTTTTTTTAAAGGGGGGTGTGCAGAGTGGAGGGGACAGAGGAAAGAATCAGTGAGTTAGAGGGTAGAACGATAGAAATGACCTAATCTGAACAGCAGAGAGAAAATAAACAATAAATAAATAAATAAATTGACAGAGACCCAGGGATCTGAGGGACTATTATAAAAGATGACAGTCCCAGAAGGAGAGGAGAAAAAGGGTGAACTGTAAAAGGACTCAGGAATAACGGCTGAAGACTTCTCAACTTTGATGGGAATCATCAAACTACAGCTTCAAAAAGCTGATTTGTAAAGCCAAAGAAGATTAACTGTCCCTCTACCCCAACCCTGCTCCAATTCACATCATGATATATAACAACGTCTAAAAGTAAAGACAGAAAAAGCAAAGTACCCAACCTTTACTAGGCTGTCTTCAATTTTTAGAGGCTTCTGCAGCTGAAGAACATGGACCAGGGAGTAGGGACTCTGTTTAGCCTGAATCAGGATGTCAATGGCAGTGCCGGAAGACACATGACTGGGATCAGAGAACCTTGCAAGATTTTAGGGCAACCACCCACTAGCTCGAATCCCTCAAGAAAAACAACTTCCCATGGTTTACAGAGGAATAGAAACAGGATTCTTTTGATGTGTTGAACACACCAAATCTTTGCATGCTTTCTATCTCCTGCTCCCTTAACCAGGAATGCACGTTCTTTGCCTGTTTACATTGCCAGCTACTTCAGCATGAGTGTGTGTTAAGTGACTTCAGTTGTGTCCGACTCTGTGCGATCCCATGGACTATTGCCACCAGGCTCCTCCATCCATGGGATCCTCCAGGCAAGAATACTGCAGTGGGTTGCCATGCTTTCCTCCAGGGGATCTTCCCGACCCACGGATCGAACCTGTGTCTCTTTTGTTTCCCACATTGGCAGGCGGGTTCTTTACTGCTAGCGCCACCTGGGAAGCCTGCTTAAATATCACTTCATGGAAGCAACCTAGATGTCCATCAGCAGACGAATGGATAAGAAAGCTGTGGTACATATACACAATGGAGTATTACTCAGCCATTAAAAAGAATACATTTGAATCAGTTCTAATGAGGTGGATGAAACCGGAGCCTATTATACAGAGTGAAGTAAGCCAGAAAGAAAAACACCAATACAGTATACTAATGCATATATATGGAATTTTGAAAGATGGTAACAATAACCCTGTAAGCGAGACAGCAAAAGAGACACAGATGTATAGAACAGTCTTTTGGACTCTGTGGGAGAGGGAGAGGGTGGGATGATTTGGGAGAACGGCATTGAAACATGTATGATATCATATATGAAACGAATCGCCAGTCCAGGTTCGATGCATGATACTGGATGCTTGGGGCTGGTGCACTGGGACGACCCAGAGGGATGGTATGGGGAGGGTGGAGGGAGGGGGATTCAGGATGGGGAACACGTGTATACCTGTGGCGGATTCATGTTGATGTGAGGCAAAACCAATACAATATTGTAAAGTAAAAAAAAAAAAAAAAAAAAAAATATATATATATATATATATATATATATATATATATATATATATATCACTTCCTCAGAAAGGCCTTCTCCTCTGGGCATATTTAAAGTAGATTTTCCACTAACAACCATCCGAAAGAAAGAAAGTGAAAATCGCTGTTGTGTCTGACTCTTTGCAACCCCATGGACTATACAGTCCATGCAATTCTCCAGGCCAGAATACTGGAGTGAGTAGCCTTTCCCTTCTCCAGGGGATCTTTCCAACCCAGGGATCAAACCCAGGTCTTCTGCATTGCAGGCAGATTCTTTACCAGCTGAGCCACAAGGGAAGCCAAGAATACTGGAGTGGGTAGCCTTTCCCTTCTCCAGGGGATCTTCATGACCCAGGAATTGGACCCAGGTCTCCTGCATTGCTTCCCTGGTGGCTCAGACGGTAAAGCATTTGTCTACAATGCGGGAGACCCGGGTTTGATCCCTGGGTTGGGAAGATCCCCTGGAGAAGGAAATGGCAATCCACTCCAGTACTATTGCCTGGAAAATCCCATGGACAGAGGAGCCTGGTAGACTACAGTCCATGGGGTCACAAAGAGTCGGACACGACTGAGCGACTCTTCTTCTCCTGCATTGCAGGCGGATTCTTTACTGACTGAGCTATAAGGGAAGCCCATCACCCACCCAACCATGCTGTATTTTTTCATAGCATGCTGTCTTCTGCTTATCAGTCTCAATAGGCAAATATTTGTTTGTTGATTTTTTTATCTCTGATACTAAACTGTATTCTCTCTGAGACCTAAAACCACCCTCTGTCCTGAGGGCTTAACCCATTGTCTGTTACAGTTGACAGACAAGAGTCTTGTTGAGTGAATGAATAAATAGCTGAGGAGGGAAGGGACCTACCTTTAAATGAACTCCTATGTTTCAGGGGCTGAGCTAGCACTTTATTTGCATCACCTCATTTAGTTGACGGGGAGGTAGGTACAGTGGCTCTCATTTCACAGATGAGAAAATCGAGGCCCAAAAAAGTACCATCTCATACCCAGGGTCACACATCCACCATGATGTAGAGCCATAGTTCATAAACAGATATTTCTTTTCTGCCCATGTATTTTCCACTACTCCACCCAGTCACCCTGTTCAGACAGGTTATCTGGGCTTAGATCCCAACCCTGTACCCTTCTTGATAGTATCTTATAAAATTCACTCAGTTTGCTCATCTAGAATTCTGAGAATGAGGTCTCGAACTATGAGCAGTAGACAGGTACAGAATACTTCATTCCACCAGTCTCTAAGCAGTTGTGCTTCAGGAAGTTGCTTCGGTGGTGTCCAACTCTGTGCGAGCCCATGGACCATAACACGCCAGGCTCCTCTGTCCATGGGGATTCTCCAGGTAAGAATATTGGAGTGGGTTGCCAGGTCCTCCTCCAGGGGGATCTACCCAAACCAGGGACTGAACCCGTGTCTCTTTCGTCTCCTGCAATGCCAGGCAGGTTCTTTACCACTAGCCGTTGGGGTGGACTATAAGTGCTTGGGTGCCATGGTGATGCAAGTTCTATAAATGCCCGAGAGAGGCTCCTTTCAGCCTGTGGGTTATTGCACTTGTATCCCCACCCCTGTTTCCCACCAGGGCTCCTCTCCAGAGGTTGGGGTGGGGGTGGAGGAAAGCACTGCTTTGCAGGAACTCTGTCCCTCTGTTCACACTCTTTCTTTCTCCTATCCACACCCCCGCCCTTGAAACTGAGATTTCATCTCCACCTCCTCCTATGGTGCATAATTCATTTTCTCATTGGTGAAAGACACAACAGCTCCCAGCCCCCAGGCCGCAGAGGCCTCTGGGATGGGAGAGTGGAAACCTCTCCTGGCGGCCCCAGGATAACCTTCCATCCGGAAGAAATCCAGTTCAGCTAATGAATGAAGCAGCAAGAAAAAGGCAGGGAGGTAGGGAGGCAGGCTGCATAGGGAGAAAAGTGCCCCTGCTTCCACGGAGACAGCTCCTCTGTTAAAGCCCCAGCTATCTAAACCCCAGGTGGGTCTTGTTGACACATTGCTGGAGGTTGAGAACCAGGTTGGTCTGTCTTCAGCTTGGAATTCAGAGCCCCCACCTCAACTCTGCCCTTTCATTGTAAACTCAGCTATGACCTCAGGGTGCCCTCTCCCACCTCCAACCACTCCAACAGATATGCAATCTGAGTGAAAGCAGAGACTAGTAGTCTCCTGGCTGCTCTCTGCCCCCTTCTAACTAGACTGTTTATATAACCTGAAGTCCCTTCTTCGTTGACATTCTGGAGCACACACTGCCCTGAGTTCAGAAGTAAAAACTCAACTGGGAAGAACTGAGTTGGACTATTGGCTCTATTATTTACCGTGTCACTAGAGGAAAGTCACTTCGCCTCTCGAGTCTCAGTTTACACACCTGTAAAATGGGACTAATAAGAAACCAGGGAAATGAGTCAGTATTCATAGATACTCCATCGATTTGTAAAATGAATCGACTGTGCTAGACTTATTTTGATGTATTTTCAAGCTATTAAACACTGAAGTGTGTGCTCAGTCACTTCAGTCATGTCTGTTTGTGACCCCATGGACTGTACCCCACCAGGCTCCTTTATCCATGGGATTGAATACTGGAGTGGGTTGTCATTTTCTTCTTCAGGGGATCTTTCCAACCCAGGGATCGAACCCACATCTCTTGCATCTCCTGCATTGGCAGGCAGGTTCTTAACCAATTGCACCAACTGGGAAGCCTTAAACACTGAAGACCTAGAGATAAATAGGAGAAGGCAATGGCACCCCACTCCAGTACTCTTGCCTGAAAAATCCCATGGATGGAGGAGTCTGGTAGGCTGCAGTCCATGGGGTCGCTAAGAGTTGGACACGACTAAGCAACTTCACTTTCACTTTTCACTTTCATGCATTGGAGAAGGAAATGGCAACCCACTCCAGTGTTCTTGCCTGGAGAATCCCAGGGACGGGGGAGCCTAGTGGGCTGCCATCTCTGAGGTCGCACAGAGTTGGACACGACTGAAATGACTTAGCAGCAGCAGCAGCAGAGACAAATAGGTCTCTATTTATCTCCATTTCTGTCTCAGCTCTCATATTGCCAAGGTTTCCTGCACCCTAATTTTTCCTGGCTTACGACATGTTTTCCCATTATTGAAAGAAAATAGTTCATGGGCCCAATTATGAATCGCACATAATGCATGACAAAAGAAAGGGCACATTATCGGCTCCATCACAGAAACACAACTGTGCATCCCGCAGGGTGTGTAGGAGGGAGAGCATGATGTAGGGAGAACAGTCATGGAGTCAGAAAAAAAATCTCCGCAGAGGTTTCTTCCATTTTCTTGAAGAATGTTGATGCTAACAGGAAAGTACTGCTGGCATTTCTGCTCCTTTTTTTTTTCCTAAGCTAATTTCTTCTCCTTACCGTCTTCATAAAATATGTTACCCTGTCGCTCTGAAATTCTCTGAAACGCGTGTGTGTTCTCCTTTGCTGCTGCAGTGGGGGAAGGATTTTAGTGGGTGTCTTTAAAAAAAAAAAAAAGACCATCCGTTTCAGGCTCAGGTGTGTCCAGTTGGCAACCTGGCTGTGAAACCAAACCGAGAGAGGCTTATCCTGTGGTCACTTCTGCTTGGCTCCAACAACTGACTATGCCTCCAACTTCCTGGGCAGGCTCACGCAGCCCCAGGAGGAAGGCTGGGCTTCTTGTCTTCGCTTCAGATTCCTGCAGTTCATTCACCTGTACAATAATGTCCAATTTGCCCTATCACGTGGCTGAGCTGGTTTTTACCTTTAATCCCTTTCACGTTTGTGCTCAGCCTCAAAGAATGCCTGGGGATGATTCACCCACCATCACATGGGGCAGACAGTCATCTGTTTTATTACCTCACCCTGCTTGTAGCTTCTGAGATAACCTAGGAGTCTTCTGTTCTGGGCTGGGGGGCGGGGGAAGGTAGATGGAGGTAAGGCAGACAGAGGAAGGCTTTCAGGAGTCCATTCCCTGCTCTGGTCTCGATTTCCTACTTTCCAGCTCAGGTCAAAAGACCTGCAGGGGCAAGTCATGTGGAAAGTCCAGGGTGTGGGCAAGAAAGTTGGATTTGGAGGTCTAAAAGGGGTTTTCCCTTCATTACCAGCATCAGCCAGTGTGAAGTCTTGGTTGGAAAACAAGACAGAAAATGAAAGCAGCAATGAGGAAGATTGTCACACACACACAAAAAAAAACCCCACACACAATTTTCAGGACGGGAAAGGACATGGGCTTGTGTTTAGCACAGAAAATACTTCCGTTTCACATGAGGGCATGGTGTTCTGCGTTTGGCACCTGCGATGACGGCGTACTGTGAAATGTCAAGCCCCCTACATTTCTCATCTGTAGCCCTTACAACAAGCCCTACAGAGTCTATATGATTATGGTGTCTTTCAGACCTAAGACTGAAAATTTGATCAAGTTACTCAAGGTCCCACAGTTAGAAAAGAGGGAGGGTTTAAGACCCAAACAGACTGATTCCAGAGCTTTAGCTTCTCAGCCAAATAATGACGAAGCAAGCATCCAAAGAGACAAGCAGTCATCAGCGTCCGTAATATTCCAGATCTAGACCCTGGGTAGGTTCAGGAGTTTCAGAGTAATTAAACAGAAAGAAAGAATAGGTTAATGGTGGAGAGCATGCGTACTGAAGTCAGACCTAGGTTCACTTATTAGCTTTGTATCCCTGGTCAACAATATAGCATCTTGGAGCATCGGTTTTCTCATCAGTGAAATGGGTATAATAAGTAGCATTCCTTATTCCAGAGTGGTGGTATGAGCTTATGTGAGATCATGCTTGTGAAGCAGCTAGCACCATGTTGGCTTTAATTCTGAGCTATTGCCCTCATCAGTAGCTTCCCTGGTAGCTCAGACAGTAAAGCATCTGCCTAAAATGCAGGAGACCTGGGTTCGATCCCTGGGTTGGAAAGATCCGCTGGAGAAGGAAATGGCAACCCACTCCAGTATTCATGCCTGGAAAATCCCATGGACCGAGGAGCCTGGTAGGCTACAGTACATGGGGTCATAAAGAGTTGGACACAACTGAGTGACTTCACTTTCACTTTTCATTGCCCTCATCAGGGCTTCCCTGGTGGCTCAGATGGTAAAGAGTCTGCCTGTAATGAGGGAGACCTGAGTTCCATCCTTGGGTCGGGAAGATCCGCTGGAGAAGGAAATGGCAACCTACTCCAGTTCTCTTGCCTGGAAAATTCCATGGACGGAGGAGCCTGGTAGGCTACAGTCCATGGGGTTGCAAAGAGTTGGACACAACTGAGCGACCTCATGAGTGCATGCACACATTGCCCACATCACTAACGGGAGTATTTTGCACCCAGTGGCATGTACGCATTGCCCTCATCATTAATGGGAGTATTTTACACCCAGTGAAGTTGAGTGAGTTGTAGAGGGCTGTGGGAAACTCCCCATAAGAAGTAGGAGGGTGAACTCCTACTTCTAGGTATTCTGAGGCCAGCCTGAGGTCTGTGTTTCTGGACTTTTGTGCATGGCATCTATGGAATGAGGGAGGGAGGGAAAGGTCAAATACTGAGCCCATGGGCCTGGCCTTAGGGAAGTAACTGGCTTAGCAGAAGGCATGTGGAGGTGAGGAGCTGCCACCACAGGTCTTCTGTACCAAGAGCAGAGGAGACCAGAAACATGGGATTCTCCCCTATGCTCAGCACACCCTGGCCCAGGACACTGGCTCCTCTGGGAGGCTGCGGGACCCAAAGGATACAGCAGGCTGGGCTTCATCCCTCCAGTCCAGCTCCCTGCTATACATCCAGGGCAAAAAAAAAAAAAAAAAATTTAGAGACATTCAGGAGACACAGACAGCTGATTCTTAACTGTAATTAAATAATCACAAATTTTTCATTTCTCAAGAAATATTGATTTTTAAAAGTTCTCATTTTTTCCAACATGGAATTTTGCTTTGTTTGCTTCCTTCTTTTCCATAACCCTTATCCCCCCAAAGCCATGACAGATCAGTTAATATCTCGAAGAGGGCAGGTGAAGTTGCTTGGAACAGGTTACGTATTCAGTTTAATGAACAACACCACCATTACTATTACAAAGGGCCTCCCCGACACCCACTGGAGGTCCTTGGGGATTGGGGGGAGGAGATGCCTAGCACTCTTCATTTTAGGGACCCGGGGAAGAGCCAGCTACACTTGCAAGTACGAGGGGTGGGGGGATGGGTGAAACAACGCGCGGAAAGAATAGAATAAGAGGGAGACAGATGGTGTGTGTGTTGGGGGAAGGGATCAGAGATCCTGGAAAACTTATGTTCCCCGATTTGCAAGAATGTTTCCATTTAACCACTTCTTGCCTGACTCCTGATTCTACAGGAGAGAAGCCGGGAGTTATAAGATTGGGGACACCTGTGCCAAGAGCCCGGCCACTCGGGGTGGAGACAGCCCGGAGCGCCGGGAAGCCGAGGCAGAGCGGGGCTTGCTAGCGCCTCCCGGAGCTCCAGCCTGGGTCCGGGACCCAGGTGAAGGGCGGGCTCCCATTCCTCCCGGCAGGAGCCGCGAAGGGGCGGCCGGCCGTTGGGACTGTCCCACGAGGGGGCGCGTCTCGGGCCCTAGGACCCGCCCTCGCGGCGCTGGGCGCGGGGAGGGGACGCGGGAACCCTGGCGCCCGGCGCTCCGCCTCCAGTTTCCGGGGCAGCGCGGTTACCTGCACGGCCCGAGCCGCACCTGGCGCAGGCAGGAGTCGCAAACCAAGCGAGCGCTGAACGGCGGAGGGAGAGCGGGGACAGCACTCGGCTTGGGGGAGCGAGAGGCGGCGGCGGCGGCGTGGAGGCTGCAGGGCGCCTCGCGCCGCGGAGGAGGACAGGCGGCAGCTGCGCTCGGCTCGCTCTGCCCCGCCGGCCGGGCGCGCACCCAGGCCCGCACCGCGCCGCTGCGGGCGCACATGGCAGCGTGAGAGGCCGGCGGCGGGAGAAGCGGGAGGCGCCGGGCCGGGGCCGCAGGGCCGCATGGACAGCGCCGCCACCCCGGCCGGCCCTCACTAGGGGCCCCCAGTCCGCGGGCGCCACCTTCCCTCCCCACCACCCCGACCATGGTGCCTCGGCGGCCGCCCGAGCCGAGAGGAACCGGCCGGAGCCGCTGAGCCGGGGGGCCCCCGTGGCGGCCGGGAGCTGCATGGGGGAGCGCGGGCCGCGCTCGAGAAGATGCCCCGGCCGGAGCTGCCCCTGCCGGAGGGCTGGGAGGAGGCGCGCGACTTCGACGGCAAGGTCTACTACATAGACCACACGAGCCGCACCACCAGCTGGATCGACCCGCGGGACAGGTAGGATTCCGTGTGCCCCCCCGCATCCCGCTCCTGCCCCAGGGGCCACCAGCCGGGACGGGGCGGGGACCCCGGGGAGCTCTGCGGGCCTCTTGCGCTGTCTTCAGTGTGCCCCCCCACCCCCCGTGCCCTTCCGGACCGCCGGCTCCTGCCGGGTGGGCAGCTGGGAGGAGGGGTCGGCCGGTGAGTTGTCCCAGGCTACCTCCTAACCCCGCGTCATCCTCTGAGGGGGACTCAGCCCCCCGCCGGCACCTGCCGGGAGTTTTGACCTTAAGCTCTAGCCCCGCCTCCCGCCCCCCCACCTCCCCTTTAGTTAGGTCGGGCGGGGGCTGGGGGAGCGATCTAGCCGAGTGATGCTGGGGCTTCCCGGGGAGGCTTTCCCCAGCACGGGGTGGGGGGGCGGGGAAGGGGGGATAGGAAAGCATCTGGTTTGGAGGGGGTGGTAGGCACCCAGGACTCAGCGGGAGGCTGCTGGAGGAAGGACACTGCGTCCCGGGAAAGGCAGACCAGAGTGTGAATTTTGACAGGTGCCTCCCAGGCTCGGAGAGACGGGCGCAGCGGCATTCTGGGGGCCGGGAGGCCGACAGTGGGAAGGAGAGGAAGGAGCGGGGGAGGGCTGATCGGGGAGACTGGTTCTCCAGGAATCTCACGGCAACTTGGAAGCTGTTAGGATGTAGATAGAGGTGAGAGGCCGCCGCAAAGCCCTGCCCATCGCCTATTCTCCTCCCTGCCTTCCTCTCCTCTGGGGATGGGGGTTCCTCAATCCTGCACCAGCGCGTCCTGACCTTGGTGGGCACCACGCCGGTTGGAGCACCGGATTTTTTTTTTTTTTGCTGAGGCAGGTGGAGTGTGAGATGGCTGGTGTGGCTCTTAAGCATCCAGACTTTCTCCTGGTTTTGGCTGCTTGGCATTTTTTTTGCACACAGCACCCTCTCTCCATGAATATCCTGGGGGTGGGGGAGGGGGAAGGACCACCCTCTGGGACTGCTGGTTGTCCTTTGCTGTCATCTCTGTGGTCAGTGTCCCAGGAATGCGGAGTTTTCACCTGGTAATTGTGACCTTGGGTGTTAGGTGCTTGTAAAACAATGAAGCTGAATTGTTTGGCTGCTTCATCTTGTGGGGTGGGAATGGAGGTTCCAGAAGTCTAGGATGGGGTGTGTAATCAAGATGAGAGTTGAGAAAAAGAAAAAGCAAGAAAGAAAATGTGAGCTGAGATTGCTCATAGTTTCTGTGAGCACTTTGGTTCATTCATTCCACATGGACTGGGTGTCGTCTCTGAGTTCAGTACTATGCTGAATATCTCATCAATTTAATCTGAAAGACATTTTTAATGCTGAAGAGCTCAGTGTCCCACGGGCAAGCTGCTTTAACCTCTGAGCCTCAGTTTGCCTGTTTGTCAGACAAATGATTTGCTTGGAAGGGAAAGGGTAATAGTGGAACTCTTGAAAGTGGAAGGGATATAGAAGATCAGGGCCCAGCTCCCATTTTCAAACATGAGACAAACTTTGAGATCCGGAGGTGGGATGTGCTTGGGGGTTTTGATCGTCTCACCACTCTGCCTTTTGCCAAATTCTCTGCCAGCTCTGAAGTTCTAGCCTCCACAGTCCCTTGTCCTCACCTAAGACAGACACAAGTTCAAGTTTGTGTGCCCTCCTGCATTTTAGATCCCAGCAGCTACAGAGTCCAGTATGCTGTCAGCAGTTGAATGTCGAGGGCATTGCTAACTCACCCCAGGTCCTGAATCTGGGAACTTCTCTGGGGCACCGAGAGGCTAACACAGCTGCAGAAAGCTGCTTAAGCACAGGTCATTCTTTACCCTTGGAAGAGGGCATGCAGTATAGCTTCCATGGAAAACTGACTTGGCTATGGCATGATTTCCCAAATTTCAGTATTATGTAGACCACCTTTTTTGCTATATCACCTGTGTTATTGCTGACTTAATACTTGACATTGAATCAACCCAATCTGAATTCTTTTTAGCCACTTTTGCAAATGGGAAACTAGCAATATCTATGGCTCCAAAGAGAAAGGAACCTTTAAAAAGTACAGTGGAAGGGGGAAAAAAAGTGCCTTTCTATTTGAAGTCCACGGCCCCAGCAACAGGCCTCTGCAGCCTGTGTTTTTAGGCAGATTGGCAAGCAATGGAGAGGAATTAAAAACACAACTGGCGCTTAAGGAACTGCTCACTTTCTCCGCCTTGCTGTTCACTGGTTTTACTCTGTGCCTTTGTATCTCCGGTCAGCCCACCTGCACCAGCTTGGGGTGGGGCCCCTGATCTTAGGATGCTGAGGGTTTCTGAGCTCACTCTTGCAGTGAGCCAACTTTGGGGAAACAGCTGAACAGAGGGCGTCCACCTCTGCCTCCCTGGAATTCCCTCCCGCACACCCCAGAAGAGAGTTCAACCTTCTCACTCTATCTGTGTGGCCCCAGGCAAATCTCCTTACCTCTCTGAGGTGCAAGTGCTCCTTTGGTGAGAGATGAAAGTTGATGAGATGGTCTCTGAGGCCCCCTGCCAGTTCTCAAATATGATCTCATGGACTCGGCTTTGGCCTCACCTTATCCCCCGTGATTCCATGGCAGAATTGGGAGGAGGGCGGTAGGCAGGAAGGTGAGGGAGCTGTAAGGAGGAGGAAAAAATTGAGCAAAGCTAAAAAAGAGCCAGACTTCTTTGGGGTGGTGGGGTTTGTTGGTGGTGGTGGGGGGGAATTCTGCCAGGGTGGTTACATCTCTGCAGCTGGTTAATGCTATGAAACAAAATATCACATAAAAGAAAAAAGATTCTGCTGGGTGTGTGTGTTTGTATGTCTGTGTGTGCACGCATTTGTCTTTTTTTTTTTCTTATCTGAATCAAGGAGATATGACTGCCCATTCCCCTGAATTTAAAAGAAGTAAGTCAAATGGTCCTTCAGTTAGAAAAGTGATTTCTTAGCCACCGAGAACAAAATAGCATCTCGGGTTACCAACCCTGCAGAATGTCTTGGCACATTCTTCCCTCCGGGCCTGAGCTGTTTTGTGTGTGTCCGCCATGGAGGCTGCTGGGGGTAGGGAATCCAGTTTTCAGCTTCCCCTTTCACCAGGGGGTTGGAAGAGCAGCCAGGCAGCCAGCCTTGCCAACTCTCTCCCCTTCTCACCCAGGGGAAGACTGGGAGGCCGAAATTCCTGAGGACGGTTGTCCCAACAACCAGAGAAGGGCCAGTGGGCAGCTCGGGGCCCTGCCGACTGGGCCAAAGGCTCCGCCAAGCTCCTCGGGCTCCTCCTGAGGTAGGGCTGGTCTTAGAAGGTGCCAGGTCTGTGGGGAATCAGGTGCTGTCCATCTGGCCATGGAGCAGTACCCCTTCAGCAGAATAACCCCGAATTCTTCTGGAAGCTTCTAGCCAAGGGCCAGCACTCTGGGTGTATTTAACTTAGTGGTATGCAACAACAAACGCACTGATTGTTCTCTGAGGAAGAATGGATTGTTGGAACTGGCCCTGCCAGAGAAGGTTCCTGAAGCCTAATTCCTGCTCCTTGGTGTGTGGGGGGAAGGGAGGGGGACTGTGTTCAGACTTTCTTCACCTGGGAGCTCTGTGGGAACAGTTTCTGTGTCTGTGTGATCAGTGCTGGAGGCCCACGTGGCTAGCAGGCCTTGTTGAGAGAACCCAGCAACTTCTCTCATGATATGAAGAGGAATTTTTGCCAACCCTGTTATTACAGGAACAATCCATAGTGTAAGATGTTGGGCTTTACAGCAGGCAAAAGATCTTAATCTCCTTCTGGTCAGAAGCTTCCAACAGAGGTTAAGGACGTTTCTCGAAGAAAAGCATGAACAGGGCTTTTGGCACATCATTTCTCAGGGGGTTCACCGACCCCAGATTCATAACCCCTACCATGGATTAGCTTAGAAACTGCTCATGACTACCTGTATGCCCTCCTGTTTAGCTGAGACATAATGATTGAGAACTGACTGTATTCAGGCAGTCTGCTGAGCACTTCACATGGAGGATTTCTTTTAATCCCCCTAACAACCCTGGGAGTAGATTATCTACCTGAGAAACCTCGAGGCTTAGGGGGCCTAAGTTCGGAGAAAACCACTCAGCTTCTGAGGAGCTGAGATGTGATTGCCAGGCGTGTCGACTCAGAACCCACATTCCTGACCACTCAGCTGCCTGGAATCCCTTGCAGAATCAAAAACCTCTGCTCTACTGCCTAAGGAATTCAGCCTTGGGGAATGGAGCCCGGACAGGCATGATTTCACTTACCTGCTGCCATTCTGGTGTGGCCAGGCCACAGTTATTCAGAGAGCAGTGTAGAAAATGGGAAGAGGGGACTTCCCTGGTGGTCCAGTGGTTAAGATTCTGCACATCCACTGCAGGGGTTGTGGGTTCAATCCCTGGTTGGGAAACTAAGGTCCCATAAGCCACATGGCAGGACAAAAATAAACAAATAGATAAAAAACAAAAGAAAATGAAAAGAGTCTTTGAATCCTGACATCTTTGATCTGCTGCTTATTACCTGAGTGACCTTGGCAAGTTATGTATTCTCTCTGAGCCTCAGTTTTGTCTTCTTTAGGATGGGATGATATATATCAGCTGTCAAGAGGCATTTTGAGCATGAAATAAGTTAAATTGGGCAGGGAAACTATCATAGAGCCTCATATAACAGTAGACACTTGGGAATGTCAAATCTTGTAGCTTTTACAAGGAGGTCAGTAAAGAATCTGCCTGCAGTGCAGGATCTTCCAGGGTAGAGAAGATCCCTTGAAGAAGGGAAAGGCAACCCACTCCAGTATTCTTGCCTGGGAAACCCCATGGACAGAGGAGCCCAGTCAATGAGTTCACAAAGATCGGACCGACTAAGCGACTACACTTTGACCTAGAAAATACTTAAGTCAAATGGAGACCAAGTCTCCATCCAGTTCTGTTCAGTTCAGTTCAGTCACTCAGTTGTGTCTGACTCTTTGCGACTCCGTGAACCGCAGCACGCCAGGCTTCCCTGTCCATTACCAACTCCTGGAGTCCACCCAAACCCATGTCCATCGATTTGGTGATGCCATCCAATTATCTCATCCTCTGTTGTCCCCTCCTCCTACCTTCAATCTTTCCCAGCATCAGGGTCTTTTCAAATGAGTCAGCTTGTCGCATCAGGTGGCCAAAGTATTGGAGTTTCAGCTTCAACACCAGTCCTTCCAATGAACACCCAGGACTGATCTCCTTTAAGATGGACTGGTTTGATCTCCTTGCAGTCCAAGGGACTCTCAAGAGTCTTCTCCAACACCAACAGTTCAAAAGCATCAATTCTTCGGTGCTCAGCTTTCTTTATTGTCCAACTCTCACATCCATACATGACCACTGGAAAAACCATAGCTTTGACTAGATGGACCTTTGTTGGTAAAGTAATGTCTCTACTTTTTAAAATGCTGTCTAGGTTGGTCATAGCTTTTCTTCCAAGGAGTAAGCGTCATTTAATTTTATGGCTGCAGTCACCATCTGCAGTGGTTTTGAAGCCCCCCAAAATAAAGTCTCTCACTGTTTCCATTGTTTCCCCATCTATTTGATATGAAGTGATGGGACTAGGTGCCATGATCTTAGTTTTCTGAATGTTGAGTTTTAAGCCAACTTTTTCACTCTCCTCTTTTACTTTCATCCAGAGACTCTTTAGTTCCTCTTTGTTTTCTGCCTTAAGGATGGTGTCATCTGTATATCTGAGGTTCCAAATCGGGAAAGGAGTACATCAAGGCTGTATATTGTTATCTTGCTTATTTAACTTATAGGCAGAATACATCATGCAAAACGCTGGGCTGGATGAAGCACAACCTGGAATCAAGATTGCCGGGAGAAATATCAATAGCCTCCAGCTCTGTAGCAGTTTGCAACTGCTTTGGACCTTTCTGGTCATGTCTAGCCCTCTCATTTCACTTGATGAAACGGAAACCTATGTCTTGCCCCAGGTCACACAGCAAATGTCAACCTGAGTCTCTGGTGAAAAGTGAAAGTCGCTAAGTCGTATCCGACTCTTTGTGACCCCATGGACTATACAGTCCATGGAATTCTCCAGGCCAGAATACTGGAGTGGGTAGCCTTTCCCTTCTCCAGGGGATCTTTCCAACCCAGGGATCGAACCCAGGTCTCCCGCATTGCAGGAGGATTCTTTACCAGCTGAGCCACAAGGGAAGCCCAAGAAGACTGGAGTAGGTAGCGTACCCCTTTTCCAGGGGATCTTCCTGACCCAGGAATTGAACCAAGGTCTCCTGCGTTGCAGGCAGATTCTTTACCAGCTGAGCTACCAGGGAAAGGTCTCCTTTCTTCTTTCTCATATGTAAACTTTTCCTTGAAAATCAGACCCAGTTTCTTCTCATCCACTGTAATAATTTGAGAGTATTTTATGCTTGTGGTTTATCCTCTGTAATCCTTTTTGGCTGTGCTGATGGCCAGCAAGTTTCTTTCATAGCGTCACAACCATGTGTGAGTCGCGTCATAGGAATGTGTTATGTGTCGAGCAAAGTACAGCAATTGCAAGTGCACTACTATTTTTATAATCAGTTTCAATCGATTTAAGGTTATTGTCAGACTAATGTCACTTTCCACCAATTTACATTCTGACATGCTTTCTTAACGGGAATTATAACCAGCCTGCCAGGGAATTTACCCAAAGCCTCTATTCTCCATGCTTCTGCTCTTAATGATCCACTAATACCTTTAGTTTGGGCCTTTACAATTATGAGAGGGCTTTTCTTCTCCTTCCAAGGCCTGAATTTATGATCTACACGTCTCGTGGGCATCTGCAGTGCACGGGAGTATCTTATATCATTCATTAAGAAAGAAATAAGGTTAAAAGGCACTAATCTAGCTAACAGGAAGAAGTAAGAGGCTTTGGAACCCACAAATGAATAGTAATAAATGTTAATATGTACTCTGGGCTGCACATAAAGTGTTTTATATTATGATCTCACTTAATCCTTTTGCCAGCCATATAAGGTAAATAGTGTTACTCCATCCTCAGATGAGGAAACAGAGACTTAGAAAGGTCATGAATTTATATTTGCTCAAGGTCACCACCACGAGGTGATGCGCCCAGGACTGGAGCCCAGGTGGTTCAACTGAATCCAAACCCGGATTGTGCTGTGCTTAGTCGCTCAGTCATGTCCGACTCTTTGACACCCCATGGGCTGTAGCCCACCAGGCTCCTCTGTCCATGGGGATTTTTCCAGGCAGGAATGCTGGAGGGGTTGCCATGCCCTCCTCATTGTAGCCATTTTAGGACTCCAGATGCCCTGTCTACAAACTGGGCTGGAAAGTTACCATTCACTCTTAAAATGAGGCCAGCCTGCTGTGGATCTCAGGGAAAGATGCTGGCAAGGAGGCTTGATCAGAAAAGCCAGTGAAATCCACATGGTGGCTTGGGAGACCAGAGGGCACAAAGGCTATCCTCTGGGAGCCGCCAGCCAACCAGAGCTCTGGGAGGGAGGGAGAGAACAGACAGAGGCAGGGAAACTCTGAAGGATGCAGTGTGTGGAGAGTTCAAAGCCATTCCCAAATTGCTTGGGTAAATGCTCCCAACAGCCAGGGACTTAGTAACCACTAAGGCAGCTCCTTCCTGTTATTGCCCCTCCTGCTTTTGGCCTCAACAAACTGACCTGATTCCCCACTCCCCTGGGAGCCCGGGGAGCCTTGCAACACAGCCTTTTTGAAGAGAAGAGAGTCGGGTTGCCTTAGTTACTGGGAAGGTTGGAACGCCAAGCTCAGGTGCACAGGAGGAGAGACGAGGCTAGAATCAGTGGGAGCTGGAAGGTGGCCGGCCTGCTGCTGCAGAACCCTCGGTCAAGTTTTGGCAGCATCTGCAGGGGTGCCAACTTTACAGCATTCGCCTGTCCATGCTGAGCGCACCTGGAGCTCTCTCTCCGGCCACGTCTGCCTTCAGGTGATGACGATCTGCCCCCAGCTCAGTGAGGGGCCCAGGATAATAGAAGCCCCCTTCCCTTGGAGAAATGGCCTGGGTAGCATCTCCTTGTGCTTCCGCTTGGACAGGGCAGAGGGCTGGATAGGGGCTGAGTCCGGGTAAAAAATACATGCCCTGCCTCTCCCAGCACAGAGGGTCCAGCCAGCCAGCCGCACACCCTTAGGTGGAACAGCTAGAGGCTCTGGTTGCTGCTGCTGACAAGCTTCTCAGCTGTTCTGGATCCCTGTTTCAGACTGAGATAAAAGAAGAGAAAACTCAGAAACTGGATACAGTGGCGTTTTGTTATTTAACCTTCACCAGCGGGCCATTAAGCCTCTGGCTCCTGAGCAGCAAAGCTCCTGCCAAAATAACGGGGCCGGGTGAGGGGGTGGGGGGGCATTCACTGTTGTGTGGGAAGAACATAGAAAATTCTACAAAGATGCTGGACCAAGGAGAGGGGGTGGAGAAGAGAGCAGAGACGGGGCGGAAAAAAGGACCAGTGCAGTGGGTTACGTCCCTGCACCACCACCCCCGCCCCCATTGCTTCTTCCGTGCTTCTACCCATGACATCTCACCATTGCAAAGAAACGGGATCTTTCAGTTTCAAATGTCTGCCAAAGAAAAAGGACTAAGGCTTAAATTCTCCTTCAATGGTCGGCCAGGAAAAAAAAAAATGAAGCTGCATCAAGATTAGGGACACCTTTGTTGGCTTTTTTTCTTCCCCTGCTCCATTCATCACTCTCTGGCAGCCAAGACACCAGGCCAGCGGCAGCTGCTGACTTTCCCCAGCCGGCTGCCTGCTGTTGCCGGGCCCGGTTTGATGGCAGCCCGGCTGTCCCCAAGCTGGCTTCCTCCTCACCCAGTGGCAGTTACTTTTTCGGTTTGTCTCTGGGCTGCCCTTAGGATCCACTGACTGGTGCCTGACTAGGGAGGATAAAATGTCAAGATCCAGGCATCAGGTGGCTGTTAGGATGAGATGACCCTGGGACAGCCTTCTGATCCTGCATCTGTCGTGGCTTTTCTTGGATAGTTAGGGCTCTGTGAGCGTGGCACTGTGTAGTCCAGGAATTTCTTCCACGTGCATTTGTATCATAACCGGCCCCTGGTGATCGCAATGATAATGGTTATATTTAGTCATCTTTATCTAGTACCTGGCATGTGCCAAGCACAGTCTTTTGCGCATAGTATTTTTCTGACTTAATGGGGAAACTGGGGTTAAGAATGGCCAAGGGACAAATTCAAGGTTGCATGGGTAGAAAGGGGGAGAGTTGGAATCTGAATCTAGGTCTGTCTGATTACAGAGCCTTAATCTTTGCACCACTGCAACCTTCTCAGTGCATTTGGAGAGAGGAGGGGAAGAGGGGAGGAGAGCAAAGGAAAGGGAGCTTTTTAACTACAGAGATAACACACCTGTTAGCATATATACCTTGTTCACTATGGAGGAAAATGTTTGTGTGGCTCCAGCCCAATGCTGGTTTGATATATCACACAGTTCCCTGCAGTGGAAAAGGTCTCCATAAGGATCTCCAGAGGCTATCAAGTCAAGTCCTGCCTTTGTCATTTCCAGGTAGTAGGTCACCTTGAACAAAGCCCTTCTCAATTGTTTAAAGCACAGGTAAGGAGGGCACGACTTCCCTGTGGCTCAGACAGATCCGGGTCTCCCACATCTGTCTACGATGCAGGAGACCCGGGTTTGATCTCTGGGTTGGGAAGATCCCTTGGAGAAGGAAATGGCAATCCACTCCAGTACTATTGCCTGGAAAATCCCATGGACAGAGGAGCCTGGTAGGCTACAGTCCATGGGGTTGAAAAGAGTCGGACACGACTGAGTAACTTCACGTTCATAAGGAGGGCTTACCAACCCCCTGAGGGTTGTGGGGAGAGGAAAGGCGGATCTTACCCAGTGCCTGCTACACACGATTTTCACATGGGAGCTGGGACTAGTTAGGCGAGTTTACCCTTCTTTGCCTTGGTAGAGGAACAAGAACCATTGTCGCCTCCTTTCCAAGTCAAGTTTCTTCCTGCTGAACCAGGGTTCACTTGAGCCACGTTGACATCAGAGTTTGCAAACCACCTTGGGGCACTCACTGTATAAATAAACCAATAAATTCTTTTCCCCCTGGTCTTATCAGAGGCAAGCCCTTCTTTGGAATTTCTGGAGTGAAGTGACTCTTGCCAGGGAGCTGGCACCAGGGTGGTGTGTGAGGCAAGGGTAATGAATCGCAGTGGTCATGGCTGAGTGAAAATGGCTGCTGTGGGAACTGGACTGGGACGTGGGGGCACGTCTCTGGAATTCGTTGATAACTGCTTTGATATCCTGGTCCTTCACTGGGGCTTCCCCGTGCCCTGCTGACGAGCCGTTTGAGAACCTGCTGATTTTAGCGTGGAGGTAGCACAGAAGGGCATTGGTATTTATCTCGTCCCACCCAGCCTGGGGTTGGCCATTCATTCAGCAGGTATTTATTGTGTGCCTGCTGGGCTTCTGGCTCCGTTGCCCTAGCCGAGGATCAGAGCAAAGTCCCTGCTACAAGGGGGTGTACCCTCGGGTGAGGGAGATGGGCAAACAGTTAAACAGGCAAATTACATTATGACCAGGGGCTTGGTATTTGCTACAGTTTGACCCATCTCAGGAAGATGGAGGGATGACCGTGTCTTAGACACCAGTTGGTAGTTGTGGTGTGAGCTTAGATTTGGATCTGAGACACCTTTGTACCTTCCGTAGATAGGGTGTTACCCAGAGCCAGTGAGGATGAGCTGGTCACCTGGCTAAGTGCTAGGAATGCAAGGGTAACACAAGACCGTGTCCAGCTCATAACATTTACTACACATTAGTGAGAAACTGTCATCAATCTGTGCAAATAGAAATCCCAGGCTCTCTGAACCTTTTTTTTTTTTTTTCTCTCCTGTGTCATCTGGACTCAGTTTAAAAATATTTATGGAGCGCCTGTAAATGGATAGAGTATCTGAAATATGCTGGACATTGTTCCAGCACTGGGGATTTAGCAGTGAGTACTCTTGCCTGGAAAATCCCATGGATGGAGGAGCCTGGTAGGCTGCAGTCCATGGGGTCGCTAAGAGTCGGATACGACTGAGCGACTTCCCTTTCACTTTTCACTTTCATGCCTTGGAGAAGGAAATGGCAACCCGCTCCAGTGTTCTTGCCTTGAGAATCCCAGGCACGGGGGAGCCTGGTGGGCTGCCATCTATGGGGTCGCACAGAGTCGAATATGACGGAAGAGACTTAGCGGCAGCAGCAGCAAGCCACAAAAATCCTGTCCTCATGGAGTTTACATTCTACAGCAGTGATCGTCATACTTGGGGAAGCATCAGAATCACCTCGAGGACCTGTGAACCCCAGTCCCACCTGTACGCTCCCACCGCTGCCCCTAGTTTGAGTCAGTTGTTTAGTCACTAGGTCGTGTTTGACTCTTTTGCGACCCCATGGACTATATCCCGCCAGGCTCCTCTGTCCATGGGACTTCTCAGACAAGAATACTGGAGTGGGTTGCCATTTCCTTCTCTGAGAGTCTTCCTGACCCAGGGATCGAACCTGCGTCTTCTGCATTGCAGGCGGATTCTTTACTGCTGCTGAGGGGCCCGGAAATTTGAGTTTCCAATAGGCGATACTGCTGGTTTGTGTCTGTGCTTTGCATACCACAAACAGTTGATTTATTGACTCCTCAACAGTAACCTGGAAGTGGGGAGAGTAGGGGAGCACCATCTCAATCCGTGTTTCACAAACAGGGAACCGAAGAAGGCAGATGAGGTAGCTTGGCCCTCCTTTTTATGCTAAGTGGGCTAAAGGAAGTGACTTCAGGAGCAAGCCCTGTTTACCTGCATCCCTATGATGCTACGAGCAGTTTTGTTCTGGTTCTTTTGCTGACCCGAAACCTCAGTGGTGGCACAGTCCAGTAGGGTTTTCTCCTGCATTGTGAAATACAGTACAGGGAAGCAAGAGGGCTGAGCAGATCCAGGGAGGACATTTTCTTTATCCGAGAATGTGTGGAGTCACGTATCCATGGTCACAGAGAGGAGCAGAGGGAACAGTCTTCCCTGTTCCTCCCTGCTGAGCCAGGGTACCTGTGCCAAGCAGCTCTCCTATCCCAAGTCTAGGAAGTCCAGGGGCGGGGAAGAGGCAAAGTCCACCCCCCAACAGAATCCTCGAGGGAGGCCTTGTCCATGGCTCTTCCCCTTGACCATGACTTGGACTGTGCATGTCCCCCTTCTCACTGGCTAGTTGGCCAATCTTGGTTAAGCCCCTTAAAGCCTCCTGAGGCTCAGTTTCTTCATTGACAAGATGGGAATACATTAGAGCCTACCTCGTAGGCTTGGTCAGAATCAAATTTAAGGTCACTGTCCGTATAGTTCTAAGTGCAGTGATTAAGGTCTCCTTGCTAGCTTTATCTATACTTTGGTAGTTTCTGCTCAGTTCATGTATTTTGAGCACCATAATTTTTTTGGACATAAGCCATTTCTCATTTCTCTGGAAAAAAACGGATCATACTTAAGCATATACACATCTTCCTGGTCAACAAAGACTGGGAGGGGTATCTTAATAGCTCAAAACATTTCAAAACATTTCAAAGTAGTTTATTCCTACTATTGATATGAAACAAATATTTGCCAGCTGCTAGTGGAGGACCCTGGGTGTTTCTTCAGCTTTCTTATTGGTCACCAGGCCTGTCAGTCAGTTCAGATCAGTCACTCAGTTGTGTCCAACTCTTTGCGACCCCATGAACCGCAGCACACTAGGCCTCCCTGTCCATCACCAACTCCCAGAGTCCACCCAAACCCATGTCCATCAAGTCGGTGATGCCATCCAACCATCTCATCCTCTGTTGTCCCCTTCTCCTCCTGCCTTCAATCTTTCCCAGCATCAATGTCTTTTCAGATGAGTCAGCTCTTTGCATCAGGTGGCCAAAGTATTGGGTTTCAGCTTCAACATAAGTCCTTTCAATGAACACCCAGGACTGATCTCCTTTAGGATGGACTGGTTGGATCTCCTTGCAGTCCAAGGGACTCTCAAGAGTCTTCTCCAACACCACAGTTCAATAGCATCAATTCTTTGGCGCTCAGCTTTCTTTATAGTCCAGCTCTCACATCCATCCATACATGACCACTGAAAAACCATAGCCTTGACTAGATGGACCTTTGTTGACAAAGTAATGTCTCTGCTTTTTAATATGCTGTCTAGGTTGGTCATAACTTTCCTTCTAAGGAGTAAGCATCTTTTAATTCCATGGCTGCAATCACCATCTGCAGTGATTTTGGAGCCCAGAAAAATAAAGTCAGCCACTGTTTCCCCATCTATTTCCCATGAAGTGATGGGACCGGATGCCATGATCTTAGTTTTCTGAATGTTGAGCTTTAAGCCAACTTTTTCACTCTACTCTTTCACTTTCATCAAGAGACTCTTTAGTTCTTCTTCACTTTCTGCCATAAGGGTGGTGTCATCTGCATATCTGAGGTTATTGATATTTCTCTCGGCAACCTTGATTCCAGCTTGTGCTTCCTCCAGCCCAGCGTTTCTCATGATGTACTCTGCCCAGGCCTGAGTGGTTCTCAAAATGTGGTCCCCAAGCAGGACATCAGCTTCACCTGGGAACTTGTTAGACCTGCAGACTCTCTTGTCCCATCTTGGACTTACTGATCAGACACTCTGGTTGGGGGGAGGGTGGTTGGGAGCCCTGCGAGCTGTCTTTCAAGGAGCATCCCAGGGGACTCTGCTGCCCCTTGAAGTCTGGAAACTACTGGCCGAACATTTGTAGCCAGAATGCCGTAAGGTATTTTGTGGGTGGTTGCTGGCAAAATCTGTCCAGGTTTGAAGAGCCTTCTGAGTATGGGTAGATGCAGCCCATTGAAATGGTCATCAGCCTGAGAACATTTTTATATCAACCCCTAAACTCTCATTTCTTTTTAAAAATATTTATTTATATATTTGGCTATGCCACGTCTTAGTTGTGGCATGTGGGATCTAGTTCCCTGACTAGGGATCAAACTTGGGCCCTCTGAATTGGGAGCATGGAGTCTTAGCCACTGGACCATCAGAGAAGTCCCCCCAAATGCTTATTGTCCAAGTGGGACCTCTGCAGTTCTTGCACCAGGTGTTACCATCACTTGACATGTTTGCATCAAGATTCAGCTCACATTCCCCTGTCCCTGGTGGTGATCAGCATCTTTGCTTCACCTTCCTCACAGACCGTTGTGCCCAAGGGAGCCCCATCTCTTGTTACTTCAGCGTGAAAGACTTATCAGGAATCAAATTCCCGTCGGACACTTTGGTGCCTGAAGGGCCCATGGGCTTGGACTGCAGCATTCTCGCTTGCCCAGTGGCACATCCATCAGGATGTTTGGGGTTCCCTAGAAGTCAGTTGGGTCATCTCAGGTCTGAAGTGGCTCCAGCCATGCTTCAATTACCTTCCACTTCTCTTGCATGTTGGCTAGAATTGAGAGCAAAGAATGTATTACCTTGGTGTGTTTCATTCCTGGTGAGAATGGTGCTAAGAAGTAGGTACAGCAGTGACCAAAGACAGACGTCATTCCTCATGAAGCTTATAGACACATAATGAGAACATGAACCAAATCCTTACAGATCGGGAAAATAAAGAGGACGCTGTGTTCAAAAATAATAGCCCTTGTAAATGACACCACACGTCAAGTTATAGAATTTAAAAGTTGTGTAGTCAGAAAAACTGTTTGCTTTTAGCTTTAAGTAAAAAAAAAAAAGAAAGAAAGAAAGATGGATCACTATTCGTCTATGATAACCACGCAACCTCTTCAACTGAGTTTTCTTAATTCTAGTCCAAAGAGCATGGCACTCACTGTAGTGGCAACAAGAGGTGTTTTTCTTTCTTTTTTTTTTTTTTGAATGAAAGATTCTTTCAATTCTATAGCACTTTACAGTTTTCAGAAGTTTCACACATGTGATTTCATATGGTCCCCTAATAACCCTCGCCTCCTACATTGTCCCTCTCCTCTTCCCTCTCCCCCACTGGTAACTACTAGTTTATTCTCAATATCTGCGAGTCTGCTTCTTTTGGTTTTATTCACTAGTTTGTTGTATTTTTTTGGATTTCACATGTGAGTGACATCATCATTCTTTCTCTGTCTGACTTATTTCACTTAGCATAAGGCCCTCACAGTCTATGCATGTTGCTGCATATAGCAAGATTTCATTCTTTTTTATGGCTGAGTGGTAATCCATTGGACATGTATATCACATTTTCTTTATTCCTCTGTTGATGGACCTTTGATACCATTCTAAGTTTAAGAAGCGATGATCAATAGACTTGTCCCAAGTCATTCCAGAGACTCAACCAGGACTAGATCCCTTCAGCCTCTCCCCATAACCTGGCCTACTTCTGGGACCTCACATCCAAAACATCTCCTCCTTTCTTCAGGCATCTATGGATGTTTCTAGTGCTCAGGTGTTCTCTTTCCAAGAGTAAGTCTTCGGTCTGACCAAAGTTCCAGAAGTGTCACCAGGTGACACGCATGGCATCTTCCTTGACCTCCCTGTAGCATCTAGCAGTGTCGCCAACTTCTGCCTTTATTGGTGGTCTTTCCCATCCCTTAGCTTCTCCCTAGTGGTGGCCTGTGTCCCCCAAGCCTTCAACCACCTCCTGTGCAGTGAAACCTCAGGTGCTCAGTTTCCTGCTGGATATCACTTCTCTGCCCAGACAAGCACTTCAAACTACCACGGATCTAAAGTTGAATTCAGTCTCCGACTCAACCAATGGCTTTGCCCACTGGGGTCCATCAAAGCCACCCCCACCTGTGTCTATTGAAACCCCATCTCCTCATAGGCCACACCCACTGGTGGCCATTGAAACCATGCCCACCTTGTCCTTTGAAGGGCCACCTCCCTCACTGGCCACTTGGGACACCACTTGCTTCATGAAGCCTTCATCATGTGCCATCTCCCCCCGCTGCTCTGCTGAAAGGAATCTACTTTAAGTCAGGCCTGTTCTGGTCCAAAGCAGTAGAGGCCCACATGACATGGCTCCAAGAAAGAGGCTACTGTGAGATTAGAGGTTTTGCTGGAATTTAAGGAAGGTCATAGCAACCCCCACCACCGGACTGGCGGGAGCTATAGCTGGAGTCCGTGAAAAACAGTGTCTCCATACATGCCCCTCTATTCCCTCCTGTCGCAACCCCAACCCCCTACCCACCCCCAGAGTTATGGTTTCTGCTACCTCCTGAAACCTTTATACAGACTATACAAATCTAAAGTTTGTTCATACATTCATAAACCACGTTATGAATTAGTTCTGCTTCGAACTTGCTGTGTGACCCCCAGGCAAGCTACTTAATCTCTGTGAGCCTCAGTTTCCTCTATACAAATAAGGCTAAGAGGAGTAAAATAATAGCCCAGATTTTATTGAGTGCCAAGCCCCGCTCCAAGTGCTTTACATTTATTAGCTCAATTAACTATCACACTAACTTTCTGAGGGAGGTACTATTACTGGCACAGAGAGGATAAGTAATTTGCCCGAGGTCACACAGCTAGAAAGTCGAGAAGCTAAGATTCAAACTCAGGCTCTCTGGCCCCAGAGCTCATGCTACTAGATTGCCATTCGTTGTGAGGGTTATTGTGAGAATTACAGGACAGATTCTCTTATTTAGGACACACAGCCCAGGGCAAGGCCCGGAATAATTACTTAAGAATGCTAACAGTCATGACATCATCACAGCATTTGCTTGCAGGTGACCCATCTGACCTTTGCAGCGCCAGCCAGTCTCGTAATTCTCCACCTCAGCAACCGCAGCTAACTCTGTGTCCCCAGTTGAGATTCTTGCGAGACACTCATTTGGAAAGATGACAGAGCCGGCCTTGAACTGGACTCATCTGGTTACAGGGAACTGCATCAGGGCTCAGGGGTCATGTACCCCCACGGGAGCTGGCCACTCAGGTGAGGCTGTGGGTAGCTGGCGCCTGGAGGCTGTGCTTTCTCAGAACCCCCAGAGTCCATGTTTTGGAATGCTGTGGCAGTTTGGGGACCCAGTGGTTACTCTCTGAGCACATGCTCGATTCTGAGCCCCACTTTTGGCCTCATCTCCCTTATGACAAGTTCCCATTCATTAGCGTGACCCTGACTTGTGCTCCTGGAAGTGGGGACTGTGGACCAGCACACCAGCATCTCCTGGGAGCTGGTTAGAAACACAGACTCTCAGGCTCCACCTCAGACCCCTGAGACTGCATTTTGACAAGATCCCCAGTGGTCCTTTCGCAGGTTAATGTTTGAGTAGCACTGGCCAGTCAACACGACTGATGTTTGCATAGCCCTGTTTTATTCTTTTGTTCTGTAGCTGACTCTGCCTCCAGACACAGATAGCAGGTAGTATCAGTAAGCAGTGGGTTCTCACATCTAGGTATAAACACTACCAAGGACCGGGAGCTTCTCAACCTGTTCCTAGAATTCCACTTGGGATAAGGGATTGAAGCTGGATCCGGAAATGGGGGTGGGGGAGGTCTCAGTGGAAAGAGGATCACACCTGCTGAGAAAAGGCCTTGAGAAAAGGTCTTGAGCCTGCTGCATGCCCACCAGCAGGGTCAGAGGTCAGATCCGATGCAGGCTACAGGGCAGTCCACCACTGTGGCCCCCAGGGGGCAAGAGACAGTCAGAAGATGGGAACTTTGGTGGCAGGGGCAGTGTCCCTTGGCTGTAACAAGGAATGAGGAGGTGGCCTGGCAGGCACCTGGCAGAAACCAGAGGCAGGATTCCAGTCCTTAGACAACAGTGGCAAGAGCAAGGCAAGGAGGTCTGGGTCCCAGAGAAGCTTCCCAGGCAGGGGCATGAGCCAGCAAAATAAACAGCAGGTTCCGTGCAACTCTGTCCCTGGAACTGTCTTTGAACAGGGCAAGATACTGCCACGTGGGGACTAGCAGAAACAGTGCCGATGGCCAAAACTGGGGGCCAACTGAGCCAGGGTCCATCAGTCGCTCCACACACATTCCCTCCACCCCTTGACCCGCCTGGTGCAGCCCTGGTCCCAGCCAGGGGCAGCCTGAGCAGGGTGGCGCTGGGGCTGGAGAAGGCAGTCTCCTTGAGGGGCCCCCGGGGGTGGGAGGGGCAGGGAGCCAGCCTAAGGCTGCAGAGAAGTCTGTACAAGGCCTCACCTTCCTGGCAGGAGAGTGGCGGGGAGGTGTGGCAGGATCCCAGAGGGCTTTCCCATCGCTGCTCCCTGACCCAGCTTCACCTGTGAACAGTGTTCCTGCCTAAGCGTGGACCTTGCCCCGACGCATTCCTGAGAGAACCACCCACCAGCATCCTGGGAGCACAGTGCCAGTGCCTCCAGGGGAGCGAGGCCCCTGACGCCCTCCCTGCATTCGTTTCCAGTTTGTTGGATGTTGTCTGTGTGTCTGTGTAAGATGACTGAAGAACGAGTCATTAGTGAGCTGTCCAAAGTCCCTTTGGGGACATTCCAGAAAAATGAACCAATATCCCATCAAAGCCATGGATGCGGCATTCCTTCAAAGCAGAGTTTCTCAGAGTGTGGTCCACAGATCTCCCTGCCTTACTCCCCTGTGAAGCTTATAAAACCCAGATTCCTGGGCCCCCACCTGAAAACAACTGAATTCGAATCTCAGTGAGGTTTCCCAAAATTTGCATTCTTACTAGGATCCCCAGCCAATTCTAATCCACCTTAATCTTGAAAACTTGAAAACCTCTCCTCCCACCGCCCGTGAGGCACTTTCTTTCCTTTGCATAAACCAGGTCCTGTCTCTGCCTGCTGGTGGTGCTCCCTTCCTGTTCTGCTACACCCAGATGCAAGGTCACCTCTTCCTGGGAGCCCGCCTTGCTATCTTTGTCCCAGATCATGTAGGGGGGCCATTGTGCCCCGCTTCTAACACGGCTCTTGCCACATCGGTGTCGTTTTTTTCATATCTGTGTTCTCCACTGAATCTTAAAGCATCCCGTCAAATCTCCCCAGGCTCAGCACAAAGCTGTGTACATAATTAGGACTAATAAATGCCTGAATATACGTGAAGGCAGCTGAGAGGGACTGATGAAGCCACAGAGCAGAGGGTGAAGTCAACGCTTCCCAATAGTAAGCTCCCATATTCCGATTCTCCTCTCAGTCGATCTGAAGTCCTCGGTTAAGTTTTGAAGCCGGAGAACAAGTGTTGGACCCAAGGAGAGTCCAGGGTTCTGGCTGGCCTGGGGCACAGCCCACCCGTGTGGGCCTGAGGTGACCCCCGTGGAAGCCTAGCTACATTTTAGAAAAACTCCAGCAGATAAAAAAAGGGAGGGGCATGATGCAGAAGAAAAACGACTCAAGGATGGTTTGCCAGCCCTAAGCCTGACCCCAAAGCCCAGGCCTCTAGAATGTTCAACACCCCCTCGCCTCGTCAGGCAGGGCGGGTCAAAGAATAGAGCTATCAGACCATGAAACGCCCAAGAGTCAGTTTCCCCCAGCCTTTCTCAGAGATCACTACCACCATTTTCAGTGTGAGGCTCCAAATTGCCATTTGCCAAACTGGGAAATGTCGACCCAGCAGAAATCACACAAAGATAGGAGAAGCCCGTGGCCGGCTGCCTTCATGGAGTCAGTGAAGGGAGAGCCGGGCGCCTGTGAGCTGAAGAATGTGGCCCATCTCCTCGCTCTGAAAAACAAAATGCATTTCCTTATTCTTAACAACTTGAGCACCACGAAAACCTGCTTTACCAGTCCAGGGCACCTCCTCTGATCTCTGCCTTTCTGTGTATATGTGGGGTAGGGAGGGAACAGGGTGGCTTTGGAAAAAGACCTGGCCTGGTGAGACTCTAGGGTCAGCCCAGACGGCTGTGACCACAGAGGACCTCAGCCCTGGAGGCAGACTGACTGGTTAACATGTCACCTCGGTCCAGTCAGAACTTTCTTTGTTTCTTTGAAGAGAAAGGATTGGCTGAATTGTAGGTGACTGGGCAGAGCAGCTGAGGGGGAGCACCCAGTGTTAAGTGTGGGCTCTCGGAATCCTTCAGACAGTTGCCAATGAGACATGGAGTATTTATTTTCTGCCGTATCAGTCAATAAGGATGTCCAGTCGTCAGCGATTGCCTCCCTCCAGTGTGAGCCGTTGAGCCCTGCTACCGCTGCTGCTAAGTCACTTCAGTCGTGTCTGACTCTGTGCGACCCCATAGACGGCAGCCCACCAGGCCCCCCAGTCCCTGGGATTCTCCAGGCAAGAACACTGGAGTGGGTTGCCATTTCCTTCCCCAACGCATGAACATGAAAAGTGAAAGTGAAGTTGCTCAGTCGTGTCTGACTCTTCGCGACCCATTGGACTGCAGCCCACCAGGCTCCTCCATCCATGGGATTTGCCAGGCAAGAGTACTGGAGTGGGGTGCCATCGCCTTCTCCAGTTGAGCCCTAAGGGGACACAGAAAGGAAAAGAATATCTGCCATCTGGCAGCTATCAGACTATAGCCATTCCCTTTGGTGAGCCCCAAGGAAGCTCAGGATGTGAAAAATACAAGATACTGGCCCCAGATAGCTGAGATGCACATCAAAGGAATGGTTTCATGTGCCCCTCAGCCCAGATTCTTGCATCTTCCCTTGTGTAGAAAAGCACTAAATTCCTTAATCTGGGTTATCTGGTTTACTTTAGTTAACAGTAATCTTAAAACGTTCAGACTGCCTGTTCATAGAGCTTCTCTATAACCTGGCTTCTCTCCTCATCTCATGCAGAGTTCTCTCAGGGTTACTTGAGATGTTGTCCTCCGGGCTTGAAGTCCTAAAAATTCCCACTGACTAAAACATAACTCTCAACTTTTAGGTGGTAAATATTTTCTTAAGTCGACACTGAAATTCCATGAGGGCATCTGTATGATAGGATTTTTAGGTCGTTACTGAATTTCTTTCATACTTTAAAAAAAATGTTATTTATGTATTTGGCTGCACTGGGTCTTAATTGCGGCATGCAGGATCTTCTGTCTCCCTTGTGGCATGAGGAATCTTTTGTCAAGGTATGCGGACTCAGTTGCAGTATGTGGGATCTAGTTCCCTGAGCATGGATCGAACCCAGCCCCCCTGCATTGGGAGCACAGAGTCTTAGCCACTGGAACACCAAGGAAGTCCAGAAGGATTTATTTCTGAATCCCCTCTCTATCTCTTCTCATCTCCTCAGATTACACTTGGATAGCTTCCAGGAAGAAGACAGGATGATGTTACTGTTTGTTCACATTCAAAAAATGATACAAGTTCAAAAATCTTGTTTGATGCTACAGCAATTGCTCCACCTGCCACCCCAGCTGGAGGTTGTGACAGCTGCCATTTACTAAGGAATTTTACTGATTGACTTGTGTCTCCCGTCCAGAGGAGGCAGCTAAGGCCCAGAGAGGCTAGGGAATTTATCAAGGTCACACAGCAAGTTGGTGAGAGAGTTGGATTTTAATACAGGCGTTGTGACTGTGCAGCCCCAGGTGCTTGTCTTGCTGCGTGGTTGTCGCATAGAGGTCCCTGGTGCTTGGGGATGTAACATCACTGACCATTTCTCCACCATTTCTCAGAGCATCTTGTGTACACGTCCTGGTTAGAGGATTAGTTAAGCTCTCACACTCTCCAGGGAGCAGTGGCTAGACTCCTTGCCTCCTTCCTAGAGTCCACAGGCAGTCAGATCCCATAGACCCTAACTGGTCCCAGGGCAGTGAGGATGAGAGACCTGCATCTGTGGCTGGAGGAGCCAGCAGCCAGGTCATGATGACCCACAGGCCACGTGCTCCCTGTCACTTCCCAGGTAACCTCCGCCTCCCAGCACCTCCTCTCCTATCTCCCTCTTTGCTCCCTGCCCTCCTGGGTTCTACAGCTGTTTGGAAAGGTGGGCACAGAGAACTTTTCAGAAAGAATCCAGTTCTCCTAGCGTCCTGGTAGCCTCTCTCACTCGAGAGAAAGAGAAAGAAAAGCAGGATTGTGTGGGCATGAGAGCGAAGTGTATGGAAACAACTTAGACCCGACTGTTCATCATCCAAGAAGAAGGTCTGTCTCCCAAGCGTCCCCATTTGCAATCAGGGGTGCCGCCCGCCTTTGTGAGGGGCCACGCCATGCTGAGTGATGTGTTATCAGTGCAATGCAATAGCCTGATGACATCATGAAAATCCAGGCTTTGGGAGAGAACATGTTCACAGGCAAGAATACAGCGCTGAGGAGATGGAAGGGCCTGGTTACCTGGTATAATACAGCTTTTATTGTATAACCCCTGAGTTTATTGGCCCCTTGCTCCTGTTCTCTTTGACAAAGAATGATTTTTTTTTTTTTTTAGACTTTCTGATTAACAATCAGTAGTTTAAGCCTGCTAATCACCTCTTTAGCTTGGCATGTGAACCAAAGAAGGGCCATGGCTTGTAATCTGTTCTCTCAGGTCCAGAAATTCAAAGTGTCGTCAGCCCCAATTTTTTTTTCAAAAACTAGACTATTATTCAGGATAATTCTTATCATAATTATAATAAACATTCTGAGGTTTGTTATGTAGAGATTTGTTTTAGTTCACTTTAAAATTTTTTTTCTCATTCCTTTTTTCCAAAAGTTTTCTTTTTCATCTGGTAAAGCATATATACGGAGAAGGCAACGGCACCCCACTCCAGTACTCTTGCCTGGAAAATCCCATGGACTGGGGAGCCTGGTGGACTGCAGTCCATGGGGTCTTGAATAGTCGGACACGACTGAGCGACTTCACTTTCACTGTTCACTTTCATCCATTGGAGAAGGAAATGGCAACCCACTCCAGTGTTCTTGCCTGGAACATCCCGTGGACAGAGGAGCATGGTGGGCTTTCGTCTATGGGGTCGCACAGAGTCAGACACGACTGACGTGACTTAGCAGCAGCAAAGCATACATGACAAAATGTCTCATTTTAACCATTTTTAAGTGTACGAGTTCAGGGGCCATACGTACATTTCATCGCTGTGTAGCCATCACTACCATCGGTCTCCAGAACTCTTTTCCTTCTTGTAAAACTGAAACTCTATCCCCATTAAACACTAACTCCCCCCTTCTCCTCTCTTCCTCAGTCCCTGGCAACCACCATTCTGCTTCCTGCCTTCACTGCTCTAGGTACCTCATGTGAGTGAACTCATACAGGGTTTGTCCTTTTGTGACCAGCTTATTTCACTTAGCATAATGTCCTCTGGGTCCTCCTTTCCTGTGTGTGTGTGTGTGTGTGTGTGTGTGCGCGCGCGCACGCGCGAGCATTGTGCTCAGTTGTGTCCGACTCTTTGCGATCCCATGGACTGTAGCCCGCCAGGCTCCTCTGTCCATGGAATTTTCCAAGCAAGAATACTGGAGTGGGTTGCCATTTCCTTCTCCAGGAGATCTTCCTGTCCCAGGGATAGAACCTGAGTCTCTTGCCTTTCCTGCCTTGGCAGGCAGATTCTTTCCCACTGCACGCTGCAGCATGTGTCAGAATGTCCTTCCTTTTGATGGCTGAATGCTATTCTGTTGTATGTTTACACCATGTTTTGTTTATCCGTTCATTTATTCATGGACACACTTACACCTTTTGATTAGCATGAAAAGTGCTGCTATAAATATGGGTGGACAAATACCTGCTTTACATGCTTGCCTTCACATCCTGTGTGTGCACACCCAGAAGTGGAATTGTCGGATCATATAATAGTTCTAGTGTTCATTTTTTGAGGGACTGCCACACTGGTTTCCACAGCGGCTGCACCGTTTTCCATTCCCGCCAGCAGTGTACAGGGTTCCAGTGTCTCCACACCCTCACCAACACAATTGTTAGTGTCCGTTTTTGTTTTGTTTTTGATAGTAGCCATCCTAATGGGTGTGACATGGAATCTTGTGGTTGTGATCTACATTTCCCTGATGATTAGTGATGCTGACCATCTACACAGATATTTCTTTAAAAAAGCTAACTTCTCCTGTCATTTCAAGGCTGTGCCTGCTTAGTCACTCAGGCAGATTCTTTACCTGTAGCCCACCTGGCTCCTCTGTCTATGGGATTCTCCAGGCAAGAACACTGGAGTGGGTTGCCATTCCCCTCTCCAGGGGATCTTCCCAACCTAGGAATTGAGCTGGGGTCTCCCACGTGGCAGGCAGATTCTTTACTGTCTGAACCACCAGGAGAGCCCAGTATTTCAAGGCTAAAAGCAGTAAAAGGTACAGTTCAAGTGCTAAATCTGAGAAGCCATGCTGCCTGCTTTAATGCTGGCTCCACTTCTTTCTGATCGTAACTGCAGGTCGCTTGCAGGATGTCTCTCTGCTTCAGTTTCTCATCTGTAAAATGGGGTAATCAGCAAGCTGTCTCACAGGGGTGATGGGAGGATTCTGTGATCTAATACAGATCAGTCTCATGGGAAGCGTGAGACTGGCTGAAGGTGTCTGCTGAGTGCTGGGCTTTGTTGCTCCGAGTGAAGAGCAGCATTTGTCGCTCGTCCCTCCTCCAGGGCAGGTTTTCTTCTCTGCCTAGTCTTTTCCAAGTTTGGGAGCCTTGGGAGTCTGAGGCGAGATGGCAGCTGGAATTTGAGGTTGGGCATGTCAGGGGGAAATCCATCCTGGAACTCGGCAGCATCTGGTTTCTTAAAAGTGAGTGTGTGCAGATCTGGAGGCCAGGAAATGGGACTGTTCCTGGGAATCCAGTGCAAAGGTAGCTGCTCTGGTTCCTTCGGCCAAGAGCTATTAGAGTTGATAACCACGTGGACGAGGAATGGCTCCTCGCTGCCTTGAAGTAAGGCGGCTGGCTAAGGGTTTGTGTTGCTGCATGTGTCTTCATGGGACGCTGCGCCCAGACCACCTGGAGATCTGTCTGCAGGTACACATATTTAGTCCTCCCTGGGTTTTGGGCCTCCCTGCGGTGTCCCACCCACAGGACATCAGCCTCCTCCCAGAGAGATTAGGGCTTCGCCTGTCCCTGGGGTAAATTCCAGGAGTGTCAGAAGCCCCTGGGTTCTGCTTCCCAGGACAGATCTCTGACTTGGTCACTCAGCCCAAGGGAAGGAGTCATAGGAAAATAGTCCTCATCTCTGAGCCTTCTCTGAAGCCTAACCCAGCTTCCTTAGGAAACACACAGAAGGATGGGGGGCTTCCGCCTCCCCTGCTAGTTTACCTGGTTAACTCCTTCTCAGGGCCCAGCTTCTAACATGAGTTCCTTAAGGGATCGTCGTCTTACTCCCCAAATGGGGCCAGTGTTCACATTGCCTCACAGAGCAGTATTCTTTCCCTTGAAATCAAAGGTTCAATTATTATTAGTTAAGATCTCACCTTTTTTTTTTTTTTCTGTTTAATGTTGGCCTCGGACTTTTCTAGACCAGCCATTCTCAAAGTCTGTTCCCTGAAGGTCCCCAAGATTCTCTCAGAAGGTCTGCAAAGTCAAAACTTCATAATAATCCAAAGAAGTCATCTGCCTTTTTAACTTTCCACCTGTCACGAGACGACTGTGACGTTTCCTGGAGGCTACATGACGTGCAGTTTTGCAACAGACTGATGCAAAAGCAGCTCTTAGGGCCCAACTGTCTTCTGTCATTATTTGTTTAGTTGCCCAATTGTGTCCAACTCTTTGGTACCCCATGGACTGAAGCCCGCCAGGCTCCTCTGTCCATGGGATTCTCCAGGCAAGAATACTGAAGTGGGTTGCCATTTTATTCTCCAGGGGATCTTCCCAACCTAGGGATCAAAGTCAGGTCTTCCTCATTGCAGGCCAATTCTTTACCATCTGAGCCATCAGGGAAGCCCTTGTCTTCTGTTAAATCATATATTAAAAAGATTTGCAAAAATGTGAAATAATGACACTCTTCTCATAATGTGGCAGAGGGGAGCTTGGAGAATATAAGAATCTGATTTGTGTTAACATGCAATAGGTTTATTATTTTTATTTTCAAAGGAATTAATAAATATTTTCAAGTTTTCTCTGTTTTCAATTTTAGTATAATACATACTGATCAATAAAACCCATATAGGGACTTCCCTGGTGGTCTCAGTGGCAAAGACTCTGTGCTCTTAAGCCAGGGGCCTGGGTTCAATCTCTGGTCAGGGGACTAGATCCCAATGCCACAACTAAGAGTTTGCAATATGCAACTAAAGATCCCACACACTGCAATGAAGATCAAAGATCCTGCCTCCTGCAGCTAAAATCCAGCACAGCCAAATCTATAAATGCATAAATAAATAAATATTTTTTAAAAACCCACATAAACAACAACTCTTTGGGGTCCTCAAGTTTTAAGAGTGTGAAGGGATCCTGAGACCAAAAGGTTTGAGTGAGAATCGCTGCCCTAAACAGGGATCAGGAACTTTCTTCCGTAAAGGACCAGAAGACCATGCATACCCTCTCTGTCTTAACTGTTCGATTCTATAGCATGGAAGTGGCCATAGATAATGTGTATACAAATAGGCATGGCTGTGCCCCAATGAAAACTCTCTTCACAGAAATAAGCATGAGTGAGTCTGGCCCATGGGCCATGCTTTGCCCTCTTCTGCTTGAGACCATAAGCTCCAAAACGCCAGGAACCACATCTAACCAGTGAATTGCTTGATCCACAACACCTAGTACAGGGCCTGCTGCTTAGTAGATGCTTAGGGATTGTAACAGAAATAATATTTAGTGGCTGGTCATCCAAGTGAAAAATAACAGTGACTGATTGAATTTAATAATGCCAAGGTAGGTAGATCTTGGCTTCTTTAGCACATTATTTTAAAAAAAAATCGAGGCAGGCCAGTTAGGGCCAGGGTGCTGGCTTCAGGGACCCAGGTTCCTTGTACCTTTCTGGTACCCCATTTCTTAGCATGTGGCTTCCTTCATTAAACTCACCTCCTGGCCCAACCAGACTTAAAGACCCTCAAGAGATTAAGCTGATCTGCCAATAAATGGACTGCCCGTCAGAACAAAACTTAACATTCTTTAAAAAAGGAACATAAAATCCAGATATTTGTCAACTTAGTGTTCAGAGGCTCTAACATCTTAGAAAAGGTACTAGATTTCGGAAGAAACATGATGGAGACAGACCCAGGAATGGCAGAGCTGTTAACATTAGTGGAAAATGAATTTAAAATACTTATTACAGATATGTTTAAGGATGTTTAAGGAAAATAAGTCAGTAGGGAAATGGAACCAAATAACGATTCTAGATGAAAATGACAATATCTGAAATGAAAACTTCACTAGATGGATTTAACAGTTGATCAGATACTACAGGAAGAAAGATCATTGAATGTGAACTCAGGGCCATAGAAGCTATCCAAACTGAATCACAGAAAGGAAAAAAAATAAATGTTGAAAAAAAAGTGGTCAGAACCTCAGTGATCTGTGAGATGTTATTCATCAGTCTAACAAATGTATATTTAGATTCCCAAAAGGAAAGGAGAGAGAGAGAATGAAAAAGAAAATATGCTTGAAGACATAATGGCTGAAAAGTTCCAAATCTGGTGAATAATATTGACCCATGGATCCAAGAAGCTCAGTGAACCCTAAAGCACAATAATCATGTGGAAGATTAAATGTAGATACGTTGTAGTCACCTTGCTGAAAACTCAAGAGGAAGAGGAAAATCTTAAAATCTCCCAGAGGATAAAAAGATACTGGATGTAGGAGAACAATAAGAACTATTGTTGTCTTATCAGAAACAATGCATGCCAAAAATTAATTGAATAATATCTCTAAGGTGCTGAGATACGGAAAAACAGCTGGTCTGCAATTCTATGTCAACAAAAGTATCCTTTAAAAATGAGGGTAAAGTCAAAACCTTTGTTTTCAGATAAAGGCTGAGAGAATTTCTCACCAGCAGACTTACACAATAAAAAATGTCAAAAGAAATTCTTCAGGCTGAAAGAAAATGCTATCAGATGGAAACTTGGATCTACATGAGAAATTAAGAGCACCAGAAATATAAAAGACTTAAATTTTTTCCCTTAATTTCTTTAAAAGATAATTGTCTATTTAAAGCAAACATGATGGTGTTATTTTTATTGAAGCAGGAAAAGAGAATCAAGAAACAGATACAACAAACAGAAAACAACTGGTTAGCTAGTAGACTTCAGTTTAGCTATATTAATTATTCATTAAAAATAAACAGACTAAACATGCCAGTTAAAAGATATTGTCAGGTGGTGGGAAAAAAACAAGACTGCAGTTTACAGACTGCCTACAATAGATGCACTTTGATATTAATACACAGGTAGGTTAAAAGTAAAAGGATGGGGACTTCCCTGGTGCTCCAGGGGTTAAGAATCCACCTGCAATGCAGGAGACGCAGGTTCAATCCCTGGTTGGGGAACTAAGCTCCCGCACACCATGGGGCCACTAAGCCTGTGCACTGCACCTAGAAAGTCTGTGTGCCTCAACGAAAGATCCTTCATGCCTCAACTAAGACCCTACGCAGCCAAATAAATAAATATCTTTTTTAAAAAAGGAAAAAAACTTTTCAAGGGAAGCCAGTTTGCCAACCACTGGGGCTTTATTCCTCTTGTGATTTCCCTGGTATTTAAGAGGTGTGCAGATCCTAGAAGGCCTGAACCAACTGTTTTGAGCTTTTGTTGTTGTTTAGTTGCTGAGTCATGTCCAACTGTTTTGTACCCCACCAGGCTCCTCTGTGGAGAAGGCAGTAGCACCCCACTCCAGTACTCTTCCCTGGAAAATCCCATGGATGGAGGAGCCTGGTAGGCTGCAGTCCATGGGGTCGATAAGAGTCGGACACGACTGAGCAACTTCACTTTTGACTTTCATGCATTGGAGAAGAAAATGGCAACCCACTCCAGTGTTCTTGCCTAGAGAATCCCAGGGACGGGGGAGCCTGGTGGGCTGCCATCTATGGGGTCGCACAGAGTTGGACACGACTGAAGCGACTTAGCAGCAGCAACAGCAGCAGGCTCCTCTGTCCGTGGAATTCTCCAGGCAAGACTACTGGCGTGGGTAGCCGTTCCTTTCTCAAGAGGGTCTTTCCGACCCAGGGAGCGAACCCAGGTCTGTGTTGCAGGCAGATTCTTTACCATCTGAGCCGATAGACTGTACTAAAATAAATATTTTCTTAACAATGTTTATAAAAAAGGTAAAAAGATGGAAAAGGTATAATATACAGATACTAATCAGAAGAAAGCTGGAATGACTATAATGTTGGCACACAGAGTATAGCCAAAACAGGAGAATTAGCAGAAAGAGAGAGCTTTTATAATAACAAGCCCATTCATCAGAAAGACATAATAATCCTAGATGTGTACACACGTAATAGTTGAGTTCGAAATACATGCGTAAGTAAGTGACTGGATCCAGCAGAGCAAGTTTGCTGGCTCTTCGCAAGGGGAAGGGCTGATGGAGACACTCCCTCATTCCCGGCCTGTCTCCTCCGAGTCAGTGACAGGAGAGAAGTGGGCAGGAGCAGGCTGACTCCGCAGCCGGTTCTGCGCTCAGCCTGGTGCACGTGTGTGTCTCTCGAGGGCCTCTGAGAAGGCAGGCCTGGGGCTCTCCCCTGGGAGCCCCTGCAGAGAATTCCCACAGGCTCCTTCACCTCTTCTTGCCATAAAGAGTTTTCTGGAACCTTCTGACCTCACATGGGATGCCAGCCAGGCTAGAGGCCGTGCACCTGAGGTTGGAGAGGACTGGGGTCCTGGAGTGATGGATGGGGTCAGGGTTGGTCACGGGGAATGAAAAAGGGCTGAGTCAGCACCAGGTGGGGCAGGGGACAGGATTAGGGGAATTTTTCAGCAATAACGAAATGTTGCCTGGAAGGGGAGGAGGAGGAGGTTTCCAGATAGGGTGTGCCTGGCTGGCAAAGAAATTGCATCATTTTCAGTCCCATTTGCTGACAGTCCAGCGATAATTTTTCTCCTTTTCTCTCTTTCCCTTCCCTCTCCTGCCCTTTCTTCCTTCCTTTCAAACTTTAAAAAAAACAATTGTGGCAAAGTACACAAAATATAAAATTTACCATCTTAAACATTTTCAGGGTACAGTTCAGCGGCATTAAGTATTATACATTCATATCGTTATGCAACCATCACCACCGTCCATCTCCAGAATTCTCTCCATCTTGCAAAGACGACTCTCTGTACCCATGGAAACATTAGCTCCTCATTCTAGCCCCTGGCTTCCACCATTCGACTTTCTGTCTGTATGAATCTGACTCTACTAGGTATTCTTACAAGTGGAATCATGCCGTATTTGTGTTTTGACGACTGGCTATTTCACCCAACATAATGCCCTCCAGGGCCATCCGTGCTGTAACTGCATCAGAATTACCTTTTTGAAGGCTGAGTAATATTCCATTGTACGCGCATACCACACGTTTCTTATTCATTTATCTGTCAGTGGACACTGGACTTGCTTCCGCCTTTGGGCTCTCGTGAATATTGCTGCTCTGAACATGAGTAGACAGCAATGATTCCTTTTTGTGTAATTTTGCTTTGTGTTAAGGTAATGAGGTGAAGGCAGGGATAGAGGTTAGTGGTTCAGGAACTTCCCTGGCAGTCCAGTGGCTGGGATGGTTCCACTGGAGAGGGTGCAGGTTCGATCCCTGGTTAGGGAACTAAGACCCCAAGTGCAGTGTGGCGTGACCAAAAAATAGAAAAAAAATAAATAAAATTCAACACCGTTTCCCCCTCCTTGCCCCACCTTCTTTAAAAAGAAAAACAAGAAATTAGTGGTTCAGAACACTTGACAGCCTTATTTCACACGGGGGACTTAGAACAAAAATGAGCACCCGGGAGAGTCTGGCCCCGTGGTAGAGAGCTGCTGACACTTTTGCTAGTTGAGGGCTTTAAAGCCCATCCCCACTCTCCCAGCAGTCCTTTGCGCCTTGTGGTCTCTGTGGTCGCAGTTAAGGTGTCATGTCTTGCTTTGGCTATTGTAACAGGATGGCCAGGTTCCAAGATCATTTTCCCGCAACTCATGTTGCAACTACTTCTGGAATTTTCTTCCGCAGGGTTTTCCAGAGCAAATTGCTACCCTTCTCAGAAACTTCTTGTGGTTCTCCAGTGCCCATAGAAAACCCCAAAACTTCTTAGCATGACTCAGGGCCCCACTGCCCTTCCGAGGCCCCTCCCCCTCCCTCCTTCCGTTTCCCTCATTTATTGATTGGTCTATTTGTTCATCCTGTGACCTGTGTTTTAGAATGTTTCCAATGTGCATGTCTTATACTGACGCATTGAAGTGGTGTGTTAAAGGGCCCAGGACACAGGAAGTGCTGGATTGTTTCTGATGAATGAGTTTTACCTCGCGTCTTATTAGCTCTTCAGGGATAACCTTGTGCGGTAAATTGTCTCATTCCCCAATCGACTAACCAGGAAATTGAGCTTCAGAACTGTTGAGAAATGAATTGTAATGTTGGTCCTTGAATTGAATTCAGAATCAGAAACATGCCGTTCCTCTGAGCAAGACTGTGGCTTTATGAGATCCTGGAAAGCCCAAGGCAGCAAGAATAAGGGTGCTCAGGGGCTCTGGGTGCATTCTTTCGCCAAGTAAAGATGAATTTTTGCTGGGGTTGAGTTTACCTGAAGAACCATGCGAGGTCAGTGCTTGTCGATGTCCGCTTAGTGAAAGCCTGAGTGTAAAATCGCCTAGTGGAGCATTAAGTTGGCTGCTTTTCCAACTTTGGAAGGATATATAGAGAGAATATAAGCTCATGTTGGAAGGAATATGCTTCTCCCTTTATAGGGAACCCGGGAGTAAGGAAAAGTCTTACCAAAATATTTTGCATTCATGCTGGTAAAATTCTGAACGCTCAGCTGGATGGGTGAGGAAGTTGGAGCAAGTGGGTGGATGCTAACGCCTTCCTCCAATGGGGCTGCCCGCGGACATGCTGCAGCTGAGGACAGAAGAGAAATCAGAAACACCCACGGGGCGGTGGGGGCGGGGGGCAGTTGAGGGACTTGCTCAAGGTCACTCAGCTAAAAAAATGCTGAACTGGGCCATCCACAATTTAGGAATGTAGGTCCAGTGGTTCTGATGTTTCATGCAGGCTGCTTTTAATCCACGTCTTCCAGTTAGAGGCCTGTAGTAGAAGGCAATGGCACCCCACTCCAGTACTCTTGCCTGGAAAACCCCATGGACGGAAGAGCCTGATAGGCTGCAGTCTATGGGGTCGCTCAGAGTCGGACACGACTGAGCGACTTCACTTTCACTGTTCACTTTCATGCATTGGAGAAGGAAATGGCAACACACTCCAGTATTCTTGCCTGGAGAATCCCAGGGACAGGGGAGCCTGGTGGGCTGCCGTCTCAGGGGTCACACAGAGTCGGACACGACTGAAGCGACTTAGCAGTACAGTGCAAAGAACACGGGCTTTTAAACATCACTTGCAGTCTTGGCCAGGTGAGCCAGCTTCAATGCCGTCACCTGCAGGGCGTGTATAAGAACACTTATACCCTGAGTAGTGTTGAGGACTAGACAGCAGTCAGGTTAAGTAGCCGGCAGGTGCCTAGGACAGAGTCAGTTGTTAATGCTGCTGTTTCCTGGTGAGCTCATGCTTCATCTGCCCTTCCTTTGCTTCATGTTTACGACCATCACCTGGGTCTGCCTCACGTGATCAAGATTCTTGGTTGATTACACCTTCGATGTGTGCTCGCTAAAGGAATAGAAGGTTCTGATTTGATACAAAGGCCAAACAAGTGCAACCTCCTTGCTTTTCTTGTTAGCGCTTTTCCACTGGTCACACCAGGCAATCGTGGGGTGGGGTAGGTATGGGGAATTTTCTCACTTCCTTTCCCCCCAAAGTATCTGCATGAACTCATGTTTGCCATGGCATTTCGCACTTACTCTGTCAGCTCAGCCAGCATCCACCCTGGGCTGGCTGTGCCCCAACCCCTCGCCCACCTCCAGTAAACCAGACATGCCTCATTGAGAGCATCAGGCTTGTCTGGAGCGAGCAGGTGTACCTCAGGCCCCTTCCTGCCTAGAAAATTGCCTCGCCTTTGGCTCCCCCTTCATAGGGTACCCTTTTCTTCTTTCCTCCTTGGTAGTATCTTGGTGGGCTTCCCTGGTGGCTCAGACTGTAAAGCGTCTGCCTGCAGTGCAGGAAACCTGGGTTCGATCCCTGGGTTGGGAAGATCCCCTGGAGAAGGAAATGGCAACCCACTCCAGTGGTCTTGCCTGGAAAATTCCATGGACTGAGGAGCCTGGTAGGCTACAGTCCATGGGGTCACAAAGAGTCGGACACTTTCCTTCACTTCATAGGGTACCCTTTTCTTCTTCCCTCCTTGGTGGTATCTTTGGAAGAAAGTCCTACCCTAGAGTTTCCAGGAAGCCATTTGATTGATAACTCCATTTACCCTGGAGCAGAGGGACCCATAGTTCTGAGTTATGCTCAGAATTTACCATGTGCTGATGTCAAGGCCCAAGTGAAAAATTGAGAGGGTCTGGTTATGCGGAGTGCCTGTCAGACACCCTGGAGAAAGCTTTGAGGTCTCTTATTTTATATATATTTTTAAAAGGGCTCCTTCTTCTTTTAAGACACAACTTCAAAGGAAACATTCCAGGCCACACTTCCTTTTGGTAAATCTTAACCAGTGTAAATGTTTGCTTTGTGTTGTAAATCCTAGGAGGTGAGGTGGAGGTGGGGAGGAATTTCAGAAGCAGGTGTCCTGCCAGCCAAAGTTAAAACTTAATCTGCTCTTTAGGGTGTTTGGGGAGACGGGTGGCTGCAGAGCAGAGCGTTTATAATTAACGAGCCATGCTAATGAACAGGGATTTGGAGGCAGAACCTTTTTGCCAAGTTGTGCAAATTCCTGGACTTTGTGCCTGTGGTCCCCTGGAAGGGGAGAGAGTTTAGGAAAGCAGGACTCACAGGTGGAAACATCTGCTGGGGAGGTCAGTGAATGAATATGTGAGGAATGAGGCAAAACAGCAGTTAAAAGGGTAGAAAGATAAAGGGAAGGTGAAATGATATAGAGCCGTAATCGTTAATAACTAGCAGAGTAGCTCAGTTGGTAAAGAATCTGCCTGCAATTCAGGAGACCCGGGTTTGATCCCTGGGTCGGGAAGTATGCTGGAGAAGGAAATGGCAGCCCAGGCCAGTACTCTTGCCTGGAGAATTCCATGGACAGAGAAGCCTGGCCGGCTACTCTGTCCATGGGGTCAGTCCATGGGGTCGCAAAGAGTTGGACACAACTGTGCAGCTAACTTTCTTTCTTCTTTGGTTGAAATGTCAATTCTTCAGTTATTAAAAGAAGTATCCACTTTCCTGCCACCCCTGCCGAGTCCCCCTCACCACACACAGGAACATAATACATTGAACAGGAGGGTCTGGGGAATTGGCCTGGGACCCACACAAGGGCTTCACTTGTAGCTCAGCTGGTAAAGAATCTGCCTGCAATGCGGGAGACCTGGGTTTGATCTCTGGGTTGGGAAGATCCCCTGGAGAAGGGAAAGGCTACCCACTCCAGTATTCTGGCCTGGAGAATTCCATGGACTGTATAGTCCATGGGGTCACAGAGAGTCGGACATGACCGAGTGACTTGCACTTTATTTCCACATTCTCCAGGAAAAAGACTTCAATTTGCTGCTTTAAATCTGGGGTGGGAGGGAGTTTGGGGGAGAATGGATACATGTATCTTTATGACTGAGTCCCTTTGCTGTCCATCTGAAACTGTCACAACACTGTTAATCGGTTATACTCCAATACAAAATAAAAAGTTAAAAAACAAAGGCCAATTTGCTGCCTAAGATATACCCTCTTGGAAGAAGCCCTTGAAAACCTGGGCCATTGTGTGGAGGGAGGCCATGTGTACCTTGTACAACTTGGGCAAAGGCATTCACCTTCTCCTGGACTCAGTCTTCCTGTCAGTGAAACAGAGAGCTGCTGATATGTGCAGAGCCATGAGGATTCATGATGATTGTGGGTGTTGGCTCTGGCATTCAGTAATCATGATTGCTACCCTCACCACTGCAGAGCCCATCCTGCGGGTGTGGGATGTGCTGGAGGGGGTGGCTTAGCAGGAGGGGCTTCTGGGGACCTCCCTCCACCTCCCTGCACGCACACTCCCTGAGACCCCTTTTGCCTTTCTCTTTCCTCTGTTCCTCTAGAAGGAGTTGGGGCTGGTAGGGAAGGAGAGGGACAGAGCTCAGGGAGAAGGATGCCGTGAGGTTGTTGGCAGGCAGCAGCTGGTTCTGGGGACTACAGGGCTCTGCAGTTCCGTAAGAGGAAGATGGGGAAAGAATGGGGTCCCATCCCAGTCTTCTCCCCTAAAGCTGCTGAGTCCTCACTGACTCTAGGAAGCAGCTGGTGCCTCCAGAGTCCTGTACCTCCAATCCCTCCCCGCTTCCCCCAGAGCCTGCAGTTGACCTCAAGGCAGAGCTGCCAGGAAGTGAGCTGGGTGACTCACTGCCTTCCCTAGTTTGGGGCCATCAGAACCCCCTCTCCCACACTGGGGGAGTCATGCTTCAAACCACAGCTTTGCCCCTTCCTCGTTTAGCCTTGAGCCTGAGAGCAACCAGGAAGTAGACTAAACACCTCGCGCTGGGAGCTGCCTAGTAAGCTGGGGAGCGTCCACACAGTGGGGACCATGCAGTTAACAGTGAGACGGAGCTGTGTGTGCTGTTACGGAAAGAGTTCCAGAATGTATGGTTCAGCAGATTGCAAGACTCAGAAAAGTATGTTTTGTGTTTAAAGATGGGGTTAAAAATACACATCCATGTGTAGTTAGTCTTACAGAGGGGCTCCAAAGCATCATGTGTAAAAACACACCACTTCATGTGAAATAGGTGACTGATAAGGACCTATTGTAGAGCACAGGGAACTCTACTCAATACTCTATAATGGTCTCTATGGGAAAAGAATGTAAAAAAGAGTGGGTATATGTATACAGATAACTGATTCACTTTGCCATATGCCTGAAACTTAACACAATATTGTAAATCAATTACACTCCAATGCAAATTTTAAAAATCAAATTATTGAGAATCCCCGGCCCTGCCCCCCAAAATAGCTGCTGGGCCAGCACTACCCTTCGAGCGTCACTGCCTTGGAACTACCTTCTATTCCTGCAGCCTCACCTTTCCCACTTCACTCGGTTCCCTGCCTGACTTGTGTTGTAATCTGAGTTTGCAGCTCCCAGTCGACGGAGAAAGAGTGGAGGGAGCTTGAAGCACCTGCACCACAGTGTGGTCCGTCAGTTCCAAGAATGGCTTATTTTTGTTTGTTTTACAAAAACGAAATGTTAACATCTTCAAATGTTAACATGTTGCCACCTTCAAATTGTGGATGAATCTTAGAAATGTTGGCGCAGTCATTGCCGACACATGCACAAACTCTACTTATTCTACAAATGTAGCTGGTACCATGACTCCTCTGTTTCAGCCCCAAACCATTTAAGACCTCTTGTGGATGGACCTTTGTTCTTATCAAAAAATCTGTCTTTGACATCGTCTGGTAAAATCACGAAAGCATCAGAACCCAAACTCAAAGTAATTTTCAGTAGCTTGGAAGAAAAGCAGAGGCATCAGCAGACAGTGCCCAGCACAAAGAAGGGCGCTGTGAGGAAGCCACAGGCGCAGATGACTCGGAGCTCGGGAGGGTTCAGTCTTATCAATCCCTGAGCCAACGTCATTCGCTTGCGTTTTTCTTTTCGTGTATGGAAAAGAGAGCCGTATAATTAAGTCCACATCTGAAGAAGCCTAAATGAGCGTTTTTAATACATATAAAGTAAGTATTCTGAGATAAAGAAAGCGTTGGGACCATAGTTGATTGGCAGTGCCGTTCTTTCTTTGTTGTTTACATAATAAAACTTTTGTTTATAGGGTTGTTCTCTTAGGTATAATGCAGTCACGTGGACATGTGTTGTGTGTATGCTGGGTACATACACATGCTGGTATGTCCATGAAAATATTTCTGGAAGGACATACAGGAAATCTTTCTTTGAATTGAGGGTAATTGACATATAACATATGTTTTAGGTGTGCAACATAGTGATTCAGTGTTTGTATGTATTGCAAAATGATCACCACAGTAAATCTAGTTAGCATCTATCTCCTTGCATACTTTTATTTTTTTTACTTCTGATGAGGCCTTTTAAGTTCTCCTATCACCACTACTGTATATAAAGCAGATAATAAGTACTTACTGTAGAGCACAGGGAGCTATATTTAATGTCTTGTAATAACCTATAGTGGAGAAGAATATGTATTTCTATATGTGTAGCTGAATGACTGCTGTACACCAAAAGCTAACACATTGTAAATCAACTATGTCAATAAAAAAATGAAGATCTATTCTTAGCAACTTTCAAATATACAATATGGTATTGTTACCAATAGTCGCCATGCTGTGCATTATTCCCTATGACTGTTTCATTTTATAACTGGAAGCTTGTACCTTTTGACTCCCTTTATGCAATTGATCCCCCTGCCCCCGCCTCAGGCAGCTACCGATCTGTTGTCTACACGTGTATAACTGGGAAGGAAATCTTAACTTTCCTGTTATTTGGGGGGCTTGCATTCATGGGTGAGAAGGGGAGAGGTTTTTGTTGCCTATGTTCGCAGGTTGTTTTGTTGTTTTGTTTTAATACTTTCACTATATTTTCTCTGGCTTTTTTAGTTTTGTTAATTTTTTTTTTTTTTTTTACTAACAGTACCTTTGAAGTCTCAAGCCCCATCTCAGACCTCCTGACCTCCTGATCTCTGGGGATGGGACCGCAGGGGCGGGGGAGACAGCCAGGTTCAGTTATCCATCAAACCAGGCTGAAAGCCAGTATTTCCCCCCACCCCCAAGTCAGGAGATCAAGCATCCCCTGAGGCTCATCAGGGTTTCAGAGAAATCACTAATTAACTAACTTGTTGGCTTTCCCCTCTCTCTCCCCCTTGCTTCCTCAGATGTGTTTTGAGCGCCTCTCTTGTGTATAGCTTCAAACAGGCTTCTATAGACTCTCTCCTTCCAGACTTCCTTGTAGAGCTGGAGAGGGATGTTCATTTGGCACTAGAGGTGCCTGCAAAACATGTTTGTCGTTACGGTCCTTGCCATCTCTCTAGAGCCTTTACATCTGAGGACGTGCCTCCATGCTGGGACCATCACCCCCCAGCCCCTGCCCCAGTGTGGAGGCTTCCCCTCCCTGGAGTGATCCTGATGCATAGATGGCCAGCGCAGGTTTATCAGTTATCAGATTCCAACTGCCTGGCAGTGCCTCTGTGATCTTTGCAACCCAGAGAGGCTGCTCTGACGTGATGTCAGTCTAGAAGGACTAGAAGGAGATCAGTGCTGGTGTGGCTGCCAGGGCTTTCCAGAAGCAGAGGGACATGGAGGAAGAGGACAGCCCCTCCCCAACCTGCACAGCCCCCGGCTCCCCCTCCCCCCCGCCGTTAGCCCAGGTCCATCATTTTGCAGACTTGGACACTGCTACTAAAGTTCCCTAACTGATAAATCTGCTTCTCTCTCTTCCTTACTCCACTGTCCAAGATGATCTTAATATATAATAATATATATATATAATGTAATCTGTAATTTTTTATAGAAGTTCAGTCTGATCATGCCCCCCTGCATTAAAAGCATTTGGTGTGGACTTCCCTGGTGGTCCAGTGATTAGGGCTCTGAGCTCCAAATGCAGAGGATCCCTGGTCAGGGAATATCTAGCATGCTGCATGATACAGCCAAAAAAAAAACAAATGGAAAGAAACAAGACATGCTGATGCTCTACCATGCATGGCACATGGAACAAAAGTCTGACCCGATTTTGCCTCTCCTGCCCTCTCCTGCCCACCTCCACCCTGCCTTGTACTCTGACCACAGATATGCCAAGGCCTGGTAACTGCATTACTTGCAAGTACTAGTCCCTCTACTCGGACTCTTCTTCCCTCCTCACTTCACCTTTTAGTGCCTACTTACCCTTCGGCTCTATACTTAATCATCACTTACTCAAAGGAGCCTCCTCTAACATTGCTGAGTAGTTCAGACCCCCATAGACAGTCACCGACTCATGCCCCTGTGTGCTTCAGCTTTGTAGGCCTGTTCACAGTATTTTTGTGACTGACTGTCTTCTCTGAGGTGCTTGCAAGCTCCCAGAGAGCAAGGGGTCAGGCTGTTTTTTCATAGAACTCCATCCTCAGTGCCTGGCCCTGATAAGCTCTGAACACATGTGTTGAACAAATGAATGGTTGACCCTCCTGCTAAGCAGTGACGCTTCTCCCAAGAGCCAGTGGCTGGCCCCGCCCCCAGCAGGAGGAGGCTGATTGGTGGGATGGAATGCGACAGGTCCCTCTGGTATCCTGGATACTCGAGAGGGTGGGAATGTAAACTGGGCCCAGAGGCTGCATTCTTGAAATTTCACTTCAGCCCAGGAGGAGCCTGCAGGGAAGTGAACCTGACCTTGAAGTTCTAGCTTGTATTTTTTTTTTTTTTGCCCCCTGCTCTCTTAAAAGAGGCAATCATGCAACACATTCTTTCTAAGGGAGCTGCGAGGTGGGAGCTTCTAAGTCACGCTCCATTCATCACCCAGAACTACTTCTTTCTGGCGCAGGTGTGCCTTCCAAGACTTATTGGCCTCACACAGCCTGGAGGAGGTAAGGTTGCAGACGCATACTCCATGGGCACTTGGCAGAACATCTCACCTGCAGTTTCCCAAACGAGATATCACAGACGTTTAAAAAAAAAAAAGTGGGCTGATAACAATGGCAGGTGTTTACTGAGCATCTATTATGCCCCCAGGAAATGTGCTAAACACTTCGCCTGCTTCATTTCATCTGGTCCTCCCAGCACACCTGTAAGTGAGAGATTATTATGCCAGTTAAACAGATGAGGAATTAGGTCTCAGAGAATGGAAAGACCTGCCTTTGTCCACATAGCTGGGTGTGGAAGTGCCCGTATGTGAACATAGCTTTGTCTAGAAGCTTCCACGCCTCTGTTCTAATGCCTGTGCTGTCTCCGAGTTGCAGCTAGCACCTGACAGGTATAGTCTTCCTAGTACTTCACATCCATTCACCTAACTGTTCACAAAACTTGACGAGGAAGGTATGATCACTCACACTTCTCCAATTACTTAACTGAGGCTTAGAGAACTTCATCAGGCAACAGAACCAGGATTTGAACCCAGTTCCATCCACCTGCAAAGTCCTTGATTTCCTGCCCCTAGGGGACCTAGGATCACTTTGCCTCTGTCTGCTCCTCAGTTTCATCATCTATAAACAAGGACATTGGACTCTCGTCAGGGGTTTTCAAACACGTTTTAGTCATGGAGCCCTATCTTCAGATGGAATCTTGCATTGAATCCTGGTGTGTGAGTTCTTAGTTGTGGCATGGGGGATCTACTTCCCTAACCAGGGATCGAACCAGGGCCCCTTGCATTGGGAACATGGAGTCTTAGCCACTGGACCACCCAGGAAGTCCTACCCTGTATATTCTTATGTGTGGTGGTAAACAGCCCTGCTGAGTATCCGAACACCCTGCTGTCAAACCATATGGCACTTGAGATGAATGGTTTTTATCTTTACTTTTGACTTTCGTCTTTCAACAGCTACATCAGTGATTCTTAACTAAAAAAGATTTTGACAGCTTTTCCTACCTGTCCTGGGGAACGTTTGGGAATGTCCAGGGACATTTTTGGTTGTCACAGTTGGGAGGGTGCATCTAATGGGTAGAAACCAGGGATGCTTCCAAACATCCTGTAATGCACAAAGCAATTCTTCCCATACCATGAAGAGTTATCTGGGCCCAGATGTCAGCAGAGGCTCCTGGTGAAGGCCAAAGTCAAGAAACCCTGTTAAGAAAGGTGGTTAATGATGACCCTATATGCAATATGGCAAAAGAGACGCAGATATAAAGAATAGACTTTTGGACTCTGTGGGAGAAGGCGAGGGTGGGATGATTTGAGAGAATAACATTGAAACGTGTATATTACCGTATGTGAAATAGGTCACCAGGCCAAGTTCAATGCATGAAACAGGGCACTCAAAGCCAGTGCACTGGGACAACCCTGAGGGATGGGCTGGGGAGAGAGGTGGGAGGGGGATTCAAGATAGGGGACACATATACACCCATGGCTGATTCATGTCAATGTATGGCAAAAACCACTATAATATCGTAAAGTAATTAGCCTCCAATTAAAATAAATTAACTTAAAAAAAATTAAAGAAACCCTGAAGTCTGTGTTAAGCACCCATGATGCAGGCCTGGTCCCTGCCCACATGGATCATGTAGTCTAGTGTGCGTCATGGGGAATTTGGGGGTGGGGAACAGGGATTAAATGACCAAACAAAGAAACAGGCATATAACTACCTATTGTTGTAAGTTCTGGGAAGAAAATAAAATGGTGCCCTGGTGGAGAATAAATAGGGGGACCTAATTAAGATGGCTCTGGTCAGATAAGCCCTCTCTGGGAAGGTGACAGGTAACTGGGGTCTGGAGACCCAGGAGCTAGCCAAGCAGAGAGAGGAGGAGTGATTCCTGAAGTGATCTGAAATGTGCAGGGTGGCAGAGTAGAGGGAGCCTTGGACAATGTGGTAGGAGCTGGAGGAAGCTGGGGAGCCAGCCAGGAGGGGTCTTCACACCTGGGCAAGAGGGTGGTAGATTTCATTCTAAACACAGTGAGAAGCTATGGAAAGCCTGTAACAGGGACATGGCATGCTCTTGTTTATTTTTCTTAAGATTTACAAAGTGTGAATTGAAAGGGATTTTTCCACTTTTAAAAATGTTGAGGGACTCCCCTGATCCAGTGGTTAAGACTTTGCCTTTCAATGCAGGGGGCAAGAGTTCAATCCCTAGTTGGGGAGCTGAAATCCCACCTGCTCTGTGGCCAAAAAACCGAAACATAAAACAGAAACAATATTGTAGAAAAATTCAATAAAGACTTTAAAAAAAATGTTGAGAGGGGCTAAGAAACCAATCCTGGGCATCGGAAGGTCCAAGGGCTCCAGGGAAGCCTTGACCAGAGAGGCTGCGCAGGTGTGAGGAAAGCTGGAGATACACAAACAGAGATGCTGTGAGAGCAGGGGAAGCAGAGCATGTCCGCCGGGCCCCTGACAGAGACCGGACTCCCCAGAACAGAGGGCCAGGGCCGGGGTGGAGGGCCCTGCCCCGCAGCTAGCTGCCTGCAGGGGAGAATACGCAAGCGGTTAGCTCTGAGGGCCTGTGGGGCTCTCATCTGATGTCAGTGCTGTTAGTTTTTGCCAAGAGGTTTCCCACTTCAAGTTCAGGGAACCCCAGGGTTTGGGGAACATCGCTCTGTCTGTATGTGATGGTTTTAGCACATGGGTTTCGCCTGCTTCTGGTGCTTACCAGCCATGTAAGGTGAATTACTTAATCTCTGCGAGTCTCAGTTTCCTCATCTGTAAAGTGTGTGAACATTTTCCTGAAGGAGCTGTGAGGTTGAAACAATGTACTCTTTGTAAAGTGCTTAGCATATAATCAAGGTTTAATGAGTATTAGTTACTAGGCAGTTAGTTTAGGTAACACTTTCACAAGTAATACATTTAATGGCCTAAACAATACTATGAGATAGTATCTATGATTTTTTTTAAACAGCTTTACCAAGATATAATTCAAATGCCATACAGTTCAGCCATTTAAAGTGTGCAATTAAATGACTTTTAAAGTGTTCATAGAGTTCTGCAACCATCACCCAGTCGCTTTAAAACATTTTTTATCACCCCAAAAAGAAACCCAGCTTCCCTTATCGATCACCCCATCAATTTCTTCCCACCCTTTCTCCCAGCCTGGGCAGCCACTAATTTACTTTCTGTCTCTATAGATATATATATTTTGGACATTCCATATAAATAGAACCATATGTGGATTCTTGTGTCTTCTTTCACTTAAAGCTTTCAAGGTTCATTCAAATTGTTAAATCCTGTGTCAGTGCTTCTTTTTATTGCCAAATGATATTCCTCTGTATGGATTTACATTTATCCATTCATCAGTTGATAGGTAGTTGCTTATTTCAACATTTTGTCTATTATGAATAATGCTGCTATGAATATTCATTTACAAGCTTTGGGGTGTATATAAGTTTGAATTTCTTCTGGATATGCGGTAGGTACTATCCCTTTTCTTTGGCTCTCCTAGGTCTCTGTTACAGCACGCAGGCTTTCTCTCTAGTTGCAGGGTGTGGGCTCTCTGGTTGTTGCACGTGGGCTTAGTTGCTCTGCAGTATGTGGGATCTTAGTTCCCAGACCAGGAGTAGAAGCTGTGTTCCCTGCATTGGAAAGTGGATTGTTAACCACTGGACCACCTACCAGGAAGTCCCTGGTAGGTACTACTCTTACCTCATTTTACAAGTAAGGATACTGAGGCCTGGAAAGGTTAAGTTATTTGCCTAGGCCCCACAGCTAGGGTATAACAGAGCTGCAAACAGAATTCAGGCAGCCTAGCCCCAGAGGAAGCTCCATGGAGAGCTTCCTATGTATCAACTACTATGAAAGGAGCTAGGGGAGAGAGAGACCAGGAGAACAAAGCGGACAGACACATCTCTGCCCTTATGAAGCTGACTGGGAGACCACAGGGTAATAACCAGAGATGCACAGAACAACCAATGTGACAGCTGTAACAGTGGAGTTCCAGGTTCTGGTGGGTGGGCTGGCAGGTCGTCGCTGGGGGCCAAGCCTGCGTGACCTCATAGGCTAAGAGCTGCAGGAGGCAGAGGTGCTAACCAGGCAGAGATGGTTAGCAGCCTTGAATGGGTGCGAGCCCTCCAGGGTAGGGCCCGTAGAGCATATATCCTTCAGAGGTCAGGCATTTACTTAGCTTTTATTTAGCCCTCTTAGTCGGCTCAGGCCTCCATGGACACCGAGTCCCAGGGACAGTGCTGACTGAGAAAACTCCCTCCAGCTCAAGCACCAGGCATGAACACGTCCCACTGTCAGATATTACTGATGTCTCACTCAGTTGGGGAGACCCAGATTTCAGTCCCCACCTCTCATCTGAAACATCAAAAGGCTGAGATGCTTCACATCTAAACCTGGGGTGGTGGTTTTCATCTCCTCCCCTCCCAATAACTATACTTTCACATGGGGGAGAAGAGCCATTACTCTTCAAAGGGGTCCAGGGCTTGTGTGCTGATGAGAACTGGGTTGGGAAAAAAGAAGTTGTCAGTCACCAGATATATACGCCTGCTGAGGGTTTGGCCAGCCAGGTCCCTCCCTGACCCCTTCTTAAGTGAGCCAAGAAGGAGACCGGGTGACTCACCCACAGGCGGCAGAAGAAAGCCCTTGTGGTCTCTTACTGGCAGCGTTTGAGCCCACTCCTTTTGTCCAGGTGGGTGGGGATTAGGTGGGGTTAGTTAACTATGACCACCAGACTCATTCACAGCCCTGCTGCTCCCTGCGAGGGTCGGACTCCAACCTGTGTAATGGGAGGAAGTCCTGGAGGAGGCCATGGCAACCCACTCCAGTGTTCTTGCCTGGAGAATCCAGACAGAGGAGACTGGTGGGCTCAGTCCATGGGGTCACAAAGAGTCAGACACAGCTGAGCCACTAAGACTAACTGATGGGAGGAAACAGCTCCCTGTCCCCAGGGCACTGGATCCAAGTGCTTCATCAGACGGTGGAATGGCCCCCTCTGCATGAGGGCGTGTCAGTGGAGGCGTGTGGGGAACCGTGGTGGTCTGCTGTGAGCGACTTTCAGACATGGGGAAGATCAGACACAGCTCCAGTCCAGCTGGCCTGCTTTTCCTCTGAATTGTATGGAGCCGAGGAAGGGAGAGGGGAAACAGATCATGGTAATAGTTTCTAGGGCTGATGAAGCTCAACCAGGGCACAGATCTTGGAGGGGAGAATCACAGAGCCAGACTCAGGGCATCAACAGCTGAGCAGGCACGTGGCAGGCACTCGGTGGGGTCTGAGTCACAGTGTTAGGGACTGAGGGTGAATCCCAGAGGCAGATGCCACAGGCCCTGCCTCAGAGGTTCTCGCAGTTCAGCCAGTGATGCACAGAGTAAAATTAGGTATGGGCTTCAATTTGTGCTGACAGGTTCAGGCAGAAGGAGATTCCCGGAGACTTAGTGGAGGCACTGAAAGTTGCACAGCTTCTAAAAAGGCTAACCCTGATGTGGTCATTGGCAGGCCAAGGTTTTGGGGAAGGCTTTCAGAGGTCAAGATACTGAGGCAGGAAAGGGACACAGGGACCAGATTCTGCTGTATGGAGGAGGGGCTTCTGGAAGAACTCAAAAGGGTAGATGAGGAAAAGCCCAGGAAACTCAGCTAAGGAAACCAGTGAGGGATGGGAAGCCGAGAACAAGTGCAGGCGTGGCCAAGAGCTGACCATGATGTGCATGGATCAAGGGCGCTGTGTGGAGCCCCTGAGCACTGCCGCCCTCGGCAGTCAGGCTTATTCAGGTGCCCACTGCCAAGGACCCGTGCCCAGGCCCAGGCAAAAAGCAAAGGGCGTTTCAGTTCCAATGCTGAGTAGTTACTCCCTGTTATACCCTCCAAGGAATGACTGGTTCTCTTGTCCTGTGAACAAGGGACCCTGCGTGTATCTCCCACTGAAGGGATGAGACTCCTGTCCCCGACTTACCCAATCTTAATCCCCTCTTCTGTTTGCACAAACCAGTAGTCATGGTTTTGAAGGTCATGGAGCCCCCTTGATAGGGGACACAGAAATACCTTCTTGATGGAGAGGCCTAACATTTATCGAGTGCTATCATCTGCCTGGCACTTGGCTATGGTCATGACAGCCTCTGTGCTTTGAGCGTTTACTACAAAGCTAGCACTGGGCTCACTGTATGTCTCACGTTATCTCATATGCTTTTCAAACAGGTGTGAGTGTTGATCCCCATTTTATAGATGAGAAAAACTGAGCCTCACAGGGGGAAGTAACTTACCCAAGGTCACGGAGCCAAGGTGCTTGTTAGCAGCAGCACACAACTGGTTGCAAAGATATTGGTGACCAGGTGTGTTTCTTCCTCGTCCTCAGAGCTTCAGACCTCAGAGGTTTTGCCAACACCCAAATAGAAGACTCAGTCTTCCACTGGTGGGCATTTCTTAATAATTCATATGCTTCTCCTTTGGCACAGCTAGGAATCTGAGAACACTGCTCCCTTTGCCTGTAGGTGGCTTGCAAGGCCCCTGCATCCTAAGCATTTCCTTCCTTAACATATATATTTTATTGAAGTATAGTTGACTTACAATGTTTCAGGTGTACAGCAAGGTGATTCAGTTATACATATACACATATATTATTTTTCAGATTATTTTCCATTCTAGGTTATTACAAGATATTGACTATAGGTCCCTGTACTATACAGTAAACCTTTGTTGCTTGTAACATATCTATTTTTTTTAATTAGAAATCTGGCATTGTATTCACACCAAGTCAAACAAGTGGAATCAAAGTGTCATAAATTTCTTAGGCAAAACTTCATAAGTTTTCTAAAACATATACATTATACATACTGTTTTTATATATGTATACAAAAGTTTTTCTACTGTGCTTGTTAAAGGCTTGAGAAAGAACATAAAAAGAGAGAGAGATGGAGAAATGGGAGAACAGGAACTAAATGAAATGGGAGCACTGACTATGAAATAGAAAAAGCGAAACAAACTAGAGAAAAGTAAAAGGTCATCACAGAGTCTAGTTGTTTTTAAACATGGCTGCTCATTAGAAACACAGCTGGAGCTTTGGAGGGGAAAAAAAAAAAGCAATACCTGGGCATTTGTATTTTTCAAAAAATTCCAAGGTAATTCTGATAAGCATTTGAATTAGAGCTCCTCTGGTTCTTTTTTTTTTGCCACCTGGAACAGTCCCCATAAAGCAGTGGCAATGTGTTCATTGTCACTGTTCTGCTTTAAGACGTTGGGCTGTTTCTGTGAAAGGAAAGGAGATATGTCTGGGTGTTTTAAAGTTGATAGTTTCTCAAAAGACTTCTCTGGCCTGAAACACTGTTCATTAGCCAGCAGAATTTTCACTTGTCCTTCTAAGTTTGCGAGAACCAGGTGTCATGTGGGAAAGAATAAGAGGTTTAAAGCTGGATTTTAGTCCTGAAGCTGCCACAAATGAGTTAGGGGACCTCAAGCATGTTCTTTTGATCTAAACCTCCATTTCTCATGAGTAATGTGTGAGTGTTATTTTTGCCTGGCTCAGTGTTCCTCTTGGTCAATGTGGGATCCTGGGAAGTGATCCGTTTTGTAAACCATGAAGTGGATATATGCGTGTGGAGTACCAGTGCGCGGTTTACTTTGTCTCTGGGGTTCTGGAAGGCATTCGATGAAACAGTTGATGGGGAAGTTCTCTGAAGAGTGAGAAGCTCTCTGCATCTCTGAGGCTATGAGATTATCGCCCAGCTCTTGGCGATGGGTCTCCCATGGCAGGAGGTCAGCAGGGCTTGACATAGGAGCACAGGGATTCCTAGTTCAAGGAGAGATTTCACTTAGAAGACAAACTACTTAAAACAGAGATCAAATCTATAGTGGATATTGAGGGGAAAAGATTTTATTAGGTCTTTATTTTGACAAAAAAACAGACAGTTTGGACCATAAGTGGATTTTATGTTGTGGTTAACAAAATTTCAGTTGTGGCTGCAACCATGCCCCCAGTTCTTAGTACAAATAAAGTGTTGATTTATTTTTTATGTAATTGTTTCAACATGGTTAACAATAGCTATAAGGCACAGCTTTCTCCTCCCATTTAACTTTCCCAGCAGATGCATAAGGAAGGTCATTTTTGCAAAATATTGGCAAGAGCTCCATCAATTTTCCAAGAGTCTCATCGGATCCCTATTGTCATCAAAGTTCTCCTGTTTAAAGAACCTGTTGGATATTCCCCTTCTTCATCCTGCTGGATATTCCCCTTACTTGTTAACCCAGGGACTTTGCCACTCCTTGGGTATAATTCTGCTAGTTCTTCCAAATCACTTTCACTGACTTCATGAAATCCTGCATCGTTTAGAATATTAGTTATTTCCCCTTCAGATGCCGCACACTGTACTTGCATCGCTTTGTCAACATCCAACTAACCCAGTAGGTTGCTGACTTGAAATGTTAAGGTCTGTGCTGGACACGGATGTTAAATGGGGAGTGATATTGGAGTAGGCACTGATTTTATAAGTGCTCAGTTCATGGGTTAAATGTTCAGATCATGATGACTCTTGCTTCCCAAATTGGTCTTCTGCATAACCTGCCCTGTGCTGTGCTCCATCACGTCCGACTCTTTGCAACCCCGTGGACTGTAGCCTCCCAGGCTCTTCTGCCCATGAAATTTCCCAGGTGAGAATACAGGAGTGGGTTGCCATTTCCTCCTCCAGGGGATCTTCCCGACCCAGGAATCAAACGCACATCTCTTGTGTCTCTTGTATTGGCAGGCTGATTCTTTATTACTGAGCCACCTGAGGAGCCCCTCTGTGTACAGATATTGAGATAATACCCAGTTTCTCACGATTAAGAGTGTGGGCTGTGGAGTCAGAGCACTTCTATTTTTTTTTGAGGGGGGTGCTGTGCCACGTGACATGTAGGATCTTAGTTCTCCGACAAGGAATTGAACGTGTGCTCTCTGCAGTGGAGCACAGAGGCTTAACCACTGGATTGCCAGGGACATGCCCAGCATTTGGGTTAAAATCTCAGTATTTATTGGTACAATTTGTGTGACCCTTGACAAGATCATCATCAGAGTCTCAGTTTTTCCCACCTATGTAAAAAGGACAATGTTATAACCCCTAACTCATAGGGTTTTTAATGAAGATGAAACAAGACAGTTAAGGTAAGGAGCTTGGTTTAGTGCCTGGAGTTTACTGTAGGTGTTGCTATTATTACCGAGTACTGATGTTCATGATTTTCAGCAGAATTTTTTTACTCACCTGTGGCTGAGTTTTCCCATGGAGCTGCATGCAGTTCACAATGTTAGTGACACTCCACATCCAAGTCCAGGGTCTAACGTAAACAAGGTTACAGCAGGAAGGAGAACCACCTCAAGGTTGGGAACAAGAGTATTGCCAGCATTCAGGACTCTGGCATGAGAGACTACCCCAACAGCACCTTGGCAGGGAGAAATGACTGACCCATCTCTTAATAGAATCCCATGGCCAAGGGAGGCACACACCTTCGGGAGCCTTGGACCTGAAGGCTTGGATGCCACCACCCTGACTCTCCAGTTCCCTTCCTGAAATTAATCAGGTGCCTTATGTCTGATGTAAGAAGCAGAAAGGAAAAGGGCATGGGAAGGACAACTTCTAGTAGACTGATACCAGCAGGGCTCCAGTTAGGCTAGGCATCTGTGTTTTGGAGGCGCAGAAACACTGCAAAGAGGCAGCACACACCTTGCATGCCATGGGCATGCCCGGAATCCTTGTCGTGAGAATCAACATACCCAGAATGCACTGAAATTCCTCCTGTTTTGCTCTGAGCAAAGGAATTCAGCTGGCTTCAAAGGGCTTCATTTTCCCATTGTTGAGAAACCTGTGTGGCAAGTTAGAATTGGTTAAAAAGCTGGGGACCTCCCAAGGCCTAAGTTTGCTATGCTTTTCCAGTGACTGTTCCATAAATTGGTGGTGGTTTAGAAGTGATTGCCAAACGCGCCTAATTTTTTTAATGTGACAATGGATGGTGAGTCCCTGTAAAAGGATTTTAGAGGTGCCGTGTAGTTAAGTCAGGCACTATGTCTCTCCTGGCCCCAGGTGCTTTTCCTTTGACTCGGGGGCACTGGCCACACATTCTAAATGTTCATGGGAGTCCCAGGGCAGTGGTGATAGGGAGTGGAGATGTAGGGTAAGAGGTACTGTGCAGAGTGGTTGGATCTGTGACACTGGTCTTATGTTCAGAGTGCTCCTTCCTTTCCTGATGGGGTCCTCTGAAATCACCCCCAGGCACTGGTCATTACCCCCAACCCCCTGGACCAGCCCCTGAGTGACAAGGGTCCTCCCCAAGGCCCAAGGCCAAGTCCTCCCCAGGTCAGATGGCAGCTTTGGAGCCCTGGGCTGAGCGCTGTTTCCTGGGACCTGGGTTGCAGAGAGTTCTTGATGTAGCAGGTTTGAGCCACACTCCCTCTGGGGCAGACCCCAGGGGAGAAGCAGTTCCACAGGGACTGCTTATTCAGCCCACCATGTTGGGGTCCCTTCCCAACTTCCCATTTGCCTCCCCCAGTGCCCACCCTTGTCTTGCCTGGAGAGGGAGCCTGGACTTGAGTGCCCTGGATTCCAGGGTCTCCATATACCTTTTGTTGAGATGCTGCTGCTGAGATAAAGGTCCTGTGAAGTCCTTGCTCACTCTGTTGGGACCTGTTTGTGGATCCCCTGCTAAAGTGGACCTAAAAACCCCCTTTTTGCCATTCTGTCATTTTGTGGCCTAATTTGAACATAGGCTTCATTTTCCCAAGTACACCCTCCACTTAAGCATCAAGGCAGGACAGAGGAATCCTCATGGGACTCATTTCATTTATTAGTCTGGGTGAAATCTGATGGTGATTTTTCAGTAAAGTCATTGCCAAGCAAAATCAGTCCCCAGATCAAATCCCTATATATGCATAGTCATCATACACTCCAGCCTCACTCTGTGTGCTGTCTGCTGGGGATATTGCAGCGGTCTGAACTGTCCTGGTGCCTGCCCTTGGAGAGGTCACCATCTCCAGGGGAACACTCTGAGTCACTGGAAGTCAGGCTGGGATCTAACCTGGTCTGGAGGGTCAGAGGAGTGATGTTAAGGCAGTGGTGACTTAAGCATTCAACACACCTCTCACCAGAGAGTCTTGAGTGCCTGCTGTATCCAGGCATGGTGCAGACACATGGCAAGCCTGAGCTCCTTTATGCTCATGAGCGAGGTTCACCTGTTGCCACATGGGACAGGCAGGCAGTGCTGTGATGAAGGGATGGGTGCCAGGCACACTCAGGACTGCAGGGCTGGTCCTGAGCAGAAGGGATGTGACTGAGCTGTTGGGATGGGGTGGGGGGAAGGGTGCTGCTCAGGGAGACCCAAGCCATCACAGTCACCCCCTCTTCTGTCTTCCTGCCAAGGAGGGGCACGTCCCCAGGATGTTTGCAGGCTTTATTCCGCCTGGGCACTTACCCAGGCTCCTTTAATCCACGGCCGGATGGGAAGAGCTGCTGGCACTGCTGGCAGAGGGAAGAGCCTAGCAGCTTTGTCCCTCTCGTGGAGCACACCTCTCAGCAGGTTCCGGGGTGGGGTGGGAGCTTGGCTGGGAGCACAGGCCAGCCTTTATCCCACCTCGACGTCAGATGGCCAAAGGAGAGCATCGCCGACTTGCCAGCCGGGGGTGACAGCCATCACAAACAGGGACTTCTCCAAGGAGGAAACAGCAGAGGCTCCCCCCGGAGAGCTGGGCACCAGGAGGATGGAGGAGGAGTTGTCTGGTAAGGGTCCACTTGGAAAACACAAAGAAAGAAATGACCCACTCAGGAAAGGGCCCTTCCTGAAGGTGGCCTGGAAGGAATCTGGTTGGGAGAGGGGCTGGGGGTGACTAGTCCCCAGACTTCAGTTTGGATTCTTTGCTTGGGGATGTGGGAAGGAATTTCTTTCCTGGTGGAAGGTAGTCTGAAAATTCTGAGTAGTCTGAAAATTCTAACTGCTTTCTATATGTCAGACCTAATGACCAGTATGACAAACCCAGACAGCGTATTGAAAAGCAGAAACATCACTTTGCCAACAAAGGTCTGTATAGTCAAAGCTATGGTTTTTCCAGTAGTCATGTACAAATGTGAGAGTTGGACTATAAAGAAGGCTGAGCACTGAAGAATTGATGTTTTCAAACTGTGGTGCTGGAGAAGACTCTTGAGAGTCCCTTGGATAGCAAAGAGATCAAACCAGTCAATCCTAAAGGAAATCAACCCCGAATATTTATTGGAAGGACTGATGCTGAAGCTAAGTCTTCAATACTTTGGCCACCTGATGCAAACAGCTGACTCATTGGAAAAAACCCTGATGCTGGGAAAGATTGAAGGCAGGAGGAGAAGGGGATGACAGAGGATGAGATGGTTGGATGGCATTATCGATTCAGTGGACATGAGTTTGAGCAAACTCCACAGGGAAGCCTGGCATGCTGCAGTCTATGGGATTGCAAAGAGTCGGACACGACTGAGCGACTGCCCAGTATTATATACTCTGTGTCCTGTGAGCCTCCCAGTCCCCCCATGAGGGGGGACTACTCTTATCCCCATTTTACAGAGAAAACTGAGGCATGGAGAGGCTAACAGACATGCCCTGAGTTCTAGGACTGGTGACTGGAGCAATGAGCTGGCTCCTCCTCTCAGTTCTACCATCAAGTGACCATAGCCAAGTCACTTTCACTCCCTCTGCGTTGTTTTCCCCTTCTCCACAGTGAGAGGCCCAGACATGATGCTTTCTAAAAGGCCTTTTGCTCCTGAGGCCCCATGGCTGTCACAGGGATCTGCAGAGTCATTCATTCACAGGCAGGTGCTCTTAGGCGCCTAGGTTTCTGGCACCCCTGCCCAGGTCTTCCCATGCACACCTGTTTCTGAGCCAGCCTCCTGAATGCCCCTTCTGTGTACAGCATCTCCTACCTTACAAACCTAGGGAGGTGTTTTGCTTTTTTTTTTTTAAATATGTATTTGGCTGCACCAGGTCTTAGTTAGCTGTGGCATGTGGGATCCAGTTCCCTGACCAGGGGTCTAAGCTGGGCCTCCTGCACTGGGAGAACAGAGTCTTAGCCACTGGACCACCAGGGAAGTCCCTAGGGAGGATATACTTTTTGTTTTGTTTGCTTTGGTTTTAAATGTTTTCCAACATGAAGCTCAAAACCCCCTTTTCCTCTTTTCCATAAAAGCTTGCTGCCTCCCATCCCACTCTGCCAAGCAGCCTTGCCTCCAGCACAGGCCTATAGGCAGGCATTACCAGCCCTCTAAGAGTTACTGAGTGCCTGGCATAGGACGTGCCTAAAGTCACACAGTCTGTGGATGGTGGCTCCAAGCTGGGATTTACCTCCTGGTCTGCTGTTACAAATATGACAGGTGCTCAAGGAATGCGACTTTCTCCTCCCCACCCCCCACCCACCCCCACTGCATGTAACTGGCTATTCTTTCCTTTGCTTCTGTTTGCAGACAGAAGGCAGAGCAGGGAGTGGGGTTGACAACCTCTGACCCACTGGGCCAGGCTCTCCCAAACCCTCCTGCTTTTGGAAGAGTTGGTCTAGACCAGGAGCTCCACCAGCCCTAACTCAGTGACCAGAAGCATCCTCCCTAGTGCCTTTGCTTCCTCAAAGCAGTGCTCAACATTTCACCTGCAGAAAGGACACGGGCCCCATCTTGCAAGGCCCTCCAAATGTCAGCTCTCCACCTGTGCTGCTTAATACCTGCTTTTCCAGGTCGATCTTCCAGGAGGTGGTGGCCCTCAGCCATGTTGGACATTAAATACTCTAGGGGTAGATTGGGGATGTACTGGGAAGATTCAGGAGAAGAGGCTGTCAGCTCCGAGGCTCCGGTACTGCCGTCAAGACTTGGGTTCTCTCTGTCTCCTGACTGCACTTGCTACCCTCTTGACTTCCTTATCAGTTTCCACATGACGGGCTTCTAGGATTCAAGACAAGTACAAAAAGAATCTTTTTCCTTCATGGCTCAGACAGAAGTCCTGGGATCTAATCATACTGGCTCATACAGGAGGGTCACTTGCCTCTGAACCAGGAGTCAACATTCAGGGGCATAGAATGGAGTTTGGTCAGGCCCACATCAAATGTCTATCTCTAGAGCTCGGCTGAAATCAACTCCCCAACAAAGTACACGGACTAAGAATCCTAGAGAGGTGATTTCCTCAGGAAATTTGCAATACACCCACTAAAAAGGCAGAAATGGGTGCCTGGTGGTAAAGCTCCAACTGTCTTCCATGCCTTCCCCTGGGGGTCCCCAGGGCCTGGTCCATAAGGAGGCTGCCTACATGGGCCAGATGGGCACCTGGACAGAAGTTGAGAGTTCTCTTCTGGACTGACTTTCCCACGTCCCCTGATCCCTCCTTTCCAGCAAATGCTCTCCTCTCATCCACTCAAAGATGAATCATCTCTGGCCAAGGACAGGACAGGAGGTAGGGGAGTAGAGGAGAGCCTGTAATTATGATCATTCATTCATCCATTCACTCATTCTTCTGCCCATTGGATTTCTCAACTATTTGCTCAACACATGTTTGTTAACATCTAAGACGTCTCAGGCACCAAGTTAAATCGGGGTTTCTCAAACTACAGTCATTAGCCTGCTGTCTTTCTAGTTTGTCGTTCAGACATAGGTGTGCTCTCTTCACAGTTTCCCACTTCTCAGTTGTTGGCAAAAGCCAATAGAAGCAAAGTTATGTTATCAGTCCCTAGCTGATAGGTTTGAACCTGTATTTGATCTCTTTCTTAAAAGGGAAGCTTGCCAGGTATTGGAGTTGTTGAAGACACTGTATCACCAGACTGAGACTCTATCTTTTAAAAATTTTTACTTTGGCCACCTCATGCAAAGAGTTGACTCATTGGAAAAGACTCTGATGCTGGGAGGGATTGGGGGCAGGAGGAGAAGGGGACGACAGAGGATGAGATGGCTGGATGGCATCACTGACTCGATGGACGTGAGTCTGGGTGAACTCCGGGAGTTGGTGATGGACAGGGAGGCCTGGTGTGCTGCGATTCATGGGGTCGCAAAGAGTCGGACACGACTGAGTGACTGATCTGATCTGATAGTTGCTTTACAATATTGTGTTAGCTTCTACTGTACAGCAAAATGAATCAACTATACATATACGAATATCTCCTCTTTTTTAGATTTACTTCCCATTTAGGTTACCACCAAGCATTGAATAGAGTTTCCTGAGCTATACAGTAGGTTCCCATTAGTTATCTACTTTATACATAGTAGTATATATATGTCGATCCCAATCTCCCAGTTCATCCCACCCACCCCCTTCCCCACCTTGGTATCTGTAAATTTGTTCTCTGTAAATTAGCTCACCTGTACCATTTTTCTAGATTGCACGCGTAAGTGACACTATATGATTCTTGTTTTTCTCTTCCTGACTTACTTCACTCTGTATGACAGTCTCTAGGTCCATCCATGTCTCTGCAAATGACACTGTTTTTTTTTTTTTTTCTTTTTTATGGCTGAGTAATATTCCATTGTCTTCTGTATCCATTCCTCTGTCGATGGACATTTAGGTCACTTCCATGTCCTGGTTATTGTCAATAGTGCTGCAGTGAACACTGGAATGCATGTATCTTTTTAAATTGTTTTTTTCTCAGAGTATATGCCCTGGAAGGAGATTGCTGAATCATATGGTAGCTCTTTGAGGCTCTATTCTAGATCAGTTCTGGAAAACTGAAAGGGGATTGAGAAGGAGTTCACCTTCTCACTGAAAGAGCCGTTGCCTAGTCCTGCCTTTTATGTGTGCATATAACACTGTCCTGTGTGCCACCGAAAAGCCTCGTGTACACGTGGGAAAAGTGCAATACTGGTGGAATTCAGAAAGGAATCCAATGCAAACTTTGCCTTGAAGCAAATTCCAGTCTAGTGGGAGAGAGGGCAGGCACAAATCAAAGTGCTCCAAGGCAGGATGTGACAGAAGGAGGGGTTCAGATGAAGTGCTGTGGGAGCTGAGAAGAGGGTGTGCCCCTAGGAGTCTGGGGAGGATTCTGACCCCCAGAGAAGTGGGCAGGACATCGAAGGCAGAGGGGGGGCAGGGGCTGGAGAGCAGCACGGGGCTCACCCACAGGGGTGCTATGCCCATGCCCAGTGCCACCTGCCCGGCTGTGTGTCCTGTTTACGTTTGTCCCGATCCTAACGGTGGTGTTTATCAGCTCTCCCCTCACAGCTGAGACCAGGCTGTCTGCCCAGTGACTTGCTCTTTCCCTGCACGCTCTCCCCCAGGACACCCGGGCTTGCTCCACGGTCTCTGCCCAGGCGTTCTGGAGGGGCCGCTGGTACAGCTAAAGGAGCCCCTGTGGATTCGGAACCCTCAGCTGTGCCTTCCCAGGGCCCCTCTGTCCCGTGCATTGGCGGTCATCCGAGTACCTACCTCGGAGGCTAGCTGGCAGTGTAAAATGAGACAATGCACACAAAGCGCTGAGCACACGGTCTGGCACAGGCAAGCACTCAATAAACACTAACCAACGTGGTTTGAAAAATAACATTCCAGATGCACTTACAGTGGAGACAGTTGGCCTCCCATTCCCATTGCTTCCTGACTCTGGGACCCTAAGCAAGATAACCTCCTTGAGTCTCAGCTTCATCATCTGAAAAATGGGATATTCGCCCAGCCACTGAAATAACATTTATTTCAGAGAACCACACAGTATCTCTTGGCAGATATTTTCTTTGACCAGGCCTTACCTGGGTTTTGGGTTTATCTGGTGATTGCTTAAGTATCGCTCATTGAGCTCCAGCTTGATTCCTGAGTCTTCCAGACTTTTTTTTTTCTCATTGTCAAAATAACTTTGCAAGGTATTCATAATTTTACTCCCTGATTTACTCATTGGTATTATGAGCATAGAACCTGCTGGCCTGGATTCAGCTCTGCTGCTTTCCAGCTGTAGAACCTCAAGTAACTGGCTCTAGGTCTTCATACCTCAACTTCCATCTAAAATACAGACAATAATCCTTAATGACACCAAATAGTATCTTCTCACTGGATTGCTGGGAGAATTAAACTGAGCTCGCACTTGGAGCTCATAGGTCAACACCTGCCAGACAGATATGCTGTATAAGTGAGAACTGTTGTTATTATAGAGGTGACCTTACTTACCAGCGAATCAGTGAGTGAACTTACACTTGAATCCAGGCCTGTGGGCTCTGACAGCCACGCCCCATCCATTCCGTCAGCAGCCTCGCTCCCATGTGGAAACCCTTCTGAGTGTTTTGGGCGCTTATAGAGGGCTCAGGGCAGCCCCCTCTGAGCAGCCTCTCACCCCTGGGGCACCCAAAGCATTCACCTCTGTGGGAATGCTCACCTCCCTCTCCTGCCTTTCCTGCCTTTCCTCCTCCTCCCTGGGCTTCCCTAGAGCAGCCCCGTGACCAGCCTGGCTCTTCCTTCTAGAATTTTCTTCCAGACCCTAAGGTAGGTCTTGCACTTTGCAGGTGAACTTCTTAGGTAAAGAGACAAGATGCTATTGATGTGCAAACACGCGACAGCCTTGTTCTTGGCATCACTCTGCTCTGACCTTGCTCCATCTTTCCACCCCGAAGAATTAGGGCTGCTGCACCTCCCTGTGGAAGCCTCCTGGCCAGGGGGCTGTTCCTCCTTAGCGGTATGCCCTCGGGCCAACCTCAGCCCCTCTCGAGACCTTTGTTTCCTCTGCTGCGCTTGCCTGTCTCATTGTGGAGGCTGAAGATCTACTTTGTTATTTACTTGTGCCTACTCCAAGTGCTGCCCTTCAGGACCCAGGCTACTTCCTGCTTCCTTTTGGGAACCTCCTTGGAGCTGCCAGCCCTCGGGGCTCTTCTTTCTTTGAATCCTGTGGCCCCTTTCATGAAAGTTTTATTTTAAACAATGTCTTCATTGTTTTCATGCCTTCGTATATATTATTGTGCGTGAATGAACATTTGTGTTTATTTCCAGCTAGTTCTAAGTTCATATCCCTGGAGGAGGGCATGGCAACCCGATGTAGTATTATTGTCTGGAGAATCCCATGGACAGAGGAGCCCAAGGGGCTACAGCCCATGGGGTCACAAAGAGTCAGACATGACTAAAGCGGCTTAGCACAACACACCCGTAAGGTCATATACAGTATTCAGTGCTGGGCACATAATAACTGTGTAAAAGAAATTTGTTCATTAGTTTAGGCTCCTCCAAAAGCTAATGTGTTTTCTTCTGTTTCTCAATATCAATACCATCGAGGAGACATAAGTCAGGGTTCATTGTTGAATCCTTTTACATTGGTTTGCTTGTTCTCTAGGGAAAAGTAACATTTCAACTATTTCGATAAATTTCTGAAATATATTTTAGCTTGTGTACTCAGTTACTCAGTCGTGTCAGGCTCCTTGCGACCCCATTGACTATAGCCCCAGGTGGCAATAGAGGTAGAGAACCTGCGTGCCAGTGCAGGAGGCATAAGAGACATGGGTTCGATCCTTGGGTCAGAAAGATCCTTTGGAGAAGGAAATGGCAACCTGCTCCAGTATTCTTGACTGGAGAATCCCATGGACAGAAGAGCCTGGTGAGCTACCGTCCATGGGGTTGCAAAGAGTTGGGCAGGACTGAAGCGAATTAGCATGCACACATGCACACAGACTATAGCCCACCGGGCTCCTCTGTCCATGGAATTTTCTAGGCAAGAAGGCTAGAGTTCGTTGCCACTTCCTACCCCAGGTTATCTTCCCAACTCAGGGATCAAACCCGCCTCTCTTGCATTGACAGGCGAATTCTTTACCACTGTACCACCTGGGAAGCCCTACTTAAAAAAAAAAAAAAAAAACCTTTCCTCCATCCTATGAGAGCCCAGGGTGTGCCCAACATGAACAGTAGGTACAAAATAAATCACAATTCCTGAAGTTTATAGGACCCTCAGGTATTCATCATGGACCCAGTTCAAGGATCTGACTTCTGCCAGTCCACAGAGAGAGGTTTTCAGAGGCCCATGTCATCCCCTCCATCAGTGAGTTTCACCCTCATGGACTGTTCTGGCCCTGTCAGTTCAAAGCCTTCTCAGGAGGGTTCTCAGGGCCTGTTCTTGGGAATTTCCAGTTTGCTATGGGCTGTGCAAGGACACTGAGGTTCATGGGTAAACCTATAACACCCTGGAGTGGGGCCATGGACTCTGCAGGAGTCCCGGTGCTGGCTTGGTAGGTGTTGGGCTCAGGGACTGTGCCTCTGGAGGGGTAAAGGAAAACAAAGACAAAAAAATAAACTCGAAACCTTTCCCCTTGGGGAGAAAGGAATACTCACAAGTCCTCTGTCTCATTCATTCAGCAGACAATAGGGCCGTCAGCTAACTCTCTGCTCCACCTTAGAGAGCCAATGGTGAGCACAGACTGGCTCCATGGAAAGGGACAGACAGACAGACAGTCAACAAGGCTGCCTGGAGAGGCGTCTTAGAGATGGTGTTGTGGCTGAGAGCTGATGGACAGAAGGCAACAGCCGTGCAAACGGTGGGCAGACTGTGGACAGGGACAGGTGGTGGCATCCTGGGCAGAGGGCGCTGCGTGAGCCGAGGCTGAGAGGCGGGAATTAGGCTGTTGAGTTCTGGGAACTGAATGAGACTGGAGAGATAGGCAGGGGGCTGGGCCACAGCCAAAGTTAGGGTTTCTTTCTAGTTTGGGTGGCCAGACTTTGAAGGGATTGAAGCAGTAGATGGACAAGGTTGGACTTACTTGGAGTTTTCTATGGAGTGAGGGGTGAGCAGGAAGGGGCAGTAGAAGAACTGAGGAAGCCGACAGCTGGAGTGAGGAATGGGGACTGCAGTGTAGGAAGGGCAGCAGCAGGGGGTGGGTGGGGAGCTAAGGGCCAGAGGAAAGAGGGACAGCAAGAAGGTGATGGTTTCCTTGGAGACCCCAAAGAGAACAAACGGGCGTGATCTGGGGGCTTTCGGAAATGCAGCTGCTGAAGGTCTAGCTCATGGACTGTGAAAGCTCAAAACTCAAGGATGAGTGTCCCCATCAGTGTAAGAAGGGAAGGAGCCTGGTTCTTCCACTGGTGCGTGTGTGCATGTGTGTTAAGACACTTCAGTTGTACCCAACTCTTTGAGACCCTGCCAGGCTCCTCTGTCCATGGGATTCTCCAGGCAAGAATACGAGAGTGGGTTGCCACACCCTCCTCCAGGGGATCTTCCCGACCCAGGGATTGAACCCAGGCCTCCCACATTGCAGGCGGATTATTTCTCATCTGAGCCAGCAGGGAAGCCCTCTTCCACCGATACTAGACCCAAATATGTTCTTTTTCCACCATGAAATCTTGCCACATGATTTCTACTGATCAGACTTGTTAAATAGCTAAAAAAGCATATTTCTTGGAAGGCTTCACTCAGGAGAAAAAGTAGAGAGAAGCGATGGAGTGCGTACTTCATGAGCCCTGTTCTGTGCAGAATGGTGGGGAGCCAGCTGTGTGCAGCCCACAGAGGTGAAGAGTCTGGCACCAGATCTCACAACTGGGGACCCAAGCCTCTGTGGTCCCCAAACCCCTGCCCGCTCCCCTGACCTAATTAAGGCTCTGGGCCACTCTGTGTTGCTGTCTGTGGGAAAGTAGCTGAAGTGCTTAAGTATCAGGCAAGGGTCTTCTAAGTCAGCTGATGGGAACAATCCCAGGCCACCCCCCACCTCTGACCTGGGGAGTGTGTGTAGTGATGGAGTCAGCAGAGGCTCCTGAATAACCAACCCTCAGAGACAATCCACAAGGGTTGTTTCCACCCTCGAGGGTCACCTCCTTCTCCCAGGACTTCTGAGCAGAGCCCTCCAAGGCCTGCATGTGTCGGGGGCAATTCCGCTTCTGCATGGTGATGATTACGCTAATGAAAGTGACACAGGAGTAGGAGACGAGCCCCCTCAGCTACCCAGTGGGTAATCCACTACCCGGAAGCAGGAGAATTGGCCGTTGCCACACATCTCCAGTTACCAGCTGGGAACGAGCGGAGGGAGCCGTCGCGACAGTTCAGGGTGGATGGGACTGAGCGGTGGGCTAGGTCCAGTCCTGGCACAAACCAGGGTCTTGGGAGCCCTGTCGATTGAGGAGCGTCTCTGAGTATTGGTTTGCTCCTTCGTAAAGTGGGGGAATAGTCAAGATAGTAACGATGCTGCTTTTGTGATGGTTATTTGAGAATCATCTAGGGTCAAGAATGCAAAGGCACTCTGAGGACCTGCTCACAAATTCCTTTGTTGAGTCAAGCCTGACTTGGAACCTGGTGAACCTTGCTCTGAACCCTGCGGGGAATTCCCAGGAACCATTTCTCTCTTCGTTTGCTCTTTTGTAAGTACATTTATTCATTCAGTGAACATTCACTCACTGTCTACTCATGTAAGATGCTGAGGTTACGGCGATGAGTAAGTCACCGCTCAGATCCTCATGAAACTTCTGGAAGTGGTGGATATATAAACAGATAATAGAAGTACATATATTGTTTAAAAAGGAGTGGGGAGTGGGGAAGGGAGGGAAAGAGGGTGGAAGGAAGGAAGGAGTGTTCTGGGCAGAAGGAACAGCGATGACAAAGGCACGGATCACATGAAATAGCGTGCAGTTTGCACTGAGTGATCTGGGAGTTGTGTCCTTACCAGCAGCAGCAGGAAGCTGCTACCATTTTTCCCTAGGCCAGAACATTCTGGGGGCAGAGAGACTGGGGTGAGGGTTGTTTTAACAGCCCCTGCTGCTGGGTATTCTAACCATGGTCTTATCACAGGCTGTGGTCTGATCTCTATCAACTTTCTATTCGACACACAAAATATTCCAAGCCGCCCCCTGTTTATTATCCTCTACTAGGAAATGGCAACCCACTCCAGTGTTCTTGCCTGGAGAATCCCAGGGACGGGGGAGCCTGGTGGGCTGCCGTCTGTGGGGTCGCACAGAGTCGGACACGACTGAAGCGACTTAGCAGCAGCAGCCCTCCTCCAACAACACTTCATTTGGGGTGATTGGTAATGGTTCGGTTTTTTTCCAAAGTTCTTCATACCCAGGTGTTGGCAGGGAGAGTATCTAGTAATGATTTTCCCATATCCTCAGGGCCCTTTCACATCAGTCTCTAGACAAGCTCCCAGGCTGGTCCCTTCTGGTCCCTCCGGCTTTAGAGAGGAGACCCAGGAGGCAGCCTCTGTTTCTGTCCTGGCAGATGGACCAGGGCTGTGCTGGGGTGTCTCACTGGCTTCCATGCTGCTTCATGGCCCCACTTCTTTTTTAAAAACATTTATTTGGCTGTGCCAGGTCTTAGTTATGGCATATGGGATCTAGTTCCCTGACCAGGGGTCGAACCGGGGCCCCTGCATTGGGAGTGCAGAAAAGTGACCCTGCTTCACGCAGGAATCACAAAACTACTGTTTATGCTTGTCTTCTTTGTTCACTATTTTAGTGCTTTCCTATACTCTGAACTTGTCTATAAGAGGAAAATTAGGATTCATTTTCAAATGACTTTTTTTTTATGAAGAGGGAATAAGAGGTTCTGGATAGCAGGGCTGAAAAATATACTTGGTGGTTTAGGGGTTTTTGCCTTATTCCTGGCTATGAAAGCAGCCAAAACAAATCAACAAACCCCCCAACCCAAACCCCATCCCCACCAGTGAAAGGCAAACACTCAACATTTTGGCATTTTTCCTTATGGTCATTTTCCTCTTTAGTTGCAGGCAGGTAAGGTTATGCTGCAGGCACAGTTTTGTATCCTGCTTTTTAACTTTCTTTTCAATTCTGTACTATAAGCCTTCTCCCTTTTATCATTCAAAATGCTTCCTGAGCATATATTTCAAACAGTTACTTGAATGATTATAACCAAAATTTTCTACCTGTTCATTCCCTACAGATATTGAGGCTGTGCACATTTTTTCCCTCGTATGATAACTAATGTTGTCTTAAACATCTTTGAGTGTAAATCTTCCCACCTGGGTCAGGTCAGAACAGCAGCTGGTCACTGGAGCGTTTGTGCAGTTGTCTTTAAGACAGTGGGTTAAGTTTGTAAGTTTTTAAGAGGCCCCTTGTCTTTTAGGAACTGGGTGCTTCTGACTGCTCCTGTCCTTTGTCACCCGTGACTTCTGCTCCTGGGTTGTCTAAACTTTTAGAAGTTTGTCTAAAAACTTTGACCGAAAAGTTGTTCTCTTTATCTTCCCCAGACAACCACCCCTTCTCTCATAGCCTCACCCACAGCATTCCTAATATCCATTCCTAATATTTGTAGCCAGGGCAAAAATAGCCCCCTAATTTTCCCTTCTTACCAGACTTTATAGTTTAAAGCTATAGAGGGTAGTTTTCAATTCCATGGTATTTAAAAAACTCCCCTTCTGTCCTCCCAATTATGTAGAGTCACTATCTCCACTCACCTTCTGAGTCATAGTTAAGTCCTGAATCCAAATTCTCAGTCATTCTCTTAACATCTCTCTCTAAGGCTCCATGTACTCATCTGTACCATGGGAGATCATCATGGGAACCACTTAACTGGATTGCTATCAGAATTGAATGACAAGTAGCACATGTAAATGGCAACCCACTCCAGTGTTCTTGCCTGGAGAATCCCAGGGACAGGGGAGCCTGGTGGCTGCCATCTATGGGGTCACACAGAGTCGGACACGACTGAAGTGACTTAGCAGCAGCAGCAGCACATGTAAAGTACTGTGTGTTAGTATTCTTTAAAAGCTTTGACTTGCTACAAGGTCAAAACAGGAGCATGTAAATCATCTCTGAGATGCTAGATTTTTGTGACAAAATGGTACCATGAAATGTCAAACCTGGAAGGATCAGTTGAAATGGAGCTCATATCCCTGGTTTCATTGATGGGGAAGCTGAAGCCCACAGAGGGGAAGGGACTTGTTCAAGGTCTCCTGCATGGGTATAAGGTATGAGAACACAGTACTACTTCTATGGTCAGGCAGCAGGAGGGGGCTGATGGCTTCAGAGCCCAGATAGAGCCCTTCCACCAAGCCTGGGGGACTCCTCCTTTATGTCCAGACCTTGGGTGGGCTCAGTGTGATGCGCAACTAATTGTCCAGATCCCACCCGTTGCCTCCTGAGTCCCCGAATCAACCCCAGAGCAGCTGGGAAGCTTGTGAAGTATTAGAAACACTGTATGCATTCTCTCTTGCTCTGCACAGGTGATCGCCTATGACTCACTCCCCATGCCTATGTGCTTATGTGACACCCCCCCCCCACACACACACACCCCTCTTGGGTCAATTGGAAATTCATATATTCTCCCCTGGCATGGGAGCTAAAGGTGTCTGCCAACCTGTGGGTTTCTCTTCCATGTGGTTCACCATCTGGAGTAGCCACCTGGCTTCCTTGTGGAGGACACGCGTGTGTGTGTGTGTGTGTGTGTGTGTGTGTACGCGCGCGTGCGTGCACACGCGCACACACTCACTCAGTGCCCGTGTCCCAGGGCCAGGGTATTGTGTCCCCTCTCTGTGCTTGAACGGCTGAATGAACAAGAGCAAGAGAACAGTAGCACAGAGGACGGTGCCCCGAAGTCATCCTGGCAGCATGAATGAATAATTCATATTGTATCTGCTGCTTTCCAAGGCTTCCCAAAATAGCTATTTTAATTGCTTATTTGTTTCACTGCTGACTTTAATTCAGCCGCCTTCAGCTCTGAAGGCACCTTCCTCCTCTGGTGTTTAACGCTGACTTGCAGGTAGGGCTTCCCTTCAGGGAACAAGGGTTTATATTCTTCTTTAGAAAGAAACGATGGGAGGAAAACATAAACCCTTCCAGTTGTACTTTTCAGAGGTGAAAACCATTTTCTTTTCAACTCCCGTGCAGAGCTCCTTTGTAATCAGTCACCGTAGGCCTCTGCCGTCTTGGAGAATAAAGAAATAGCAGTCAGGTGGACGGGCGAGGCGAGCTTCTGGGCTGGGTCCGCCGGCCACTGTGATGCCGTCAGCAAACACTCGGGCATCTGCAGGTTCTGAGATCCTTAGACGTGGCCAGGCTATGCCGCCGTGTGCTTCCCCAGCCGCAGCATCTAGGGAAGGCATTAGGAAGGCCCTACCTACTTGCATGAATAACCTGGGGCCTGCCCTGCTTCTACAGCCCATAGAACAGTAGGGAGTCCAATGCCGTGTCTTCTGCGGGGCTCTGGCACGATTCCTTCAGTGTGAAATGCATGGCTCAGCTTTGAAAGAGCTTCTGCTGGTGGTCCTAAGGGAATGAGAAGGGGAATTGGGAGATTGCAATTGGTGTGTGTACACTGCTATGTATAAAATAGATACCTAGTGAGAACCTACTGTACAGCACAGAGAACTCTAGCTAGTGTTCTGGTGACCTCAGTGGGAAGGAAGTTAAAAAAAAAAAAGAGGGGTTAACCTAGACAGCATATTAAAAAGCAGAGACATTACTTTGCCAACAAAGGTCCATCTAGTCAAGGCTATGGTTTTTCCAGTGGTCATGTATGGATGTGAGAGTTGGCCTGTGAAGAAAGCTGAGCGCCCAAGAATTGATGCTTTTGAACTGTGGTGTTGGAGAAGACTCTTGAGAGTCCCTTGGACTGCAAGGAGATCCAACCAGTCCATTCTAAAGGAGATCAGTCCTGGGTGTTCTTTGGAAGGAATGATGCTAAAGCTAAAACTCCAGTACTCTGGCCACCTCATGCGAAGAGTTGACTCATTGGAAAAGACTCTGATGCTGGGAGGGATTGGGGGCAGGAGGAGAAGGGGACGACAGAGGATGAGATGGCTGGATGGCATCACCAACTCAATGGATGTGAGTTTGAGTGAACTCCGGGAGTTGGTGATGGACAGGGAGGCCTGGCGTGCTGCAATTCATGGGGTCACAAAGAGTCGGACACGACTGAGCGACTGAACTGAACTGACTGATATGTGTACGCGTGACTGATTCACTTTGCTGTCTAACTAACACAACATTGTAAAGCGACTATGTGCTGTGTCTTTTGCTCAGTCAGTCGTGTCTGACTTTGTGACCCATGGACTGTAGCCCACCAGGCTCCTCTGTCCATGGGATTCTCCAGGCAAGAATACTGGAGTAGGTTGCCATTTCCTCCTCTAGGAGATCTTCCCAACCCAGGGATCAAACCCATATCTCATGTGGCTCCTGAATTGGCAGGCAGATTCATTACCACTGAGCCATTATACACCAAAAAAAATTTCACTAAAAAAAGTGACGAGTAAAGTTTCTGAAACTATAAGATAGGGGATGTTGTACACTAGTGGGTCCTGAGTAGGGTGCTGGGACCAGAAGCATCATTATCCCCTGGGAGCTAGTTGGAAATGCAGATTCTCAGTGCATCCCAGATTCAGAAACTCTGGGTCACAGCTCTTTATGAAGCTCTGTGTGAGTTAACAAGCGCTCACTCTCCAGGGGATTGTGTTGCAGCTCAAGGCTGAGGATCACTGCTGTATACACAAGGGGGTGTCAGAAGGAGTGTTCAGAGAACAAGTGCATATGAACCAGGGGATCAAGGAGAGTCAGAAAACCTGGGTGCCAGGAGAAACCATTCCTCTGTGGCTGTGTGACCTTGGACCAGTCCTCAGGTCACAGTGTTAGAAACCCAGTACTGAAAGGTCCCTTAGTGATCAGTCACTGTGTCATCACCTCATGATGGGAATGGAGTGAGGAAGGGACTTGGCCACAGTCACTCGGTGGCAGAGCTGAGACTTGAAGCCAGTTAGATTTGCCCCTTGACAAACTGAGTGTCCCAGGATGTACCAGCTTGCCCCGCTATGCCTCAGTTTCCACATCTGTAAAATGGAGCTGATAATGGTACTTAGATTATTTTAAACACGATAATATGTAGCATCAAAACATCAAATATGGGATTTTCTTGTATTTTTTTTTTCTTACAACAGTTTTGAGGAATTATTAAAGCACACTAACTTGTATGTATTTAAAGAGTGCAATTTGATGACTTTTGACAGGCACACATACATCCGTGAGCCTGTTTTCACAATCAGTATAACAACTATTCCCATCACGCCCAAAACTTTCTTTGTGCCTTTAACCCCTCTCTCCCTCTATCCATCCCCAGGCAACTACTGATCTGCTTTCTGTCCTTATAGGTTGGTTTGTATTTTCCAGAATTTTACATACATGGAATTGTACAGAATAGTCTCTTTCCCCTGCTGGTTTCTTTTGCCCAATATGTTTCTGAGATTCATCTGTGTTATTGTTTGTGCTAATAGTTTGTTCCTTTTTATTACTGAGTAATATTCCAGTGTACACATGTACTGATCTATGTATCTATTCCCCTCTTGATGGACATTTGGACTGTTTCCAGCTTGGGGTTATTAACACTAATCAACTTAGCACTGATTTTAAGATGTACCATTATTTTATCTTAGTGAAGAAAGGAAAAATGCTGCCATTTAAATTATGACCCAATGTTTTAAAATTAACTAGAATGTTTATTTCATACTTCTCAAATCTTTCAGATTTTTTTAAAACTCACATACTGCTTTTTTCATACAAAAATAAAAAGGAATACCTAAAAAAAGGTAAAACTCGAGTGTTCCTAATACATCTTCTCACTTTGAATCAAATTCTTTGGAGTCATTTTTTAACTCAGAATCATTGATGTCTGTCCTTCTAATATCCTCGTCCTTGATGCCCTTGAGCATTGGTGATACAGCCTTGTTATAGGACCCACAGAGCAGCTCAAAGGCTCTGGTGCTGGGCTCTGTGGCTAGCATGGCAATTATGCAGAGGGAGCCTCCCTTGCACGCCTGCTTTGGGAATGTTGCTAAACATGTCTGTTCACTGCCTCCTCCACCCTTCCCCACAACCATGTGGTTCCTAGGGGTTAAAAGTGCTCCACTATTGTCTCTGGGATTTCATCCCAAGCCCGTGACACCTTTGATGTCTGTGCACACGTGGGCAGTGACAGCTCCATCAGGACCACAGCCTGGTTGATACTGTTGAAAGATGTCAGCAGTGCTCACACACATCCCAGTCTCAGAGATGCTACAAGGTATTTTAAAATGTGCAGCTTAGAATCATTGAGACAGAGTCTGTGTGTGGGATCCAGAACTGTGCCTGTACTTTGTAAACACTCGGGGAGATTTAGCTTATATTATCGTTATTACATGACACTGAAACATCAGTTTCCTGGTGGTCAAGTAAGGGTGGCTCTATCTGCCTCACAGAAATGTTGTGAAGATAAAGGGCTTGATTTCTTTCACTTAGAACCCATGGTCCAGTAAGATGTTTTGTTTCATTGCAACCTCACAATGCCCTTGACTTTGAGGACTGGCAAGATAAAGGGGGCCTTAGAAACATGACATTTCAACTCCTTTGTTTTGTAGATGGGAAGCCCAGAGAGGGTCGGTGCCTTGCCTAAGGGCCTGGTTCATCTAGTGGCCACGTCAGGATTGAAACCCAGATCCCCTTCCAATGCTCTGCCTAAACTGTGTAGTCACGAAATGAGCCACAGATCAGGATCCCAGAGAAGCCTTCATGGCCATTTCCATTTCTGGAAGGACCAGCTCCTCAGGCTGCATGGCTGGGGTGAGGGTCAGAACTCAAGGAACAGGAATGGCCAGATTCCAGGGAAGGGTGGTGGTGGCCTTTGTCCTTCCGAGCTGGAAGCTCCTGGATAGACCAGCACCAGGGAGGACCCCTTGGACAGCCAGTTCTTGAGACTAGAAAGGGGCAAAGCTGGGGGTCGCTGCCCTCAGGAGCCTACATTCATAAAGGAGGAGCTCTTGTGGCTTCCCTGGCAAGGGTGAATACGGTTTGATCCCTAGTCAGGGAATAAGATCTTGCAAAAAATTTAAAAACAAATCAAAATGGAAGAGCTCTGCATGTCTGCCCAGCATCACATGCCAAGGGCTCTGCTGACTTGTTCCCAGGTACTAATTCATTCAACACTACTAGAGCCCTGTGAGGCAGATTCTCTTGACTGCTTTATTTTTGACCTATGGGGAAACAGGCTTAGAGCTGGGGAAGGAATGCCTAAGATTATATGGCTAAGGAAGATGGAACTGGGAATTCCATTTGGTTCTCTTGGCCTTTTCTATGGGGCCAGAACCTCTTTAGCCTAATTCCCAATTTGGAAATGAGAGTGGAGTTGGAAGAAGCTGGATGAGGCGGGAGCATATATACCCAGTGCTTTGTCAAGAGAATTGCCCTTCAGTGAGGAAACAAGCAAAATGAAGGGCCCATGTGCCAACCTTATCTATCCATGAATGGGAACTCCATAGTTTAATATGGGCTCTGGCCCAGCCATCATTCTCCTTTCAGTATAATAGGGCAGTACTACCAATAGCTGTTTCTTGAGGGCTGTTCAGGTGATCACTGCATCTCAAATGGAGCTAAACTCAGCACCAGGCTGACTTGATCTCTTGGTGTCATGAGTGATGCAGGCCTGAGGTTGGTCCCCAGGTTTTAGTCTCAGTCTTGCCTCTGGGTTCTTGGGTGGCTCTGGCCAAGTCTTTCTCTCTGTGCTTCAGTTTTCTCACCAATGAAACAAGGATTTGATTTGTCAGATCCCAGATATCACATTCACTTTTAGCATTCTTTACTACTCCTGCATCAGGCGCCTCGTTTGAACAGCAGTGAAAATAATGATGTGTTACTGATATTTGTTGAGCACAAACTGTGTACCAAAGTGCTGTTTCATCCATTAGCTCATCTAATCCTCAGAGAACACTGTAAGGTGGGTCTGAATGGCATTGGTATGAAGTCCAAGTGAGCCAATATATGTACAGGGCTTAGAACAATTCCAGGCACAGAATGCATGCTCCATCAGTATGTTATTATTTCTCCTGTTCTGCAAGTGTGAAAACAGCCCAAGAGAGTTTAAGTATCTTGCCCAAGGTCACAGAGCTAGAAACTGGCAGTCAAAGCCCAGAGAGTCTGGCTCGAGAGTGCTCCTAATGACTTCTCTGTGCTGTTTCTTGTTGGGCTTGCTGGGCAGAACAGTGGTAAAAAATCCTCCTGCAATGCAGGAGACACAGGAGGTTCGAGTTTGATTCCTGGGTTGGAAAGATCCCCAGGAGAAGGAAACGGCAACCCACTCCAGTATTCTTGCCTGGAAAATCCCATGGACAGGGGAGCCTGCCGGGCTAGTCCATGGGGTTGCAAAGAGTCAGACACAACTTAGCAACTGAGCACACACACAGGCTGCCTCTTGATAAGACAAGATGCAGGAGAAACACGTTAGAGAGCAGAGGGGACTGTGTGCAACGAGTGAGGGGCTGACTTCAAAAGGCATGCTAACTCCATTCTTAAAGTACAACATTACAGTAGACAAGCAAACATATCTATAGGCCAAACTTGGCCCTGCTAACCCGTAATTTGCTTCTCAGAATCTTAATCTTAAATTCCAGCAAGTGAGACGTGGAGGAATAGCACAGTCACCTCCGTGTCAGTGAGCTGGAGGGTATCTGGGCATGAGTAGGCATAGAGACATGGGGATGGAGGCGAAGGAGGGAACAGGCCCAAGGCTGGGGCGTGTGATCCCAAGAACTCAGTGGGGGTAGGGCAGAGTGAGAGCTAGATATATCAGGGGGAGGTGAGCTACTGGTTTGTTGAAGCCTGGGTTGAAGACTAGAGCGGGTAGGGGGAACAGTCTGGAACCTCCGCTCCCCATAGAATTCCAGGAATGGGAGGGAGTGTCCAGACCAAGAAAGTGGCTAGATAAACCAGCCCAACCAAAGGAGGGAAGGAAGGAAGTCTGGGGGTCGGACAACCAGAATGTCAAGACAGGTGTCTGGGGAGGAGAGGGAGGGAGGGTTTTAAGAGAAAGAGAACTTGGAAATTGCTGGTGTAAATGCTTTCTTCAGAGTACACAGTTTGAGAGCCAAAGCCAATCCAGCTGTCATCTCTTAACTTTCTCTGGTTTAATTTCCAAAAAACCAGGGAGTGTAACCAACCCCAGCTCCTCTAGGGCGGGAGGCGGTGGAATACAGTTCAGGATTTAACAGCTATTAGCACGGACAGGTGGAGAAGGCAATGGCACCCCACTCCAGTACTCTTGCCTGGAAAATCCCATGGACAGAGGAGCCTGGTGGGCTGCAGTCCATGGGGTCGCTAAGAGTCAGACATGACTGAGCGACTTCCCTTTCACTTTTCACTTTCATGCATTGGAGAAGGAAATGGCAACCCACTCCAGTGTTCTTGCCTGGAGAATCCCAGGGACGGGGGAGCCTGGTGGGCTGCCGTCTATGGGGTCGCACAGAGTTGGACACGAATGAAGCGACTTAGCAGCAGCAGCAGCAGCAGCACGGACAGGTTTTTGCCTCATCATGGAAAGGAATATAAAACTTCTCAGGGAACTCTACTCAGTGCTCTGTGGTGATCTAAATGAGAAGGAAATCCAAAAATGAGGGGATATATATATACATGTAGCTGATTCACTTTGCTGCACAGTAGAAATGAACACAGCATTATAAAGCAAATGCACTCCCCAAAAAATTAATTTTAGAAAAGGATGTAAAACCTAACTGGTAAGAAAGTGAATGTGGGTGGAGCCCTGTGTACCATGGGCTCAGCATAGCTCATTTTAACCAGGTAGTCACTCTGAGTATCCCCACTCTACAGATGAAGAAGCAGGTTCAGGCAAGTTAGGGGTTCATGCCCAACAGGATAGAGTGAGTAAGTGATGCTGCCAGCCTTGCAGCCCAGGTGGCTGACTCTAGAGCTTGTGAGTTTTAACCACCACTCATATCTCTTGAGATGAAAAATGGGGACAGCGATGATGAGAACGATGATAGCGAACATATCCAACAAACTGAAGATGAAAGATAACACAATTCTCACAGTGGAGAGGACGGAAGTCTCTGCTGTTCACGTTAACAGCCCACATTTTCTGAGGGCCTATTACATGCTAAGCCCTGTACTAAGCACTTTGTATGGGTTATCTCATTTAATTCCCACAACACCCTTATGAGATTGGGCCTTCTAAGTTTCACAGAGAAGGAAACTCCTAACAAGGTTAGGTGACATGCCTGTGGCTGTGGAAGAGGCAGGGTGTGGGTTTCACCCCAGCATCAGTTCCTCAGCCTATGTGGGTACGGCTACCCTGCCTCCTTATTAGCCCCGGAGCTGACCACCGTCCTCCGTGGACTGCTTCCTTCTTCCGGCCTCCCCTGACTATGCCCTGTCCTCTCAGTCTCTCCCTTCTCCCACCCTTTTGGTCTTTCACATGTGTACAGCAGACCTGGCATCTTATTTGTTTTAAAATTAATTCATTTTTATTTTTGGCTAAGCTGGGTCTTGGTTACTGCAAGGGCCTTTCTCTGGTTGTGGCGAGTGAGGGCTACTCTCCCGTTGCTTCTCATTGCAGTGGCTTCTTCTGTAGTGGACCAGGGCTGTAGGGCACGCAGGCTTCAATAGTTGCGGCACATGGTTCAGTACTTGCAGCTCCCTGGTTCTAGAGCACAGGATCGGTAGTTGTGGCCCATGAGCTTAGCAGCTCCGTGGCAGGCGGGATCTTCCCGGATCAGAGATTGAACCCTTGTCTCCTGCCTTGGCAAGCGGACTCTACCACTGAGCCACCAGGGAAGCCTGTGACCTAGCATCTTATTAACTATCTCTGCATCCTCTCACTGCCCACGGTTCAAAGCCTAAGGTAGCATAACCACCGTACATACTGTCACAGGGATCAGCTACTCCCTGCTTTAAGGGTAAGCTCAACTGCTTGGCCAGGCCCTCTGCTCTCGAAGGCAGAAACAAGGCTTATTCAAATGTCTGAGCTGTGGTCGTGCCTAGCATGGGACCAGGCTCTTGTGTCCATGCAATAAATTCTTGTTGTTTGGAGGATTGATGGAAAGCAGGGAGAAAGGAGGTGAGGAGAGGGTGACTCAGAGAGCCTCTCTGGGTCACCCTCTGTGGCTCAACACTAGGATGGCTCTCAAAGTCTTAACAGGGACCCCAAAGTCCTAAAAGCCCAGCATCTGCCCCTATCTATCTCTACTCCATCACTCATGACGTATGTGGCTCACATGTGGCTTTCTTTTCTGTTCCTCACACCAACATTATCCCACCCCAAAGCCTTTATACTGGCTATTCCTGATGCTTCCCACCATCTGGTCTCCCCTCCAAGATCACCTCCTCCGAGAAGCCTCCCTTGATTGCCCCAACCTACCCCACCCTTACACATAATCCCACCACCCTGTTGTATTTTTCTGAACAGCATGAATCTCTGAAATGATCTTGTGGATTCACTTTCCGGTTGGGATGTCTCCCTGCTGGGAGTGTAAGGGCAGGGTCCTTTTGTCCGCTTCTGTAGCTGGAAGTTTGTTCAGATTCCGCTGCAGTTCGTGTACTCAGCCCTCCTAACCGACTATGAGACAGTGATTACTTTCATCCCCAGATTTGTTTAAGGAATGAATGAAGGTGTTTGAACCAAATGGAATTCAAGGAAGGAAGGAGAGCTTCAAAGATTGCCCTTTTGTTCAGCCACCCCAGCCTTGCAGGTGTGGAAGTCGAGGGTCTGTGTGGCCTGGGGCTCTGCTGGAGTCCAGAGATGGCTGCATCTCCTCAGGAGTTGTGCAGTCCTGAGCTATGGGAACCATGCGTGTGAAACACCCCAGGGCGGGAAGAGCCAGCCTGGCCATTGTGCCCAGGGTTGAGAGGAGAGGTTCAGCTGAAAGTTTGGACAGTTCTTGGCATGTGGTCCTCAGGGCCCTTTAGAAAGCGATCCCGCCCAGCTGGCCCTGGCGAGAGCCCGGTCGGGGGCCAGCCTCATGCTGGCGGGCCATAAAGAGGTTACTGTGGGAAGCGTTCAGATTGCTCGGGAAGCACTAGGAACATGAAAGATATGCTACGCGTTCTTCAGGCCCAAGAGAATCACCACCCAGTGTTAGACTTGGCAGAAGGCTTTCCGCTCCTCTGAGCTGCCTCCTTAGAAAAGATGTACTGTCTGAATACTGAATGCCAGTCAGTCGTGGGGACATGGAGCTGGACAGAGGACAGGGGCCCGCGTTCCCGGACAGGTGATCCCACACAGCCTTACCTGTCTCCAAGGCAACACATCCGGGCCCCTTCTTCCAGGAGAGCCTGTTGTGAAACATTCAGGAATGTTTGTGTTCCTCCAGAGATTGGTAATTAAGAAGAGGCAGAACTGGTTCTCTCTTGGCGCCCTCCCTCACTCCCCCTCACCCCTTCAGCATTTGGGTCATTTGATTTCACGATCTGGGTTTTCAGCAGCCCAGGACTTGGAGCCTGGAGGCAGGGACTGCACCGGACAGAATGGGGGTGAATCGCGTCACCAGAGGATGGGGGCTGTGAGTTGCAGGCAGGCCCCCAAGTCCTGGCCGCATCTGAAAGCAGACATCTCTTCCCAGCTCACATTCTTGGCACTTGCCCAAGGGGAAACACTGCAGGCCAGAGAAGCACCCACAGTTTCCCAGAGGGGATTGGTTTAAACGGACAGTTCCTCTGTCTGGGATGAGGAGTGGGTGCACATGTATATATACGTGTGTGTGTGTGTGTGTGTGTATGTATTTAAATCCTTGTACAGCTAAAAATGCTTCTCTTCATCCTGATTCTCTGAATGACACGTCCCTGCACACTGAATAATTCATCCCCCTCTTGGCATTTGTTCCAGAGAAGCTTGCTGTCCAGATTTCTTGTAAGTTGTGTAGTCTTCCAATAGAAGCTTTTCTCTTTCCCATGGAAGAGCTATAGGAGTCAGGATGTCAGTCCTCTGGTTTTTTCTCCATGATCACTTTTAAGAGAAGCCCGAATATCAAACCCAAAAGCCTTCCTGTCTCCCCTGCCCCCTCTGGCTAACTTTGGGTCCTCTTGATTCCTCTTCTTTATAACTGTTGAGCACAATGTCTGCGTTCACCATAGGCGGGAATCAGCATTTCAGCTTTGGTAGGAAATCCAGTGTCAGGTACATGACTGATGCTTGTAGCTAACATTTATTTCAGGTCTGACTTCTTGATGTCCAAGGCTGGAATGAGCAGTAAAGTTCATGGTTTTCTGGAAAAGTGATGCATTTTTGGTGTTTTAGACCTGCCTCTCCTCCCCCAATCTCCAGCCTCACACAGAGAGCTCAGTGAATCCCTTGTTACGATGACTTTAGAACAATTAATTGTCTTTTCGTGAAGCAACTGTGCATTATCCAAATGTGTTGAGTAGCTTTGCACCGAGACGTAGAAAACTGAAGGTGCCAGGTAGGCTGCAGCTCAGGTGCCTTCTGCCTGCTTCCAATGTCCCCCAGCCCAGCTTTGACATCTGTATCTCAGGCATAGCTTCCAGATTATCCTGAGACTCCCTTGGTCTTGTCAGTTTTTATTAGCAAAGCTCAGATTCTGGAGTGAGGCGGTGGGGCTTCAGGTTATACCTCTGGTGTTTGCCAGCTGCAAGATGTTGGGTGTGTTTTCTCACTGGTCAAATAGAGGAAAAGCACCTGCTGCCTAGAGAAGGAACAAACTTGTTTTCTAGGCCTTGATTTACCCATCATTAACTATTTTGATTACAGTTGAGGTAGGAATATTACAGAGAAACATTTTAAAAAGATTAAAAAGAAAAAAATTAAATTGTTAAAATCCCTCTACCAAGATAGCATTTTAATGTGTATCTTTCCAGCTTCTCTTCTACAAACGTACACACATTTCAGGCAAAAATACTGTATTAAAACAATATCCTAAAGCGTTTCTTGTTCAAAAATGTCATTTTTCTCATAGTATGTTAAGAACATTCTTCCATGTTAGCAAAATATAAAATACACCATTATTTTTTGTTCTTAGATATTTATGGTCATATTCACTCATTCCACAAATATTTATTGATCACCAATCATGGGGGACATAAGATTCTATTGCTTAAATGCACCATTGATGAAATCATTTAATTCATCCCCATGGAAGATTTTTGTTTATCTTTTTTGCCTGCCCTGGGTTTTCACTCTGGCACATGGGCTTAATTGCCCCATAGCATGTGAGATCTGAGTTCCCCAACCAGGGATCAAACCCATGTCCCCTGCATTGGAAGGTGGACTTTTATCCACTGGACAACCAGGAAATTTCTTCCTCTCCTCCCCACCTCACCACCCCCCCAACCCTGGGAGGGGGGAAAGAATTTTGATCCACTCATGGATTCAGGGAGCTGTGGAGAGGGAATATATCTTTGTCTTCTTGGTTTTCTGGGTTGCAAAGTGTAAATAACAAGATTCCTATCTTCATCACCAGGCCAGTAGGTGGGGCTTCTCAGGGCTGCACCCAAGGAAAGGAATGAACCAGAAGGGTCTGACTGTGGTTGGCCCAAGCACTGCTGTTCCCTCCCCAGATGTATCTGTCCTCAGTAACAGAGTCACTTGCTGTGGAAGGGTAGGCCTGCGTGCAGAGTTTTCCTTCAGAGACCCTTTCAGTAATGTGTTAGATGAAATGATGTTGGATGAGATTTCACTGTTGGTCACTGGTCTTCATTTTCCATAAGGAAGTGGGAATAAACCATTTTTACAGGAGTTTAAGGAGGAGGAGGAACTGAGGAACATGGTCTCTTGCTTCTGAAGTCTTGGGGTGGGCAGGGCTTGCGGGGTAGCGGCGGATTGCACTGAAGACGACTTTTTAGAAACTTTATCCAGGTTGGCATAAGTGCTCCCAAATGAAGAGCCTTCTAGCCTAAAGAAATCACTTGTGTCTTCCTCATCGCTTCATTTTTTACTCTTAAGACAGTGGCTTGTAATTTTCCATGGGGCTCAGCTGAAGATGTTAACTTTCAAGAGAACCTTTTGGTTCACAGCAGGGGCTCTGAAGGCTGAGTGCCTTGCTTGAATATCATTGGTGTAGACATTGAGAGTGTTATTTCATCTCTCTCTTAGTCTCCGTTTCCCCTTCTGGGAAGTGGAGAAGAATGTTCTTTCAGCATTCATTTGCACCAGGATCTAATTGTTTTTACAATCATGACTTTATTTACCCTGACAACTTGGAGAGTTATTATCCCCACATTTTAGATGAAAATACTGAGGCTCAGAGAGGAACACTTAAGTTGCCATACTTACACAGCTAATAAGTGATGCCTACTGAATCTGTATTGGATAGGGCTTAGTCTATTTTATATCATATAGACCTCTGCCTCATCCTTGTCTCCCATAATACAGCAGTATGTTTAACAGCGCTTTGGTGCTGTCCACTCCTTCAGTCAGTAGATATGTTCTCAGTCTACCAGACCCTGGATGTATAGTGGTATGTGAACACACTAGGTCTGTCCACCAGGGGCTCTTTCATGGTTTCTTTTTTTCCCACACATTTTGCTTTTCTTTCTTTTTTAAAAATTTGTTTGGCTGTGCTGGGTCTTAGCTGCAGCAGACAGGATCTAGTTCCCTGACCAGGAATTGGACCCAGGTCCCTGGCATTGGGAGCACAGAGTCTTAGCCACTGGACCACCAGCGAAGTCTCAGCACATATTTTGTTTTCAGCTTAATTTGGGGTGGGTTTAAGAGGGAAGGAGGTTGCATGGGCTAGGAGAGTCATCTCCTATGGCTTGGAGGGAAGTTCTTGACCAGGAATCCTAGACCCCATCCCACTCATCTTTCCTTCTATTGCATTGTACCTCAGTTTGCCAGGCTGTCGAAAGAGTGTTGAAGCACAACCTTCAGTCTTTCAGAAGTGGGAGGGGGCAGGAGCAGGCAGGAGAGGGAGAATATTGTTGATCAGTTGCTAAGTTGTGTCCGACTCTTTGCAACCCCGTGGACTGCAGCACACCAGGGAGAATATTATGTGTGTGTATTTTAGGCAGATGCAGTGATGGGGAGAAACTAACCGGGCCATCCAAAGGGGCCACTCAGGCTGACTTCAATGTATCCAGATTCCCTGCTCCCTGCATGCTGGCTAAAGTGCTGGACCAAGGGCTTATGATGTTTTTGAGCCTCGATAAACCTTCGTCCATTTAGTTAGGTGGTTTGTCTATCTGACATAGTCGCCGAGACCAAGTGGTTACCACCACCTCACTCCCCATTTGGGAAGTCCCAATATGGGGACTTCGAGGGTGGTTATGGCTAAAAAATCAGTTTGGCCTGGATTGTACAGAGAAGGACAGCAGTGGGTACAGGCATTTGGGAACCAGCCCAGGAAGAAAAAAAAAAAAACATACTGCGTTTGGCCAAACTCACAGGGAGGGAACATCTGTTCTTCTCAATGCTGCAGCGAGCTAGCTTTTCAGAGGGGAAATAGGTAAGACAAACATGGACAGAGCCTGAAGGACGGCTGGGGCTGGAGTGGGCCACGTGCCCTGTGAATGGAGAAGCCAGAGAGAGATTTGAGTCTGAGTCCAGAAGCCAGGCTCGACCTTTGAGCCCTTCCCTGTGACCCCTCACTTAGAGACGTAGCAGTGAGGCCCAGAGAAGGCAGGCGACTCGCTCGGAATCCCTTCCCAGTTGGTGGCAAAGTTGGGACCAGAGCAGATTCCCTGCCTCCCTCCCAGGTGACCTTATCCTGCTGCTCCGATATGCGTTCATCTTCCCGGGGACGATGGGGCCGGGGCGCAGAGCTTCTGCATCTGGTGGGCCAGTCCAGAGGGGCAGGGAGGCTATAGGCAGCCACGAATGCAGCTCTCTGGGGACCGTAGGCTGACGGAGTCTCTTTCTGCTCTCACTCGCCAGGTACACCAAACCGCTCACCTTTGCTGACTGCATCAGTGACGAGCTGCCGCTGGGATGGGAAGAGGCGTACGATCCACAGGTCGGAGATTACTTCATAGACCACAACACCAGTAAGTCCCCTCCACCCATCCCTCCACCTCCTGGCCAGCCCCCACGTCTGGAAGAGCTACCAGCAGGGGCTTGTGAAGCCAGATTGTGTTTCGTTTCACAGAGAGTTGGATGGAGATGTCAGTGTAGATATAGATAGATAATGTATGCTCATATATAAATAACAGTTTAGAAGAGTTTTAAATAGAATCTAGAACTCTGTGTCTCACAACCCATCTCCCCAATTTTACAGAAGTAACTACTGCTAGCCATTTCTTGTGTATCTCTCCAGAAACTTCCCAGTCAAATGTGTGCATACATATATTCCTTTTTTTTTTTTTAAACATATATTGATTTCCACAGGGCTTCCCTGGTGGCTCAGATGGTAAATAATCTGCCCATAATGTAGGAGACCTGGGTTTGATCTCTGGGTTGGGAAGATCCCCTGGAGAAGGGAATGACTACCCACTCTAGTGTTCTTGCCTGGAGAATTCCATAGACAGAGGAGCCTGGCAGGCTACAGTCCATGGGGTCACAAAGAATCAAACATGACTGAGCAGCTGACACTTTCACTTCCCTTGATTTCCATGCACCATATGTAAAATAGATAGCCAGTGGGAATTTGCCATATGACTCAGGAAGCTCAAAACGGTGCTCTGTGACAACCTAGAGGACAGGGATGGTGGGGGGAGGCTCATGCATACAGATTTTTTTCACAGAAGGTAGATGTGTCCGTGTCGTCCCCAGATTATTTTTTAGCAGCCACTGCCCCTACAGCAAGTCCCCAGCAGCATACAGCATGTGTCTGTAACGGATGGTCTGAGTGATGTATGTATGTATCTCCAGCCCATCACACCAGTCAGCCCACTCTCATTTTATATCTGTGGTCCAGATATCCTGATCCAGAATGAAGGTTCCTAGTGTCTTCGTCTCTGGGACTTTGATGGAAGTATAGGTCGAGAAGGGGAGAAGCATATTGTCTGACAGGTGGAAGAACCCAGGTTGAGGTCTTCCAGGCAGGAAGAGTTGATGTGTGCTTGGGCCTCATCCATTGTGCACCTTCTTGGCCAAGACTATTCTTGTCCTCGGGAATTTGCTGCCCTATTTGTCCATGTATAATCGAGGAAAGAGGATTTTTCTGTCTCGATCTCAGCCTTCTGAACTGTGGGATTCCTCTTGTCCTTTCAGGCAAGAGGAGAATAGATTGCAGTGGCACATGTCCGAAGGTTGAGATTAAGGCGCTGACTCCTAGTAGCCCTTGTTTCCTGAGCATGCACTCTGTGCCATGTGCTGGACAAGGCACTTGATTAGGCATCATCTCATGCAATCCTCCCAACACCCCTGTGGGATGCTAGGATGATTGTGCGTGTGTGCTCAGTCATGTCCGACTCTTTGTGACCCCATGGACTATAGCGTGCCAGAAGGGAAAGAGCCTGGTTCTTCCACGGATGCGTCTGTGTGTGCATGCTAAGACATTTCAGTTGTACCCAACTCTTTGAGACCCGGCCAGGCTCCTCTGTCCATGGGATTTTCCAAGCAAGAGTACTGGAGTGGGGTGCCATTCCCTACTCTAGGGTCTCTTCCCTACCCAGGGATCGAACCTGAGTCTCCTCCATTGGCAGGCAGATTCTTGACCATTGGCGCCACCTGGGAAGCACTAGGATGATTAACTCTGTCTTATGAATGGAACTTAGAGATAGAAATTGACTGTGCAACTCTCAGAGCCAAAGCATGGCAGGGCTGGGATTTGAACTCGTCCTGGGAGTGAAGTTGGGCTTCTCCATCCACTTCCTCTTCTGGGTTTCTGTAGCACCTGGTCAAATCTCTGCTGTGCCCCTCACATTCTGTAGTATAACCATTTACCTGTCAGGGCAGGTTCCCCAGATTTTTTTGCCTGGCAAGGCACATAGTAGGTGTGCACTTGACCTTTGCTACCTAGAAAAGGTTACACGTGCATGAATGCATGGCTAAATAAATGGGTGAGTGAGCAGACTTGGCACCAAAGCAGAGGAGAGTTTCTGAGAGACAGCTAATGGCACTGATTGCATTGTTGAGGGTAGCAACGGTTTTTATTAGCACTCATGATTGCATATTGGATAATGAGACGTAAATGTGCCTAATTGAGTGTGTATGGGGAAGGAGGCTAATGCTTGGAGGGCTGCACAGTATATTGGGTTAAACACTGGTGTACAGGAACCTGCACTAGTCCTTTCCTGTCTCTCATTGCTGAGTGAATCCCCCTCATTGAAATCTGATGGCAGGAGTGGGATTTTCTGGTGCTTCTGGGAGTCGTTGGAGAGATGGAAGGCGTGTCATGCAATGGTAGAGTATATTCTTGAGGGGATGGTAGCAGAAACGAGGGTGTGTATAGGAAGGTGAGTAAATGAAAACCACAAAAGGAAGAATTCTCTCTGGTAGTTCTGCCAGCAGTCAGGCTGCAGGGTTTCTTTTGGCTGAAAGGTGCTCTCATTGGATGGAGGGTACCACTTCTAGAGGATGGAGCCAGTGATACAAATGGTGGTATGCACAAGGCCCACTCATTCAGAGCTGTGGACTCAGACCAATCCTCTGTGAGTGACTGCAATTACAGTTTGGTTTTGTTTACGAATTTGATGTATTTATTTGTGGCTGTGCTGGGTCTTCACTGCTGCAGGGGCTTTTCTCTAATTGTGGTGAGCAGGGGCTACTCTCTGGTTGTGGTAAACGGGCTTCTCGTTGAGGCGGCTTCTCTTGTGCGGAGCACAGGCTCTAGGTTTACAGGCTTCGGTAGTTGCAGCTCCTGGGCTCTAGAGCACAGGCTCAGTAGTTATGGCACATGGGCTTAGTTGCTCCATGGCACGTGGGATCTTCCTGGACCAGGAACCAAGCCTGTGTCCCCTGCACTGGCAGGCAGATTCTTTACCACTGAACCACCAGGGAAAGCCCCTGAAATTACTGTCATAGAGATAATAGAATTGAACAACAAATTAAATCCACCATCAAGCATTCATTCATTCAGCAAATATTTATCGACCCCCTACAATGTTCTAGGCACTGTACTGGGAGCATGGGGTACATGAGAGTGCAAGACGGCAATGACCCTTGCCTTCATAGAGCTTTCATTTTGGCAGAAGCAGCAGAAGATAAACAGAATAAGTAAGCCAATTATGTAGTGTATTTTTAAATTATCAGGGTTATGAGAAAAGTGGGAAGCAGAGCGTGGGGCTGAGGTGTGCTGTGTGCATTTGTGGGTGGCAGGGGAGGGGCAGTGTTGAGAAAATGCTCTCTGAGCTAAGACTTGAAGGAGGTGGGGAGAGTGTTTCAAGCAGAGAGGGTTGACCGAGCGAAAATGCCAATATGTGATCACATTTTACTTCTCAAGGGGTGACAAGGAGGCAGGTATGCATTTAGCAGAATTTGTAAGGAAGTAGGGAGGAGGGCATCAGGCCAGGTGGTAGCAGGGCCTGGATGGGGCAGTGATCCATCTGAAGGGCTCAAGCTTTTATTCCACGTGATGGGAGCCATTGAAGATCCCCCAGAGGAGGAAATGGCAACCCACTCCAGTATCTTTGCCTGGAGAATCCCATGGACAGAGGAGCCTAGTGGGCTACAGTCCATAGGGTCACCAAGATTCGCTCATGACTGAAGCAACTTAGCATGGAGAATTTTAAACAGATGAGTGGTGTGATCTGTTTTATGTCTTAAAAAGGGTCATTGGCTGCTTTCCTGAGAGTAGACCATGGAACAAGGACAGACATAGGGAAACCTGTGAAAGAATGTTGCAGTAGTCCAGGTGACAAAGGACACTGGCCCGGACCAAGGCTGTAGTGGCGGAGGTGGTGAAAAGTGGCCTGAGGCTGGAGGTGTTTTCAAGATAAAGCCAACAAAGCTTCCTGATAGATTACATGTGTGGTGTGGAAGAAAAAGGAATAAGTGAGCCTCTCTGAGCAGGTGACAGGATGGAATTGCCATCCATTGGATGGAGAAAGCTGTAAGAGGAGTGATGTGTTTAGGAAGGAAGAACAAGGGTTTACTGGGATGGGTCACATCTTCCATGCCTGTTATCCATCTGAGAGGAGATGTTGGTCAGTTTAATGTAGGAATCTGGTGTTTGGAAAAGAGAACTGGGCTGAAGTAGGCATTTGAAATGGAGCTGTTGGCATAAAGAGAGTACTCATTTATTTATTAAATATTTATTTGTTAATTTGTGGGCATTTATTTCTCAAATTTACAATGATTGTAGCTTCGTGTTCTTGCATTGATTTTATCTATCATGATTGCTGCTGCTAAGTCGCTTCAGTCGTGTCCGACTCTGTGCGACCCCAGGGATGGCAGCCCACCAGGCTCCCCCATCCCTGGGACTCTCCAGGCAAGAACACTGGAGTGGGTTGCCATTTCCTTCTCCAATGCATGAAAGTGAAAAGTGAAAGTGAAGTCGCTCAGTCGTGTCCGACTCTTCACGACCCCATGGACTGCAGCCACCAGGCTCCTCCATCCATGGGATTTTCCAGGCAAGAGTACTGGAGTGGGGTGCCATTGCCTTCTCCGGGATTAGATGGTTTTAATCAGTGATCAAATTGTGTTTTCTGTTTTCTTTTCACACTATGTCATGAATATTTGAGAGATGCTACATAGTCTTCATATTTGCCATTTTTAATGTATCAAACAGATGCATCAATACATTATGACACATAAAACAACTGACCTTTGGGTTCTTTCCATTTGTTTGTTATAAAAAATAACACTTGAGGGAGAGTCTTTAAGCATATTGCTCTATTCTCCTGTGATACTTTCCTGGAGTCACATTTCCAAATGTAGGATCGCCAAGTGAAAGGTTGTGGACACTTGTGAGGCTTCTGGTAACTCTTCCTAGTTGGATAATATTTCTAAAAGATGGAGTCAATCTGCATTACTACAAGCAATGAGGGTACTGTTTTCCTCATACCTCGATCAGTATATGACTAATTTCACTTCTTTACTTCTGATACATTCATCACAGGTTTAAACTGTTACTTCATTGTGTTTCATTTGCATTCCTTTGCATAGCAACAAGGTTGGACTTTCTCCAGATGTTCAGCTGTTTTTAAGATAATTGTAATTCAAGCCCTTGCAGAATTCAGTAGTGTGAGTCACATGGGTGCTTGTGTGGTGCATGTAGAAAGCAGGTGTGTGGTGGGGTGAAGAGTATGTGAAGCCCATGAACTGTGAGCTGTATGGAGAGGGTACGGTATATTTGTAGGTAGATGTTTGGGGCCTGGGGGAGGAAGGAGAACTGGGTCTCAATGATGGTTGTATTCAATCAATTAAACATTCATTGGAAGTAGCTACCTTTTAGGGAGAGAGCGAATGAAGGGGAAGGGGATACAGGGATGATTTTTGTGTGAAGCTGATTTTGTGACATGCTGAATGATTTAACTATGTCCATGTTTAACTTTAATAAAAACAAGAACTGAAAAATAGTTGAACAAGGACTTCCCTGGTGGTCCTGTGGTTGGGAATCTGCCCTGCAAAGCAGGGGGCACAAGTTTGATCTCTGGTGGGGGAACTAGGATCCCACATGCCATGGAGCAGCTAAGCCCACGCGCCGCACTGAGCCTTGAAGCCAGAGTTAGAGAGTCTGTGCCCGCAGTGGAAGATCCCACATGATGTAGCCAAGAGCTGACACAGCCAGATACATAAGCAAGGAAATAAGTAGTCGACCAAGGGGGTCTCTGAGAACCTGCCCTGGTGTAAAGTTAACTACTCTGGTGAGATGGAAGTTAAGGAAGGAGAGTGAGCATAGAAGGGGCTGGGCGTGGGAGAATGTCCTCTGAGTGTCATTAGTTCAGGACAGACAGGCCATCTTCACACCTTGTTTTCTTTTCCAGAAAAAGGGAGGAGGTGAGCTTGAAGAACAGCTATTCACAGATAATTCAAACACTGGCCTCAGTGAATAGCTTTGGCTTTACTCTCACCATCGTATGTTTACTTTACCTGGGTGTAAGCAGTGAGGCGGGGCCCCTTATTCTCTTTAATAATCAGAAAAGTAGATTCAGAGAGGTTAAGCAACCTGCCCATTGTAACCCAGTGATCACCGGCGGGCATGAGAACGTGGCCCTGCTACCTCTGTGATCATTCTCCCTGTCTCTTCTTTCTTTCACTGGAAAAGCTGTTGGGGCCTGTTCAGGAGGACTGAGAGTGAAGGGCCTGAGAGTGGAGGCTCTAACTCAGTTCCCCAGGAGCCAGACACACGGCAGAAATGAGTGCAGAGGGTAGCTTGTGGACCCCTGGTAGCCACATCTTCTGAATGATCCAGAAAAGCCAGAGATCAAGATTTTAATGTATAAATCTCCTTGCTAATCTAGAAGAATGGTATGATGAACCTATTTGCAGGACAGAAAGAGGCAAAGGTGTAGAGAAAGACTTGTGGACGCAGGAGGGGAAGGAGAGCTCGGGATGAATTGAGAGAGTGGCGTTGACATATGTACACTACCATGTGTAGAGCAGACAGCTAGTGTGACGCTGCTGATGAGTGCAGGGAGCTCGGCTCCGTGCTCTGTGATGACCTGGAGGTGTGGGGGTGGGGCTGACAGGAGGCTCAAGAGGGAGGGGTTATGTGTATACATATACCTGATCTGAAAAGAGCTGGACACAACTGAGCAACTAACACTGAAAACCTGATTTACTTCGTTGTACAGCAGAAACTAACACAATATTATAAAACAATAATGTTCCAATTTAAAAAAATAAAAAATGAATTTTAAAAAAATCTCCTTATTTTTATATACCAGTAATCAATTCAAAATTACTAAAGTTCTTTGGGCTAAGCAAAACTTACCTGCAAGCTGAATTTACCATATGGCTGTGATTATATAATTTCTGGTGTGTCTGTCATCCCATACCCCACCTTCCAGCTGGGAGATGACTGAGGAGTTGGCAGTCGATGGGCATTGATTCTTTGACATTAACATTGCTTTGACCTCTTCCATATCTGCTCAGCTGCCAGCTACCCTTTTAAAACCATTTTTTTGTCCTATTACTTTTTTCTAAATTATCACTGTGTATTTTTATTGGATACATAATTTAAAAAATAAAAAAGAATGAAGAAAAAGCATCCTACCAACAAGACATTATCTACTGTCGATAATTTGCTGTTTCCTCCTAATCTATTTGAGAATGTACATATATATTTTGATAAATACAAAATTATTTATGCAGTTCCTACCCAGTTGTTATTATTGTTTAGTTGCTAAATTGCCTCCAATTCTGTTGAGACCTCAGTACTTACACCCATTTTTTTTATCGTAAACACCTTTCTGGTTTTTTTTTCAAAGACATGGTTTTTAATGGCTGTTTTAGTGTATTGTGTAAATATAGCATACATATTTCAGCAGTAATTTCTTGTGTGACCTTGAGCAAGTCACTTAACCTCTTTATGTCTCAGTTTTCTCTTTTGTTTAACCAGAGTAATAAAAGAATTTTCTCTATAGAGTTAATGTGAGGATTAGAGGAGTAAATAGATACAAAGTAAATGAAATAGTGCTTGGCATAGAGTAAACATTAAATAAGTGCTTGTTTATGATGAAGATGATTTTATACAAATGCATCTTTGCCTGAATTTATTACTTTTTGTAATAAATTACTATGGGAGGAATTATTGGATGAAGGGTATTAACATTTTAAGTCTCTTGATTTTCATTGTCAGATAGCCCTTTAGGAAGGCTGTTCTAATTTACATACTGTGTGGACACAGTATTCTGTACATCTTTTGAAATATCAGTTATTTTATTTTCCTTTACTATTTACCGAAATGAATGACTTTAAGCATCTGTAATATCATTGAACCTCTCTGTATTACAGTAGAATTCACATCTGTTCATTCTGGCTATTCTCTGAGTAACTGCAGGTTTGGAAATTGATCCTGGTTTTTTGTGTATGTTTGTTTGCTTAATCCAAATGAAGAGTCTCTGCTATTCAAAAGGCAAGTTTAACCCATTTACATTTACTGTAATTTTATATTTATTACACTTTTTGTTGTCTGGTAGATTCTACAGGCCACCAACTCAACAGACATTTTTGAGGTGCTAATCTAGGATCTCTGGGGTCTGTTCCAGAAACCACTCAGATCGAGGATCCCCGGGTACAGTGGCGGCGGGAGCAGGAGCACATGCTGAAGGATTACCTGGTGGTGGCCCAGGAGGCCCTGAGTGCACAAAAGGAAATCTACCAGGTGAAGCAGCAGCGCTTAGAGCTTGCACAGCAGGAGTATCAGCAGCTGCATGCCGTCTGGGAGCACAAGCTTGGCTCCCAGGTCAGCTGTGAGTACCTCCCACCACCAGTACCCCCACCAACATGACCTCAAGGAAGAGGAAATGGCCACACTGACTCTTGCATGTATTGCCTCTCGATGCTTCTCAGATCTACCTGTGTTCTTTCCTCTCCACTCCTTGCGCAAACCACCACCCTTTTCCTGCTCCTGCTTGTGCTTTGCTATGATTCATCTGCCATTTTCATTCCATTTCCTTTCATTCATTTTTCATCTCACAATGCCAGTTGACTTACCTATCTCCTTATTTGAAGCCCTTTAGTGGCTGGGAGAAGCAGGGGTAGTTTTTGGTTAATGTACAGTGTTTCAGTTTGGAAAGATGAAGACGTTTTGGAGGTGGATGGTGTTGATGGCTGCACAACAGTGTAAATGTATATATGGCCTCTGAAATGTATATTTTGAAATGGTTAAACTGGTAAATGTTATGTTATATGTATTTTTTTGCATCACTCTTTCCATACACAGCCCCATGTGATCAGACTCCTGCCAGCCACTCCCACCTCCACGGATGCTCCCAGTCACTAGGGTCTAGATGTACTAAGCACACCCATTCTGCTTCCCTAGCCTGCCCTACACCTTTCTACCTCGGGGTTTCTGTCGTTGCTGCTCCCCTGCCTAGAAGGATTTTCTGTTGATCCATTTGCACAGCTGGCTCCTTCTCACCCTTCCAGTCATCTCCTCTGAGAGGCTTGCTTCTGACAACTCCATCCTCAGATGCCCTTCCCCAGCATTAGCCTCTGTAATGGCTGTTTATTTTGTTCATAGCACTATCACAGTACATCTGCTTATACATCTGTTGGTATTTCCTAGTGGAGGAAATTTCCCGTTTCCCTTGTTCACCCTCATGTCTGCAGGAGGAGAACAGGCACCCCAGTCCCTTCATTCTCAGTGTAGGGAAATACCAGATCCATAGCTCTCAAAGAGCCCATTGACCTTTTCTGATGTTTTGGGGTTTTTTTTTTTTTGGTCTTCTGCCACTATTTTTAATAGCTAATCCTTTTCTATGTTTACTGAGTGCTTACTAAATGCTCATCTACGGTCTGAATATGTTATTTCACTTAATTCTCATAACAGTTCTGTGGGGAAGCACAATTAATATCTTCCTGTAACAGATGAAAAATCTGCAGCTTAGAGAAGACTGATAGCATACCCAGGGTCTTACAGCTGGTAAGAGGTGATAAGTTACAAACACAATCCTCTCCCTCAACATCTGCAGTTTGGGCCAAGGGGCCAGCTTTAAGATGGTGTCAGGGTTTCCATGCCTTGGCTGGGTAATCAAACACTCCCCCTGTGTGAAGCCCCCACTTTGAGAAATTTGGTCTGGAAGGAGGACAGTGAGTAGGTTACTCAGTGTCCCAGCCCTGCCCTTTTCCTTGGCAACTCAGGGAAAAACCCAGAATCTCAGATTACAGAAAAGAACTGCATTATACTCATTAGCTGTTTCTAGGTCAAATAATGTCCTAGAGACCATCATGAGGGTTTTAGCACTTAATCTGTCTTAATCAGCTGGGACTGCCATAACAAATTACCACAGACCAGGTGGCTTTAACCACAGACACTTATTTTCCCACAGTTGTGGAGGCTGGAATCCTGAGATCAGGGTGTCAGTACAGTTGAGTTCTGGTGGGACCCTCTCCCTGTCTTCTCACTGTGTCTTCACATGGCAGAGAGAGAAGAGAAAACAACAAGCTCTGTGGTGTCTCTTATAAGGACACTAATCCCATCATAAGGGCCCCATCCCTATAACCTCATCTAACCCTAATTACTTCCCAAAGGCCCCCTTCTCCAAATACTATTACAATAGGGGTTAGGACTTCAATATATGAATTTCTGGGGAACACAATTCAGTCCAAGTCCATGGCATTATTCTTACCAGAGCTCTGGAGGGAGATATTAATATCCCTAGTGAAATTCAGATTCAAAGAGATAATTTTTTTTCTTTCTGTAGTCTGAAACAGTGACATAGTGTATAAAAAAACAAACCTTCCTATTTTGGAGGTCAGGATGTATACAGGGAACCCAAGTATCACACCCTGAATAACTTACTATCTTTGGGGGGTAAAATGTATTTTTTATGTTGAAGAGCTGCAGCCACCGCCACCTTACACAGGGGTTAAATTAGCATCACCAATAATGAGACAAACTGACATTATATACTTTCTGATGTGATGCAATAAAAAAAACATCACCGAGGATTCTTGACAAAAAAAGATTTACTCTCAATCGAATCATGAAGAAACAACCAGACAGATCCATACTGCACAGTATCCTACAAGATAATTACCCAACACACTTACAAAAAATAGTGCTGTGAAAAAAAACAGAAAGAGGGGCAATGTTCTAGATTACAAAATGAAAAAAGTCTAAGGAGGCATAAACCCAGTGAAGTGTTTGCACCTTGACTAGACCATGGATGGAGGGGAAAGCAGCCATAAAGATATTCTCAGGCAATTGGAAGATTTTCTTAAGTATAATAATGACTTTGTAACTGTGTAGGAGAATGTCCTGTTCCTAAGACATTCATGTGACATCATGTCTGCAACTTAATTCCAAAAAAATCCGGGGCGGCGGGGTGGGGGGTGGTGCGGGTATGGTAAACGAAAAAACTATGATGTCAGTCTAAGTGAGATCAATGACTCATTGCTGGTTTTGGATGTGGGATGGGTTTTTCCCAATAATCATTTATTGAGGGCTTTTATGATCCAGGCAGGCATCCTACTGAGAGAATAAGAGTGGTGGGTGGGATAGACAGAACAGATGTGGGGAAATGCTAAAAGTTGGTAGATCTAGGTGAAGGATCTATCAATATTCATCACATTATGCTTTCAAATTTCCAGTAGATACAAAGGTTTCAAAATAAAAATTTAGGGTGGGGAAAAGAGCCAAGTGGCAGCAGTGACACATTCTTAGTGGGAGCTGTCCTGTGTGTTGTGGATATTTAACAGCATTCCTGGTCTCTGCCTATAGTATCTCCCACCCCGAGTTGTGATAACCAAAAATGAGTGTAGACACTGCCCCAGGGTGGGCTAAGTTGCCCCCAGCCAGAAACCACTGGTCTAGGTAAACCACTTAGCACAATTCCCTTAGAATGTATTAAAAGCTCAATAAATATTCTCCTGATAAGAAATACATCACATAATCTTTTGAGAATGTGGACTCTGTGGCTGGACTGCTGGGGTCCAGTCCAGGATATGCAACTTCCTAGCTGTTCAACTTTGTACAAGTGATGCTGCTTCTCTCTGCATGAAGTTTTTCATCTGTAAAATTGACAGGGACTTCCCTGTGGTTAAGACTCTGTGCTTCCAATGCAGAGGGCAGGAGTTTGATCCCTGGTTAGGAAACTAAGATCCCACATGCTGTGTGGTGTGGCCAAAAATAAGTATAAAACTGACATAATAATAGTGTTACCTTCCACCGGTGTGTTACGGGATTTGTACTTGGAATACTAGTTATCACATTCTTAAGCTCACGATAGATAATATTAATATTTATTTGATATTATTAATTCATTGGCATTGAAATGACCAAGATTTTAAACCAATCCCTGGAACCAGTAAGAATAAACAATTCCTTATAGAAAGTAATTGAGGCAGTCCTGTCGTATGACTTCAGTGCTACTACTGAGTGCTCCATCAGGTTCAAAGACACCATCATTTTGAATGTTAAAGAAGAAATCAATAGATAGCTAGTGGGAAGCTTCTGTATAGCATGGGAAGCTCAGCCCTGTGACCTGTGATGACCTAGAGGGGTGGGATATGGGGGTGGGAGGGAGGCTCAAGAGAGAGGAGATATATGTATCTTATAGCTGATTCACATTGTTGTACAGCAGAAACTAACACAACATTGTAAAGCAATTATCCTCCAATTAAAAATTTAAAAAAAAGAGAATCATCTCAGATCACTAGTTCTAAGATATAAATCAGCAAGGGATGGGGGCATCCCTCAGCCCAAGCATCCTAGTGAAACAGGCATGACCCAAGGCTCCTCATGACTTTCTTAGGGTTTGACAAACCAGGTTTGCCTTCCAAGTCAAACTCTCTGGCATGTTGATAGACCGGTGAGGTCACATGCCTCCCTCTAACTCAGATGGCCTGTCAGGGCTTGTGAGAGTTTTGTCACCTGGCCTTGGCTGCTGTAGCGCTTGGCTACAGGTGGGGCTCTGCCTTGGGGAAGGAGGCTTTGTTGTCATCACTGGTACAGTCTCTCACCCCATGGGGAATGAGAAGAGAACTCTCATTTAACATGCATCTATCGAATTTCTGCAGGGTGATATGCTGGCCACTGTACATATGTTGTATCAAATAACCTTGCTACACACACACAATCCTACAAGATACTGTTGTTCCCATTTTACAGATAAGAAAACTGAGGCCCGGAGAGGGAAAGTAGCTTCCCCAAAGTCACACTGTTAAAAAGTGGCAGAACTAGTTTTTATACCCATAAGCATCTGACTTCAAAACCAATTCTCTTGATTTAACCCAAGTCAGCCAGTCAAATTCTAAGGTTTGAGGGCTACACTGGGGTTCTTCCATCCTCTGAAAGATGAGAGCTCAGGAGAGCTGGGTTCTTTGGGACCTCACCATGCTCCTTCCTCCTCCAGACCTTGGTTTCCCATTTGGAAAATCAGTTACTGGGCGCCTTGCTGCTAAAAATGCCAGTTGAACCACCTACGTGCTTTCACTCATTCTTGAAACTAAGAAAATGTCAGATAAGAGATTTTTAAGGCATACATGCACAAGGACAGGGAGACTTGGAGGAAAAGGCAACAGTAAAATGTGGAGACTTAAAGGCGGAAGGACAGATAGCAGCCTATTTGACAGACCAGAGAAAGGAGGAATTGGGCTGACAGTGAGAAAAAACAGGCCTCTGGTCTACCTGGAGCATGTGCAAAAGCGTCAGGAATTGGAGGCAGTGGCTGTCTCTGTGGAATGGGAATGAAGTTAGGAGGCCCTCAAAGAAGACCGGAGAAAAGTAGTTTCTGAGACACAGACCACCAGATCTCTTCCCCAAATCAGTGAGACCCAGGCCAGTGCCTATCTCCAAACTGATGAAAAAGGAGGTTTATTTTTACGAGAGAATAAAACAGAGTCTCTGGACCACAGGATACCAGGCAAATTCAAAACTGAGGTGCACCGTACTGAAAACATGGTATTCAAGTGAACATGAACTTGAGGATTGAGACCCCAGCCGGCATGTACCACCTGACTCCCAGAAGAGTACCAGGCTATTGCCTGCCAGGCTGGACAGTAGAAGAATCTGGGGAATCTGAGTCTCTTTTTTTCAGAGAAAAGAGATATAAACAGAAAAGATGAGATTTCCCTAGTGGCCCAGTGGCTCAGGATCTACCTGCCAATGCAGAGGACATGGGTTCAACTCCTGGTCCGGGAAGATCCCACATGGCGGGGAGCAGCTAAACCCGTGTGCCACCACTAGAGAAGCCCGCGAGCCCTAGAGTCTGTTCCGCAGCAAGAGAAACCACCGCAATGAAAAGCCCGAGCACCACAACCAGAGAGTAGCCCCTGCTTGCCGCAGCCAGAGAAAAGCCCACACAGCAGCAAAGACCCAGCACAGCCACAAATAAGTACATCAGTAACATTAAAAATAGAAAAGATGTAAAAACACCGACAGCAAGGATTCTTGGATGAAACAGTCCAGATAAATCACATATACCACACAACCCACAGTGAATCGTGTAACCCATCTCCAACAAACTCTGCTCCAGCCAGCTTTTTGGGTCCCCGGTTTAAGTGTGAGCAGACGGCTGAGTTTCTGGACATCTACGGGAAGCCTCTTACATGAACAGTAGAGATGAAACAAACACCTGGCCGCGGGGAGGCCTTGTAGGAAATGGAGAGTGTGTGTGGAGAAGAAAACATGGAGCAAAGCTCACAACTGTGAAAGTGAAACAGGATGCTGCATTTTATAAATAGGAGCGTTCAGAGAGCACAAAAGAGCCTTTGGAAATTGAACTACGGGAGTAGAAATGAAAAACCCACAGGAAGCCTGGAAGGTAAAACTGAGGAAGTTTTCTAAAAAGCAGAACAAAAATACAATGAGATGGAAAAATAGCATCAGGCTAAGAACTCTATCCGAGTAATGAAAGCTCCAGATAGAGCAGAAGAAACAGAGAAGCATCAGTGACATAATTTAGAAAATTTCCCAGAACTGATAGAGGAGATTGAAAGCGCTCAGTGAGCACCCAACACAGAGGATAAAAGTTAACTCGCACCAAAGACATATCATTGTGCCACTTCAAACACGGGGAACGATTCGAGATTCTAAAAGCTTTCAGAGAGGAAAAACTAGGTCACACAAAAATGATCAGGACTCAGAATAGCTCCTGGCTTCTCAGTAGTAACACTGGAAATCTAAAAGACAATGGAGCAATGCCTTCAAACATTTAAGGAAAATAACTTCTACCCCAGAATTCTATATCCAGCAAAACTACCTTTAAATCATGGATGTTATTGCTGTTGTTCAGTTGCTAAGTCACGTCTGACTCTACACGCACATTTTCCAAAAGTGTTACTTCCTTCATGCTTCCTTTCTCAGGAAGTGTCTGGAAGTGATATTCTACCAAAATGAGGAGGTAGTCACAGGGGGAAGACATGGAATTTAGGAAGGAGGAGAGACGGAGGCAGTGGGGGTGAGGGTGGGGGGAGTCCCAGGATGCCAGCCATGCAGGGAGAATACAGACACACACCCAGCGAGGCAGAGCCCAAGAAGGGAACTCAGGGAGAGGAGACTTAGATAACTGGCCAAGTGTGAGGTTGCTCAGTGATAAATGTGTGGAGAGTAAGCACACCTAGAAATGATAATTATTAACTTTAAGAAAAACAACCCCAAAAATGTGCTGGAAAGAAAAAGTAAGCAAAGTTGGCTACATGCCTTGGTCCTGAATAGCGTTTACAGAGTAAGAGTAATACAAACATTGAAGGTGTCTCTGGCCAGAGTTATCTGTAAGGAAGATGAGGAGCTGAGAGGGGGTGCCCTGTGTGGGGTAGCGGTTGGGAAAGGGAGTGAGTCTAACACTCCATCCTCCAGAGAGAAATGAATACATGATGCCTAAAACAGAAAAAAAAAAAAAAAAATCAAGAAACAGTGATGCTTGCATATCATCAGACACACAGGGTCGGATGCCCAAGAAACTGGCTGAACCCATTGAAATGGTTCCTTTTTTGCTAGTAAGATTAGCGAATTGGGAAATGCTCTTTTTTAATAGCAAATCTGGGGTGTATAAAATATGTGGAATTTTATATAGACTGTTAGAGTGTTCATACATAACTTGAATAAAAACTAAAAAATTAAAAACTAGAAAAAGATGTCATCTTAAAGGCAATCTATACGGTCCTGTTTGAATATGAGATTATTTTGTTGTGAGTCACTGAGGGGACCTGGATACAGAAAGGAAGTTCATGACCTGTTTCTTGGGAGTGCTGGTCAGTTGAGTGTGTTTCTTTTGTGAAAGTCCACCAAGCTGCACACATACGATTTGTGTGCTTTTCCATTCCTATATGTACTTTTTTACTTCAACAAAAAGATTGCTTAAAAAATAACAAGCCACATCCTATTTCTGCAGCTTTGGACAGAAACAGTACATGTCACAGTGATTCTTCAGAGAGGGTGATGATTCCAGCCCCTGGTGGCCCCGTTGGCAGAGTCTCATCCTTCTTGGGTTCTCCCTTGAGGGTTTCTGAGTGTTCCCATGGAAGAACTCCTGCCTTCCACAATCTGCCCTGACAGCAATGGTCCCCACAGCCACCCTCTCCTTGCTAGGGTCAGGACTTGCCATGTTTCATGGGCTCTCCCAGGCTGCTACCACGCTCCCCTTAACACTTCCCCCAGTGAAGGCCAAGCCCAGCAGCATGGGTGAACAGGGTACTTGCAGGATCGGGTGCTCACAGAACAGGCACACTTCTTTTTCGGTGTATCTTATTTCCTCACTGATGACTCTCATCTTTTCTCCATGTTTTCACTAACCATCTGTGGGTAACAAAGATAGTCAATGACCTTAAAATTTTGTCCGGAAGTGCCTATCTGGGCAGTTGCCTAAGTCAGTGCTTCCAACTTTGTATCCAACCAGGTCTCTCCTCTGAAACTCCCAGTTCCAGCAGAGTTGAAGGAGTTAGAGCACAGGAAGTGAAAGCTTCAAACTAGAAACAAAACACGTATCCCTGTTCCATGCTCAAAACAAGGGCTGTAAGGTCCTTCCTATCCAGGTGTTCCTGCTACTCATCTCTTCTGAGAAAGCCCAGCCTTAGTCACCATCACCATCATTCCAAACTCAGCAGAGGTGAAATGCTGCCCATGGTGCGGGACATCTTGTCAGTTTCTACGCGGAACAATTTTATTTCCCAGACTCCCCAGTGTTCCATTTTAACTTTCCTAAAGCATAATCGGGGGTTTCCCCAGTGGTAGAGTGGTAAAGAATCCACCTGCCAATGCAGGAGATGCAAGAGGTGTGGTTTTGTTCCCTGGGTCAGGAAGATCCCCTGGAGAATGAAATGGCAACCCACTCCAGTGTTCTTGCCTGGGAAATCCCACAGACAGAGACATCTGGTGGGCTTCAGTCCATGCGGTCACGAAGAGTTGGATGCGACTGAGCACACACACTGCACAAGCATAATCAAAAGGTCCCCCCTGGTGGTTCAGATAGTAAAGAATCTTCCACAGGTTCAATCCTGGTTCCGGGAAGATCCGCTGGAGAAGGGAATGGCAACCCACTCCAATATCCTTGCCTAGGAAATCCTGTAGACAGAGGAGCCTGGCAGGCTACAGTCAATGGGGCCACAAAAGAGTAGGACATGATTTAGCAACTAAACAATGGCAGCAAATCAAAAGGTCCACTCCAGTATTTAAACCAGGTCCACAGAGCAGAGCAGCAGCCCCTTCATGATTGTTCCTTCTACCTCCATACATGGAAAATTGCCCACAATCTCCAAATAAGCCTCTTTAGCCTCAGAAAAATCCAGGTGCCAGCAAGTGATGTTAAACAGAAAGCGGAGGTGATAAAATTGCTCAGACCATAAGATTAAGGACTCAGGAGAACGCTTCTCTGGCCTCTCTGGCCTTTTCCTGAACAGTGCCTGTCCCTTTTCCTGAACAGTGGGGTTGTATTTAAAGACACCATGAATCGTACACAGGGCCCATTTTCCTCTTCAGATCAGCAGGTAGGAAGCTCAGAGCCAGGTCTGTGGCAGCGGCGGGTCAGAAATGGGACCTCATGGCATGCAGTGAGCCCAGCTTCACGCCACTGGCTTCCTCACTCTCGCTGTACGTTTATTTCATTTTCCTTCCTTTTAGATGGATCACTCTGTGTCCATTTTTGTAAGCCTTAAAATCCTTTATCAAGACACAAAGAAATTCTATTTTTAAAATGCACTAAGATTACAGCTGCAGGCATACCTCGTTTTATTGCACTTCACAGAGATTGTGGATTTTACAAATTGAAGGTTTGTGGCAACCTGGCGTTGTGAGATGATGGTTAGCTTTCTGTAGCAATAAAGTATTTTTTTTTAATTAAAGTATGTACATTTTTTAAGGCATAATGCTATTGCACATTTCATAGATTGCAATACTGTAAACAAAGCTTTTATAGGCACTGGGAAACAAAAAAATTTTTGTTGTTTTGATAATCCCTTTATTATGGGAGTCTGGAACCAAACCCACAATATCTCTGAGGTATACAACTTCTGATTAGAAAATTATGTTTGTGTTAGAAGTTGTAGAAAAGATAGAAAAATACAAAGATGAAAATTAATTTTATTCAGCATCCAAATCTCTAAATATAATCTTTCTTGTCTCCTTCCACATATGTGTGTGTGTGTGTGTGTGTGTGACCTCTGTATATTTTCAAACTTATTCTTTCTTTGTAGTTTTTCGTAAATTACTATTTTTTATTTAACAGTAAGTTTTGGGCATCTCCTAAATATTTAGTATCCTTCTACACCATCGTTTATTTGGTTGTTTTTTGCCATGCGCATAGCATGCAGAATCTTCTTCAAAACTGCACCCCCTGCAATGGAAGTGCAGAGTCTTCACCAAGTGGACTACCAAGGAAGTCCCCACACCATCGTTTTAAATCACTTACGTTGTACAGTCCTCATTTTATACGTATACCCTATTTATTTAACAAATTCCCCTTTGTTGGGCATTTAGGTTGTTCGCTAATAGTCATTCCTTTCTGGGTTTATCTAGATGGCCAAATAAGCCAACTTGACCAAAATATGTTTCATCTACAGAATTCCTTTTTCTCTTTTTGCAGTGGTCTCTGGCTCGTCATCCAGCTCTAAGTATGACCCTGAGATTCTGAAAGCTGAAATTGCCACAGCAAAATCCCGGGTAGGTCCTCTCTGCTTATGCTGTTGATGGGGGTCCCTGAGGCAGCTCTGGGCTACTAGCCTACCCACAAGACCAGAGTAGATGCTTCAGCCAGGCAGTGGCAGCTGGTGCTGACTAACAAGACCCTATGTAACAACAGCAGGAGTTGTAGTAGCCCTCGTTTTCCTGATAGCAGCTACCCTTTCACAGGCAATCACTCTAACCAGGCGTAGTGCTAAATGCTCCATGAGTAATACCTCATGCCCTCGCGATAGCCCTGTGAAGTAGCCACTGTCACCATCTGCACTTTAAAGATGAGCCGACAGAGGCTTGGCAGGATTAAGTAACTTGCTCAAGGTCACAGTGGACTCAGGCTTACCCCAAATTTCTTCATGGAAGGTGCTCTCTTCCTAGCCACTGCTTGTTCTGCATTATCGTATTTAATTACTTCCTGATTACCTTAGGGGACAGATAGTTTTATTCCCCCTTTACTGATGTGGAGACTGACTGAAGACCAGCACTTAAATGACCTGCTCAAGGTGAAGTCAGTGCTGTGAACATGGGTTTACTACAAATTCAGATGCCTGTGAGAAAATGTGAAAGGGGAGAAGCTGCTGGAGATGAGGCAGCAGGGACTGTGTAGCCTAGAAGGGTATTCTTGTCTAAAGGATAGTGGGATTTTAGCTCTGTGCTCTTGTGCCCATGCTGGAACATGGGCTCCGCATTGACACATCTTCAAGTATTTTCATAAAAGAACTGTGTATCTAGGCCTAGTATACGAAACAGCTCAATATTTAATTATTAGCAACTAATTTTTAAATTTTTTTATTTATTTATTTTTGGCTGTGCTGGTCTGCGTGGGCTTCCCTGTAGTCACAGCGAATAGGGCTACACTTCAGTGATGGTGCACGGGCTTCTCAATTGTGGGGGCTGCTCTTGTTGCAGGGCATGGGCTCTAGGGCAAATGGGCTTCGGTTACTGTGGCACGAGGGCTCAGTAGTTGTACTTCCCAGGCTCAAGAGCACAGGCTCGATAGTTGTGGTATACGGGCTTCGTTGTTCCGTGTGTCTCCTGGCTTTGGCAGGTGGATACTTTACCACTGAGCCACCAGGGATGCCCATCAGCAACTAATTTTTAAAAATTTAGTAAGACTGCAAGCCAAAGCATTTCTGCAGGCTGAAGCTGGCTCCCTGGCCATATTAAGTTACTACGTTGCCTCTCGCCTCCCTGCACTACACTAGCGAATCCAGTACCTGCTTTAAGTAATGCCCAGCCCAGGAAATTGCCATTATCTTCATCTGTTAGAAACAGGAAGGGGAGGCTCACAGAGGCAATGACATGGCTTGAGAGAAGCCAGCCAGGCATGAGAGAGGCCAGCCAGCTAGTCAGGGGGAAGGCCAGACTCTAGCCCAGGTCAGCCGGGTCCTGTAGACTTCCTGTTTCTGCAGAGCAAGGGCTGGCTAAGAATGACCTACAGGACCACCGGACTGGGAGGCCGACCCCAGCAACATCAGTGAGGGGTGCCCAGGGGATGTTGACCTGAGTCATTATGCAGGGGCAGCTGGGGGCTCTGGGTTAATATCCACCTCTGACTCTCCGTGTGGTCTTCTGCCATCCAGGTTAACAAGCTGAAGAGAGAGATGGTTCACCTGCAACAGGAGCTACAGTTCAAAGAGCGCGGCTTTCAGACACTGAAGAAGTAAGTCCGCGTCGTGGTGCAGGGTATGGGGTTACCCTCATCTGTGCTCTCCTCCCATCCTCTCTGTCCCCCTCTCCTTCATCCTCGTTCCACCCTCCTTGAAACAAGGCTTTCTAATCGTTCAGTTCCAGTTCTATTCTACTGAAGCCCATTCTCCAAGCTTGAGGTTTAGGAAGAGAAAAGGGAACTCATTTCCGATTCAGGTTCTCACGGTCCTCTGAATTCCAGAAGTCATTAAAGTCTGTTCCATTCAGTTGAGTTTTGCCAGCCACAGAAATGAGTATCGCTAGGCATATCTGGGCACCTCACTCCTCCCCTCCTGTAGATGGGGGAGAATCTGATACGCACATGGACAAAACCAGCTCTTTCCATGGTCCCCCAAAGTGAACAATGACCCTGGCTTGTACGCTGCCAGAAGAAACAAGGAGCCCTTCCCCAGCAAACGGATTTCTAGAAGAGTGGGCTCCATGCCGTGCACACTGTACTTTGCAGGTGGCTGAAGAGATTTCCAGAACTTTGACCAAATGTAGTTTTCACTTTTAGAAGCTGACGTGCAGCCACGGACATGCAGCTCTCTTGTTTCCTCAGAGAAGACGTGCTCCTTGTCACTTTTATGATTATACTAGCAGAGATTTATTAAGCAGGTAGTCCATGCCAGGGAGCACTTCCAGTGTTTCTGTCTGGGTGACCCCTCATGACAACTCTGTAAGGAATGTGCTTTTAGCTGATTCCTTTGTATAGATGGAGAAACTGAAGCACCTAGTCCATGTTCCTGAGTGTCAGCTTATTGTTGTTATTAAACCACTCATATCACTGAGACTTGTGCCTTGAGTCATGTTCAGTACGTGTGATGAGCTCATGGGACAGTCATTACAGAGGTGCCTCATAGCCCTCCTGGAAGCTCCAAAGAGGACGGTCAGTAGATGTCTCTGTTCTAAGGACTATCTGCTTAGATTCCCAGTGAGGTCACCTGTACACAGACAGCATCTTCTCTAGACACTGCTGTCTCACTCTCCCTGACTGTACCTTCTCCTCATTCTCCAGACCTCAAACCACCTCACTACTCTTGGCCACAGCCCCAAGCCTTTGGGTGTTTATCTCCAAGTCCTATGAATCGAGGGGAGTTGTTCAGTTCAGTTGAGTCACTCAGTCGTGTCTGACTCTGCGACCCCATGGACTACAGCACACCAGGCCTCCCTGTCCATCACAAACCCCCAGAGTTTACTCAAACTCATGTCCATTGAGTCGGTGATGCCCTCCAACCATCTCATCCTCTGTCGTCCCCTTCTCCTTTTATCCTCCATCTTTCACAGCATCAAGGCCTTTTCAAATGAGTCAGCTCTTTGCATCAGGTGGCCAAAGTATTGGAGTTTCAGCTTCAACATCAGTCCTTCCAATGAACACTCAGGACTGGTTGGATCTGAGTGTTTAGGATGGACTGGTTGGATCTCCTTGCAGTCCAAGGGACTCTCAAGAGTCTTCTCCAACACCACAGTTCAAAAGCATCTGTCCTTCGGCACTCAGCTTTCTTTATGGTCCAACTCTCGAGGGGAGTTGACCAGTGGGGCTGGTGGATTCCTGTTCACACGCCCCACTCTTCAGACCCCGATTGTCCAGGTGGGCCGCCAGGATATAAGGAAACATGGCTCTATGTTGTAGATTGCCTAGAGTGCCTTTTTGTGTTATGTGTTATGGCTTTGTGTTTATATAGATATATATTGTTTAGGTGTGTATCTATACATATGCCGGTCCTGCCTCTCAAGCCAGTTTCTAGTCTCATCAGGACAAGGGGCTGCACTTTATGCTCCTTGGTAGTCTCCAGCAGTGCCAAGGGCAGCCAGGGGCAGGAATGTGAGTTCAGAAAATTCCTGTAAAGCAAATGGCTTCATGAGTCTTCCAAGGTAGTGGCGCAGGTTCTGAGCACATAGTTTAAGGGCTACTCACTCTCAGAGCAGAGGTCCTCCCCCTTCCTCTTCCTTCCTCCCCTCCCCCCTTCCTCCAATGTCTGCCCCGCCACGTTCCCCACCACCACCACTCCCCTCCCCCAACTCCTAGGTGCTCTGGAACTTCTGGTTAAAACACTTGCCATTATTCTCTGAGCCACCACAAACCTGTTTTACCACTCTGTCACCCTGTAGCAGCATTGATCATTCTTGTTGCTTGGTAAGCTGACGCTGAAACCCCAAAGACAAGACTCCTTTTCTCCCCCTCCCTCAGCCTGCCCACCCCCACCCCTTTGATATCAGGCCCAGATAAGGCCTCTCAGGGTTCCCGGGCCGGAAGCCGCCCCCGTGTTCCCTGTGGAGGAAGGTTTCTGCTCTAATGCGCACCTTGGCAGAGAGGGTTAGGAATGTCGCTGCCAGGGCCGGATGGCCTGGGTTCAAATCTTAGTTCCCAGGGAACATGAAAAAGTGTTTTGCTTCATCCCCTTGAGCTTCTGTTTCTTTATCTGAAAAATAGGATATTGTAAACATTGAATTGGAAAATCCGTGTCAAGCGCATGACCGTACCTGGCACGTAGGGAAAACCTGGTGAGCTGAAGGGGGTGGTGACCTCTAGATAGTTGGCTGTTTGGACTTGGGAAGGAACTCACATGAACTGTGCCTTCGCCTTGGGCACCAGTCACCTCCTTCCATCGTCTCTACTCGAGCAGCTTTTATTCTGCTTCCCTTTATAGGCCAGGGTACTTGATGGGGCTGCCAATAGCCCCGACCTCGAGAGTGTCAGAGCTAGACCTGGGACTCTTGGGTTTTGAAACTCATGTCCTTATACCTGCCTTCCTGGCATCATCCCAGATAAACCCCTCAGACCCCGAAAACATCAGGCCCCTTTCCCTCTCCCAAGGGACTGCCATTCAGTGTCCACTGGGGAACTGTCCAGTCACTTCTTAGCATCCTGTCTTTGTGGAACCTGGAGGAAGCTAAAACTCATTTGGTTCGTGGTCAGCAAGGGGTTTCCCAGGTGGCATTAGTGGTAAAGAACCCACCTGCCAATGCAGGAGACACAAGGGACATGGATTCAGTCCCTGGGTCAGGAAGATCCCCTGGAGGAGGGCATGGCAACCCACTCCAGGATTCTCACCTGGAGAATCCCATGGCCAGAGGAGCCTGGTGGGCTACAATTCATAGTGTCACAGAGTCAGACATGACTGAAGTGACTTAGCACACACACACATGGTCAGAAAACCCAATTTTAAAAGAAAGAAAGGTTGCTGAGGATGGAAGCAGACCTCTCAGAAAAGACTGAAAAGAAAAATCAGGACCAAAGCCAGGGGTTTGGCCCTGTCAACTGCCTTGAACCCTTGTAAATAAGGAAGACTAGGCATACCAACCCTGGGGGTGGTGGACAAGACAGCATCTCTCTGCTGGTCCCCAGAGCCACCCTGCCCAGTGAGAGTTGGCTGGACAAGACCCAGAGGAGCTGGCTACCACCAGAGCCTTTGCCCTGCTTCTCTGTGGCTGCCGGGTGTGACTGTCTCAAGAGCTTAGAGAAGGACAGCCGTGTAATTTGGAAATCCTAAAACACACGTCTCCCGCTCCCCACCCCTCCCAGCACACACACACCCTCTCCTTCCCACCAACCACGCAACTTTTCTTTCCCTTTAAAAAAAAAAGGATTCATTCACTGAGTACATAATGGTAACCCTTTGTTCCGCTCCCCCCACTCCCCAGTCCCTGAGAGTCCGAGTTCCTCTCTGGAGCCAAATTCCAGAGCCTGGGTTGCTAAAGCCCCTGAGAGCAGTCAGGTAGAAGCCATGTGAGGCGCCCGAGGCCCTGAAGACAGACCACTTCTGTCTCTTCCTGCTGAGGATTCAAAGCCACCCTCACCCGGTTGGCAGGGGACAGCTGGGCACAGCCCCCTGCCCAGAGCCCCCAGCCAGGTTCAGACAATACAGCATTTCCCCTGACCCCCTTTCCATTTGGGACAGGGCCACCTCTGGCCCCAGGACATTCAGCTCTAGGGGGAGCCTTCTCTCCACCAAGCATGTTGGTCAGGCCTCTGCTGGGAAAGCTCCCTGTAGACGAAGTTTTCAAACTCGATCTGAGCTGACCTGGCAGGCTCACCCAGGCCCAAGTCCTCGAAAGGCATAGACAGGCTATTTTTAGTGGGGAGACATAACTGGGGCTTTGTCTTCCTCCGAAGAGGAGGCTGAAGGGATGGGGCCATGAGACAAGTCTCCTTACCCCTCCCTGATTGCAGACAAGGAGGCTAGGATGAGAACCTGTGATTCCCCACTCAGGTTATTTTTAGCCCAGGACACTTCAGCCTCTAGAAGGCCAGAAAAGCATGCCTCGCAGTGGTATCTCATCCTGAAATAATGGGTTTGTGGTGTTCCCTCAGACTACAAAACTTCCTTTTCTTCACTGGGCACTGAAACCTCCGCCCGGGCTTTTGATGAAAGTGTGAAGCAGTTAAAATTTCTCTCTGTGCTCAGAGCCTTGTCCACAGCACAGCTCTCCTTCTCCAAGAGGGCTGGGCCCCCTACCAATAGGATTCATTTGACCTTCAGAAAATGGCCTCGTGCCTCTTCACCTCCATCTTCCTCCATCAAAATGAACCTGTGTGTAGGGCCTGGATGAGCCGGCAGACTCCCCAGTCTGAAAGTATTATAACCCCTCACATTTGTCTCATACTTCCTAGCTCCCCACCTCATGTTCCAGCCTTATCCCTCTTAACATGGCTCACAGCTTGGTGAACATGGGCGAGGCATATGGCATTATCCAGGTTTTTTTCAGAGGAGGAAGCTGAGGCTCCCTGTGCATGAGGGCCATGCCCAAGGTCATGCTACTAAGTGCTAGCAAGGGGTTTCTTCATCCTTCTAACCTTTCCTTTGTGTGGCCATTAACTTCAACAAATGCTTTTTTTAATTATTATTATACTTTTAAGAATAGTTTACTTATTTATTTACTTTTGGCTGTGTTGGGTCTTTGCTGCTTCACTGACCTTTCCCTTTTTGTGGCAAGCAGGGGCTACGTTCCAGTTGCAGGGCACAGGCTTCTCGTTGCAGTGGCTTCTCTTGTTGCGGAGCACAGGCTCTGGGGTGCACGGGCTCCAATCGTTGCAGCTCCTGGACTCTAGAACACAGGCTCAGTAGTTGTGGCACATGGGCTTAGTGGCTCCATGGCATGTGGGATCTTCCCAGACCAGAGATCGGACCCACGTCTCCTGCACTGGCAGATGGATTCTTTACCACTGAGCCACCAGAGAAGCCCAACAAATGCTTGTTAAAGGCTATGCTTCTCACCAGCGGTGATTTTGCTCCTCCCATCCAAGGGACATTAGGTAAAATATGGAGACATTTTTTTGGTTGTCACAACTCAAGGTCCAGATGCTGCTAGCATCTAGTGGGCAGGCACCAGGGGTGCTCCTGAGCATCCTATAATGCACAGGACAGCCCCGACAACGAAGAATGATCCCGCCCCAAGAATCCTGAGGTTGAGAGACCTGAGTTAAGGAACACGAAAAGATGCTCAACATCGCTAATCTTCAGGGAAATGTAAAAGTATCACCGCACACCAGTCAGAGTGATCATCATCAGAAAGAACACAAATGTTTGTGAGGATGTGCAAAAAGGGGAATCCTTGTACACTGTTGGTGGGAATGTAAACTGGTGTAGCCACGATGCAGAACAGTATGAAGATTTCTCCAAAAACTAAAAATAGAGCTACCACATGACCTAGTAGTAGTTCCTCTCCTGGATATATATCTGAAAATCACTAATTGAAAAAGATACACACACCCCAATGTTCATAGCAACAGTGTTTACCATTACTAAGATATGGAAGCCATCTAAGTATCCATCGACAGATAAATGATAAGGAAGATGTGGTACATCTATACAGTGGAATATTAGTCATAGAGAAGAATAAGATTTTGCCATTTGCAATGATACTGATGGACTTGGCATTATGCTAGTGAAATAAGTCCAACGGAGGAAGGCAAATGCTGTATGATATCACTTATATGTGAAATCTAAAGCATACAGCAAACTTGGAGCGTAACAAGAAAGAAGCAGATTCACAGGTATAGCGAACAAACTGTGGTTGCCAGTGGAGAGAGGGAAGGGGGACGGGACAGTATAGGGGTAGAGGGCAAAAAGGCATTATTATGGGATTGTAGGAAATCATGTGTGTGAGTGAACCCTTTTGAAAATTGTAAAGCACTATAGAATTGAAAGACTTTCATTCAGTAAAATAAAATAATGTTAAAAGGGGAAAAAAAGGGACTTCCCTGGTGGTCCAATGGCTAAGACTTCACACTCCCAGTGCAGGGACCTGGGTTCTATCTCTGGTCGGGGAACTAGATCCCACACGCCTCAACTAAGACCCAGTTCGGCCAAATATATAAATATTTGGAAAAGAAGATCACATTAAAAAAAAAAGTGTGGCTCTGTGCTATATAATAAAACTACTCAAACATATTCAAGCTTATCAGATGACACTACCGCATAAATTATTAATTATAACACAACGTACCGAGTGGAGTGTCACAGCTCTACAAGATATGTTATGAGAACATCTAGCCCAGCCTGGAGACCCCGGAGATGATCAGGGAAGGCTTCCACTAAGAGTTGACTTCAAGAACGGTGTTGCTTCTGCAGCCTAACACTGACATTTGTAATTTGACAGGGACCTTCTGTGCTTTATCCAATAGGCAGGACCTGAGGAAGAAGGGACAGAAAGGAGACTTCTTTCAGGACTAAAGCACTGTGGTCTGTGTTTTTTCCCTGGTGGGACCCCATCCATCACCTTCTTTTTGTCTGACCTTTCCCCTTGACTGTCTCCTAGAATCGATAAGAAGATGTCAGATGCTCAGGGCAGCTACAAACTGGATGAAGCTCAGGCTGTTCTGAGAGAAACAAAAGCCATCAAAAAGGCCATCACCTGTGGAGAAAAGGAGAAGCAAGACCTCATTAAGGTACAAGACCTCCCAGTGACGGGAGCCCCATCCCAGTTTCTCCCGAGCACCTTTCTGTGCCAGGCAGGACTCAGGTGGGCTATTTCCATGTGTTGCCAGATCCCTGAGTTCAGAGAAGAGAATGGAGGTTCAGAGGCATGAAGTGACTTGGCTAAAGTCACACAGCCAGTGGCAGTGGCAGAGCCAGAACAGAAGCCCTCTGGTCAAGATTAAAGGTCACATCCTGGCCACCAGCTCTAGCTGTCTGGTTTACAGAACCAAATGGTGGGAGCTGGCTTCAGCATCACTAACCTTGGCATCAAGATGTAGCATCCTTGTAAGCGTTTCATTGCATGTTCCGACTCTGTGCTGGGAACTGACTAATGGTGATGGCTGTGATGTACTCTGCCAGGCAGTTGTGCCAAGCACTTGGCCCACACCATGCCTCACTTTCCCCTTATATCAGTGCTGGGTTATCCCCAGCATACAGCAAAAGACTGCACAGATCAGAGAGTAGGCACTAGAGCCAAGATTCAACCCCATCAACACCTAACTCAGAAGCCCATGACTTGATGAGGGAAGCTTTACACTCTGTGACAAACAGAATAATTTCAAAGCTCCTACCAGGACCGCAGCCCAGCGAAAACACTGAAACCAGGCATTAGTGGACAGTGAGGCATGTTCCATTCATGCTTAGCAGTTAAGTGTGCCAAGCCTTAAGTCAGATAGACCAGGACCAAATCCTGGCTCTGTCAGTTGCCAGCTTCTCCACATAACAGCTCCCTCATGGATAAAATGGGGGTGCACACATGCCTGCTCAGTCACTTCAGTCGTGTCCAAGTCTTTGCAACCCTACAGACTGTAGCCCATCAGGTTCCTATGTTCATGGGATTCTGTAAAGCAAGAATACTTGAATGGGTTGCCCTGCCCATCTCCAGGGATTCTTCCTAACCCAGGAATCAAACCCGGGTTCCCTGAGGCTCCTGCACTGCAGGAGATTCTTTACCACTGAGCCACTACCGGGGAAGCCCCAAATGGGGATAATCACAGGTTATTCCTTGTAAGATTGCAGTCAGGATTAAATAAGATCATGGTAAAACAGACAGTTATTAAGTATTGACCAAACCAGCACTTTACACTGGTCATCTTATCTAAACAATATGATAGTCAATATGATAGCCCTGTGAGATAGGACCCATTTTGCAGGAAAAGAAACTGAGGCACAGAGAGGTTAATCAACAAGGTCAGAGCACACAGCTAGGAAGTGGCAGAGCAGTGGATCCTGACTCAGGCTGTGCAGCTCCAAAGCCATTGTCCACAGTGGTTTCTCCCCTGCAAAGGGCCCGGCACCTAGTTGATACCCACCCACTGGTAGCTCTTTACAGGAGAAGTGGGGTGTCAGGGCCCCTAGTAGATTCCTAGAGAGTGACAGACCCAGAGCACCCTCCATGGAGGGGGTGTTGCTAAGCCTGCCCTCCCTGCTCCAGAGCCTCGCCATGCTGAAGGACGGCTTCCGCACCGACAGAGGCTCCCACTCCGACCTGTGGTCCAGCAGCAGCTCTCTGGAGAGTTCAGGTTTCCCACTGCCGAAACAGTACCTGGACGTGAGCTCCCAGACGGACATCTCAGGAAGTGTGAGTACACAGCACATGCCCCCGGGCCCCGAGAAACGGAGTACCCTTCTTGTTACTTGCCCAAGAGCCCGAGGCACTCTCTGAGCCTGGGTGCTGCCCCAGCCTTCTCTTGCAGACCTCTTGGCCTCTGGATGACATGAGATGACGACGTGGAGGGGTAGCCAGCTCTGACTGCTGGTCCCAGGAACGCATCTCTAGATGCTGCACAGAAAGCATGTTTGAAGGGTCTTTCTCAGGTTTTCCTTGTGCTGATTAGCATCGCCATTCTGTTTTCCTCTCACCAGCTGAGAAGCAGAAGATAGTTCCCTCCTGTTCACCCCAGACCAATGCATGTGGCTTTCAGACAGCTGCTCGCCTCCCAGTTCAAAAGCTTAGCCCTGATTAGAGTAATGAATAGTTCAAGTGCTGTCCAGACATGGCTCCTGAAAGCCTCAGAGCAGGACTGACCCATGGCAATCCGTAACTTAGAAGAGCTTTTTTCTTGGAGCAGATGACATTGAATGAACGAGCCTCCATGCCTAAATGCTCTTCCATGGGGTCTCCACAGTCGTATTCCCACTTGTGAGGAGAAGCTCCATTCATGTCTGATGGGGTGAGCCTTGGAGTTGTTTGACAGACTGGCATGGCCAACGGGGCTGCCCCCTCCATCTTCACACCACCCATTGTCCAGCCACAAGCCACCTGTGGTGAAGCATTTGTGAAGGAACCGTGTGCCTTCTTCCAAGCTCTAGGACGCTCTTGTCAGTCGCTGTTGCACTGCGGGCTGCAGGCCCCCTGAGTGTGGTGGAGCCCTCCCCAGCGGGCCCAGCGTGGCTTTCTCGTGTGGTGGCCGTGCCTGTCTCCTCCTGGCCAGCGGTCCACCACGCTCCTACCACCTGAATGAACTCCAAGCCTTTTGGGGCTGCAAGATGATATTCCGAGCCCTCGGCTTCTCTTCTCAAAGTGATAAATGTGTGCTTTGGGGGCTCTTCCCAGGCCTGAAGGAAAGAAAATGTTTTTCTCCTAACTAGCTTCCCTGCGATTCCCGCAGCCAGCTCAATAATTGGGTACTATTTTTAGCTCCTTCCCACACAAGCTGTCAAGTCTCTCAGGAGCCCCCGAAACCCAGCTCAGCCCTGGCCACCATAACCATGTAATTCCTGACCTGTTCTTTCCTCCAGTTCGGTACCAGCAGCAACAATCAGTTGGCGGAGAAGGTCAGATTGCGCCTTCGATACGAAGAGGCCAAGAGAAGGTAATTAGAGGCTGGGGTCTAGGGCCAGGATGGTCCCCCAATAATAACTGGTTGGCCAAAACGTTTGTTCAGGTTTTTCTGTAAGTACTTAAAATCCAAACACTTTCTGGCCAACCCAGTACTATTGTAGCCTGTCTGCTCTGTGCCTGCTTTTTACACATTTCATGGTGTTTAATCCTCACAAAGATTGTGAAGGTGAGTATTATCATCTTCATACTTTAGTCTTCTCTGAAATTCTGGAAATGACTGAACCAGGGACGCTTAGATAAAGAGTGCAACTATGCTTTGAACCATACTTTAAACCTCAAACCTAGTAATCTTCCCAATTGTCTGCCTAAAAATCAACCTCTAAAATCAAGGCTTACCAACAATCATGTAAATAGTTGTGTGCGAAAGAGCACAGCTGGGGTTTTAGCAACAGGCTAAAAAGATTACTGATACTACCCGTTTCAGTGTCTCCTGCCCAACTGGGAACAAGCTGTGTTTTTAAACTGTGTAGACACCAGGGACTTTAGATATTCTGTGACTTCACAGAATCCTAGGTAATTGGGTTCCACTACTGCAAATAATGGAGAAGGAAATGGCAACCCACTCCAGTGTTCTTACCTGGAGAATCCCATGGATGGAGAAGCCTGGTGGGCTACAGTCCATGGGGTCGCACAGAGTCGGACACAACTGAAGCGACTTAGCAGCAGCAGCAGCAACTGCAAATAAAATAGTAATCAAAGCTGACATTCTTAGAGAATCTGTAACGGTCCAGACAGTGTATACTCATCAATTTTAAAAGCAACCTTATAGCATAGCTTATCTCATATTCTCTCCATGTTAAGAGAAAAGTAAGATCTAAGATGTTTCATGACTTTTCAAGGTAGATTCAGAATCTGAACTGGACGGTCCATGGTCTTTCTATACACTGAGCCTATATTTCTAAGAAAGAACTCACAAGGTCTGATGGTAAATGAAACCAAGCACATTGCATCCATTCCTCCTTAGGCTACATGGCCCACCCCATGGACATTCTAAGTCACAGCCAGGGAGACTGTGGTGGTACCCAGCCCTGCCCCTCTGCCAACAATGCAGAAACCCTTGGAGGTAATGACAGGAATCCTGTAGAAACTGGAAGCAAGAAAGGGAATTCATAGGCTTATTGAATGCCAAAGTGCAGGGGTAATCTAGCTTCAGGCACAGCTGGATCCAGAGTTTCAAATGATGTTACATAGACTCAGTCTCCTTTTCTCCTTCCTGCTTGCCTTTGTGTTGACAGGTTTTTCTGTCAAAGCAAAAAATGACCCCTGCTCTTCTAGACTTACATATTGCCAGGCTAGCAACCCCAGCAGAAATAGGACCTACCTTCCCCATACAGTTTTACAAAACTTTGGGATTGAGACTCACTGGCTTTTCTGGGAGAGCCAGTCATTGTCGCAGGGTGGGAGGAACTGGAATTCTCTGAAGGTCCAGACATGAGTCATGTGCCCGACTATAGGAAGGGGACTGAGGTCAGCTCTGTGGGAACCAAGTGACCTGAAAGTATGGGGGGACATGTCGATTTCCCAAAGAAAACTTGGAATATTGTTAACAAAAGAAGCAGAAAGTGGATACTGTTCAGGTGGGGAAAAGCACACCCCGTGCACTATTTCAGCTCCCCCTGGAGGGCCCGCAGAACAGCACGACTTCTGCTCTGGACAACCACTTCCTGGCCCCTCTGAACTCTGTATATATTCCAGTTTGCAGTGGTGGCTATCTTAGATGATCAGTTATGGAGAAATGAAAGGGCTGGAATCTTTCCTTTAGGGCTGCACCACTAAACTTCTCATTACAGAGCTTTCTGACTCATCTACCTTTATCCAACTTTGTGCCTCCTCTTTCACCTGAAAGTAGTTTAAGGACAAAGAATAAAGTAGCCTGCTGAATGGGGAAGCAAAGGCTGTGGGACTTGAGGCAGGGAGGGTAGGTGGCTGTAACGCAAGGTCTGATTGCTGCCAAGTTTGGTCATGTGTGACCTTCAAGAAAACATTCAATTAGCGACCTAAAAGGGAAGAAAAAAAAAAAAAAAACAGGGGATATGTGTATATGTATGCTGCTGCTGCTAAGTCACTTCAGTCGTGTCCGACTCTTAGCGACCCCATGGACTGCAGCCTGCCAGGCTCCTCCATCCATGGGATTTTCCAGGCAAGAGTACTGGAGTGGGGTGCCATTGCCTTCTCTGGTGTATATGTATAGTTGATTCATTTTTCTATATAGCAGAAACTAATGCCATGTTGTAAAGCAACTATACTAAAATAAAAAATTTTTAAAGGACTTTTCTGGTGGTCCAGTGGTTAGGACTTTGTCTTTCCAATGCATTGGGTGCAGGTTTGATCTCTGGCCAGGGAGCTAAGACCCCACATGCCTCTTGGCCAAAAGATAAAACATAAAACAGAAGTAATATTATTAAAAAAAATCAATAAAGACTTTTAATATATGTTTTAAAAATACAGAGATTGACTCTGGTGGATTTAGGACAAAAAAAGAAGCATCAGCCTCCTCTTCAATTTCCTGTGTGTAGTAGAGCCCCCACTCCCACCCCCTGACTTAGCCATAGCACCCTATTCTCAAGCAGTTGGCTGGATAACAGCTACAGTTATCCCAAAGCTGGCTTTGATGGACTGCTGTATATGTGAGTATGGGATTAAGATTAATTCACTCTAAGAGTCCCTGCTGAGACACTTGGCTGGGAAGGAGCAAATGTATATGTGGTTCTCTGTGAACTTCTCACTACACACCCTGGAGGTCTCATCTCCAACAATGTTTTTGGTAAAATAAGAATTTGGCCACACTGTTTGCAGGTAAGATTGAACTGAGGGTCTGGAGGCCTGGGACCCCAACAAATACTGGTCATGTGTATGACCTGCAGTCGTAGGGGAACCGCATCCTCTCTGGCTACCTGCCCCACAGGATTACCATCAGGTCCTGTCCACCCCAGGGTAGGACGGTGAAGGGGCTTCCCTGGTGGCTCAGATGGTAAAGAATCCACCTGCAATGCAGAAGACGTGGGTTCCATCACTGGGTGGAGGAGATTCCCCTGGAGAAGGGAATGGCTACCCACTCTAGTATTCTTGCCTGGAGAATCCCATGGTCAGAGGAGCCTGGTAGTGATAGCTTTTAAAAAAACACTTTGCAAAGACTAAATCCTAAAGAATCACATGATTGTTTTTAAGTATTTGTAGCAATACTCTTAGCAATACTGTGAATTTTAATTTGATCCAATGATAATCATACCGAATATCTATGTAGCACATGGCCTTGTATAAAGAGCTCTTTTTTTCTTTTTCGAGTCCTCTTTAATGGAATGGATTGTTCCAACTTTTTAAAAAATATATTAATTTTAAAAGGGTTCACGTACATCTGTGTAAAGAGCTCTTAGTGATACGTTTTTGTTTGGTCCTCACAACTCACCTCGCAGGCACCAGTATCATCCCCACCTTACAGATGAGGATGTGTGTGTGTGTGCTATGTCATTTCGGTCGTGTCCGACTGTTTATGACCCCACAGACTGTAGCCCATCAGCCTCCTCTGTCCCTGGGATTCTCCAGGCAAGAATACTGGAGTGGTTGCCATGCCCTCCTCCAGGGGATCTTCGCCACCCAGGGACTGAACCTGCGTCTCTCAGGTCTCTTGCATTCAGGCAGGTTCTTTACCCTCGTGCCAGTTGGGAAGCCCACAGATGAGGATACTGAGTCTCCTTCCCGTAACACTTCTTAATGGCCTGCAGTGTACCGGCCACCGTGCTAGCAGCTTGTGTCACCTGAATGATTTCTTAGGAAAGTCGGAGCCAAGACTCTAACAGGCAGCCTCTGACCTCAAGTCTGCAGCTGTTCACAGGTGCTGCCACTACCCTCTGGACTGAGAACACCAGGGTGGCAATGGCAGTATTTGCTGTCATCATAGAGGGCCCGTGACTGCCATTGTTTCAGCACTTACGTGCCAGACACACAGAACACATAATTGCTCATTTTCACACCAATTCTGATGCAGAAGTAACTGTTTCCTTCTATGCAAGGCTCAGGGAGTGTGCCCCACATTACACACGTGAGAAGTGGTTAAACCAGGGAGCGAGCGCAGTAGCAGCAGAAGCATTCATTGAGTGCTGGTTTAGTGTGTGCCAGATATCGCGCTTGGATATTTTATGAATTATGTCCTAAAACCTGCAACCGTTACCCCACAAGGAAGGAGGTGTTATTATTCCCTGCAGAGTGACAAAGCAACTTGCCCAAGGGCATATAGCTAGCTGTAGGAGGCTATTGCCTGGTGACGGATCCACTTCTGTTCTATCAGGCTTCGTGTCCCTCAGGGCAAGGACACTGCCTCTACCCCCCTTCCCTGCTGAGCCAGGATTGGCATGTGGTAGGCATCGCGTGTGTTTGTTAGATAAAAATCTGTTCCTTGAGACCACACGCTGATCAAAAGGAATCCAGTCAGGGTCAAAGAGGATGCTCTGAGAGTGGCAGTGCTCCTCGAACCATGTAACCTTGGCAACACAGTCTGTCCCGCTGCTCCTGGGTTGCCGCTGAGCACACCGGTCAATGCTCACCCTCTTGGCCCACAGGATTGCCAACCTGAAGATCCAGCTCGCCAAGCTGGACAGCGAGGCCTGGCCTGGAGTGCTCGACTCTGAGAGGGACCGGCTGATCCTTATCAACGAGAAGGAGGAGCTACTGAAGGAGATGCGCTTCATCAGCCCCCGGAAGTGGACCCAAGGGGAGGTGGAGCAGCTGGAGATGGCCCGAAAGCGGCTGGAGAAGGACCTGCAGGCGGCCCGGGACACCCAGAGCAAGGCGCTGACCGAGAGGTGGGGCTGGGCTGGGGGCACGGGGCCCTTGCCTGCTGCTGGTCATCCTCCAGCCCCTCAGCGAGAGGGACAACCTGGGACGCCCGGGCTCCACTCTGAGAGCACAGTTTAGAGAACTCATCACTTTCCAGAATAGCAAATGTAGGGAAGTGACTCACCAACCAACCATCCCAAAATTTTACCAGAGGGAATCGCATTACTAAAACGTCTGCTCACATGCAGATTTTCAGAAATGCTCTTCTGAGATAAGCTCTATGTAATTTACAGCAGTTGTTCTCCAGCTTTGTGACAGTGACTCACGCATTATTACCGAATAGACAAAAGTTTCATGAAACAGTGCGTAGTCTTTCTGTGCGAGAGTCCTCCGATACTTTCTTTTATATTGCGTCTCTCTTCACACCGGTCGTGGCCCACTAAATTGGTTTTGCCCCGTGCTAAGGAATTGCAATTTGCAGTTTGAAAAACACTGGTTTAGATGGGGCTTGCAAACTGAGATGCTTATAGGGGTCAAGCAGGTGATATAAATGCCAGAGGCTACTTGGCCATGGGCCATGTTAGACTGCAGTGCACAGACCCCAGGTGTTGTCTGCAGCCTCCAGGAGGTGAGTACAGGCCCCAGGCTGCTAGAGGCCCCATTTTTCAAGAAAAGAGTTTTTTTTATTTTTTTTCAATATTGGCAACTAATCCAAAACAATTTTTAATACCCTAGAGGCTAAATTAGCTTCATCTGTGGGCTTGATTTAACATGAAAGCCACTGGTTTACATTCTCCGGTTTAGACTGTATAGTGAAAGTCGCTCAGTCGTGTCCGACTCTTTGCAACCCCATAGACAGTCCATGAAATTCTCCAGGCCAGAATACTGGAGTGGGTAGCCTTTCCCTTTTCCAGGAGATCTTCCCAATCCAGGGATCAAACCCAGGCCTCCTGCATTGCAGGCAGATTCTTTACCAGCTGAGCCACAACAGACTTTAATCTTTTAGTGTCTCACCAGCCTCCACACCCATACTACACAGAGCACATCTCTGTGTTCACAGTCCTGCAGGTGGTCCTTCAATCCCCAGCTTCTCCATTCATGCAAGAGATGTTTTGTGGCACATATTTTGCATGCAACGCAATTTGGAGGATTCAGAAGTGAATAGGTCATGATTTCTGCTCTGATACTCTTAAAGTGTATTCAGTTATTTTCACTTTTTTTTTTTTTGGCAGCAGACTTTATTGGACAAAGTCCCTGCCCTTAATCTCGTGGACAGAGGAGCCTGTTGTTTAGTCGCTCAGTCGTGTCCAGTGTTTTGCCACCCCATGGAATGCACTGCAGCACGCCAGGCTTCCCTGTCCTTTACCACCTCCCAGAGCTTGCTGAAACTCATGTCCATTGAGTTGGTGACGTCATCCAACCGTCTCTTCCTCTGTCGTCCCCTTCTCCTCCTGCCTTCAGTCTTTCTCAACATCAGGGTCTCTTCTAATGAGTCAGCTCTTTGCATCAGGTGGCCAAAGTATTGGAGGTTCAGCTTGAGCATCAGTCCTTCCAGTGAATATTCAGGAATATGCAGCATCAGTCCTTCCAATGAATATTCAGAGGAGCTTGGCAAGCTATAGTTCGCAAGAGTCGGACATGTCTTAGTGACTAAACCACCACCACCACCACCACCACCACCACCTGCCCTTAAGGAGCTACAGTTAAAGACATGCTGTGCTTAGTCGCTCAGTCGTGTCCGACTCTTTGTGACCCATGGACTGTAGCCCACCGGGCTCCTCTATCCGTGGGATTCTCCAGGCAAGAATACTGGAGTGGGTTGTCATGCCCTCCTCCAAGGGATCTTCCCAACCCAGGGATCGAACCCAGGTCTCCTGCATCGCAGGCAGATTCTTTACTGTCTGAGCCACGGGGGAAGCCCAGAATTGAAGACAGTGGTTTTCAAACTTGTTGTGGGTGGGCATGGGCAAGAGGGGAAGGGGTGAGCAGGGGTATTCCTCTTTTCCGTGTACTCAGAGGCAGAAGCCCCGTTTATAAAGCAGATGAAGCTGTCTGGGCCAGTGGCAGCAGGCCCGGTGTCCTCGGTGCCCAGCTGAGCTCTCTGTATCACCCTGTGATGGGGGCTAGGATGCTTTCAGGGAGCCTCCTCTGTGCGAAGGCACCCTGCTTCAGCCTCACCCTGGTAACTGAGTGAGCGCTATCTGCATATGGCAGGGTGCCAGATGGATGAAGTTGACCTGCCTCTGCCTGGCCTCCTATAAGCACATCAAAGAGTCCATTGACTGTCAGAGGTGGGAAAGCTTTCCCCACCAAGCCCCTTGTCAGCACTATTCGCAGGGATGTGTCACTTTTCTCACCTTTTCCTTCTCCTGGGAGGAGCGGCTGATTGCTGACACACCACCAGGCAGGTGGGAGGAGGAGAAAAGGGCTTCAGTAGCTGGTGGTTTATAGCCCTAGGAAGCGCCTCCTAGAAATCTCCTTTAGTGCCAAGGCCCTGTCCTACTTTCCCCATGGCTGTGCAGCTTGGGGACGAGGCCTCTGACAAGATGCCTTTTTGACTTTAGTGTCATTTGAAAAAATAAATGGTTAGCCAACCTGAGCAGACCCTTACAGGCCTCTGCATGTATCTCCTAATGTGTCTGCCGGTCCTCTGGGTTCCTGACTTGCTCCAAGGCCCTCCAGCTATCACTGGGAAGCCCTCAGCTATTCATCATGCTCACAGCCAGCAGCTGAAAAGAACAGATCCATGACAGCCTTACTGCTTGGTAGGTCAGTAGAAATACCCTTCCTACCACTGACCTTGAGCAAGTTATTGACCATATGGACTTCAACTGCCTAATAGGGGGAAAAAAACAAGATAATTACATTCTATATAAATATTTATATATTCTGAAGGCCGGTGGTTAGACCAGATTGTGAACTGAGGCTCTTCTCTAATAATTTCAGTTTCTTGAAACTTGGATTGGATATGCTCTTAGAACTCCCTAAAGTGAAAGTGTTAGTCGCTCAGTCATGTCTGACTCTTTGTGATCCTATAGCCTGTTGCCCGCCAGGCTCCTCTGTCCATGATTCTCCAGGCAAGAATACTGGAGTAGGTTGCCATGCCCTCCTTCAGGGGATCTTCCCAACCCAGGGATCGAACTGCGTCTTTTAAGAGTCTCCTGCACTGACAGGTGGGTTCTTGACCACTAGTGCCACCTGGGAATTCTATACTACATGTAAAAGTTACCTTTATGTACCAGATTCTGTAACCTACATCATCTCAGCTAAGCCTCCCAGCAACCCTGAGATTAATCTTCGTTTCATAGATGCGGAAACTGAGGCTCACCCGATATCACGGAGGCACAGAGCCGGGATTACTACCCAGGCTGCTGCCCTCTTAGAAGACCTTTCATTGTTGCCTTCAGCATCATCTTTCAAAGGTCTGACTGCTCTCCTGGAACAGTGAGTTCACACAGTCCATCCAGGGAAGCCAGAACCTCCAGTCCACGGCAACTGCTGAGCAGCTGACTCGAGGTCCCAGAGAACAGGGTCCCCTGGGTCACACAGAGAGAAGCCAGGGGAAAGCCTTGGGAAGGACAGCACTGATGGCTTGAGCCCCTGCAGGAGAGAGAGGAGAAAGCCCAGCCATAAGTTTTCATCTGTGTTCTTTGCCTCCAGCCCCCTGTCTGCGTTCATCTTCTGACTCTTGTTCTCTAGGTTTCTTTCTCTTTTTGTTCTCAGGCATGCATGTCAGTTGCTAAATTCGTGTCCGACTCTTTGCAACCCCGTGGACTGTAATCCACCAGGCTCCTCTGTCCATAGAATTTTCTAGGCAAGAATACTAGAGTGGGTTGCCGTTTCCTTCTCCAGGGGATCTTCCCGACCTGGGGATTGAACCAATATCTCTTGTGTTTCCTACACTGGATTCTTTACCACTGAGCCTCCAGGGAAGCCACGCTCCACTGTTTCTTCTCTCTCTAGTTAAGTGGGACAGAGAGGACTTCCCAGTGGCTGAGACTCTGGGCTCCCAATGCAGGGACCCTTGTTTGATCCCTGGTCAGGGAACTAGACCCCACATGCCACAACTAAGAGTTTGGATGCCGCAACAAAGATTGAAGATCCCACATGCCACAACTAAGACTTGGCACAGTCAAATAAATAAATTAAAAAAAAATTTTTTAAGTGGGGCAGAGGATGAAATGGTTGGGTGGTGTCCCCGACTCAATGGACATGAGTTTGAGCGAACTCTGGGATATAGTGAAGGATGGGAAGGCCTGGTATGTTGCAGTCCATGGGATCTCAAAGAGTCATATACGACTTGGCGACTGAACGACAATTGTACTCCTCACCTGCACACAACAGCCTCTCTGTTCAAGGTGGATTTGATTAGGCCAGAAAGAGACACGTCCAGGAACAGCACACCACAGGGTCTGCCAAACCCCAATCAGGAATCGGTGAGAAGCACGGACCTCCCCCCAACACCCCCTCTCCTACCCCCTCTCCTACCCCCTACTCCCACCTCCCTTCCTGTGGACCCTCCCCACCACTGCAGAGAGCTGCAGTGCCTGTTGGGGTGGGATCTCTGCCCCCACCCCAGGGCCTAACTCCCCAGACCTGAGCCACAGCCCAGGCTCTTGCATTTTTAACCAGCGCCCCAGGTGCTGAGCTGCAGCTTGTGGGGATTCCAGCCCCACCCTCTGGGTCCTCTGCGTGCTTCCACGCTTGATGCGTCCTTGGCCTCACAGCATGTGCCGGGCATCACACGCAAACGCCATATGGCTACTGAAGCCATTGCCTCTGGGAGGCAGCCTCAGCACCTGCATGCTGTTACTGGTGGCGACACCCCTGTGCTTAAGAAGTCAAGGCCACCTGGCTCCCAGGCCCCTAAGCCTCCAGTTGGGCCTCCGGGGGGGCCGGAACCTGCGTTTACTTCTAGTGCATGTGCTGTGGTCTCCTCCCAGAGGAGAGGAAAACCGAGGTAGAAATGGTGACCCCCAGCTGTGCCTTGACCCCCCCCCCCCGCCCCCACCCAGCCCAGACCTCACACCCTTTCAAGGTCTTTCTCTTATAGAGGGCCACATTCCACAGTCCTGTCCATTCCATTGAAAACTGGGCTTTTGTTCATTACTGGCTCCATCTGCTGGCCTGCTGTCTGCCCCCACCCCCAGCCCTAGGCAGGACTCTGGAATAACAGCGCCAGGGGTTGAACCGGCCATGAACCATGCCGAGGCCACTACGCCCGCTGTTCCCATGGTCTTTTCTGTACTTCCACAACCCAGCTCCCCAGTGACAGATCCTGCCCGTCTCTCATCACTCTCCAGTTGTGTCTCTGGTCTTCATGGCAGGGCCTGTGTTGGGGTCCTGGGGCGTGTCGGTGGAGGGATGGCATGGTTAGTTTTTCCATGGGAATGAACTCTTTCTCTCAGGCCCCAGGCTGGGTTGGCTGTGCTTTGGGAGCAGTGAGTCAGTCATTCCTCGTCCAGTAGGATGGCATAAGGGGATATGAAGATCCGTCCAGGGAGATAATTTTTTAATTCATTATTTACTTTTTGGCTGTGCTGGGTCTTCACCGCTGCACCCGGGCTTTCTCTAGTTGCAGCGAACAGGGGCTGCTCTTCATTCTGGCTTCTCATGTGGGTGGCTTCTCTTTGCTCTCGTTGCAGAGCACGAGCTGTATCTAGAGACTGGGCTCAGTAGTTGTGGCACATAGACTCGGTTGCTCTGCAGTCCCCTACATTGGTGGGTGGCTTCTTAACCTCTGGGCCACCAGAGGAGTCCCAAGGGAGATTGAACGTCTGGGTCTTTTCAGGAGCTCAAAGGAGCTTTCCCCGTGTCAGCTGGGGAGGAGTCGTCCCTTCAGTGACGCCTTTTCAAACACGTCCATGTTGTGGGCACCGTGCTCGGGGCTGGAGAGTGAGGCACAACTCCTGCCTTACAATCCCCAGCTAGTGAAGCAACTTGGAAACCGCAGTGTGCCAAAAAGTCACCTGGATAGGTAATAATGATGCAGATTCCAGGGAATTCCCTGGTGGACCAATGGTTAGGACTTGGCACTTTCCCTGCTGAGGCCTGGGTTCAATCCCTGGTCAGGGAACTAAGATCCCACATGCTGAGTGGCATGGCCAAAAAAGAAAAAGAAGAGATGCATATTCCTGAGCCCAGGAGTTCCCTGACTGTTCAGTGGTTAGGTCCCCACACTTTCACTACTAAAAGGGTCTGGATTTGATCCCTAGTTGGGGAACTAAAATCCCACAAGCTGCACTGTACCAGCCAAAAAAATAAAAATAAAAACCCAAGGATTTTGCCCTCAGGAAGGGAGTTGCAGAACTGAGCATCGTTGTCAGCAGGCCTGGGTGCAGGCCTTTGTTCCCGGGCTCTGTGATGCTCCATCACACTCACCAGGATCTTCCCCAGGCGCTCTGGAACCATTCTCTCAAGCTCCTTTGCTGACTGCTTCTTGCCTGTTCAGCCTTGAGATGCTGTTTAGACTCAGAGCTTGGTCGTGGACCCTACCTTTTTTTGTCCCCTTTATATTTTGCCCTAAGATGGTGCATTTGTTTGTTAGGGCTGTCAAACCAGCATACTACGCATGGGGTGACTTCAGCAACAAAAATGTATTAAGTATTTCTGCAGAGTCCTGGAAGCCAGAAGTCCAAAGTCAAGGTGTTGGCAGGGTTGTTTTTTCTGAGGCCTCTCTCCTTGGATTCTGGGTCTGCACACGGTCATCTACACATCTTCACGTGGTCTTCTCTCTCTGCGCACCTGTGCGCAGCACAGGAAGGGATGGTTGGGTGGAGTCTTAACTCTGCCACTAACTCTCTAGCTTTAAGTAAACTATTTAGCTCTAAGAGCCTCAGCTTCCCTATGCATAAAGTGAGATAATAAAATTCTTACCAAGAAGGGTTATTGTGCAAATGATTTAAGGCAATATCAGGGCTTCCCTGGTGGCTCCTCAGTGAAGAATCCTCCTGCCAGTGCAGGAGACACAGGTTCAATCCCTAAATCGGGAAGATCCCCTGGAAGAGGAAACGGCAACCCACTCCAGTATTCTTGCCTGAGAAATCCCATGGGCAGAGACACTTGGTAGGCTACAGTCTATGGAGTTGCAGAGTCGGACACAACTTAGTGACTAATGAACAACAACATAAGTTTCCTAGTCAGCCCCTGGTATATAGCAGGCGATGCATATAGCAGTTACTATAACATTGTACATAGAGACCATATCTCTCCAAACATCATAGTATAATGCTCCCAGGATGTTCCTGTGTGTGTGTGTATGTCTGTGGACATCTTCATGAGTATATGCCTGTGGTTCCTCTCTCAGGGAGATGGAGGCTGGATCCCCCAGGGCTTCCCCCTCATGCCTTCTCTCGCTCCCTTCAGGTTGAAGTTAAACAGTAAGAGGAACCAGCTGGTGAGAGAGCTGGAGGAAGCCACCCGGCAGGTTGCGGCCCTGCACTCCCAGCTGAAGAGGTGAGTGGTGGGCAGTGGGGTAAGTGTTCCCCGGGGAATGGCCAGATAGGCTTGAGTGCACAGCAGGTCTATGGATGGTCCAGGGGGGTTTGTGCTGGGACAGATGTGGCCCAGGGCAGGGTCCTTCACCTCCCCAGACCACAGCCTCCTCGGTCCTTCTGACAGCGTGCAGAAGGCCCCAGTCGGGTGCTAGTGAGTCTCGTTCACATCCCTCACCCCTACCACCCAACTTGCACGACACAGAGGGGGTTGGCTTCAGGCCGGGGCCTCGCTGGGCAGAGTGGCCAGAATTTTATCACATTTTGTTTTCATCAGATATTTTTATCAGTTGACAGGGCTTTTCAAGTTACACTTAGGATATAAAGGCTCCTTTTGAAGATAACTATGTTAATGTTTAAAAAGTGAGTTGATTTGGAGAAAAATATTAAGCCTCATTACTTGGCATTGGATTCAAATATGGAAAAATAGGAAAATGGAGTGCAGCTGGTGGAGGTTTGAGAAACAGGAGGAAGTGGACTCAGAAGGCAGCTGGGTTGGGTTCGAATCCCAACTCTGCCGGCCTTCTCCGGATATCCCCTTCAGTGAAGCAGGGGTGCACGGTCTGCCCTGGGCACCATCGGGGGTCCAGTGAAACAGTGTGTCCTGAGTGCTTTCCGGGGGAGCTTTCAGGAGGCCCACCCGCTCAGTGTCCTCTACTCCCCCCGCTCCAGCCTCTCCGGCAGCATGCAGAGCCTGTCCTCCGGCAGCAGTCCGGGGTCCCTCACGTCCAGCCGGGGCTCCCTGGCCGCCTCCAGCCTGGACTCCTCCGCCTCGGCCAGCTTCACCGACCTCTACTATGACCCGTTCGAGCAGCTGGACTCGGAGCTGCAGAACAAGGTGGAATTCCTGCTCCTGGAGGGGGCCACAGGCTTCCGGCCCTCTGGCTGCATCACCACCATCCACGAGGACGAAGTGGCCAAGACCCAGAAGGCGGAGGGGGGCGGCCGCCTGCAAGCCCTGCGCTCCCTCTCGGGCACCCCCAAGTCCATGACCTCCCTGTCCCCCCGCTCCTCGCTCTCCTCCCCGTCCCCGCCCTGCTCGCCTCTCATCGCTGACCTGGCTGGGGAAGCCTTCCTGAGCAACCTGGAGTTTGAAGACCCCGAGCTGAGTGCCGCTCTGTGTGAGCTGAGCCTCGGTAGCAGCATGCGGGAGAGGTACCGGCTGGAGGAACCCGGCCCGGAAGGCAAGCCGCTGGGCCAAGGTAGAGAGCACCGCATCCCAGGAGGGAGGGAGGTGGGGCTGTGGTCAGGACCGAGTTCTGACCTCAGTGATAATTGTGACAGTTACGGGCAACAGTTACTGCTTTCTATCTACCAGATCTGTACACGGTGTATCGATTTATTCATTCATTCAGTAGGTATTTATTACGTGTTTACTGTCATCTAGACCCTGAGCAATGGCACCCCACTCCAGTACTCTTGCTTGGAAAATCCCATGGACGGAGGAGCCTGTTAGGCTGCAGTCCATGGGGTCGCTAAGAGTCAGACACGACTGAGCGACTGCACTTTCACTTTTCACTTTCATGCATTGGAGAAGGAAATGGCAACCCACTCCAGTGTTCTTGCCTGGAGAATCCCAGGGACGGGGGAGCCTGGTGGGCTGCCGTCTATGGGGTCGCACAGAGTCGGACATGATTTAGCAGCAGCAGCAGCAGACCCTGAGCAAAGGGTTTTTCCATGGTGGGTTCATTCATGCAACAGATACTAAGTACCTATGGAAACTTTGTCTTAATGGGTGGATATGGATTCATTCATTCTTTCATTGGACAGATAGGCCATGTGGGTTAGTTAGAGGATACAGTGTGGAGGACAGATAAGATCCTGGTTGCATGAAGCCTGCATGCAAAGGAAGGCACAAATAATAACTGTAAAAGCAGATCAGGGGAAAGCACTTAGGAGGAGAATAAAACAGGGTGTGATGGAGCCTTTCAGGTTGGAGTGGGGCTGCCATTTCAGGCTGGGTGGTGAAGGAAGGCAACATTTCAACTGTGACTTGAACAGTGAGAAAGAGCCAGCCTTGAGAGAAGCAAGAGCAAAGTGTCTGAGGCTGAAACAGGGGCTGCAAGAAAGACCAAAGGTCGGGGGTCACCAACAAGGCAGAGAATCAGGCAGAGAACAAATTGTGTAAGGTAAGGAGTTTACATTTTATGCTAGTTGCAGCAAGGATCCATGTGATTGAAGCCAGGGAATGACAAAAGATCACTCCTGTTATGAGGTCAAAAAGGGCATTGTAGTCTAGACTGAGATTCAGGTCAGAAGCTTCAAAGTAAAAGATGATGCCAATAATGACAGCCAAGGCTTATTAGAAAAATTTTCATCTGTAACAGCAACCACATAATAAATTATAATGGTGAATATTTATTGGGGTGCATTGATGTGGTGAGCAATGCGCTTGATATGGTGAAATAGGCTACTTCTAATATACCCATTTCCAGAGAAGGCAATGGCAACCCATTCCAGTACTCTTGCCTGGAAAATCCCATGGACAGAGGGGCCTGGTGGGCTGCAGTCCATGGGGTCGCTAGGAGTCAGACACGACTAAGCGACTTCACTTTCACTTTTCACTGTCATGCGTTGGGGAAGGAAATGGCAACCCACTCCAACGTTCTTGCCTGGAGAATCCCAGGGACGGGGGAGCCTGGTGGGCTGCCGTCTATGGGGTTGCACAGAGTCGGACACGACTGAAGCGACTTAGCAGCAGCAGCAGCAGCAGCAGCAGCAGCATTATACCCATTTCACAGATGGAAAGACAGAGGCTCAGAGAGGTGCTATCACTTGCCAACAGGTGGGGAAGCGGGAACTGGAATCTGGGTTTTTCTGACCCCAGTGCCCAACCTCTTTATCACCGTGGTCCCCTTAGGACATGAGGCAGCTCTGTGTATTTATTCCTAAGATACCCCTGATGCTCACTGACCCCATCTCACATATGAAAGTCAGGACTGAACAGGATAATTTATTAAGTTCAGGTGTACAAGATACAGGCACTGTTGCACATACTGATTCATGTAAACCTCAAAACAACACTATGAGGTGGGTGTTGATTTTATCCTCATCTTACAGACTGAAAGGCGTGAGACTCGGTGAGGTTAAGTGACTTGTCTGAGGTCAGCGTCACTGCGGTAAGGCAGGACAGTCAGGACTGGCCTCAGGACCACCTAGTTGGCAAAGGTCTGCTTCTGACTCCCATGAAGCCAGCTAGAATCTCAACCACTCTCAGCTCCAGGAATGGGGGCAGGGGCAGCTGCAGCACCCAGAAATATCAGTTCCTTCGATTACAAGGGCCACTGGGAGCAAGGGAGAAGCAACACGATTTCCTGGTTAATTAAAGGCTCTGCTGGGTGCATGCCAGCCACTTCCTTAGAAGAAGAGCCGGGAGATCCCTGGGGCTCCCTCATCAGGAAGGCAGTCTTGCCGAGTCCTCTCAAACAAAAATAAAAACAGGCTTCCTACTGCAGCAGGTGGAAAGCTTCAGAAAATTGTTCCCTGGAGAGGAGGGGTTGCAGGCGGAACCTCTAATGAGGCTCAAGAAGGGTTCCCGGTGCTCCCTGTCTAAGGGCTGTGATCAGCTGGATCAGGGATGCTGGGACTCCAGTGGGGTGTGGGGAGCAACCCCTCCCCTACCTCCCAGCCCACCTCACCCCCACCCCACAGCGTCAGTGCAGCTTGGGAGCCAGGGACCGCTCACGTCCCAGGCCGGCATTTCTTCATGCCATCTCCAGAAGCCTTGCCAGGCTGAGCTCAGACGCTAAGCAGGTTATGTGATTAGTGCCACTGTTCAGTCAGCAGACAAACTAATCTTCTTAAGTGGTTTTGTGGAGGGTGGAGCGGGGTGGGTCTGAAGGCAGGAGGGCTCCAGGGCTGCAGATGTGGGATGCAGGCTGGGAAAGCCACACCCAGATGGCCCCTTGGCCTCTGCCAGGCTCACGGTCACCATCCCCTAGGCCAGCCAGTGCACCCCCCAACCCCCATCCCCCACCCATGTGCCTGGCACACAGCAGGTGCTCAGAAGTGCTGGCCCTGAGGTTGGAACACCTGAAGCTGTCCTTCTTGTGCTGCGTGGAGGTCAGGCGCTGTCCTGTATCTTGGCAGCTCTGAACTTGGCAGCGGCCCTGGCATACTGTCAGCGCCCATTACTTGGGGAGGGAAGGAATGTGCAGCGTGTGCTGAGTCTGAGTCCCAGGTCACAGACTTCAGAGGGCCTCTGTCAAGGGCAGGGGAGATGAGCTGACTTAGGAGTGCAGTGGGATAGGCAAGTAGGAGAGCCAGTGCTTAAATCCTTCTTCCCCTTCTTGTCCTCCCGCAAGGGCCCAGGGTCTGTGTTACTGTCCCAAGTGTGTAGGAATTGATCTGGAAGGCATCACTGTAGTGATGGGAATGGTAGTCATAGTAACTAAGGATAGCAGTACAGGTTTCTAGGGCCCTTCCCCTGCCCCAGTCTCTATACTAAAGATTTCTCTATATCATCTCCTTGTGTCTTCCCAACAAAGTAGGTGTTATTATCCCCATTTTACAGATAGGGAATGCAGGGCCTAGAGGGAATAAAGCAGCATCCCAGTGTCATAAAGCAGTGTGTGATTTGAACCCAGGTGGTTTGCCTGTGGAGTCTGAGATGTTAGACACAGACTCCTCTGCCACCCTTTCCTTCACCCCAAAACACACAGGACCTTGCTGTAAAGGTCAGAGATAGTAGGATTTTGGTGGGACCATCTTAAAACAACAGGGGATCCACAGTACATGTTGGGATGACAGTGTCCTGATTTCTGAAGCCCGCCTTTCCCCCCCTCTCTTCCTCCAGCTGTGAATATGGCTCAGGGGTGCGGCCTGAAAGTGGCCTGTGTGTCTGCCGCCGTGTCAGATGAATCCGTGGCCGGGGACAGTGGTGTGTATGAGGCTTCCGTGCAGAGGTGGGTCCCTGAGTCCCGGGCCCCCTGTGGTGTGTGGGAGGAACCCACAGGAGGGTGGGGGGCTAGAGATACTTCACGTCTGGGAGACTGCTGATTTCCCTGAGTGCCGTCAAGGGGCGTGTGGCCCGGGAGCAAGTATTGGGGAAAGAGCAGCCCCCTTGAGAGAGGGATCTAGAGTCGTGTGGGCAGGCACGGTCCCCAGGGAGGCTCAGCAGACCCAAACCTTCCTCCTCAAGAACCTGCTGCTCCCTCCCAGAGAGAACCCTGTCTCTGGAAAATGACTTTGGCCCCAGGTCACTGCAGACCAGCCTGACCCTCTGTCTCTGTCTTCCCCGTGTTGCCTTCCAGGCTGGGTGTCTCGGAAGCCGCTGCTTTCGACAGTGATGAATCAGAAGCAGTGGGTGCCACCCGGGTTCAGGTCGCCCTGAAGTAAGTGGCAGGGAGGGCGGGGCAGAGGGGCGTGGTCTGCACTGGGTCCCCTCCTCCCCCTTCTGCCTCATGTCCAGCATTTACCCTCCTCCAGAACCAGCAGGCCCCGCTGACAGCTGTGGGCTCCTAACTAAAGGTGGGGGTCTCTTTCTATGCCTCCCAGCTCCCCATTTCACAAAAGAGAAAAAAACAAGGTTTGAAGACTTTGTACCTTGCTCAGTGTCACTGAGCTGGGCAGTGGCCAAGCCAGGCAGGGACCAAGACCGCCTGCCTCTTGGTGTGTTTGGTCATCATCATTACTACAGCTTTTGTCTTATAATCTCATCTGGACTGAAGTCAGCCCCTGGGGGGCTACAGCCTAGATTTCCTGTTGTTGCTCATCTCTTGATGGGGAATGGTCTTGATTATTTTTAAATAGGAATTCATTGCCTACATTTAGCTCTCAGGAAATTTTACACAACCTCTGGCTTCACTTTAAAAAATCAGACCGACAGCTCTGGACCTGTGTCCCTGCATGGCTGCAAACACTGGGTCTGTGATCTCCAGCTCACCATGGTCCCAGAGCAGTCAGCATCTCCGTCCGTGATAATTAAAGGAGAGAGAGATAAATGTGTTACCAACAGGTGCTCTGTATGCCCCCTTTTCATTTCAGGTATGATGAGAAGAATAAACAGTTTGCAATATTCATCATCCAGCTGAGCAACCTTTCTGCTTTGTTGCTGCAGCAAGACCAGAAAGTGTGAGTGTGTAGCTGACGGACCGTGTATCATCCTCTTGCCCTGTATGCCCATCCCAGGGGACACTCTCCTTTCTGCCCTGCTCCGACCACGGGCCCCGCTAGACCGCTGTGGGTGGTTACTGCACATGACCATGATGCACAGTGTCAGGGCCGTGAGCGTGGATGCAGGCAGGGCGCCAGACGCGCTCAGTATAAAGAGGAGAGCCCAAGACAGCTTTCCATATGCGTCCTGAGCCCCAACCAGGTGCCAGCACTAAGAATGGGGTGGCGAGCAAACCCCTGTCCTTGTGAACTTGAAGCCTGGTGAAGGAGGAAGTCACGGCCCCTTTTGTCTGCTCTAAGCGCTAGTGTTTCGTGCAGAAAGAGCCAGGCCTGCCTTTCTCAAGAGCCAGTTCCCATCATGATTCAGTGGGCAGGTTGCAATGGGTGTTAACCCTATGGCTAATAATACAGCAGAGACCTGCACCGTTTGCCTCTTGGCTCTGCCTGGTGCAGACGGGTTTATGTTTCGTTGAGCTCATCTGCCTCCGTGCCCCTCCTTTGCTAGACTGTAGGCCTTGAGGGCATCAGTATAAGCTTCTGTCTCTGTGGTCTGCACCTGGCCAGCGCCTGGGGCGTGACATGTGGGAAGGAGGAAGGCAGGCCCGAAAGCAGGCCAAACAGAAGGCAGACGAGATGGGACACATAGGGACTGGGGAAATGACAAACTCTTGTCCTCTGTGGCTTCCTGGGGGATGTGCAACAGCTGTGTAGCCTAAGGCCTGAGCCCCCCGACCCGGGCCCCCCTGACCCTGGCTGTCATGTGTGCCTGCCCCTCTAGGAACATCCGAGCGGCTCTCCTTCCGTGCTCCGAGAGCACCACCTGCCTCTTCCGGACCCGGCCCCTGGATGCCGCGGACACCCTGGTGTTCAATGAGGTGTTCTGGGTGTCCATGTCCTACCCAGCCCTCCACCAGAAGACCTTAAGAGTCGACGTCTGTACCACCGACAGGTGCCAGCTGGAGGAGTGCCTGGTGAGAGCTCTGTCTGTCTGTCCAGCCTTCTGTCCTTCTTGATCCACCTTTGCACTTCAGGGAGAAGGCTTGGGGCAAACACAGCTTGTGGTATCAGCCCAGCTCTTCATGGGTTCTAGGTAGACTTATTGGGAGCAGGGGAGAGAGAGCAGGGAGCTCCTTTATCTGCTGTGGAGTTGCAGGGCCTCATCCCTTCCTTGTGCCTGAAGCTGAGCCACCAGCCTTCCGCATCGTGTGGCCTAAGATGCTTTAATTGTCTCAGTTTCCTTATCTGTAAAACCAGCTCACCATGACTACTTCATAGGTGGTTCTCTGGGGACTGAAGGAAGCGCTAAACCAGTGCCCCTCGAACTTTTGCGTGCACACAAGTTACCTGGTTAAAATGCAGGTTAAATGCAGATTCTGATGCCTCAAGTCTGGGCAGCAAGATTCCGTATTTCTCTCAGGCTCGCAGGCAGTGCCGCTGCTGGTGGTCCCCGTAGCAAGGATGTAAAGGAATGAAGTGTCTGCACACACTGGCTCTCACTGGAAATCAGTTCCCATCACTTTCCTGCTCAGCTGGGGTTCCTAACAGCTTCATTGCCATTTATATTGTTGTTATTATTACTGGCAGTAACGCAACAGCTTGTGTTAATTGGATGCAGTTTATATTGTGGGCTCTGAACTGAACTCCGTACTGGTATTATTTCTGTTGATCTTCCCTACAAATCTTATAAACTAGGTACCATACTATTATACCAGTGGGGAAACTGAGGCACAAAGAACTTTCTCAGGGTTAGAGTAGAGTTAGAACGTAGGCTGATCCACCCATGTCAGACCCTGGAGTTTTCTCTGGGTCAGCACGGTGCTCCCTGGAGGAGCCCAATACATGAGATAGTGACTCAAGAATTTGGCAAGCAGGGTGGGTGCTGCTGAAGGATGGAGCAGAAAGCTTTTCCAAATCCAGCCTCCAAGAAATCCCCCAGTCGCCCGGTGGCTAGGATTCTGGGTTTTCACTGCCATGACCCAGGTTCAATCCCTGACTGGGGAACAGAGATGCATGGCATGCCCAAAAATATACGTCTTTATTTCTATAATATTAATTTCTATTCTAAAGGATAGAATAGAAATTAAATACAAAAAAAAAAAAAAACACCAAATCCAGGCCCCTCCAGTGAAGCGTTTCCTCAGCCCTGAGCATTCCTAAATGAGAAGAGACTCAACCCTGTTTTATCCTCCTAATTGGAGCCCTTTTATTCCTCCTTCCTAATTGAAATCTGGCCATTGCTGGTTGCCATGGCAGCAGCCAAAGTGCTCATCCCACCGTGGCTTGTCTCCATCCACGGCCAGCCGGAAGCCTCCATCTCCCATGTCCCGTGGGGACGTGGAGTGTCAGGCTGTCGTGTTTTGGTGGCTGGTGGAGGCATGGAAGGGAGACGCGTGGAGGAAGGGCTGTCGGCTCCCACATGCTGCCTCCCCGAACTGCTGAGTTGATGGCACCCTGGTCTGTAACCAGGGTGGCACCCTGGTGCCACGTAACCAGCCGGGCAAGAAGAGTAGTACTCATCCTGAGCAGCGTCTGTGTGTCTAGTTCTGGGCTAAGAACTTGAGTGCAGTATCTCATTTAATCCTTACAATGGGGAAGCAATATTAGCATTAGGTCCATTTGGCAGGTAAGGGATCAAGGCCCAGAAAGGCTGGTTAACCAGCTCAGGTCATCCAGTAAGTAGGTAGAGAAGTCTGGATTTGAACACAGATTCCAACTTCCTTATGTCACCATCACACTGTGTGTGTGATCAGTTGTTCAGTCAAGTCCAACTCTTCGACCCCATGGACTGTAGGCTCCTCTGTTCGTGGAATTTCCCAGGCAAGAATACTGGAGTGGGTGGCCCTTTCCTTCTCTAGGGGATCTTTCCACCCAGGTATTGAACCGGTGTCTCCTGCATTGGCAGATGGATTCTTTACCACTGTGCTACCTGGGAGCCATCACACTACCCTACTAGATTATGGGTTTGGATGGAATACGTGTCTTGCCCTCCCCAATATCATGGGCAGCAGTTCCACAGTCACTTTATGGTGGTATCACAGGGTCACAGGCTTTCCAGCCAGGTGCTGGTTGCTCACCCTTCAACTGTGCAGCTTCTGTAAAGGCAGCCCACTGCCCAGGCCCACTCATACCCCAGAGCTAACCATTATAACCTTTCCTTGCTCCTTTTTCACTTTGCCATCCACACTTGGCAAAACCCCAGCCCTGTCAAAGTGAGCTCTCCCCTCCTGTCTGCCCATGCAATTGGAGAAAAACACACACAGCACCAAATTCTCATCCTCTCCTTTCTCCTCACCCTACTCTCCCTCTGCTGAGGCCCTTGCTTTATACCCAATCCTGGAACAGTAGAAGGAACCAGAAGAGAGCCCCCACAGCTGCCCCGCCACAGTTAGCTCTTCTTGCAGGCTCTGTGGTTCCACCTAGAGCTCAGGGTGGGCCCTCCGCACTCCCATCCACGGCCATCTTCGCTCAAGGTCATCTTCACCCTTCTGCTCTGTTTCCAGTTTTCCCTCCTCCACTAGATCGATATACCTCTCCATATATATGCTGTTATTAATCCCATGCTGTAAAAAAAAAAAAATTTTTTTTTTTACCCCATTTCTTCCTCCAGCTACTACATTACTTCTTTTGTTTTCTCTGTAGCAACATATGAACGAGGTGTGTGTTTTCTCTGCATCTCAGATTACGTGGGCTCTGGCCTTCATCATTCCACCAAAAATGTGTTCATCAAGGTCACTGGGGACCTCCTTGTTGCTGAATCCAATGGCCAGCTCTCTCCATCCTCGTGTCTCTTGGCCTGTCTGCAGTGTTTGGCTCAGTTGCTCACTCCATCTTCTTCGACATCCTTTGCCCTGACTTGGCTTCCTGGACCGCTCGCTCTCTTGGCCGCCTTCTCCCATCACTGGCTTCCCTGTCTGTCTGCTCTGTGGATTCTTGCTCATTTCCCTGACCTCTCCCCTTCCAAGGGCCCCAGGGCTCAGGCCTTGCTCTCCTCCCCTTTTCTACTTGCATGCACTGCTTCGTTGATCTTGTCCTATCCCCTGGCTTTTCAATACCATTCCATGTAATAACGCCATCCTGGGCCTCCCCACTCATCTCAGTGCTGTATGTCCACTGTCTCTTCCATCTTTTCTTGCATATCCAGTCAGCATCACCAATCATGTGTCCACAGCACACCCCTCAGCTTTCCTTCCATGTCTTCACTGTCTCAGATGAATGCAACCCCTTCATTCATCCATTGCCCAAGCCAGAGACCACAGGGTTGTCTTGGACCCCTTTCTTCCTCTCATACCCCACATTCAGTCCTTTGGGAACTCCTAGCCCTGCCTTCAGAAGATCTCCAGATTCCAGCCACTTCTCCCATGCTCCTGACCACCACCATCTCTCACCTGATAGTTGCAGAATCCCCTACCAGGCCTCCCTGCTTCTGTTCTTGCCGCCCTTCATCTTTTTCCAACAGTCTCCAGGGTGATCCTATTAAATCGCAGATGAGTCCATCCAGTCCTCTTCTTAAATCCTTAGGAAGGCTTCTGTCTCCACCCAGAGTCAACACCTGGGCCTTTGCCTGCTCTCCCCAGGTCCTCTGAGGTCTGCTCCTTGCCATCTCTCAGATTTGATCCCTGAGACTCTTCCTCCAGCCCCCTTGTGCCCCTTGAATACACCAGCACACCCCCTTCTCCGGCCTTTCTCACTGCCATCCTTTTCAAATGTAATTCTTTCCTCCTGGATGTTGATGGGCAAAAGTCACTCTCTCACTTCATTCTGTTCTTGACCCAGATGTCACCTTCTCCATGAGGACTTCCTTCCACCCTACGTAAAGTCACATTGCCCCCTCCACCCTCTTATCCCCACCTCTGCACTTTGCCTATATCATCTTCTCTGCAGCACTTTATATCACCTAATATTTCTCCATATCATAGGTATTAGGGCGCAAGTTATTTTCACATTTTTATCATCTCTGAAATCAAGATGCAGTGTGTACTAGCTGGCAGGTCATATTCTAATTGGTAACTATTTTTCTTTCTTAGTGATACATGAAATAATAGTACACTCTATAATTGATGGCATCTTAGGCTCTATGGCACCCCACTCCAGTACTGTTGCCTGGAAAATCCCATGGACAGAGGAGCCTGGTAGGCTGCAGTCCATGGGGTCGCTAAGAGTCGAACATGACTGAATGACTTCACTTTCACTTTCCACTTTCATGCATTGGAGAAGGAAATGGCAACCCACTCCAGTGTTCTTGCCTGGAGAATCCCAGGGACGGGGGAGCCTGGTGAGCTGCCGTCTATGGGGTCTCACAGAGTCGGACACGACTGAAGCGACTTAGCAGCAGCAGCAGTAGGCTCTATGAGACACAATATGGAAGTTACTTACTGATTATCTGATTCCCCCAGACTGGAATATAAGCTCAGGAGGGCAGGGATTTTTCTCTGCCTTAAATCCCGCTGTGTTCCCAACACCCAGAACAGTGTCTGACACATAGAGGCAACTGGGCAAATGTGTGTGTGTCAAATAAGTGATTGAATGAATGCGTAGATGCTGTCAAAGTGCATCCAGTTTACTGAGGCAGACCATTCACACCCATGAGGCAGCCCCAAATAGTTGTTGCTGTTGTTGTTCAGTCACTCAGTCGTATCCGACTCTGTGCGACCCCACAGGCTGCAGTACGCCAGGCCTCTCTGTCCCTCACCATCTCCTGGAGCTTGCTCAAACCCATATCCATTGAGTCGGTGATGCCATCCAACCATCCTGTCCTCTGCCATCCCCTTCGCCTCTTGCCTTTAACCTTTCCCAGCTTCAGGGTCTTTAGTAATGATTCGGCTCATCACGTTATGTGACCAAAGTATTGGAGCTTGAGCATCAGTCTTTCCAATGAATATTCAGGATTGATTTCCTTTACAATTGACTGGTTTGATCTCCTTGCAGACCAAGGGATTCTCAAGAGTCTTCTCCAACACCACAGCTCAAAGGCATCACTTCTTCAGCACTCAGCCTTCTTTATGGTCCAACTCTCACATCCATACATGACTACTGGAAAAACCATAGCTTTGACCATACGGACCTTTGTCGTCAAAGTAATATCTCTGTTTTGTAATATGCTGTCTAGGTTTGTCTATAGCTTTTATTCCAAGGAGCAAGAGTCTTGTAGTTTTGTGGCTGCAGTAGACTGTATCTTGTTGGACAACTCTGTACATCAGTACCTAGAAATCTTCCTTATTTTTTGTACATAGCTATGTAATAACCGTGTAGATATAGGTTACAGTCTATTCCCCCAATCTACTGTTGCTAGAGCTTTGAGTTGTTTTCCTTAACATCAGTCTTGGCGATTATCTTTCTGAACTCTAACACCAAGAGAAAAAAACAACATGTGAAACTACCTCAAACTAAAAAGCTTCTGCACAGCAGAACTTTCATTTTCATCAATAAAATGAAAAGGCAACCTACTGAATGGAAGAAAATATTTTCAAATTGTATATCTGATAAAGAGTTAATATCTAAACAGCCCATGAAAGTACAGTGTTAGTCACTCAGTCGTGTCTGACTCTTTTGCGACCCTATGGACTGTAGCCCACCAGGCTCCTCTGTCTATGGGGATTCTCCAGGCAGAATACTGGAGTGGGTGCTCATTCCCTTCTCCAGGGTATCTTCCCAACCCAGAGTTCGAACCTGGGTCTCCCCCCATTGCAGGCAGATTTTTTACCATCTGAGCCATCAGAGAACCCATCCTTAAAATTAATATCTAAATAGATCTTAACCTATACAACTCAGTGAACAAATAAGTCAGTGAATGAGTGAGTTATTAGAAAACAATACCCAGCCATTTCTTCCTCCCAGGATGCTTCTATCTCACCTGGAGTGGTGTTTTATCTACTTTCCCCAGAATACCTTGTCACTCTCTGCTTATGCTTTTTTCCCATCCTCTACAGGGAGGCGCCCAGATCAGCCTGGCTGAGGTCTGCCGGTCTGGCGAGAGGTCGACTCGGTGGTACAACCTCCTGAGCTACAAATACTTGAAGAAACAGAGCCGGGAGCCCAAACCAGTGGGAGCCATGGCCCCCATCCCAGGGCCTGAAAGCACGGTGAGCTGGACCACAGCTTTGCACCTTTCTCCTATAAAAGGCAGCACCTGGTCAGCTGGAAGGAAAAGCCTCTCCCAGAGCTGGAGATGGCTGGACATCAGAGGGGGGTGGGTGTGTGTGTGTGTGTGTGTGTCACTCAGTCACTCACTGTCCGACTCTGTGCGACCCCATGGACTGTAGCCTGCCAGGCTCCTCTGTCCATGGGATTCTCCAGGAAGAATACTGAAGTGGGTTGCCATTCGCTTCTCCAGGGGAATCTTCCCAACTCAGGGCCTGAACCAGGGTCTCCTGCATTGCAGGCAGATTTTTGTACCCTCTGGGCCAGCAGAGAAGCATGGACATCAGAGGTGGAGTAATTATTAGAGAAGAAACTGAGTGTCAGAGATGTTAATTAATTTCCTCAAGTCACACAGTCTTCCTCAGCGTGGACACCATTCAGTGGGACAGTCTCCCTGACTACTTGATGATCTTGCAGCTGTAGACCTGTAATTCTGTCTCATGCAAACACTAAACTCATCTTCCAAATTTTGTCCATGTATACAGAGATTATTTTCAGTAGAATCGTCAGTTAGAAGAACTAGGGACCATATTTCCAGTTGATGTACCCTTACGGCGAGATGCTTGCCCACTCTGGCCTTCAGTTTTACCCTCTGTTCACTGGGAGGGTGATAGGGTCTGATTCCTGCCAGGTGGGGCTCTGCCTGCCTTGCACAGAGGGCTCATCGGCCTTTGTCTCTGCAGGATGCTGTGTCTGCTCTGTTGGAACAGACAGCCGTGGAGCTGGAGAAGAGGCAGGAGGAAAGAAGCAGCACACAGACCCTGGAAGACACCTGGTAAGTGAGGGTGCCCCTGGGAACTCACCTGGCTTGGACCTGAGCCCAGGGATGAGATCCCCAGACAACACAGCAACCAAGAGAAGTGTTCCCCTGTGAAAACGGAGATCCTCTCTCAATGGTTCTCTATAGGCAACAAGGCAGTATATAGTCTGGTAGAGTGTTTCCCAAGTCCCTTCCCAGTTTGTGACTTTATGTTCTAGCAGTTATTCCTACTGGTTCACATGTTAGTGATTATTGTGATGCACTTACATTTATTTTGGTTCAGAAACATTCCTAAGAAGCTTTATATTACTAGAAGTGGAAATAAGCATGAAAGTGATAGTCACTCAGTCGTGTCCAACTCTTTGCGACCCCATGGACTATACAGTTCATGGAATTCTCCAGGCCAGAATACTGGAGTAGGTAGCCCGTTCCCTTCTCCAGGGGATCTTCCCAACCCAGGGATTGAACCCAGGTCTCCCACATTGCAGGCAGATTCTTTACAAGCTGAGCCACAAGGAAGCCCAAGAATACTGGAGTGGGTAGCCTATCCCTTCTCCAGCAAATCTTCCTGACCCAGGAATCGAACTGGGGGTCTCTTGCATTGCAAGCAGAGACCTTACCAACTGAGCCAGAAGGGAAGTGGAAATAAGTATAATTTGCCATAAATTGAAAATTCCTCAGTAAGGAATTGCAATTGGAGAAGAAAATGGCAACCCACTCCAGTGTTCTTGCCTGGAGAATCCCAGGGATGGTGGAGCCTGGGCTGCTGTCTATGGGGTCGCACAGAGTCGGACACAACTGAAGCAATTTAGTAGCAGCAGCAGCAGATAGGAATAGGAAGCAGAAATAACAGGCTTAAACAAGATAGAATTTTACTTCTTTGTTACTTAAAAAAGAAGACTTGGAAAAAGGCAATCCAAGGCTCATCTATCAGCCCCATGATGTTACTGGTAACCCAGGCTCTTTTTCTTATTCTGCTTTGCTGTCCTTACTGTGTGACCTCCATCATCAAGGCTGCTAAGCGCAGAATGGCTGCAGTCACCAGCCATCAGGCAGGCATCAGCAAAGAGGAAAGACAACAGAGTCTCCATGAGTGCCTTTTAACCAACGAGCATTCCTGAACGTCCCACCCAGCAATTTCCACTTGCTTTTCATGGGCTGAGCTTAGCTACTTGGTCTACCCAGTAGCTAAAGGAAGATGGGAAATGAGGTCTCTCAGTTGATATAAAATTCAGGATTCTGTTACTAAGGAAGAATGTAGGAGTGGATATTGAGTAGGTCATGAGCCAAGCCTGCCTTATAAGAGAATTGTGGAAGATTAAATGTAATAAAAATACAACAAGAATATTAAAATCTACCTAGATGTATTGCTTGCCAAGGTTCTAAGACTAAGGTCTCTCCTACTGTTAAAAGTAAGGTCATATATTCTCTACTTCTGTGTCTCTATTTCTGCTTTGCGAATAAGTTCATGTGTATAGACACAGGCGTAGAGAACAAATGCAAGGAAACCAAGGAGGGGAGGGATGGGGGGTGAACTGGGAGATTGGGACTGACGAATATACACTACTGTGTACAGAGTGGATACCTAACGGGAGCCTACTGCATAGCTCAGGGGACTCTACTCAGCGCTCTTTGGTGACCTCGGTAAGAAGGAGACCTGGCGCACTGCAGCCTACGGGGTGGCAAAGAGTCAGACTCGACAGGGTGACTGAACAACAATAGCTGATTCACTTTGCTGTACAGTGGAAACCAACGCAATATTGTAAAGCAACTATACTCCAGTAAAAAAAAAAGTCCATGTGTCAGCAGTGTTAAAGACATGCTGCTGCCAAAGAGAGACTTCCTTCTTGATGTAAACAAGTCTGAAGAAGAAGTGGACAGGACACAGCTTTTCCACTGTGTGATCAGAAACTTTAGTCCCTTGTCTTCCCACAAAAGGTCTCATCACACACTTTAGGAAACAGTGATGTAGACTAGGGTTCAAACCCTAGCTTTATCTTTTTTGGTATAACCTTAGGCAATGCATTTTTTAACTGTTTATTGCAACATCATGCACATTCAGAAAAGCTGATGTGTGTGTCCAGCTCAGTGAATTTTCAGAAGCCAAACTACCCATGCGTCCAAACTGAGGAGCATCACCAGCTCTCCGGAAGCCCACACCACATTTCCTCCGGTCACTGCCCGCCCCCTCAAGAGCAGCCACTGTTACTCAAGAGAGCCAAAAGTCATTCTGACCCTGTCTGATCCTTGGCTCAAACGTGGGGACATCACACTGACTGTGAAGAATCATCAGAAGAGACTGAAGGACCAGCCACTGATGAAGTAAAAGTGCAAAGCTTGTAGTGGACACGCAAGAGACAATAGAGATTCTTATCAGGAAATGGAGGAGGAACACGGCTTAAGTACCAGCTGGAAAGGGAGACATCTCTGAAATGAGCACAGCCTCGGAACCTTGCCATTGGGAGGAAGTGTGTGTTGTTGTGCTTAAGTACATGTGCTCTGAGTCCAGACAGATGTGAATTCACAAAATCTCACTCAGCCAGCTCCTTGTGGGATCCTAGGTCTGGGTGAGGCCTAAGCATCAGTACATTTAAAGCATCCTGGGAGGACTTCTCTGGAGGTCCCAGTGGTTAAGATTCCACCTGCCAATGCAGGGGACATGGGTTCGATCCCTAGTCTGGGAAGATTCCACATGCCCCAGAGCAACTGGGCCTGCGCGCCACAAGTACCAAACCTGCTCTCTGAGCCCACGAGTTGCAACTACTTAAACTTGCACACCCAGAACCTGTGCTCCTCAACAAGAGAGGCCACCACATTGGGAAGCCCATGCACCAAAACGAAGAGTAGCCCTTGCTTGCCACAACTAGAGAAAGCCCGTGCACAGCAACAAAGACCCAGGGCAGGCAAAAATAAATTAATCTGGGGGGGGTGTGGAAAAAAAGCATCCAAGGTAATTCTAAGGTGAAGCCTGGGCTGAGAACCAGGCTCCAAACCCGGTTTCTCCATCTGTGACATAGAGTCATGGTGTATTTTGTAGACTCTGAAAATTATGCATGGTTAGCCCTTAAAACAGACCCTGACCCACGGACAGCACGCAGTGACTCTTCTGTTACAGCCCTAAATTCTACGTTTGGTCTGACAAGAAGTCTCTCCTTAATACCTTTTACTCCAGGGGTCAGCAGGTGTTTTCTGGAAAGGGCCAGATAGTGAATGTCTGCTTCGTGGGCCAGGCAGGTTCTGTTGCTTCCACTCAACTCTGCCATCGTGGTGTGACAGCAGTCACAGACAGTACACACACCAGCCGACCACGCCTCTGTCCTTGCACCTTCATGTACGGACACGGAATCTAAATTTCACATCATTTGCACGTGTCGTGAAATATCACCCTCTTTTTAATTTTTTTTCCCCAGCCATTTAAAAATATAAAAACCATTCACAGCCTGAACCTTGGACTGTCCAGAAACAGGCAGTGGGCTGGATTTGGCCCCTAGGCTGACTCCTTTCTTCCTGTTCTCCTTGACTCTTCCTCCCTGTGATGAAGAATAGGGCCAGGTTCCTGAATTCTTATATGTTCGTTTGCTTTAGGGTTCTCTCTCAACTGTCTCAGTTTCTCTTCTCTGTCCCACCCCCTGTCACTCGCCACTCTCCTTCCCTCCTCTCCCTCCGTGCTTCCTCCTGTCTCCCCACTGCCTCTCCTTCCTCCCCTTCCTCCTTCCCTCCTCCTTCCCCCGTCCCTCTCCTGCCTTTCTCTTCTCCCTTCCTCTTCTCTCTCTCTCCCTCTCCCCCTTCCTTTCTCCCTCTCTTCCCCTCCCTCTGACACTCTGCAAGGTCCCAATGCCGGAAATCGGCCCAGGACCTGTCTTCCAAAACCCTGGCACAAGATCAGTGGTTTTCCACCAGATTCCAAGCTTGTGTTGAGGCTTTTCACACTGTCTCCTAGCAACCACCTTCTGTTCCCTCACCCTTTGTGGCCCCCTCTCTCCCCACCCTTGGCCATTCAAACTTCCCCAGACACTGACTTACAAAGAGGGCTGGGAGTCCCCCCGAGCTGCTGCGGTAGTGGGGTGGCTCCATCTGCAGCCGCCTCCCCCCACACTGGAGGCTTCTTTTGGTCCTGGAATGTTAACTAGCTCTGCTTTGCCCGCTTAGCTCTAGAGTGGAGGGCTCCGCAGACTGGTCTTCTGTTCTCATCTCCTCTCCTCCCTCCGCACCCAAGGCCCAGTGGAGGATGCCTCTGTTGTTCCCTCCTTTCACTGGTTCGGGTTTCTTTAATGCGTATCATCAGACGACTTGATCTTTTTTTAAGATTCAGAAACAAAGCAAAACTCTCAGAGGATTAGAAAATGTAGGAGAATATAGGGGCTTTCCCGGTGGCTCACCGGTAAAGAATCCGCCTGCAATGCAGGAGCTGCAGGAGACGAGGGTTCGATGCCTGGGTCCGGAAGATCCCCTGGAGGAGGAGGAAATGGCAACCCACTCCAATATTCTTGCCTGGTAAATCCTATGGACAGAGGAACTGGCAGGCTACAGTCCATAATGTCGCAGAGAGTTGTACACACACGCATGCAGGAGAATATAATCACAAACAATGCTAGAGTGAAAACCCTAGTATTTACCTCCTTGGGAGCTTACATGTATTTGTCTAGGACAAAGGTTGAGAAGTGGCCTTGCTGGGTCCCAGGGCATGTGTGGTTTATATTTTACGGGGTCTTACAGCATCATTCTCAAACAGGATTGTAAATGCTACCAGAAGCACTGACTGAGAGTGCCCCAAAGCTACGTCCTCTCTGATACAATATAATCTAACAGTATTTAATCAAGAACATGTACATGTTTTTTTTCTAGCAGGTACTGCTAATTTGACTTCACAGTATTCATTGGCTGCTCTAATTAACACTCCCCACAGGGATACACCTTTTCCCCAAACCCTCACTTGATATCAAATACATATTACAAATATCAAATACATATTTTTAAATTTTTATTGATTTTTGGCCACTTTTCCAAAGGGTGAAAAGATGTGTCTAATTATTTTTCTCTTTACAATTGAGGGTTTGTTTTTTTTTTTTCCTTTCCCGGAAAATATGTCAATCAGCTTCTTAGTCACAAAGAAGAGACTTCCCTAGCAGTTGAGCGCTTCATGGAGCGGAGACCTGGCTGCACCGCTAAGTGGCCTGTGACACTGAGCGAGGCCTACTCAGTCTCTGAGACGAGGGGCTTTCGGTGTGGTTGAAGGGCCTCAGCATGGCACCCGGAGGTCATTGAGGCCATGTTTGAAAAGTGAAAGTGTTAGCTGCTCAGTGTCTGACTCTCTGAGACCCTACGGACTGTAGCCTGCCAGGCTCCTCTGTCCATGGGATTCTCCAGGCAAGAATACTGGAGTGCATTACCATTCCCTTCTCCAGAAAGTCTTCCCGACCCAGGGATGGAACCCACGTCTCCTGCGTTACCCTCTGAGCCACCAGGGTAGCCTCTGGTATCCATGTTTAGTGCCTCTTTCATGAGTGGATCAAGAGGCAGAGGAGAGAAAAAAGAGGCCCTTCCATAGCGAGAGTCCCCATCTAAGTGCCAGGGAGGTTTTCAGCACAGGGCTGAGGGTGGAGAGCCAAGATCTGTTTTCCCTGTTGGGAAAATCCAAAGGGAGATTTTGTGTTTATCCACAGTCTCACTGAGCCAGCTAATGAGATGTCAAACTCTCTGCTTTTGGCTGAAATTCCTTCAGCTCTGTATGGTAATACTGCCTCATGCTGATCAGAAGCCTGGCGGTTATGTATGTCTTTGAAAAGTAAAGATGGGAATGGAGATAAATTACTAATTAACAAATGCCATCCATTTGTCACACCAACTCTTTCTAGGCTCAGAGTCTGAGGGGAAAGGATAATTATGAAAAGTATCACCAAAAATAAAGTCTCTTCAACAAATGGTGCTGCAACCCCATTGGGTATCCATACAGAAAAAAATAAATGTTGGGTGCCATGGACAAAAATTAATCTGAAATGGATCATAGTATTAAACATAAAAGCTGAAACTAAAAAACCTTTAAAAGAAAGTACAAGAGAAATTCTTTGCAAAGACTTCTTAGGTACAACATAAAAAGCACAAAGCATTAAAGAGGAAAAGGGATAAATTGGACTTTGTCACAATCAAAAGCTTCTGTCCTTTGAAAGACACCATTTAGAAGAGGAAAGGCAAGCCACAGACTTGGAGAAAATATTTGCAAAGGATTCCTATCTAGAATATATAATGAACTCTTGCAACTCTAATAAAAAGACAACCCATTTTTAAAATGGGCTAAAAATTCTAATGGAAACTTTGCAAAAGAAAATCTGAATGGTCAATGAAATTCTCAACAGGAAAGTACAATGAAAACCACAATAGATATGAGTACTCATCAGCTGAATGACTAAATTTAAAGATGGATATTACCAAGTATAGGTGAGGAACCAGAATTCCCATAACATTACTGTGGAAACATAAAATGATATAACCGTGTGGGTAAACCAGCTCACCACTTACACTTATTGTCTGACCCAGCAGTTCTACTCCTGAGTATGTATACATATCTTATGGTCTGAATTGTCTCCCCCCAAATTACAGATATTGAAGCTCTGACCATGCTTTAGAATGTGACTGTTTTTGAGGACAGGGTCTTCAGAGCTGATTAAGTTAACATGAGTCTGTTAAAGTTAGGGTGGGCCTTAATCCAGTATGACTGGTGTCCTTATAAGAAGAGGACATTGGGACACACAGAGGAACACCGGGGACGCAGACGCAGAGGGAAGACCACGTGGGGACCCAGCATGAAGGTGGCCGTATACAAGTCACCACCCTGCCCGCACCTTGATCTTGACTTTTACTAGCCTCCAGGACCGTGGGAAATAAATTTCTGTTGTTAAAACCACCCTGTCTATGGTATTGTGTTATGGCAGCCCTAGCAAACTAATCCACTGTCTTAAGACAAATGAAATCCTATTTCTACACAGAGTCGTAGGTGAGTGTCTACAGAAGCTTTATTCATAATTTCTAAGAAATGGAAGCAATCCATATGTTTATCACCTGATGAGCAAACTGTGGTCCATCCATCCAATGGAAGATGACTCGACAATAAGATGGAGTAAATTATTGACACTGTGTGCCAAATATGATGCTGAGAGAATGAAGCCAGAGACAAAAAAGCATATATCATCTGATTCCATTTCTAAGAAACACAAGAAAGATCAGATTTAATCTTTAGTCATGAAAAGCTGATCAATGATGGGCTGAGGGTGGGGGCAGATTATCTGGGAAAGCATATAAGGGAAACTTTCAAGATAATGGAACATTCTTTTTCTTGAGTGTGGTAGTGGTTACACAGGGGAACACAACTCATCAAACATTACAGGAAATGAGTTTTTTTATATGTAAATATACCTCGTTAAAATTGATTTTTTTTTTAAAAGTGTCCTCAATCCAGAAAATGCTTGGAAGCCCTGCCCTGAATGCACTTAAAGGCAGGTGAGCAGGTGAGCATGGGTACTGTGGGTGATCACAGTGTCTTGTCATCACAGGAGGTATGAAGAGGGGACCAGCGAGAATGAGGCCGCAGCCAAGGAGGAGGAAGAGGAAGAAGAGGAGCAGGAAGGGGAAGAGGAAGCCTCCCCTGACATGGACGGGTGCCCAGCGGTAAAGGTAGGGAGGGCCGGGACATGGGAAGGGCTGTTTTGGGGGAAATAATCCTCAACTATTGAACCCAGGCTGTCAGAAAAGTCTCGGGGCTAAGCCTCATGCCCCAGCATCAGGGGACAGGCTTTCAGAGTGGGGTGACCTGCAGAGGGTTGTATAGGGGTGTCCCTGCCTGGAATTGGAGTCATTTCAGTGACAGAAAATCAGGAGGAGTTGATTGACCCTCTCATCTCTCCCACCCTCTGTGGTTCCCAATTCTCTGGGCAGACCCCAGGCTGTACAGTCAGCTGGCCTGGATTCAAATACTGGCTCTGCTTCTACCTAGCTGTGTCGCCTTAGACCGATGACTTCATCCCACTCCAGCCTTGGCTTTCTCATCTCTAAAATGGGCGCAATAATGCCAACCTTGCAGATGGGTGGATCTCAAAGCAGTAGATTTCTCCATTTGGGTCTACCTGAAGGGCAGTAGGAAAGGGGGTCTAGTCGAGTGACTGTCACCTTTTGCTCCCCTGCTGCACTCAGGTGACATGTTGTAAGAGGCTCCATTAGGGGTGGAGGTACAGGTTGAGTGGGGAGGTAGGGGCGTTGGAAAAGAATCTGGGCCTGCCTTCTAACTACTCCACACCAAGAGGAAATCCTGCAGTTTCTCCAGCCAAAGGGGGTGCCTTTTTCAAAAGCACACAAAGACACTGTTTAGGCTAACCAAGGCTTTTCATTTGGGTGTTTTTATTTGTTGATCTCTACTGGTAATTACTGTGAAAGGACAATAGAAAAGCTGATCACCTAGTTTTTAAAAAACAAGGTTTGCTAGTTGCTTCCCTAACTCCAAGAAAACATATGCAGTTCTTGTCTAGGGTGATGGAAGCCTTGGGTGTGGCTTTGTCAAAATATGGTTGGCACATTATTCTTGAGGGTGTGAGGCCCAGGACATCCATGCCTGAGGTACCTCTACTGCTTATGTGAGCTTGTTAGGGGACTGAGTCTCTCCCAGTGGCCCCAAGCACAGGTGTCAGGGAGGATTGGGGGCTGGCATGTGGGGCCTTGGGTGCCATGCTGGCCGGGCTGGGTCCGCAGAAGCCCCCGGCTGTGTCTGAGGGCCAGGGGTGAGGTGATCGGAGTGGGGAGCAGCTTCAGTGTCCACCCCGTGAGTCTCAGGGTGGGTGGCTGAGACTCTGGGTTCTCCCAGCCTCACAGCTGTGACTTCTTCCTCAGGTGGACAAAGAGACCAACACAGAGACCCCAGCCCCATCGCCCACGGTGGTGCGGCCCAAGGACCGGCGGGTGGGCACGCCCTCCCCGGGGCCGTTTCTTCGAGGGAGCACCATCATCCGTTCCAAGACCTTCTCCCCAGGCCCCCAGAGCCAGTACGTGTGCCGGGTAAGCAGCCGCACAGCCGTCCTCCCCGGAGCACCCGCTTCTCCCCCTGCAGCTGAGAGCCCTGGGCCTCGCACAGCTCTGGGTCCAAGTCCTGGTCCTGCCCCTGTTGTCAGTCATTCTTGGCATGTTACACCTGTTTCCTTATGGAGTTAATAGACCAAGTCTATGCGGTTGCTCTAAGGACTGAATTGGCTAAAGCATGGGAGAGGCTCAGTAACCAGTACATGGCCAACGTTTTTATATATGTGTGTGTCTGTTTACTTATATATGTTTATTTACTTACTTATTATATAAATATAATATGTATATTTATTTACTTACTTACCCAACCACATGGCATGTGGGATCTCAGTTCCCCAACCAGGGACTGAACCCATGCCCCCTGCTGTGAAAGTGCAGAGTCCTAACCACTGGGCCACCAGGAAATTCACAGCCAAGGCTGTTTATCAGTTCAGTTCAGTTCAGTCGCTCAGTCATGTCCAACTCTTGGCGACCCCATGGACTCCAGCAGGCCAGGCCTCACTGTCCATCACCAACTCCTGGAATTCACTCAAACTCATGTCCATTGAGTCGGTGATGCCATCCAAACATCTCATCCTCTGTCATCGCCTTCTCCTTCTGCCTTCAGTCTTTCCCAGCATCAGGGTCTTCTCCAGTGAGTCAGCTCTTCACATCAGGTAGCCAAAGTATTGGAGTTTCAGCTTCAACATAGTCCTTCCAATGAATATTCAGGACTGATTTCCTCTAGGATGGACTGGTTGGATCTCCTTGCAGTCCAGGGAACTCTCAAGAGTCTTCTCCAACACCACAGTTCAAAAGCATCAATTCTTCAGTGCTCAGGTTTCTTTATAGTCCAACTCTCACATCCATACATGACTACTGGAAAAACCATAGCCTTGACTAGATGGACCTTTGTTGGCAAAGTAATGTCTCTGCTTTTTAATGTGCTGTCTAGGTTGGTCATAACTTTTCTCCCAGGGAGTAAGGGTCTTAATTTCATGGCTGCAGTCACCATCTGCAGTGATTTTTGGAGCCCCAAAAAATAAAGTCAGCCACTGTTTCCACTGTTTCCCCATCTATTTCCCATGAAGTGATGGGACCAGATGCCATGATCTTTGTTTTCTGAATGTTGAGCTTTAAGCCAACTTTTTCACTCTCCTCTTTCACTTTCATCAAGAGGCTGTTTAGTTCTTCTTCACTTTCTGCCATAAGGGTGGTGTCATCTGCATATCTGAGGTTATTGATATTTCTCCCGGCAATCTTGATTCCAGCTTGTGCTTCCTCCAGCCCAGCATTTCTCATGATGTACTCTGCATATAAGTTAAATAAGCAGGGTGACAATATGCAGCCTTGACATACTCCTTTTCCTATTTGGAACTGTTTATAATTCCAACCAACTCTCCACTCTGTTTACGCCCGGCCCTGCCCTTCCACACCCCTTGCTGAGATCAGACTGATCCTCACCTTCCCTGATGGACAGTTCCTCCCCCTCCAAGGCAATGGCAGCATGCAGCCTGAGGTTGCAAAATAGCAACAGCCCTGGATTACTTAGCTATGGGTTTAGGAGCTTTTTTTCATTGAACTTTTTGGCTACCATTGAAAACTTAAGAAATTCAATTAAAAATAAAATTTAAAATGCAGCCATTTCACATAAAACTCCGGTTTCTGTGGAGGGGAAAAGAGAGACTGTCTGGCCCCTAGGGCTACACATTCTGTCACAGTGATGAGTGGCTGGAGCTCCGCAGTGAGGGCCGCTGCCCTCGGAGTAGGGACTGGCAGGCCTTTTCAAGTTCATCGTGGCCTCCACCGGCCCTCTTTAACCTATTTGACTTGCTGACCTGCTCTTGCAGGCCATGGAAGTTTAGAAGCTGTGCAGTGGTCTTGGCTTCCGGAATCTCTTGCCTTCTATCCATGACTCCCATCTGAGGGGTCACTCCAGTTGCTGGGGCTGTAGAACCAAGACCTTGTTTCTGAGGTTCATATGACATGTTGACATCCTTCCCTATCTCTTACCATACAAAATGAGCAAGCAATAACTAGAATAATAAACAGAACCGTCCAGTCTCGTGTTCCAGTAAGTTGTGCAGGAGAGGCCCCTGGAACCCGCCCCACCTCATCAACCTGACATCCATTTGTCTATTGTTATAGAGGGAAGGGCTATGGGGGATTCAGCATCTAATATCTGGTATCCAAGGCCTCCAGTTATAAGCTTGAGTGTGTGTGTGTGTGTGCTCAGTTACCCAGTTGTGTCCAGTTCTTTGCGTGCTCTGCTATCCATGGGATTCTCCAGGCAAGAATACTAGAGTGGGTTGCCATTTCCTTCTCCAGGGGATCTTCCCAAGCCAGGGATTGAACCTGCATCTCCTGCATTGCAGGCAGATTCTTTACTGGTAAGCCAGTAGTAGTGAAGTTAATTTTTTCATAACGTGACAATTTTACAAATGCACTGGCTACTTTTCAAATTAGTGCCCACCCCAAAACATTCCCTGCAGTACCTCCCAGAAATAATGTAAACCTCTCCTCTCTGTGTCCTCTCTACTTAATGTTAGAGCTTGTAAACATCTGAAAAGAAAGTGTGAGTACACGTAATATAGTTGTGTATCTTGCAAAAGGTACAGGGTTTCCTGCAGTCACTGAGTGTGATTTTAATGCAAGGGACTTCCTGAACCACAAATGAAGAATCCTGCTTAATCCCAGCTCACAGCTGAAGAAGAGAAAAACCCAATCCGTGTTTCAAATGTGAATAACTTGAAGGATTTAGCAAAGCCCTCAGGATAATGGATAATCTGTCTTTGGCAAAATTACCGCCTTTATGAACATGCAGTGGAAATCAAACACAAAATGAAGGATGATACTTGTTGGAAAAATCACAGCAAAAGAAATGAATGTTTGATTTATCCTTTGTCATCAGGATTTAGAATGCAGTTGTAATTTTGTCAAATGGAAGATATGAAATATAAAACTTTTGAAAAGTGTTACTCTTTTCCAACTAAAAACTCAAACTTTTGCCCCCCAATGTTTACTATAAAATTCTGGTCTCCTGTGTAAATGGATTCACTTTAAATGGGCTTTTCCAGAATTGGCATTCCTGATAACAAAGAGGTCCAGTCCCATGTCTCAAGCATTTTTAACACAACTAGCACTATGCTGAGCCCGTTCCACATTTTATTACCTGGACCAGTCTCCAACCTCAGGGCTGAAGGTAAAGAAATTCCCAGTCTGCATGGATCACCTGCCACAGGCAAAAAAAGGGCCTTTATTAGCAAAGATGTATATTTTTTCTTCTTTTGCTTTCTGACTACACTTCAGCCCAAGCTTATCTGTTTCTGGTAGATTCTCACTTAAGGCTACAGGAAGTAGCCAATGGTACAACATCCTGAATTTTTTTTCCTGTCATTTCCCTTAAAACTCTATAGGGGTGTTCAGTCTGTCTCTTGAGATGCAAGAGGTAACAATAATGTTTCCCTCTGTTTCTCACCCACAAAATGAGCATTCTCAAATTCCCAGCAGGCAATATGTGTCTGTGCTGTGCCCCCTCCTACCTCCAGTACACAGCCAGCTCCCTGTTTTCCAGCCTGTGGTTTATAGCACTCCACTCCCCTAGTACCAAGAACCTAGTACCTGGTCAGGGTCTTTCACAGCAAGCAGCAGAAACAGACTGGGAGCAGTATATGTGGGGAAGAAATGTTTGAACAGGAAAGTGAGTAGTTCACAGATTCATTAGAAGGCTGTAGAAGCAACCTCAGAAATCGGGCAGGAACAAGGCGGGCCAGACCACAGCCAAAATCACACCCTAAAGACAGGTGAGGACACAGTGCTACTGCAGAACATGGCCCCAGCTGGCCCTGCAGCTGCCTTTGGGGTTCAGCACTGAGGCCCCCAGCAGACTCCTGACACTGCAGGAGGCCAGGAGAGCTCTAGCTGCTGCTGCCGCCGCCACTGTTCACCACTGATGGCTGCTTCTCCCTGAGAAACCAACAAACACAGATGCAACAAACAAGCCCACAAACACGGAACAGAAGAGAGTGGCCTGGCTGAGTCCAAGAGGCACAGCCACAGAGATTTGGTCCAGCTGACCAGGTTGTGACTGAAAGACCAGCACGATTGCATTTAATTGTCATAGCTGAGTCCTGTGCTGGCTTCTAGCTGCAAGGGAGGCCATGAAAGCAAGACTCTGGTACTTTTGCCTCGAGTGGAAGGTGGGCTTTGTCTCCCACTGAGAGTCATAAGAGGATGGAGTTTCATATGCTAATTAGGTTAGCAGCACGCACACACACACACACCCCCCCAAAAAAAATTCCCTGTTTTTCCTATGTCATCTAATCTCACAAACAGCCCTGCAAGGCAAGTGGCGTTAATCCCATTTCATAGATGCTGCAAGTCAGGGCACTTTGTTGTGAGCACAGGCAGTCCCTTCTCCTGGCCTGACATCAAGAGCCCTCTGCCGGGTGTCCCCCTCTTTGGTCCTCAGCATGGCCTGTGTCACTTGGTGAGTTTCCTGGGCTTGGGCTTCCACTGGACTTTTAAGTCATGAGGGGCGGGGACAGTGTTACACTCCCCACAGCTCCCCACAAGCCCTGTGGCGCTGACGCCTCCGTATCAGCAGCGCTGTCTCACGTGTCGGTTGGCCCACTTTGACCTGAAGGATACAGTTCTTCCAAAATTCTCATTTTCAAGTAGACCCCTCTGACTTCCCGTTATTTCACCTCTCTGCTCCTCGATCTCCCTCTAATGGAGATAGCAAAAAGGCAACAATATTCTCTACCATGTCTGAGATCAAATGCACTAAAACATCTTTAAGAAAGAGTTAAACTCAAGGACTTAATGTAACTTTCATCGCTCTTTTATAACATGGTCTTTAACACATAAACAACTATGACTTAAGCACCAATCGTCCTGACACGTATTCCTAGTTGGTGTGACATATATTCTGTGAGTGCCACTTTTGGATTGAAACAATGCAGAATAAAGCCCCCTTCTGAAATGATACCCAGCCAGTCCATTTGTATGAATCCACCCCTCTGTCTTTATATTAGTTTCATCTCTGAGCATTACATGCATCCTAAAGAGGACATGAAATTAAAAGATGCTTACTCCTTGGAAGAAAAGTTATGACCAACCTAGATAGCATATTGAAAAGCAGAGACATTACTTTGCCAATAAAGGTCCGTCTAGTCAAGGCTATGGTTTTTCCTGTGGTCATGTATGGATGTGAGAGTTGGACTGTGAAGAAAGCTGAGCGCCGAAGAATTGATGCTTTTGAACTGTGGTGTTGGAGAAGACTGTTGAGAGTCCCTTGGACTGCAAGGAGATCCAACCAGTCCATTCTGAAGGAGATCAGCCCTGGGATTTCTTTGGAAGGAATGATGCTAAAGCTGAAACTCCAGGACTTTGGCCACCTCATGCGAAGAGTTGACTCATTGGAAAGTACTCTGATGCTGGGAGGGATTGGGGGCAGGAGAAGGGGACGACAGAGGATGAGATGGCTGGATGGCATCACTGACTCGATGGATGTGAGTCTGAGTGAACTCCGGGAGTTGGTGATGGACAGGGAGGCCTGGCATGCTGCGATTCATGGGGTTGCAAAGAGTCAGACACGACTGAGTGACTGAACTGAACTGAAAGAGGACGTGGCCTTGGATGGGACCTTGAACTCTTGTTCTGATGCTTACCAGCTATATGGTTTATAAAAATGTGGTAATCTCTCCCAACCTCAGTCCCCTCAGTTAAGATAGTTTGAGGATTAAATGAAACTGTCGGTAAAGCCCGTGGCACATAAGAGGGGCTCCGTCCGTATGGCTGCTGTCTTGTTTGTGTTTATTTGGCCGCACCAGGCTGGGGCATGAGGGACCTTTACTTGTGGCAAGTGAACTCTCAGTTGCAGCACGTGGGATCTAGTTCCCTGACCCAGGATTGAACCCCGGCCCTCTGTGTTGGTAGCGCAGAGCCTTAGCCACTGGACCGCCAGGAAGTCCCAGTGTGGCTTTGTTGTTACTGTTATCTGTTTCTCATTCTGGTTGACACTCTGCCCAGTGCAGTAGCTATTTCATCAATGTAGCAGGACCAGTAATATCATTATTACTGATAATTACTAATAACCACAAACATGACAGTGTGGACAGCTTCTCAGAGGAGACCCACCTCAGTGAGCTGACAGCTGCCAGAATAAATAGACTCTGGAGCATCAGCCTGTGACAGTCCCACTGACCTGGAAATATGACTCCAGAGAGAGACCACCGTCTCCCCTCCCTCTCCCGTCCTCCCGCTGGGGACACGAACTGTCAGTAAAAAAGCATCTGTTTGACCGTAGCCCTGATCTCTGGCCACAGATGAGGAATGTTAGCCCTCCAGGGAGAGTCCAGATAACTGCGGGATTGAATGGGTTCTGATGAGGAGAGAGCTGTGACCAGCACAGCCCTCACAGAACCTGTCTGCCCCATCTCCATATCAGTCTCGATATGGGCTCCATTCGAGCCCTGAAGATGGGCTCTGTGGGCGACAGGAAAAAGTTGGTGCAAACAGGCCTTAGCATAGGAGGCCAGGGGGCAGTGTGTCCTGGAGTCATCTGTGGCTGGTGTCCATCCCGCCAGGCTGCACCGGCTCCAACCTTGAGCAAGTCGGGTAGCCCCTCACCCACCGTCTTCTCATTAGTAAAGTGGCGATGTCCTCTCCCATGGGGCTGTTGGAAGGATGAATGAGGTCTTGTGGTTGGCACACAGGGCCACGCATTGTTGAGGACCCACTCAGTGAATGGTCACCCAGAGAGAAAAGGAAGGTCGAATGAAACCTGCCTCCTGCATGCAGTCCCCATGGGGAACACGGAAAGGAAGGACGGGGCTGGGGACCCCACCACCCTCCTGGCCCCAGTGTGCCTTCTGCACGCACTCGGACCTTCATGAGTGTCCCACGCCTCTTCTCTCTACAGCTGAACCGAAGTGATAGCGACAGCTCCACCCTGTCCAAGAAGCCACCTTTTGTTCGAAATTCCTTGGAGCGACGCAGCGTCCGGATGAAGCGGGTAAGACGGTCCCTTTGTTTCCCCAAGCCCTGTGTCCCTCACGCACATCCCCTGATGCCTGACCGTTTCTCCTCAGCCACTGGTTGGAAGAAAGCACTTGAAAGCATGGTGGTATTTGCAAATAGAAGTTGGTGAACTGTAAGGCCTGGGTAGGCACTGGGGAAAGTGCCAAGGGGTAAATGTAGCATAGTTTTTGTGACCAGTACGTTAGATCAGGAGTGGGCATACTTGTGTAGAAATCAGAGTCATGAAGAACCAATCAACCCAAGATGTCACAGCTACCAATGGGAGCCTGCCTCCTGCAGGTCTCTGCTCCCTGTGTTGTCCAACTGACCGAGCAGTTGAAGGTCCCTTGCAACAGCCTCCTTGCAGGAAGAGAGGCCAGGTGCCCCTGCCCCCCAACGCCTCCCCACCAAGAGCTGACCTGGAAGCAAGGAGGTGTGAATGGGACTCAGTCCAGCTGGAAACTCCCAGGGAAGAGGCCCCATGCTGTCCCCACAGAGCAACCTGGCCTTTCCTTATGGAGAACGTGGCTGCATGGGGGTTGGCAAGAGGCCTTAGGCCAAGGCCCTACTCCTGCTAGGGACTTTTCACTAGTCAGGGTTGCAGGACGGGCAGGGGGCCCTCCCCACTGTGGGCTTTCAGTGCAGACTTGACAACAGTTCTGGTGAACTTCCAGAACTAGAAAAAACCCAGGAGCCAGAATGTCAGAAAGAGGAGTGGAGAGAGCAAAGCAAAAACGCAGAGAAAGGAGAGCATGCTGACAGCCCCGTGTAGGGGCAGCCCCGTAGCATCTCCGGCAGGCCTGCTGCTGACCACCGGCCTCGGGAGTGGTCCTGTGCCTGGCCGTACCCTGCCCGCACAAGTCTCCAGAAAGAACCAGAGACAGCAGGAGAAAGAAGGCAGTGCAGAAGAGGCTCCCTCCCAGAAAGGAGAGGGTACTGGCTGCAGGAGAATGTGGGCATGGCCGCAAGTGACAGGGGCATCCCCTGCCCCACCCCGTCTGCTGTGGCTGGCTGGCACTCCAGTCCCTGGAACACCGAGTCACCTTGGGAGCCTGCTGATAATGCAGATTCCAAGGCCGCACTCCCAGACCGCCTCATCCAGGCAGCTGGGGTGTGGCCCTGGAAGCAGCATTTTTATAGGCTCCTCAGAATTCTGGACCAGGTGTTCCATGATCCACTCCTGGAGAAATGACACCCAGGAGCTCCTACTCAGTACCCCCTGCACGTCTTACAACCCCCGCCCCCACTCCCCCCACCCCCTGCCGCAAGGCAGGCCTCACAGAAGTTCCTGCTTCTTCATCTCCTCTTCCCCTCAGCCAAAGGGATGCCTTGCAAAGGGGGCCCTTGATAGCTGGTCTGAGCCCATGTTCCCTTCAGGTCCTTTCTATGTCCTGAGGCACAGGGGTGTCCAGAGGCTGGGCCAGGACCCGTGCACACTGCAGACCTGCCTCCACTAGCTGCCTGAGCAATGCGTGTCGTGGGCAGGGCCACCTGGCAAGGGTCTGAGAGGACCTCTAGTAGCTGTGAGCAGTCCCTGGTCAGCAGCTGAGTGAGAAAATGCAAGGAAATGAACCCTACCCAGGACTTGAGGGAGCCTGGCTGCAAATCATCCCCTCGTCAAACCCCCGGATGGGGATGCAGTCAGTCAAAACCTAGATTTCAGCCTCATGAGACCCTGAGCAGAGGATTCAGCCAACCTGTGTCTAAACTCCTACCCAGTGAAAATGTGGGATAATGAGTTTGCATTACGTTCAGCTGCTAGTTTGTGTAATTTGTTATGCAGTAACAGAAAACCAGTACAATGCCCAATAAAGTGATTTTTTAAATGATATTAATACATAAGACATTAACTATGAGACCTGTCCTCACTTCAGGCTGGCCAGTATGCTTTTAGGAACAGGAAACCACTCAATGGAGTGGTTCTGTGCTTTTCTAGGGTGACCATTGTCTAGTCTGTGCTTATACATGAGCAAGGCCGGGAGATCCAGCTGAGTGATCTCGGTGACTCCAGGTCTCACATGAAGCTGCTTTTGCTTAGCTCTGCTGCCCCTGTACTATCATTAGTCATGTCCTACTCTTCGGGACCCCGTGGACTGTAGCCCTCCAGGCTCCTCTGTCCATGGGATTCTCCAGGCAAGAATACTGGAGTGCTATTTCCTTTGCTCTGGCCCATGTCCAGTCTCAGAAACTTGTCTGGATATGTCAATGCAGAGAGAGGCAGAGCTCAGGCAGTAGATGGAAGCCAGTGGGAGTAAGGGAAGCAACTGCGTGTAGGGAGTGAGTGGATGGGATCCGGAGCCAGCTGCCTGCAGTGGAATCTCAGCTTCACTGCTTATAATGTGTGTGATTTAACCTCTGGGAGCCTCATCTGTGCACACGATAACAGTCAGGACCTCATAGGGTCGTGAAAATGAACTCAGGTAACGGAAGTAAAGCGCCCAGCACCATGCCTGGGACATAAAACTGCTCACTAATATGAGGGGTAGACACGGAAAAAATCAAGACAGGCTCCCAGGGGTTGGACGAGCCTCACTTTTGGAGTGGAAGCCCGCGGATGAACGAAGGAGGGTAGCTGAGCTCCAGAGCAGGGGAGAGCACAGGGTCACTGGACCCGGCCCCATACTAACCTGTCCAAACCATCCCCACCCCCGCAGCCTTCATCCGTCAAATCCCTGCGCGCTGAACGCCTGCCGCGCACCTCGCTGGACCTCGAGTTGGACCTGCAGGCCACCAGGACCTGGCACAGCCAGCTGACTCAGGAGATCTCGGTGCTGAAGGAGCTCAAGGAGCAGCTGGAACAAGCCAAGAGCCACGGGGAGAAGGAGCTGCCACAGTGGGTGCGGGAGGACGAGCGCTTCCGCCTGCTGCTGAGGATGCTGGAGAAGCGGGTGGGTGGCGAACCGTGGGAACGCAGGGCAGGCCACTGCAAGGGAGGGCGGTGAGGGCCCTGAATGGGTCCTGCAGTTCTGTGACTCACTGAGAGGGCTCCCAGAGCCCCTCAAGCTCATCAGCAAAGGAAGCCAGCAATCCCTCCCCCAGGAAACTTGATTCACTGTTTACTGGCTGCCAGGTCCTTTTGCTGCATTCCCGTGTTTGTGCGCAAGCCCTTATTACTCACATGTTTATTCCAGCAGCTGGTCCTTCATCAGGCATATTGGGGGGCACTTTATCTACGCTGGGGCACACACTTGCACAGAGTAAATAAGAACACTGACCTGCCCTCCTGCCTGCCTACCCAGTCCCACAGAGCACGTTTCTCCAAAGGGGAGAGGAGTGGGTCCTGGCCGGGTTTTATCCTGATGAAGACTCCTGAGGATACAAGCCTGCTGGCGTCTCATCCCTAGCGTAGTGAGTCGGAGAGATCTCAGCATTGCTCAAGAAAAAAGATACAACCACAAAGGGGCCAGACCACACGATGAGTTGAATTTGGGTGGCTGCTGCTTTCACACGTGTGTATTTGGGAAGGTCTCACATTGCATGAGACACCCCTACCCCCAGCCTCCAAAGGCAGCTGTTTGGGCTCCACTACCTAGAGGGGACTCCGGGAGTTGGTGATGGACAGGGAGGCGGTGATGGACAGGGAGGCCTGGCCTGCTGTGATTCATGGGGTCGCAAAGAGTCGGACACGACTGAGCGACTGAACTGAACTGACTGACATAGAGGGGAAGAGTCCAGGCAAACTCCCAGGGAAAAGGGGGGTTGGAGAGGGGACCTAGACATGGAGATGATGTCACTTGGAGCACCATGAGGAGTCTTGGGTTGGAGAACTCCAAAGCAGCAGGAGTTTGGACTCTTTTATAGACCTGGGGTTGAACACATCTATGACTAGCAGATGTTGGGTGCAGTTTTAGGGGGTATAGGTAACAGGCAGGCTCTAAAAGGCTAAAAAAAAAAAAAACCCAAACTGCTATTTGAACTTCATTTAAAACAATTGGATGGGTAAAAAATTGTCTTTGACACCAGTGGGCTCCCAGACTGTGGTGAAGAAATAAACATCATAGGGTGAAGAAATAATCATCAGAGGCCATCTTTGACTCATTCCTTTCATACCTGCCAGGAGGGCTGTCCATGGCAGAAATGACAAGCTTTTGCTAGTTTTCTCTGCACACAGCCAAGCAACGCAACAGCACCTTCCAGACGGTGCCTCACTGGATTGTTGGGAGGGCCATTAGCTAAAATTCCAGCTCTCAGTTAAGGTGATGAAAACATAAAGCAGGAAGGTGGTGCTGGGCTTCTTAGGTCTGGACTTGTGGGAGCCTCAAATTGACTCTAGTAAATCAGAAGTTCCCCAAGCATTTATTTCTTTCTTGTTTATTACATCAGAGTTATAATAACAGCATTAAGAGAAAATAGAAAATTAGAGAAAGTTTTAAGGAAGAGAAGGAACTAAATATGTCTCTAATGGTAGCTGTCTATTACATTTATCTTGGAGCTTCCTAGTAGCCAAGGCAAAAAGAGATAAGCAAACAAGTATATATGTTTCCTGCCTTAAGAAGGCACCTACCAAGAAAACCTGACCTTTCAAATAGTTTTGTTTTTTTTTTAAATAGTAAATCTATGACTATCTGATGATGATTCTGTTAAAGAGTCATTTAAATGGTATAGCTTCATTAAGCAAAATACTGTCTTCGTGCTACGGTTTTAAGTGTGTAGAACATAGATATTTGAGGGCTCTTTGGTTTGTTCTCTAAAGTGTTTCCTTAGGTTTGTATCAGGAGGGAAGGATGTATTGTTCCTCAAACCCTTGACCATAATTGCATGATTCAAAATTGGGTTTCTACGATTTCTTAATTGTATGTCGTTAAAGCAGTTTCTTAACATGCCTGAGGCTTTGTTTCCGCATCTGTAATATAGATTATTATAAAGCCTACCTTCCTAAGTGGCCCTGAGGAGCAGTGAGGTGACACGCATTTTACCAGGTAGCTCTTGCCGCCTTACTTCTGACACGTGCATATAGGTATTCAGTTCCCTGGCCCTGAAAACCTATCCTGTCTGACACATGTTGGGATCACTTCCCCTCATCATCATTTGGAATAAAGAGGAACAGGAAACATCATGGTGCTCTCTGGTGACCCTCAAACCTTTTAACCACAGTAGACTCCTCATTTATGCTAGAAGGGTCTCCGTGGCTGACCCATTTCTAGAGACCCTAAGTACTCTCTGCTACCTCATTCTGCCCTCCAGATGGACCGAGCAGAGCACAAGGGAGAGCTTCAGACAGACAAGATGATGAGGTCAGCCGCCAAGGACGTGCACAGGCTTCGAGGCCAGAGCTGTAAGGAGCCCCCAGAGGTGCAGTCTTTCAGGTCAGCAAGTGGGTGCCTGGCCAGCCGGCCCTTCCCTTCTCACCCTGCCCTCCCAGCCTCGGTCTCCTCCTCTCCGTCTCGATGCTCCCTGTCTGTGCTCCCAGCTCTCTGTAGCAGATGTTTGTCCTCTGCCGAGTCTTCCCCTGTGATCTGTGAGCCCCGCGGTGCTTCCCCCCAGCTGTCTTTATCGGTCTCCGCACAACTCGACCTAATTTGTTAGATCCTTTTGTTTAATGGGTGAGCCACCTGCTCCGGCCTTTCCTCTTAGCGCTCCCATCACCAGTAACTGCGGAGGATTGGCCAAGGGATAAATCAGCCTGGCAGTGGAAAATGTTTGCTGGGCCTCCCTAGTACTGCCTGCCACCTGCCAGGATCTCGGGGAGATGCCGTCTTGCCACCCCCGGACCCAGGCATGTCCTGGGCCTCCCCATTCACAGAGGGTTTTGCATTTAGGTTTGTGTTGTCCTCTCGGAAAAGGTATTCATGTTTGTGTATGTGCTAAAATGCATCCCTTGGAGGAATTTAAAGATGTAAAATATACTGTCATTTTTCTAACCACACTTGGACATCTTTTCATTCTTAACCAGCAGGGAATCTAAAACAGACCACAGTGGAAATGGCCAAGGGCCCTTTGAGATTTCAGAGGCCCCTGATCGGAACTGGGGGTGGTTGTTCCTGCTGATGTTCCCCCAAGGCAGAGATTCTCAGCCAGGGGTGACATGAGCCTCCGGGGAAGGCGTTTGGCAATGTCTAGGGACATTTTTGATTGTCAGAACCAGAGGAGGGCTGGCAGAGATGCTTCTGATGTTTTGTGGGTAGAGGCCAGGGATGCTGCTAAAGACCCTACCTGCACAGGATTAGCCCCACAATGAAGAAATTATCCTGCCCATAATATCTATAAAGTGAGGTTGAAAAGCCTGCTCTAAAGGGATGGCCTGGGACTTCCCTGGTGGCCCAGTGGTTGAGTCTGCACTCCCACTGCAGGGGGCTCGGATTCAATACCTGGTCAGGGAACTAAGATTCCGTATGCCTCATGGTGTGGATGGGAAAAAAGAAAGAAAGAAATACATAAAGGAATGGCCTTTTTTACAGGGAGAAGATGGCATTTTTCACGCGGCCTCGGATGAATATCCCGACCCTCTCTGCAGATGACGTCTAATCGCCAGAAAAGTATTTCTTTTGTCCCAGTGATCACGCTGTGAGCCTAGACTGTGGCTAAACTTATTTATGTGGTGTTATATGAAGGTACCAAGTCATGAGTCCCCTAGCACTCTTGTCCATTTGAAGATAAACAGAATTTTTTAGTTTGAGTTCTATTATTATTAAAAAAAACAAAACAAAACAAAAAAAACCAGCATTACAATGACAAGATTGTATAGTTTGTATATTTAGGAATGTATTTTTGAGAAAGAAAATTTAAATGAACTAAAGCAGTATTAAGTTGCTGCTCTTCTTAAAGTTGTTTAGATTTTTTTTTTTTTTTTTTGTACAGATCTACCTACTAGAGGTTTCACTGCAATAAGAAGTAATGTTTGAGGGACAGTAATCCTCAAAGGATGTCCTGAAGGTGTCACAGCACAGCTGACCTTTCCTACTTAACGTATTTTGTACCATGTTTTTAAAAAGATGCACGGGAACTGTGCAGGGATTCTGAGGTGCGTCCGTGAATCTTCACGAGCTGTGATGTGTTTTTATGTGGCCGCCCGATGTGGAGCGGGCAGCGTGGGGCTGGCTGGTGACAGGCCTGCCCACGCTGGTCTCATGCCCAGTGAAGCCACTGACACGAGTGAGGGAGGGCTGTGGAGAACACCTTTCAGTTTTATCTCCATCAATAAAGTGGCCTTTCTGAACAAATGTCCTCATTCGCTTTTTCTCCCCTACCCTTCCCTTCATCAGTGTTCCCCTGGTTTTTGAATCTCCACTTCCCACTCATTCCCTCCCAACCTATCCCTAGGCCAGGAGAGTTTTTTTTTTTTTTTTTTTCTTTTTGTTCGCTCATGTGCTCATTAAAGGAGCGAATGTCTGCTGAGCGGGGACTGCTGTAGACATCAACTTGTGTGACTTCAACACCCAAGTCACAGAATCTCTTCCTCCTTCCTTCCTCTGAAGTGAGCACTGCAGCTGTCTTCAGAGTAGGTCTCACTACCAGCCACACCAGAATCTTGGGCCAGCAGACTTCCCTGGGGGCCCAGTGCTTGTGAATCCACCTTGCAATGCAGGGGACGCCAGTTCCATCCCTGTTTGGGGAACTATGATCCCACATGCCTCAAAGCAACTAAACCCATGTGCCGTAACTACCGAACCCACGTGCTGCAACTGGAGAATCCATGCACCTCAACAAAAGATCCCTCATGCTGCAACTAAGACCTGACACAGCCAAATAAGTAAATAAATATATTTTAAAAATACAGGGGTCTTCCCTGGTGGTCCAGCGGTTAAGAATCCATCTGCCAAGGCAGGGGCCACGGGTTCAATCCCTGGTCCAGGAAGATCCCACGTTCCTTGGGGCAACTAAGCCTGAGCTCCACAGCTATTGAAGCCTATTTGCCTAGAGCCTGTGCTCCACAAGAGAAAGCACCACACTGAGAAGCCTGCGTACCACAGTGAAGAGTAGCCCTGCTGCTGCTGCTGCTGCTAAGTCGCTTCAGTTGTGTCTGACTCTGTGCGACCCCATAGATGGCAGCCCACCAGGCTCCTCCGTCCCTGGGATTTTCCAGGCAAGAATGCTGGAGTGGGTTGCCATTGCCTTCTCCGAAAGAGTAGCCTTAGCTCACTGCAATTAGAGAAGACCTGTGCAACAATAAAGGCCCAGAGCAGCCAAAGATAACAAATAAAAATTAAAATACAGACTCCTGGACCCCTCTCTCACCATATCTGGATGGCCCAGAGACCTGCTTTTATCCACATTCCCACGTCAGTCTTATGCACAGTACAGTTCGAGGGACCCACTGGCCTAATGTGAATGAGACAGAGGCAAAGTGGTACAGCCCCACACTCGCAGGAAGTCACACAGGGGACATTAATAGGAATGACCCTCTCCAGGCCATGAGGGGTGATAGAGTAGACACCACCCCACTTCTTGGCTGCAGAGACTCTCCCCCACGTCCTCACTACATTCCTTACCTGGCTGTTCCTGGTGTATTATGTAGGGAGAACCTTTCTGGTGGCTCAGATGGTTGAGAATCTGCCTGCAATGCAGGAGACCCGGGTTCAATCCCTGGATTGGGAAGATCCCACAGAGGAGAGCATGGCAACCCGCTCCAGTATTCTTGCCCCGAGAATCCCATGGAAAGAGGAACCTGGCAGGCTACAGTCCGTGGGGTTGCAAAGTGTTGGTCAGGACTGACTGAGTCCAGCAAAGTCCAAAGGGCACTCAAGTACTATGGTAGCAAACCCTTCCACTTCTATAGCATGGTCCTGAAGCTTTACTTAATTGTAACTCATTTATCTTAATAGTAGCCCTATCAGGTAGATAGTATCATGATCATTACTATTTTAGATAATTCCAGCTTAAGTTACTTGCCCAGCATCACACAGCTGGTAAGTGGTATAGCTGGGATTAAACCTAGAGTGTACTCTTAAGACTCCTCACTACAATGACAAGTCTTCACATTTCTGTCCCCACCAGCTAGTTCCCTCCCTGAAGGCATCCTGTATTGCCAGTTTTTCCTATCTTTCCAGAGATAGGCAATGCATATACAATCTCACACATGTATTCTTTTTTTCCCACCTGAAGGGCATACTAACCAGACTATTTTAAGCCTTGCCTCTTCTCACTTAGGACAATATCTGTAAGCTATTTCCTTCTTTTTAACAACCACATAGTATTCCACTGCTTGTTCAAATGAATTGAGGGACATTTATGTTGTTGCTTTTACAGCATCTAATTACTCTCTTTTCCATTCAGCCTTTCACAAGAGTATGAGAGTATCTGTAGATAAATTACCGCCTATATTTTTATTTTTTTAACTTTTTAGTTTATATTGGAGTGTACTTGATTAACAATGTTTTGATAGTTCCAGGTGGACAGCAAAGGGGCTCTGCCATACATATACATGTACCCACTCTCCCCTAAACTCCCCTCCCATCCAGGCAGCACATAACATTGAGCAGAGTTCCCTTTGCTATACAGTAGGTCCTTGTTGGTTATCCATTTTAAATATAGCAGTGTGTACATGTCGATCCCAAACTCCCTAACTATGCCTTCCCCACATCTTTCCCCACCTGGAAACCGTAAGTTCATTCTCCACATCTGTGAGTCTGTTTTTGTTTTGTAAATAAGTTTATTTGTATCATTTGTTAGATTCTACATATAAGTGATAATATATTTGTCTTTCTCTGTCTGACTTAGTATTATAATCTCCAAATCCATCCATGTTGCCACAAATGGCATTATTTCATTCTTGTTATGGCTAAATAGTATTTTGTTGTAAGTATGTACCACATTTTCTTTATCCATTCCTGTGTTGATGGACCCTGAGGCTCCATGTCTCATTGCCTGCCTTTTTCAAATGTTCCACGTAAAACTGTAAAAGTGCCTATCAGTCATTTCTTCTCAGTGTTTGCTGGCTTTATTAGGTGGCATGAGGATCAAGGAAGTAATACGTTATAGGCACTGAACAGAATTCGGTCATTGATGAATGGTAGGGAACTTGTTATATTCTAGTAGAAATTATATTCTTAACTATATTCTAGATGCTCCTGGGAATAACTAACGGTAGAAGTTTGTCCTGTACCACCAGTAAGGCTTCTCCCAGGGCACTGGGGACTGGTTTTACATTTATCTAGGAGAACATGGTGAGTCATATATTTATAAGACTTCCCAACCATAAATATACACAAAGCTAATCAGAAGTAACAAAATGACCTCCGCTTAACATTATAATAGTTTTTACCACTTGCATTTACGTAGTTCATATTTTGGTTTTGAATCTGTGATCATGACGGTATTGGACACCTAGGAGCAGGCATCAGGGCTGTCTTGGGCACCATTTTAGCCCCAGGGCCAGAGCAGTCCTGACAGATGGCAGAGCCTCAAACAATTGTTCTGTGAATGAATTAGTCTAAGACCAAAATTCTGATTGCAGTTCTGCTAAGTAATAACATGAATCTGGGAAATTTCCAGCAGTTTTATTTTTTGTTTGTTCATGGGGATTTTTTGTGTTTTGTTTTTTCAGGGGTTTTTGACCTTTTGACAGGCTGTCTTGATAACCAGTGATTTCATGCAGAGTTTTCTAAAGAAGTATAGGAAGCACTGTTAGAGGGTACCTCGGTGGATTTTGTATAATTATAATCATACGTTTATTTTAACTTGGCTGTTGAACTCATGAATTCACAGCTACTACTCCTGAGGATGAGGCTAAGCAAGCATTTAAGTTCAGAAAGAATTCGATTTAAAGATTGATTTAACTTAATTTCCTATCTTAGGAAATTCCCTGGCAGTCCAGTGGTTAGGATTCTGCGTTTTCACTGCCAAGGGCAGTGGTCGAACCCTGGACGGGGAGCTAAATTCCTGCAAGCCTTGTGGCATTGCCAAAAAAAATAAAATTTAAAAATCACATAATCTACAAAGAAATTTATCTGACAGTGATTGAGTCAATATATCTAGAATGGTGCTAGGTATCTGTAAGTGACTTTTCAACAACCATATAAGTATCCCACTAAATGAAATAAATAACTTGAATTAATTGATGGATATTTATGTTATTGCCACCCCCTTGCTTTTACACACAGTAAAATGCCTTCGTATTGGCTTAAGGCTGGTGTGACACTGGGCCCAGGTGCTGTACAAGTGGGAATGATGAGGGCTGGGGACCCTGGGACCCTTGATGACTTCCCCACCATCTCTCTGACAACAGGGAGAAGACATGGAGATCCTTTCACCTCCTGTTGGGTAAGAACTTTGTCTTGGTCCCCTCCTCTCCTTTTCAGAAGTCACTCCCTCTGTGCTTGGGGCAGTCCTCACTGGGAGCTGGAGGCTAAGAAAGAGGGCCTGCCCCACCTAGAGATTCAGTATGCTTGGTGCCTGATTTTTTTCACTTTAGAATTTGTTTTCAGTTACTATGTAATTATAGGTATTAAAAAAAAATCTCAAATGCTACAGAAAGATATAAAATAAGACACCCTACCCTCTGGAATCTACAATTAATAATTGTTAATCAGGTGGTTTCCACTTAAATAATTGACCTTTATTCCCTGTTCATCATCTGCAGGCAAGAGCTGTCCCCTCCCTGCCATAAAGATGAGGAGATTCTGCCACATATTTCCCTTTCTCCTTAGCAACACCTAATTTTTGTTAGTTACATGGTTATTTTTTATGTCGTTTAAAACAGACAGTCACATTTACATGCTCCTCTGCAATGATCATCCAGCTTCCTATTATGAGTTGATTTGAAAATTAAGAACTGTTAACAGCATTTACAGTGCCATGGTTGAAGTAAATATTATTCACTATGGAAACAAAGTATGTTGGGTCATTAGACTTTTGTTCTGGGAAGGAGAATTCAAAGATCCAATCATCTTTTCCTTCCCTAGATAACCTTCTTCATTTCTTTCTGCTCATACTTGGTTCATTATTTCTCATTCCCCATGGCTTTATTTTTGGATTCCTAGTCCAAGAGCAAGTTCCATCAGTTCTACCTTCAAAATTTATTGTGAATCTGGCCATTTTATTTTTCCCTGTTACCACTTTGGTTCATTATCCCTCACCTGGATCACTTGCAAACCTTCTGTATTAGTTTGCTAATGATGCCATAACAGTCTGTCAAAGACTGGGGAGAGGCGGGCAGTGAGGGAGCTTCACCAACGGTTTATTTTCTCACAGTCCTGAAGGCTGCTGCTGCTAAGTCGCTTCAGTTGTGTCTGACTCTGTGCAACCCCATAAACGGCAGCCGACCAGGTTCCCCCGTCCCTGGGATTCTCCAGGCAAGAACACTGGAGTAGGTTGCCATTTCCTTCTCCAATGCATGAAAGTGAAAGTGAAGTCGGTCGGTCCTGTCCGACTCTTCCCGACCCCAGGGACTGCAGCCTTCCAGGCTCCTCTGCCCATGGGATTTTCCCAGGCAAGAGTACTGGAGTGGGGTGCCATTGCCTTCTCCGTCCTGAAGGCTACAAGTCTGTAACCAAAGGGTCTGCAGGCAAGGGTGAGTATTTCTGAGGCCACGCCCCTTGACTTGCAGATGGCAGCCTTCTCAGTGTGTCTGTACACAGTCTTCCTTCTGTGTGTGTGTGTGTGTGTGTGTGTGTGTGTGTGTGCGCGTGCGTGCATGTGTGCACGCGCGCGCCTGTGTGTGCACGTGTGTGTGTCTACGTGCACGCGTGTGTGTGTCCTGTCTTATAAGGACACCAAACATATTGGATTAGGCCCCACGCTCATGACCTCATTTAAATTAATTCCCTCTGTAAAGGCCCTGGTGGTGGTTTAGCCGCTGAGTCGTATCTGACTCTTGGGACTACACGGACTGTAGCCTGCCAGGCTCCTCTGTCCCTGGGATTCTCCAGGCAAGAATACAGCAGTGGGTTGTCATTAACTTCTCCAGGGAATGTTCTCGACCCAGGAATGGAACCCGGGTCTCCTGCATTGCAGGCAGACTCTTTACCAATTGAGCTACAAGGGAAGTAAAGGCCTTACCTCCAGATATACCACATTCTGAGATACTAAGGGGTCAGGCCTTTGACATATGGATTGGGGAGAGAATACAATTCACCCTGTAACAGCGCAACTTCCTTTTGAAAGACAGAAATCTGATTTTTCTGCTACGCCATCCAATGGTTCACACTCTGCTTAGAACAAAATGAAACCGGCCCCCACCCCCATCGCCTTCACTTAAAATTCCTATATGCTTTGGTTTTGCCAGTCTTTCCATAACCGCTCACACCCAATCCCTCTTTCTGCTTTCCAGTAAACCTAGTTCCTGTCCGAGACCATTTGCATTTGCTATTCCCTGTCTAGAACCCTGTTGACTGAAGGAAAAAAAACAACCGGCCTGCGGGCTTTCTCTAGTTGCCGAGAGAGCGAGGGCAGATGTTGGTTGTGGTGGGCGGGCTTCCCACTGCGGCGGCTTCTCTTGTTGCGGAGCGTAGGCTCTCGGCGCATGCGCTCCAGTAGTTGCCGCACCAGGGCTCAGTAGCCGTGGTCCTCGGGCTTAGTTCCCCTGCGGACTGTGAAATCTTCCTGGACCAGGGATTGAACCCATGCCCCCTGAATTGGCAGACAGATTCTTATCCAATTATACCATCAGGGAAGTCCAGTTTTTAGTTTTTATTTCAACTTTTTTTTTTTTTTTGGTCACACTGCATCTTCACTGTGGCCTGTGGGCTTAGTTGCCCCCACAGCATCTCAGACCTTAGTTCCCTGACCAGGAATAGAACCTGTGTCGCCTGCATCCTGAGTTCCTTCAGGGTTCACTGTCCAGGGTGGCTGTCCTGGGATGGCCTGGCGGCTGCAACATCCTTTGTTTACGGATATGGCCGGAGACATTTTTCACTCACAACCCTCCTATTCATTACATAAAGAAATAGTTTTTTAGCGATGTCCTGTGACAAACTGGTTCATATGCAATTCAGGGTGTAGGAAGACATTCTAAGAGGGGTTACGGCCTGGACACACGAGAAGAATCTACTTACAGATTGTTAATTTTTGTATACTCTTTCCTAAAAAATTTTTGCTTGCAAATTCAGTTATCCGATTCTCTTTCTATAGCTCTCTTTCCACAGAGAAAGGCGTAACACTCCTCCCACTACCCTGGGTGTAAACTAACAGGAACTGAACTAGGTATACTCTGTCAGGAAGAGATTTTCCTTTACCCTCTAGGTCTTTGAGCTTCCCTGGTGGCTCAGCTGGTAAAGTATCCGCCTACAATGCAGAGACCTGGGTTCGATCCCTGGGTTGGGAAGATCCTCTGGAGAAGGGAACGGTCCCCTACTCCAGTATTCTGGCCTGGAGAAGTCCACGGGTCATGGGTCGCAAAGAGTTGGACACGACTGAGCGACTTTCACTTCACTTCACTTCTAGGTTCTTTGAGCTGGCTGGTCTAAGAATTCAATGGACACGAGACAGTTTAGCAGGAGAAATCACAGAAACATTTAATAATATGTATACATGGGAAAAACTCAGGAGAAATGAGGAACTCCCCAAATGGCTCAAACCCTTACCTTAAATACCACCTTCAGCTAAAGACAAAAGAAGCTATTGAGAGTAATAATGGTTTGGGAGTTCAGAGAAAAGCAGTTCACCTGGAGATGGAAAAGCAAGTGTTGGGTAAGTAAACATTTGAGATAAGTGTGGACCGTGATCTCTAGGCCCTGCCAAGTTTCCCCCAGCACACCTAGCCAATATTCTTTGCAGAGTTCGCTGGAGGTAGCTCTATGCCAGGAACAGGCCCTTTATCTAAATTCCTTAGGGAGCTGGGGACTTCTCTGGTGGTCTAGTGGCCAAGACTCCACGTTCTCAATGCAGGGGGCCCGGGTTCAATCCCTGTTCAGAGAACTAGATCCCACAGGCCACATCTAATGATCCCACATCCTGCAACCAAGACCTGGCACAGCCAAATAAGTAAATATTTTTTAAAAAATAAATAGAATTCTTTAGGCAGCCAGTTCAGTTCAGTCACTCAATCGTGTCCAACTCTTTGCAACTCCATGGACTGCAGCACAACAGGCTTCCCTGTCCATCACCAACTCCCAGAGCTTGCTCAAACTCATCTCCATCAAGTCGGTGACGCCATCCAACTATCTCATCTCCTGTTGTTCCCTTCTCCTCCTGCCTTCAATCTTTCCCAGAATCAGGGTCTTTTCCAAAGAGTCAGTTCTTTATATCAGGTGGCCAAAGTATTGGAGTTTCAGCTTCAGCATCAGTCCTTCCAATGAATATTTAGGACTGATTTCCTTTAGGATAGACTGGTTTGGTCTCCTTGCAGTCCAAGAGACTCTCAGAGTCTTCTCCTATACCACAGTTCAAAAGCATCAATTCTTTGGTTCTCAGTTTCTTAGGCAGCTAATAAGGAGGTAAAAAGAAAAACTTCCTGAGTCTTCTGTTTCATAAAGAATAATCAGCCTAAATAATCACCAAAAAGATACATTTTGAGGTGGCAAATTTTGCTTCTCTACAACTTCAAGAGTTTCCCCTGAGGTTAACCCCTTTAGCACCAAACAAAAGAAATTTATTTAGAAGATGGCCCTTTTTCCTGCTTTATTTCGAAGGTGGACATCTATCTGTCCATTGATTTGACCATCCACCAACTCATCCATCCTTCCCTCCATCCATTTTTCTCTCTTAGAGAAGTAAAAAGGTATCACAGGAACATATATTAACACTTGTGTTTGGGTTAAAAATAAAAATAAAAGCAAAGTTTAAAAATAAAAAAATGAAGAAAAAATGATATGAATTATTTGACTTGACAAAGAGAACTAGCTTTGCCAATTAATTAATATAGTGGAAATTTTTCATAAATTGCATGAGCTAAATTCACAGCTCCACAGTTTTGATGAAAATACATTAAGAGCACTTATAAAAGAAACAACATGCCAGAAAATAGTTCATCACAACTATTCAAATTTGTGGAAAGAGCTTTCAGATGTCAACTTTTAAAAGTCTGTAGGCTAGAGCATGAATTTTAAAAATTCTTATATGGGCCACAGAGGCAAAAATGTTTGGAGACCACTGTTTGAAGCTCTGCGGCTCCTGGGAAAAGTGAACAAGACAGTTAAGGCCTCTGTCTTCTCAGAACTTAATCCCAGATTAGCCGTTCAAAATTTTAATTCAAATGTTACCCGCTCAGAGAGACCTTCCCTAAGTCACCCTATCACATTATCTTCGTGGCAATTAAAACTGAGATTATTTATTTTTTTGTCTGGTTTATCTATTTACTCTAAAATGTAACCTCCATGAAAGCAGGAACCATGTCGGACTTGTCCAGCTGGTGTTTCAGAGCCTGGAATAGTGATGGCATATTAATGTGCATAATAAATGCTATTGGGTAAATAATTTTGTTGGTTCTGTACCCATTTCACGGAGGGTTAAATGAAGCCCTTCTTAAACGCAGGCTTTAGTAAGTCCCTCTGTCTAAATCCATTGAGCACAGAGCAGCTCTGGTCGGATTCCCCTCAAATTCTTTGCTGTCCTCCCCACGTGAGGCTCTGAAGGCTGCAGCCCTCATCCAGGCAGAAAATTCCCCGCGAATTTTCCTCGCAGTTTCTCCCAAATTCCACCAGGGGGCAGCAGAAGAGGAGACGACAACACCCAGCCAGCCAAGCGTGGCTGGGCAGGGCCGGGGAAGAAGGGGAGGGGTTCCGCTTCCGAGGGGGCTTACTGCTTCCGCTTCCGGCGACTTGGAGGTTAGGGCTCTGACGCGAGGATGGACGCCTTAGTTGCTCATTGCTCCGCGCGGCTGCTGCAGCAGGTAGTACCGCATGGGGCCGGTGGGGAGGTTTGAAATGGAGGCCCCAGGGCCCGGCTCCCGCCCTGGCAGCACCAAGACAACGGCAGCGAGGTGGGGACCGACCTGCTCCCTTCCGACAGGGGCAGCGGAGTCCCCATACACGGGCCTGTGCTGCCTCGGAGGTTAATGCCCTCCCAGGAACGCTTTCCAAGAGATGGGAGAGGAAGAACCCTGGGTTCCCAGGCCCGGGTGACAATGACGTCCAGCGAGGGGGAGGGTCCCCCTCTCTTTGACACCCCCCAAGCCAGCATCTACAGCGGGGCTGGAGCTTGGCGTGTCGAGTCCCGCCTCGACCAGTGCTCGTTCTTCCCCGAACACGCGCGCTCTGTTGGGGGAAGCGCGGGAACACACAAAGAGGAAAGTAGGGTGAGAGCAGGAGCCCTGGGCCCTGTTTGCAGCTCAGCACTCCGTTCTGTCCATGATACTGTGCAAGAGGAATCCTGAGATTCTTTTTTCTCAGCCCGTGTAGGGGCTGATTATCAAGCTGGGGTTTGCTTCTTGCCTTAAGTGTTCGTGGAGAAAGAACTGCAAGAGCTTGTCAAGAAGTGACAGTTTCCTTACATTCCAGGTGCAGGTGGGGAGGGGTGGGAGGATGGGGACCGCTTCATTGCTAAATCCGTCACAAGCTGGTCAAGTAAATTGTCACGTTCTTTATTATTTCGAGTCATATGGTCTTTTTCGGTGTGGGGACATAGGTATACTCTCAGTGGGTTGTGATAAGAAGAATGGAGATGATTTCTGAAAAGTGTTGAGCTCTGTGCCTGGAACACAGTATGCTCATTTATGGCACACTGTGTTTTTGTCTTTGCTGTAATTATGCCCAGATAAACAATCACATTTAAAGTGAGGAATCTCTCCTTGAATAACACAGTTTGGTAGCTTTATTTCTTTTGAATTGACATGTCTTTGGTTTGGGGTATTAGAGTAAAACATCTAGTCTAGGACTTAGGACACTGGAAACAGAGGATAAAAGGGGAAAGTCCTTTTGTCTCAGAAAAGGCAAAAGCAGAGGGACTTGAACCACAGAAGCAAGCCATCTGAAGGGGATCCGATTGCAGGCTTAAGACTCCTGTTCCTCCTCTCCAACACAAACAAATACTTTTTGCTTAGCAAGGATAGTATCAGTAATGTCATCAAAAAATGACATTGGTAATGTCATCAAAAACCACAACTTATCAAAGGCAAAGTCCTTAATTGCTATCACCTCTACCATGCCCAGATGGAGAGGAGGGGAGATAAGGAAGTAAGTTTATGGTTCAGTTTATCACATCTGGGAGTTATCAATCATGATGGACCAAGGTGGCTGTTCTTTCCTAGGAAAAAGAGATTAAGTTTCTGACTGCTGAAGTTGATCGGTTGAAAAACTACAGCTGTTCAGAAGCTTCTGCAGATTTGGAGAAGTTGCGGGAAGAAAATTTAAAATTAAAGTATCGACTGAATATCCTTCGAAAAGTGAGTACTCTGGGCTTTGGTTTCATTCTGCAATTTAAATTATTGTGTCTTTTTAAAAATCCTTGTTAGTGAAAATACTGAAAGGAATTTGGCAAAAGGACTTAAACCCTGTCCTTTTCCCCTGCATTAGACAAGTTAGGAGTAAGTTGTTGGTGCAGATAATGGAGAAATTGCTGTTTTCCTTCTGGGCCCTTTAAATGTTTCATCATACTAAGTGTGTAGCCAGCTTAATTTTCAGTAATTGCTTATATCAAGTCAAAATATTTTTAACTACACCCACAGTCCTTCTCTGCTTTAAGTTGGTTATTTTACAGTTTTATTTTTGTGTTTTACAGAGTCATATTTGTGGGAAGGTTCTTTTCCCGTTAGTATTTTGGAACATTTTTTCCCATGAAGCTTGTGTTGTATTGGTTATTTCATGACTTCATAATCTTAACAGTGTTTATTGATTTTGTCAGAAAATGGAGCTTGCTTCCGTTGGGGCTTTAATTTCTTGGCCTGCTCTTCAGGTCTACTGATGACACGTCCTGGGCGATGGTGACCTCACTCCCATGAGTGTTCGGCTCTGTGTGTTCTCTGCTACTTTCAGGCAGGCTGCACTGGCATTATACCTTCTTTCCAAAGCTTCCTCTTACTTATTCATCTTAGACTCTGCCTGCCCCACTGCCATGAAGTCTTTTTTTATTACCTCCTTTGAGTCTTCTAAAATAAAAAAATTACATTTCCAGGGAATTGTCCCCCAAATATCTCAACCTTTCTGATTACCTCGTTCATTCTGCACTTATTTATATTCATTTCTCTGTTTATTTCACGTCAACATTATTGTTAAATACCTGGTATGTGCTGGAAGCTGGGAGGGAGAAGGTACAAAAGGAAGTGTATTCTTTTGTTGTTGTTGTTGAAGTATAATTGCTTTACGACCTTCTATTAGTTTCTCCTGTACAACAACTATGAATCAGCTGTGTGTGTACACATACACCCTCTCTCTTGGACCTCCTTCCCACCCTCCAATCCTCTGCTACGCAACACATGTGTTATATCCTTCAAAAAGTGAGTACTCTGGGCTTTGGTTTCATCCTGCAATTTAAATTATGGTGTCTTTTAAAAAAATCCTTGTTAGCGAAGATTCTGAAATTTGATAAAAGGACTCAAACCCCATCCTTTCCCCCTGCATTACACAAGGTAGGAGTAAGTTGTTGGTGCACATAATGGAGAACTTGAACTCCCTGTGCTACTCCCTGTTCCCACTAGCTGTTTTATCCATGGACATGTATTTATGTTGAACCTAATTGCCCAGCCCAGCCCACCCTCCCTCTCCCACGCTTGCACATCCGTTCTCTACCTTTGCTTATCTATTCCTGCCCTGAAATCTAGATTTTTCTAGATTTCACATACATGCGTTATATACAATATTTGTTTTTCTTTCTCTGACTTACTACACTCTGTTTGACAGACTTAGGTCCATCCATATCTCTACAAATCTCCCCTTGAGCTGTCATGTTCTTTTCAAGATTAAGTCTTACGTTAGTATTTATTAGAAAAACAGGTACCTTTTTTCATCAGTGACAATGTTAAGGTTGCTATGTGATGGTGCTCTTATTACAAAATCACAGATTTTGAGTTATCTCCTGATGCTAATTTTCTTATAAGTTCTGTTGTTTTAGGAGGGTGTTTTAGTTAGTTTGGGTTTTTTTTGCATAATGTGATGTTTCAGAATGCTTATATTGAATTGTAGCAAAGATGCTTATACCATATGTAGTATTTCTTCACCTCATGGAACTTAACATTTTAAAGGAGAAGAGAGTGTTCACCTTGAATCCTGGCTTTGCCTCTTCCCTTTATCATTTTTAGCAAGTTACTTAATCTCTAACCCACAAGGAAATGGTGATAGTAGTCACAAACTCCATTTTTGTTATGTAGGTGACGTAAGGCAATGCACATAAATAAAGCACTTGACTCCGCTCTTGACACTTGAATCACTCAGGAGCGCTCAGTTCAGTACTGCTCGAATAATAGTTTTCATTATTGTTGCCATTCATATTACACATCGACACTTTGACTAATGTAAACTCATGATTAGTGTGTAGACAGCACGTTCGTCTGTCTCTTTAGGCCATATCTACTCAGTCACCAGCCATCTTGACCTGCTACATGGCGGGTACAGGGCTAGGTGCCAGAACTTTTGTTGTTTAGTTGCTTGTCCAACACTTCTGCAACCACACGGACCGTCATCTATCGGGATAGAACCATAAATAAGACACTTTCTTTGCAAAAGAATATTTAGAGAAATTTCAGATCTGTCCAAACACAGATAATTTGGAGAAGGTATGAAAAGTGCAATAATGGAGGTAATTAATTAATTATATACCATCTTAAATGAGTGTATTCCACTTCTGAGAAGGTGAGAGATAGGAAGTACCACGGGGTTATTTTGCAGGAAGACAAAACAATCTGTTACTCTGATACATTAATATTACCCATCAGTATTTTTGACCTGTTTCATTTCATGCTTGAAAGGGTCAGCGTTTTAATGAAGAGATTAAATGTTTTTATTGTTTTTGTCCATAGAGCTTTCAGTTCCAGCATTTGATAGGAAGTTATTTAGGATTGATTTTATATTATTTTCTCGGTGCTTTAGGAAGCTGAGAAAATCATCAGCCCCTTACTCCCTATTGCTGGCTTCTGTTATATTAAATAACTGTAGAAAGAAAGTACATGGGGAATTTTTACATGTATGTCTTAGATGCTGTGGGATAGACTTGTCCTATTAATGCTTCTCAGCACATCCTAAATATGAGAGTGTTACACTAGGAGTGTGTGTTACCTTTCAGTTTCAAGATACTTGAAGGCTTCTCAAAATATTTGGGAAATTTTTGTATAAAGTTTATTAACATTTACATTCTTTTCTTACAGAGTCTTCAAGCAGAAAGGAACAAACCAACCAAAACTATGATTAACATTAATAGCTGCCTGGAAGAGGTCTTTGGTTGTGCCATTAAGGCTGCCTATCCAGTTTTGGAAAATCCTCCACTGATTGTGACTCCAAGTCAGCAGCCCAAGTTTGGGGACTATCAGTGTAATAGTGCTATGGGCATCTGTCAGGTAATTATATTATTATAAAGCATTCTTTGTGCTTTGATTTTCTTAAGCATGACAGTTATCATTGCGTGCGTGCGTGCTCAGTCATGTCTGTCTCTTTTGCAACCCCATGGACTGTAACCCGCCAGGCTCCTCTGCCTGTGGGATTTCTCAGGCAAGAATACTGAAGTGCATTATCATTTCCTTCTCCAGGGAGCTTCCTGACTTGGGGATCAAACCCACGTCTCCTGCATCAGCAGGCAAATGCTTTACCACTGAGCCACCCGGGAAGCCCATAATTATCATTTACATAAATAATAGAGCATTGTATCCTCAGTAAAAACATTTTCCACAGTTCTGAAAAGCTTGAGGAAAGGGACTGTGTGTTTTTAATGTTTAAAAAGCACAAATTTTAATATTTAAATTATATATACTCAGTATTTAAGGAAATAGCTGATACTGTTTTGGCACATTCCTCCTTTTGTGTCCAGGATAACTGACTTATTGTTGAGGAATTAGAAGTTAGCTAATTAGCACCAGCATTCCCATCAAATATTTGATGGAGATGTGTCTGTGAGATAGGCTTGTGTATTTCATGTTCAGTCAGAGGAGTTCCCTGTTTCTAATAGCTAATGTGTTAGTAGTTTATTGCGCTTGGTTTGGGACTTTTTGATTTCTTTTCATTGCTGAATAGAAAGGCTTCATCTAAAGAGATCAGATTTTTTCCTGGATAATTTTTGTGTGTCTGTGCTGGAGTTAAGTTTATAAGGGTGCTATTTACTACTCAAATCTGAATATTGCACACTTTCATGATTTGAAAATTAGAAATGTAAATATTCTGGAACAGGCATCATAACTAAAGACTTCAAAAGTCTTCCTTAAGAAGTTCTAGACAGCTGTGGCAGCTCATTCTGAAAAGAGATCCTGTGGTTTTGGCACTTTTCCATTCCCCCGGCACTGTTGCTGTCTGATGCTTTAATCTCGCTCTCTTTACAAGGTCACTGGTCTCTGCTGCTGCCTTCTAATGAGTCTTGTGTCAGTTGAATCTGATGCTTTGTCAGCTGTGCGTTTTCTAGTAATTTGCTGAGACCTGTTGTGTAATCAATCATTTATGTTTTATAGATGCTTAAAACCAAGGAACAGAAAGTTAATCCAAGAGAAATTGCTGAAAACATTGTCAAACACCTCCCAGACAATGAATATATTGAGAAAGTTGAAATTGCTGGTCCTGGTATGTCATAATGTACTCTAAAGTAGTTCTATTGATTGCTGAGTCCTTTTGAAATAAGAAAAGAAAACCAATTTAAATATAAACATAAGGTTAAAACTCATGTACTGAACAAGATGATGAAAACACCTTGGATTGGGAGTTAGGAAACTGAGGTTTTAAACGAGACTTACTCACCTGGTTGTGGATGAGTTACTTTATTGCCTTGTCACTCAGTTTCTCATCAGCAAAAAGGAGATAGTGATGGCAGATACTCTGTGGCAGAAGGATCGTTTATTTTCTGTTAAGAGTTAAATCATTCGCTGGGAGTGAAGGGGTCCTGCATTAAGTAGGAAGCTTTCAGGAAAGTGGTGAAACTAGATGTGGAAACAGGGAGCTCATAAGAGGGCTCAAGCCAAGGCCCCAGGTGCTGTTGGAAGCCTGAAAAGTTTCACCAGAGCCACACTAGGGTTCTGGAGCCAGCATAAGTGAAATTGAGAAGTGCTTTGGGAGTAGCAATCTTCAAAGTTGGAAGCTATCTAATTTTTTTCTCTTCTCTGTTTTTCTTTAGGTTTTATTAATATCCACTTAAGAAAGGGCTTTGTATCACAACAGTTGACCAATCTCTTGGTGAATGGTGTTAAAATACCTTCCATTGGAGAGAACAAAAAGGTATATGTATATTTTTTGATTGATAGCATAATACATTAGAACTCTATTAGCTGTAGCTAAAAATGGCTTTCACTTTTTATATTGAGATTTAACTATTCATATTTTGAGATTATGAACATAGCTGTGAAGTAACCTATCCACTGGGTCTTTTTGTTTTTTTGAAGTCTGGGATCTTCTGCCAGCCTTCAGTAGGTGATCTGTAGGAGTTGCTCCACATGCAGATGTATTTTTGATGTATTTGTGGGGAGGAAGACGATCTCCATATCTTAGTCCACCACTATCTTGAAAGTTCCCCCTTCCCCTGGGTTTTTTTTTTTTGTTTCCGGTTTTCCCACTTGAGTTTTATTTGGGCAGACCCGGGGACAGAGAGGGCCTACACCTAAGAGAAGGTGTTGGGCCTCTTGTTGGCGAAGTGTGGCTTGTGCTGGCAACGGAGGGCCTGGTGCGGCAGTGGGAACCTGATCTTGGAGTCTTGGGACTGCTTGACCGCTGGTCGGCGGCACTTGCTGGCTGCGATCTCCTCCACCTTCACGATCTGGATTGAGTGGGCCCAGGCTTGGTGCCAGTGCCCATGTCTCGGTAGCCCTGGGTGATGGCACCAGCTGTGGTCAGGTCCTGCTACTCCCAGTGCATGCTGTGGGAGTCACAGTGCAGCCAGATGCTGAAGTTCTTCACCCAAAGGGGAGATTTCTAACACCTGTCCACAGTAGACCATTTCCCCTGAGGATTTCTTCATCGTCTTCAGTGGAGACACAAAAGTACCAGAAGCGGGACTTGGCAACAGCGTGATTAGGCGCAAAAATTCTCATACGATAGAGGGGCAGCATGCAGCATTTGGGGGTCGGCAGGCAGCACCCCACCACCTTATACTCACAGAGTGTCCCTGAGGCCTTCATGGTGCTCTACCCACAATTGCCACCACCCTCGAAAAAGCTCCCCTGGGTCTTGATTGCTATATGATTTTTGTTTTCATTCCCCAAGGCATTTGAGGTAGCCAACTGATATTTATGAGTTGTCTCTGAAATAAAGAATAGATAACTTATTTAAACAGATTTGATTATTTTTCAATTAATGATGGACAAGTTCCATCAGAAATCCTAATAGTTGCATTACAATCCAAGCTAATGTTTAAGCCTTGTTTATTATTAAATGTTATTAATGAATGTGTTAGCAAAAGAAAATGTTTATATCCCTCTCTAAAAAAATCTTTACTATTTATCCCAGGTTATAGTTGACTTTTCCTCTCCCAACATAGCTAAAGAGATGCATGTAGGCCACCTTCGGTCAACAATCATAGGCGAGAGCATGTGCCGCCTCTTTGAGTTTGCAGGATATAACGTGCTGAGGTACGTACTCTTGCCTTTCTTTGGAGATTTCTATAGAAAAGAAAGTTATCACTAGAGAAAGAACCTTTGATTAAATCAGTGATTCTTAAGTGTCTGCTTCATAATCACCCATTAGGCTTTTAAATTATATCTTTGGCCCCTCCTTTGGACTAATAGCTATTAAGACTTGGGGTGGATGTAGAACCAAGGGGAAAACTCCCTCATTTATTGCACAGATATTCCTTGAGTGCCTCCTGTATACTGCTGCTGCTAAGTCGCTTCAGTTGTGTCTGACTCTGTGCGACCCCATAGATTGCAGCCCACGAGGCTCCCCCGTCCCTGGGATTCTCCAGGCAAGAACACTGGAGTGGGTTGCCATTTCCTTCTCCAATGCAGGAAAGTGAAAAGTGAAAGTGAAGTCACTCAGTCGTGTCTGACTCTTCTCGACCCCATGGACTGCAGCCTACCAGGCTCCTTTGTCCATGGGATTTTCCAGGCAAGAGTACTGGAGTGGGGTGCCATTGCCTTTTCCGTCCTGTATACTAGAAGTATATATTTTAGTGGGAGACGTAAGCAAGAAACAGATTGTACTGGACCTTGTAGCCCATGGTAGGAAATTGCAGTTTTATTAAATGCAGTGGAAAGCTTTTGGAGAGTCTTAGTAGGGCATATAATCTGATTAGAGATTGCCCTGGTTTCTTCAAATAAACTAGGCAAAGAAGGGAAAAGGAACTATAGTAATTAATTAGAAGTCTGTTTTAATAATCCAGCTAAGAGTTGACTCATTGGAAAAGACTGATGTTGGCAGGGATTGGGGGCAGGAGGAAAAGGGGACGACAGAGGATGAGATGGCTGGGTGGCATCACCGACTCAATGGATTTGAGTTTGAACAGGGAGGCCTGGCGTGCTGCGATTCATGGGGTCACAAAGAGTCGGACACGACTGAGCAACTGAACTGAAGAGGTGATCTGATGGTTTGAGGTTAGATGAAAGCAGTGAGGAATGAGAAGTGATTGGATTGATATATTTTGATGAATTTTGTCCACTGATATTTGCTAAGTCACTTCAGTCGTGTCCGACTCTGTGTGACCCCATAGACAGCAGCCCACCAAGCTCCCCCGTCCCTGGGATTCTCCAGGCAAGAACACTGGAGTGGGTTGGCATTTCCTTCTCCAATACATGAAAGTGAAAAGTGAAAGTGAAGTCCCTCGGTCGTGTCCGACTCTTAGCGACCCCATGGACTGCAGCCCACCAGACTCCTCCATCCATTGGATTTTCCAGGCAAGAGTACTGGAGTGGGGTGCGATCGCCTTCTCTGATATTTGGGAACTACTAAATTATACTGAAATAATTGGTTGAAAAGTTACGTTTTCATAAAATTATGGTAATGACCAACATTGACCTGACTGCCACTCTCCCAGTTAACTAAGCAATAAACAGATCACAGTCCATTCATAGGAACTTCATTCAGCAAATCCTGTAGGCCAGGTGTTTGCAGGCTCATTATTGGGTATCTAATGACAAACATAACAGACCTTGTCTTTGCCTCTCAGACCAGATGAGGAAACACCTTCATAAAAAGAACACTACTAAACATGATGTACTGGCACTTAATGTTTGTGGTTCCTAATGGAATATCAGTTCAGTTCAGTCGCTCAGTTGTATCCAACTCTTTGCAACCAACCCCACGGACTGCAGCATGCCAGGCTTCCCTGTCCGTGACCAACTCCTGGAGCTTGCTCAAACTCAAGTTCATTGAGTCGGTGATGCCATCCAACCATCTCATCCTCTGTCGTCCCCTTCTCCTCCCATCTTCAATCCTTTCCCAGCACCAAAGTCTTTTCAAATGAGTCAGCTCTTCACATCAGGTGGCCAAAGTATTGGAGTTTCAGCTTCAGCATCAGTCCTTCCAATGAATATTCAGGACTGATTTCCTTTAGGATTGGCTGGTTTGATCTCCTTTCAGTCCAAGGGACTCTCAGGAGTCTTCTCCAACTCTACAGTTCAAAAGCATCAATTCTTTGGCACTCAGTCTTCTTTATAGTCCAGTTCATGTTTATCATTTTTAAGTGGTTTTATGTTCTGTGTCTGATACTAGATTAAACCATGTAGGAGACTGGGGAACCCAGTTTGGCATGCTCATTGCTCACCTGCAAGATAAATTTCCAGATTACCTAACAGTTTCACCTCCCATTGGGGATCTTCAGGCTTTTTATAAGGTTTGGTGCCATTTATTTTTGTATTATTTGTGTGTCTATCAATTATCATAATTGTTTTCCTTAGGGAGTTTTAAATGGTATTTGAAGCTATTATGGGGTTAAATAAAAGTTGCTCCATTCTCTGTTCCTCATTGTAGCATGTTTGCTTTTATTGGTGTATGTTAAAAATTTAAATCTACAGCATTACCCATTCTTACGTGAATTTAGGAGTTTGTTAGTCAAAGTACATTTTAGTATTTCAAAATTTTGATGCTGCTGTTATCTTCCTGATTCTGTATGTTTTGAAAGCATTATTAAGTATAAACAGTTTTTTAAAGACAAATTTACCATAAACCATAATTTTAAATAAATCACTGTAGTAAACAGTCTTTGACTCTTTCACTTATCCGTATATAAACTTTTATTATATCAATTGTGGTTATAGTAACATTTTTGTATTGTACCTATTTAAAGTTTTATCATACTCTTTCATGTTAATTTGTGACCACATCTTATTTTGGATTTGTAGACCAAAGTGTATGCTCCTTATTATTTGGTTTCCCCCCCCATTTTGGGGATGCTCAGTAAGTAACTTCATGTTTTTACTTGTAGGTTTACTTGTAGGTTGTACCTACATGTTTCTACATGTAAGTTTTCTCATTTTTAAAATTGTTTTCTTATGATAGAGTCCCAAGAATAGGATTACTGTATTAAGAAGTAATATAGTACTTAAAACTTTTTTTGGTTGGTTGGTAACTGGCTTTTTTACAGGTTTTTTTTTTAATCTTTTGGTATGTATTTTCTAATGAAAAGATTGAAAATTGTTTACTGGTATCAGTTAAGTGAGATAGCTATAATCTGCTGGAATTCTGTGCACTGAATACAATGGGCAAATCTATTAATGCCATATAATATTTAAAACACATTGCTGAATTTTAATACCAAGGATAAAAGAAAAACCATATATTTATAGTTTTTAAAACATACAGATCTGTGATTGCAAAGAGATACCTAGAATTTTCATCAGAATGTTATTGCTGGTTAGTTTGGGATAGGGTTAACAATATTTTTTTAATAAGCACGTTTTGCTTTCAAAGTAGATAGGAACCAGTGAAAGCAATTTTTTTTATTTTTGGTTGCTCAGGGTCTTTGTTGCTCCACACGGGCTTTCTCTGGCTTCAGCCGCGGGGTCTCCTCTCTAGTTGCACGCTGGCTTCTCTCGTTGCAGAGCCCACGCTTGAGGCTCTCGGGCGTCAGTAGTTGTGGCGCACAGGCTTAGTTGCCCCACAGCGTGTGGCGTCTTCGCAGACCAGGGATCAAACCTGTGTCCCCTGCACTGGCACGCAGATTTTTATCTGCTGTGTCACCAGGGAAGTCCATGATTTTATTTTTAATTACCACCCCCCCAAAAAAAAATTATTTAGAATGGAAATTAGAACCTGGAAAATTCAGCCTCATGTGTTAGCTGTACATTGTCATTCTCCCGGAACACAAGCACTAGTGTGAACTGGAAAGGTGGAGGTAGCATTGTGATCAAATGTTACATTTTTAAGGAAAATTATTTCAGAAGTAATAATTGGGTTTTATTAGCACATTCATTTATAACAACATTCTTTGACTGTTGAGATAGAACACTTGTTCAACAGATCTAAATTTTTACTTCCTCTGTTTTTTTGTGGGATTTTTTCTTTTTTTTTAGAAATGTGTTTTATCTAGAAATATGGGGCTGATTGTTTACAAACCTTGCCTTTTTTAATATAGGAATCCAAGAAGAGATTTGATACTGAGGAGGAATTTAAGAAGCGAGCATATCAGTGTGTTGTTTTGCTCCAGAGTAAAAATCCAGACATCATAAAAGCTTGGAAACTCATCTGTGATGTCTCCCGCCAAGGTAAGCTTCTGGGCTTTGTTTATTTTTCCAGCGAATACTACTGCATGTAGTTTCTTGAGTATTCAGAATTGACTTTGAATGACGTATTAAATATTCAAGGGCTAACAAATAGATTTTTTTTTCTTACATATTTTCTGAAATTGAAACTACAAAGAAAGTTTATTTATAAAGACAGGCAGGTGCAAAATTTAATTTCTTTAGAAGTCAGGAAAAATTAGTTAGAAAAAAAGTAGAAAGGAAAAAGATGCTATTCACATTAAGCATCCGAAGCTATAAAATCCTTACAAATAAATCTATCCAGAAATATGTAGGGCTAAAATGAAGGGAAATACACACCAGGGTGGAACAGAATGTTTGGGTAGAGTGTCATGCCACGTCCCCTAGTTCTCCATATTCATTTATGGTTTCAAGACAGTTCTGAGTGTTCAGACTTGACAGTGTTATCTGAAAGGTCACTTTGAAGAACAGATGAACACGAATAGCCAGTAGATCTTTGGAAGAGGCTGGTGGCTGTTTTGCCACACGAGGCAGTAAAATGTATTGTGTTACTGTAGGTTATCTTTTTAAATTATACATTCTCTTTATTTTATGACTTTTTCCCTAGAGTTTAATAAAATCTATGAGGCATTGGACATCTCTTTAATAGAGAGGGGAGAATCCTTCTATCAAGATAGGATGCATGATATTGTAAAGGAGTTTGAAGATAGAGGTAAGCACTCTTTTTTTATTTTTAACTTGATTGTACAAATTTTCAAACATAGGCAAAAGCAGAGAGAATATTATAGTGACATCCCAGCTTCATGCACTTGTCACCAACTTAATTATGAACACAGGCAGACCTTATTGTGTCTGTTACCTTCCTGTACACTGCTTATATAATTTCTTCTATAACTGCTTTGGTTTGTCTCTGAAACAACAGACCCTTCATCCCACCTCAAAACCATGATAGCGTTATCACTCCATGACAATTAATACTTCTTTCTTTTTTTTTTTTAATTTGTTATTTGGCTACGTCAGGTCTTAGTCACATCATGTGGAATCTTTCATTGCAGTGAACGGACTCTCTTGTGGCACGTGGCCTTCAGTAGTTGCTCTGTGCCCTGGTCCACTGGCTTAGTTGCTCTGTGACGTGTGGGATCTTAGTTCTTTGACCAGGGATTGGATCCTAGTTCCCTGACCAGGGATTGAACCCATGCCCCTGCATTGCAAGGCAGATTCTTAATCACTGGACCACCAGAGAGAAGTCCCAATGATTTCTTAATAGCAAGTCATGAGTTCACATTTCCTAAGCTGATTCAGAGTCTGCACATTACATTTGTTTAATATAAAATTTGTTAAGTCATGGGTTTCTCTCCATAGCCCCACACTTCTTTCTCATTTATTATTGAAGAAACTAGGCCATTTGTCTTACAGAGATTTCCGTATGGTGTTGTGTGGCATAATTCCTCTATCTGTATTTTCTAAAGAGGCTAGATTAAACTCTGATTTGTGTTTTCTTTTCTTGTTTTGTCTTGTTTATTTGTGAGAATGCCACTTTTTAGTTGACTCTCTTGTTACGATGTTAAGATGAATTAGTGGGTTCAGGTATTGTCAACCTGATCTGTCCTTTAATTTCCCCATTAGACTTTCCTCTAGTGGTTTTAGCCGCTATTGATGGTCATGACTTGGTTCTGTTGTTTTATTGGAGGTTGGGAATACAGCATTCTGTCGTTTCTTGGTTTGTTACCTGGAATTCTCCTGTGCAGAACTTTGTCGCATAATCATTTTGGTTAACCAGAGGTACGGTTCATAGGCAAACAGTATAAATGCTTGGTTCTTTATTTTTATTTACCAGTTTACAGAATAGTAAACTAGTTTCTTAATATCTTCCAGATGTAACAACTGGATTATTTTTAGCATTATTGTAAATTAGGTTTAATATATTTTATATTTTCCAACTGTTTGCCTTTATTTTTTTAATATTCAAATTGTCTTGTATTTCGCTAATGGTAGTCTCAAGTGGCTTTCCATTTTTTCCCCCTTGACCCTTAGAGTTTTTGATAGTTTACTTGTTTTCTGGACACAATATTTCAGGATAAGTTTGTACATTTCCTGCCTTAATTGTGGATTCAGCTCTTCTGTTATCTCCAGGGAAGCTTAGTTCCTTGAATGAGAAATGATACTTACTAATCACATTCTGGAAACTTAAGGACCATACTTTTAAGATAAGGAATTTTTAAAAATTGTTTTAACTTGAGATATAGTTGATTTACAATTAATTTCTGCTTTACAGCAAAGTGACTCAGTTATATATATAAATTTTTTTTCATATTTTCCATTGTGATTTATCACAGAATATTCATCTTAGTTACCTGTGCTATATGATAGAACCCTGTTTACCCGTTCTGTGTATAGCAGTTTGGAACTACCAACTCCAGACCCCCTTCCCTCCCTCTAACTACAAGTCTGTTCTCTGTGAGTCTGTTTCTCTTTCGCAGGTAGGTTCATTTGTGTCATGTTTTAGAGCCCACGTGTACGTTATATCACGATTTTGTCTCTGTCTGACTGCACTCAGTATGACAGTCTTTAGGTCTATCTGTGTTACTGTTAATGGCATCTCTGCCGAGGTCCAGCCCCGGCTGATCCAGGGTATTCGAAGGAGAGACGGCTTCAGCGACCTATTCAAATGTTAATTAGAGATAGAAAGAGTAATAGAATGAGGATAGCTCAGTAGGAAAATTCAGTGGAGAAAAGAAGCTGAGTAGCTTGGTTTACGTGGAAAATCAATATAACCCGTGACACCAGGTTAGCTCTGACCACGGAAGCCGCAGGCGCCCTCTCGAATAGCGGAAGGTGCCCACCTTAGACACCTTCTTGAGTGGGTCTTAGAAGCCCAGGCAAATAAATGGTCGCAGAGGATTTCCACGCTCCAGATGGAGACTCAGCTGGAAATTGAGGGGAAGAATGACATGGGGAGACCAAGCTTTGGTGAGCAAGGCCCGTAGCTTTATTTTCAACAGGGGCTTTTATACCCTAAGTTACACATAGAGGATAATAGGGGATGCAAAGTCAGCAGTCTTTGATCCTTATCAAAAACCAGGGTTTCTTTCCTGCAGATTTATCGTATACAAATGGTTTAGGTGATTTACATCATCTTCTGGCCAGAAGGCCTATTAACATTTTATGACTCTTGACAAAGACTGATTTTCTCTAAGAGTAATTATTTTAAGGTTTGGCGCCATCTTCCGAAGGTGTTAGATAAAATTGCATTCCTATAGGGCGGATGTGTAATGGGTTTACAACAAAGGAAAGAATTTATTACCTTAAGGGTCTAAAGTTGCTAACACCAAGGCCACTACTTATGTTTTCTACATACCAACTATTAATTAATACACATTCAAGGATACAGTACAGAGGATGTGGAAACTTGGCAGCAAGCATTGGCTCATCAATGAAATCTTTTACTAGTTTTATTCTGACAGTTTCTAACTCTCTGAGAAGCTCTAAGCTATTTGAATATCTTAAGCTTCCCATGCCTCTCGAGGCTGGGAGACTGTAAACAATCGTATGCATAGCTGTAGGAGCCCGGGTAAATTTGTCAGGCGAGTTAGAGAGCCATCTGAGGGGTTTGGATTTAAACACTCCTAATTGCCCAGGAACTTTATTAATTGGAGCTGTAAGTTAACTCTTTGACAGAGAGAGGGAGATGGTGGTGGGGGACAGCCCCCAGTAAAGTCCGAGGTGAGAGCACAAAGCAATAAAGTAGGCAGACTCTGGCTTTTTTGGGGGGGGGTAGATGCTCGAGAATATCCAGGGGGACTCCTGAGGCTCGATCTCGCCTTTGCGTATGCCGAGCCTCCTTCCTCATGACCTTTGTCACGAGTGGAATGCCTCACCGGCTCCCGGCACATCTCATTCTTTTTTATGCCTGAGTAGTGTCCCGTTGTATGTGTACGTCATGTCTTCTTTATCCACTCATCTGTCAATGGATATTTAGGTTGTTTCCATGGCTGTTATGAATAGTGCTGCTGTGAAGACAGGGGTGCATGCATCCTTTTGAATTATAGTTTTATCCAGATATATGCCCAGGAATGAGATTGCTGGATCATACAGCAACTCTAGTTTTTGTTTATTGGGGAACCTCCATACTGTTTGCCATAATGGCTGCACCTGTTTATATTCCTGCCAATAATGTAAGAAGGTTCCCTTTTCTCTACACCCTCTCCAGAATTTGTTATTTGTAGACGTAGGTAAAAAGATTTTAATAATGAGAAAAGAAGCTGGCCATGTTAGTCATGCTAGCAGAAAGGAGGAATTCACCAAAGCAAGGCAAAGCAAGTGTGGGGTCCTTAGAAATAGTTTAGGATATTGGAGGGAAACTGTATTCCTTGCTGTAAGGGGAAGATGAGAATCCAGATTGTCATAATGTGAGAAACACTTTAATTGTGACATTATTTTGTACTCATAACAAGAAAAGTAATGTCCATTAAAGAAAGAAAAGAAGCACAAAGAAATTAGTAACTTCCCAAGGTCACATAGCTAATAACTGCTAAGTCAAGATTCAAACCTGGGCAGTGTGGCTTCAGAGTTTGTTTTTAACCAGGATTTTATACTGCTTTCACCCTACCAAGCATCAGTTTTCTAAAATGTTAAAAAAGGAAAAAGGCAATAGTAATAGTATTTACTGCATAGAGTTATTGTGAAGGTTGAATTTAAGACTCAATATAGTGTTTAGCATATAGTAAACACACTGAGGAGAAGGAAATGGCAACCCACTCCAGTGTTCTTGCCTGGAAAATCTCATGGATGAGGAGCCTTGTGGGCTGCAGTCTGTGGGGTTGCTAAGAGTCTGACATGACTGAGCAACTTAACTTTCACTTTTCACTTTCATGCATTGGAGAAGGAAATGGCAACCCACTCCAGTGTTCTTGCCTGGAGAATCCCAGGGACGGGGGAGCCTGGTGGGCTGCCGTCTATGGGGTCGCAGAGTCAGACATGACTGAAGCAACTTAGCAGCAGCATACTCTGAAATATGGCTGATTTTACCATCATGTTCCTTATTGTCCCTTCTTGCATCCAAGAATTTTGCCTTTTTCATCATGTGTATGAACATGATTTTATTTTTTCCATTTTACTAGTCATTTCAATGCTGAATCCTGCCATGTTTGTGCCCTGAACTCTGTTGTAGTTGTAACTCGAAAACTAAATAAATGAATACATTTTAAGAGGTAATGATAGAAATTGCATCTTTCTCCCAAAGGAAGCTATGGCTCCTGCTTGAAAGCAAAGCACAGATTGCCATGTTTTGTGTCTGCTGGGCAGGTGGACGACTCCTCATAGACTGAAATGCTCTACGAAGAGTTTGGCAGCCAGGTGTCGTGTTACTTTGGGGAACTACCAGAAACACTCCCTGGGTGCCCAGACACAGTTTTCTCTTTTTCTCTTTTCTTCTAGGATTTGTGCAAGTGGACGATGGCAGAAAGATTGTGTTTGTTCCAGGATGTTCTGTACCATTAACCATAGTAAAATCGGATGGAGGTTATACCTATGATACATCTGACCTGGCTGCCATTAAACAAAGACTGTTTGAGGAAAAAGCAGATATGATCATCTATGTGGTGGACAATGGACAAGTAAGTTTGTACATTTGTATCAACTTGCATTGTCTGATTGGAGGTAAGGCAGTATGGTGAAGCATTTGGCACTCAAAAACCCTGTAAATTTTCCTCAAAGACGGAAATTCAGAAAAGTGATATGAGAGAGAGAGCAGGGTTTGAATTTGGCCAAACTTGTTCACTTCTCAGTTTTCCCACTTGTCTCTGTAAACTAGGAAGGATGTTCCCTTATTCTCATATATAAGGAATAAAGAAGAGCTTCTATAACTTTACTTGCCTTAAAAGGTTAGTGAGTGATTTGAATTTTACAAATCTTTATTCCTAAGTAGAAGAGCTTTAAGTCATTTTTTAAATTAGAAAGTTTAGCAAGTAACTTTCTCTTTCTATTTCTTTATAGTCCTTACACTTCCAGACAGTATTTGGTGCTGCTCAAATGATTGGTTGGTATGACCCTGCCGTAACTCGAGTGTCTCATGCTGGATTTGGTGTGGTGCTGGGGGAAGACAAGTAAGTCTGCAAATGTGAAGGTGGTAACAGCGCCCGACCCCCAGATTCTTCAGTAGAGACCATTTCATTTGATACCAGAGTCTGTATAAGCTGTAGTATGTACGCAGCCAAGCTGTTCCGTACCTGTGTCTCATCACTGCCAGAGTGCAGCCTTTTAGGAAGAATTGAGAGATTTTTACATCTTCCATTTAATATTGTCTTAGGATCCCTTAGTTATTTAATTACCACATCATTTTTGATTTGGAGACATGGCCTAAATTCTGCCATCACATAAAAGTGGGTGATGTTTCTAAAAGCTTCATGAAGTAGCTCAAGGTGCTTAACACGCCAATGTGCAAAAATCCTAATTAAGTTTATAGCCTGCTGCTGCTGCTAAGTCGCTTCAGTCGTGTCCGACTGTGTGTGACCCCATAGACAGAAGCCCACCAGGCTCCCCCGTCCCTGCTGGGATTCTCCAGGCAAGAACACTGGAGTGGGTTGCCATTTCATTCTCCAATGCATGAAAGTGAAAAGTGAAAGTGAAGTAGCTCGGTCGTGTCCTACTCTTCGTGACCCCATGGACTGCAGCTACCAGGCTTCTCCGTCCATGGGATTTTCCAGGCAAGAGTACTCCTAGCCCTACCCAAATAAATGTCAGGGTATTTATTTTAGATGTAAGGTTATATGCAGACAAAATACCTTAGATCAAACATATAATTCTGTATAGCTGCACTTTTTTTGTAATTGGAAGACACCTGGTCCTTAAGGTATTCACAGTCCTAAGAAAGTGCTAAAAATCAAACACGTGAGTATTGCTTTAGAGTATCTTATTTTCCTGTTTTGTTTTCTTTTGACTAACATTTAGATGATTATTCCTACAATTGGGAGAAAATTACCACATTTACTTTTTTTTTTTTTGCCTTGGAAGTCTCTATTTTTTTATTTTTATTTTTTTTCATTTTAAATTTAAATTTATTTATTTTAATTAGAGGCTAATTACTTTACAATATTGTATTGGTTTTGCCATACATCAGCATGAATCCTCCACGGGTGTACACGTGTTCCCAATCCTGAACCCCCCTCCCACCTCCCTCCCCGTACCATCCCTCTGGGTCATCCCAGTGCACCAGCACCAAGCTTCCTGTAAATGTGCTTCCTAAAAAGCACATTTACTTTTTATGTCTGATATTTATCACCAATAATTATATGTCAGCATTTGTTTATCATGTAATGGCTAGAGGATTTTTTGTGTTTTTTTTGTTTTTATATAATTTATTTTTTTTATTGAAGGATAATTGCTGTACAGAATTTTGTTGTTTTCTGTCAAACCTCAACATGAACCAGCCATAGGTATACAAATATCCCCTCCCTTTTGAACTTCCTCCCGTCTCCCTCCCCTCTAGGTTGATACAAAGCCCCTGTTTGAGTTTTCTTAGCCATAAAGCAAATGCCTGTTGGCTATGTTACTCTTCCCATACATCTCACCCTCTCCCCATGTCCACAAGTCTAGTCTCTATGTCTGTTTCTCCATTGCTGCCCTGTAAGGAAATTCTTCAGCACCATTTTCCTAGCTTCCATATATATGTGTTAGAATACGATATTTATCTTTCTCTTTCTGACTTACTTCACGCTGTGTATAGGTTCTAGGTTTATCCACCTCATTAGAACTGACTCAAAGGCATTCCTTTGTATGGCTGAGCAATATTCCATTGTGCATATGTACCACAACTTCATTTATTCATCTGTCGATGGACATCTAGGTTGCTTCCATGTTCCAGCTGTTGTAAATAGTGCTGCAGTGAACAATGGGATACATATGTCTTTTTCACTTTTGGTTTCCTCAGGGTATATACCTAGGACTGGGATTGCTGGGTCAGATGATGGTTTTATTCCTAGTTTTTAAAGGAATCGCCATACCGTCTTCCATACTGGCTGTATCAATTTACATTTCCACCAACAGTGCAAGAGTGTTCCCTTTCCTCCACACCCTCTCCAGCACTTACTGTTTGTAGACTTTTTGATGGTGGCCATTCTGACTGGTGTGAGGTGATATCTCATTGTGGTTTTGATTTGCATTTCTCTAATGGTGAGCGATGTTGAGCATCTTTTCATGTGTTTATTAGCCATCTGTATGTCTTCTTTGGAGAAATGTCTGTTTAGGTCATTTTCCCACTTTTTGATTGGGTTGTTTGTTTTTCTGGTATTGAGTTGTATGAGCTGCTTGTATATTTTGGAAATTAAACTTGTGTCAGTTGTTTCATTTGCTATTGTTTTCTTCCATTCTGAGGGTTGTCTTTCACCTTGCTTATAGTTTCCTTTGCTGTGCAAAAGCTTTTAAGTTTAATCAGGTCCCACTTATTTACTTTTGTTTCCATTACTTTAGGAGGTAGGTCATAGAGGATCTTGCTTTGATTGATGTTATCGAGTGTTCTGCCTATGTTTTCCTCTAAGAGTTTTATAGTTTCTGGTCTTATATTTAGGTCTTTAATCCGTTTTGAGTTTATCTTTGTGTATGGTGTTAGGAAGTGTTCTAATTTCATTCTTTTACATGTAGCTGTCCAGTTTTCCCAGCACCATTTATTGAAGAGGCTGTCTTTGTTCTATTGTATATTGCCTCCTTTGTCAAAAATAAGGTACCCATAGGTGCATGGGTTTATTTCTGGGCTTTCTGTCTTGTTCCATTGATCTTTATTTCTGTTTTTGTGCCAGTACCATACTGTCTTGATGACTGTAGCTTTGTAGTATAATCTGAAGTCAGGAAGGTTGATTGCTCCAGCTCCATTCTTCTTTCTCAAGACTGCTTTGACTATTCGGGGTCTTTTGTGTTTCCATATGAATTGTTAAATTTTTTGTTCTAGTTCTGTGAAAAATGTTATTGGTAATTTGATAGGGGTTGCATTGAATCTGTAGATTGCTTTTGGTAGTATAGTCATTTTCACAGTATTGATTCTTCCTACCCTGGTTGTATTGTTTTAGATATCTGCATTCATGTAATTATGGTGTCCTACACCATAAAAAAAAATTATCAGGGATAGCTAGCCAGTGGCATCCTACCATATTTTAAACATTGATATTAAAATGCTCAAATTCAGACCTCCCTTGGTGGTCCAGTGGTTAAGACTCTGAGCTTCCACTACACGGGCGTGGGGTTCAGTCTCTGGTCAGGGAAGTTATGCATGCCGTGCAGTGTGGCCAAAAAAAATAAATAAAATGCTCAGATTCTGCCGTCTATTTTTTTTTAGTGAATTTTTCTTTTTTTAAGGCTTTTTACAATAAAAAATTTATCATTTTTTTGATCAACTTCCTGTGTATTGAGCACCCACTGTTCATGGCATTGGCTGGGTGCTCCACAGTGTGTACATGAAGATAACATAAAACACGTCCTCTTTCCTGAAGAAGCCTGTCCTCTAAAGCAGAGCAGTTCCCTTTGGAGCCTGTTAAAATACACATGCCAGGCCCTCCCAGGAGAGCTAATGACTTTCTAGGTCTGCAGTGGGTAGTAGGCATCTGTTTTTGAAAGCTCTTTTTGATATTCAGCTGTGCGTCCCTCTCTAGAACCACTGGTGAGAGGAGAAGAGAGGACCCACACACACGAAAGATAAAGATTCAAGGCAGGCACAGTAGGGAGTAACAGGAAAGACCAGATTTTGCCAAGAGGAGACGTCCTTAAGGAAGGCTTTCTTAGCATTTTGCCTAGGCTTTATGATGGGTATCATTTCATCACACAGAAGGTTTGGAAGTTGTTGGATTCTCAAGGATGGGCGGGGATGACATAAGGAAAGCCTGGGAAATCATGTAGTTTTGGAATAATAAAGGAGTTTAATTCCGTAATAAAGGGCAAGATGATCCCTTTTAAAGGCAACTTTGAACATACAACTTTAACAGGAAGTATCACAGGCACTTTGGCAGACTTTATGTTCAATAGAAAAGCATGCTTCCTTTGTATCATTGTTGGGATTGAACAATGTTTTTAATTTAAAAGGAAAAAAAAGACAGTATCTTGCAAACTTATTTAATAGGTAAAATTCAATTTTCATGAGATGCTTTTTAACAGTGCAGTTGCCCAGGGCAGTGCTTATCTGTACTTTTGCCCCATCCACAAAGATTCTGATTTCAGTGGGTATGAGTGGGGCCCTGACATCCAGTTTTAAAAGTTCTCAGGCTGATTTTGATATGTTCTTAGGGTTGCTGCTAAGCTGCTAAGTCACTTCAGTCGTGTCCGACTCTGTGCGACCCCATTGACAGCAGCCCACCAGGCTCCCCTGTCCCTGGGATTCTCCAAGCAAGAACACTGGAGTGGGTTGCCATTTCCTTCTCCAATGCATGAAAGTGAAAAATGAAAGGGAAGTCGCTCAGTCGTGTCCGACTCTTAGCAACCCCATGGACTGCAGCCTACCAAGTTCCTCCATCCATGGGGTTTTCCAGGCAAGAGTACTGGAGTGGGGTGCCATTGCCTTCTCTGGTTGGCTACCACTATAAAGGTGGAATTACTAGTCAGGAAAATGCAAGTGAGATTCCAGTTAAGAATTTCCTCCCAAGCAATTCTAGAAGCAAAAGTATTAAATAATTCTCTAAGAAGGCAAAACAACTAACCCAAACCTCATGTTCAGGAAAATGAACAAATGAACAGATGCCTTCTTTCTTTCCCTTTTAGGGACTGTATTAAAAATGGATATGTAGAGAATGCTACTAGGAGCCTAAAGCATAGAATGCTTGGAGTAGAGGGTTATAGATGAGAGACACTTGGGAGTGTCTACTTTTCTTTTGTCAACCACCCTAGTTGTCAACTGAATAAGGTGATGTCAAACCTTAACTTTCAAAGATTTCTAAGTTGGAAGGTCTGCTTCAAAATGTGTTTAATCGGGACATTTAAATTTTATTAGGAAGAAGTTTAAAACACGATCGGGTGAAACAGTGCGCCTCATTGACCTCCTGGAAGAAGGACTAAAACGCTCCATGGACAAATTGAAGGAAAAAGAAAGAGACAAGGTAATCCAAAGACTGACTTGTATATTGTGTAGTGTGCATTTTGTTGTGGTTTTTCATTTTTGTTTTTATTGAGAGAACTGGGAAGGTTTATAAGCAGTCAGTCAACTTCTGACAGGCTTATATCTCAGGTTATTGCACAGTTAGTTTCATGAATTGCTGAGTGTTTATTGTGAAAATGTAGTTCGTAGCTATTACAAAAGACCATGGCCTTTTCTTCCTTTGTTAACGTGGCATAGACTCTCTGCTGCTGCTTGGCAGTTCACCTGTCACTGCTTTGAAGCAATGACAGGAGAAGACTGAAGACTGAGGTGGTTTGAGTGAATATCCTACATTAGAGTGTACATCTGCTGAGCTCCTTTCCCTGGGAGCGTGTGAAGAGTCGTCATTAGCAGTAACACCGACCACACGAGTCTTCCCTTGAGCCCACAGAGTAGGCGACGTGATGGCCTTTCATAGCACCCTTAGAAAGGACTGTGGTTGGATTTGTGTGAAATTTGGATGAACTGCATCAAAGTAGGGGAAAATTTTTTTTTTTTTTTACTATAAAATAGAGGTCAGAGATTGAGTCAAAGGATCTTAGGTCTTTTACATTCCAGCAGTCAAATGGAATGAACATAACTACTGTAAACAGAAGAGTAAAATTATAGAAAGAGACACAGAATAGGATTAAATGTAGACATGAATGAGCCAAACAAAAAAGGGGTCTTCGAGGACATACTCTGGTTGGTTTGGGTAGATCACTAATAATCCAGAGAGCATGAAGGCAGGCTCTAAGGGAACATTCTCCCCACCTGTTCCATTTCCATTGTTTGCAAAGTGAAACATGAAATTGTTTTTTACTGTTTCCGGTTGGTGGTTGTCAAGTGTACCCAGTTGGTATCTCCAGAATGGTTTTGCCTTTTAGTCCTGGCCTAGGTATAAGTGGCAGTCAGATGAAAAGTGGAAAATTCAGTCACTAATCAGTTTGTTTAGTCTGCATAGTAACAAAAACTGCTTTAACTATTTGGCCATTTCAGCTACTATTTTTAATCTACATAGAGTAAATGTAAAGCTTGATGAATTTTTATACACACATATATACACACTGCTGCTGCTGCTAAGTCGCGTCAGTTGTGTCCGACTCTGTGCAGCCCCATAGACGGCAGCCCACCAGGCTCCTCTGTCCCTGGGATTCTCCAGACAAGAACACTGGGGTGGGTTGCCATTTCCTTCTCCAGTGCGTGAAAGTGAAGTTGCTCAGTTGTGACCATGCTAACATCAACCAATCAAGTTATATCTCTCTCACCCCAGAAAGTTTCCTATCACCATAGATCATTTTTGTTTATTTGAGGAGTTTAAATGAAAGCATAAAGTATGTGCTGTTTTCCAGGTATATCAGTAGTTCTTTTTACTGCTAGATAATAGTATTAATGTGTTTCTTCTGTTGAAGGACATTAGGGTTGTTTCTGTTTGTTGACTGTTAACGAATAAGAAGCTGTTAATAATTTCAGCATTTCTGTTCAAGCCACCTTTTGGGTACATGCACTTTTCTCTTAGATGTATATCTAGGAATGGCATTTCTGGGTTGTAGGGTGGGCTTACATTTAACTGTTTTAAAAATTGCCAAGGAGAGAGTTACAAGCGTTATATACTCCCATCACTAGTACGATTGTTCCAGTTGCCCTGTATCTTTCCACATAACTGGTTTTGTGAGTCTTACTTTAATAGCTTTTCTGGTGAATATGTATTAGCATCTCACAAGTTAAAATTTGCATTTCTCTGATGAGTAACTACGTTAACTGTTGCTTATTGATCATCAGGGTATCTTTTGTGAATAATATGTTCAAGTCTTTTGCGTAGTGTTTGTTTTAGACCATCCATTTATATTTATCCACATATTTACACTTTCCTGTGAACTTTATTCCTCCTTGCAGTTTCTAATTGCCTAGGTGTGGTTTGGAGAGGGAAGTAGAGTATTTCCTTCTTTCCTTTGTATTTATCTTGCTTGAAGTTGCTGACTTTTCTGAGCGTTGGGTTCCTCATCAGTTTAGGAAAATTCTCAGCCATATCTCTTCAAACATTGCATCTTTGCCCCATTCTGTTGTGGAATCTAAGTACATATATTATGTTAGAACTTTTGACTGTGTCCCAGAGTGTTTTTTCACTTTTTTTTTTTTTTTTCCTATTTTTCTCCTCTATATGCTTTATTTTGGATATTCTAAATACCTTAATCATAGTTTTCCATTTTGAAATAATTTCAGACAAAAAAAATTATAAAATAGTACAAAGTATTCCCATATCAGCCTCCCCAAATATTAACATCCTATAGATGTAGTATGATTTCAAAACCAAGAAATTAACATTGCTACAGTACAGTTCACTAATCTGCAGACCTTAGTCAGATTTTGCCATTTGTCTTTTTCTAGTCCAGGATCACATGTTGCATTTAGTCTTCATGTTGTCTTAATCTTTTTTAATCTGGGCAGTTCCTTGCTCTTTCTCTTTCATCATCTTGACACTTATTGTCAGGTTTTCTGTGGAATGTCCTGCAGCTGGGTTTATCTGGTATTTCTTCATGATTAAATTCAAGTTATACCGTCTTAGGAAGATAAGTTTCCTTCTCACTTCAGTATTTCAGGAGGCACACGATGTTGCTGTGTCTCATGATTGTTAACATTAATTTTGCTCACTTTTGTTACGGTGATACTATCAGTTTTCTCCATTGTGAAGTTACTGTTTATCCTCTTTGTAATTAATAAGTATTCTTTAAATGATTCCAGACTTTTAAAAGGTGTATCAGTGTCAGACTTTATTTTTCTGGGCTCCAAAATCACTGCAGATTGTGACTGCAGCCATGAAATTAAAAGGCGTTTACTCCTTGGAAGGAAAGTTATGACCAACCTAGATAGCATATTCAAAAGCAGAGGCATTACTCTGCCAACAAACGTTTGTCTAGTCAAGGCTATGGTCTTTCCTGTGGTCATGTATGGATGTGAGAGTTGGACTGTGAAGAAGGCTGAGCGCTGAAGAATTGATGCTTTTGAACTGTGGTATTGGAGAAGACTCTTGAGAGTCCCTTGGACTGCAAGGAGATCCAGCCAGTCCATTCTAAAGGAGACCAGTCCTGGGTGTTCATTGGAAGGACTTATGCTGAGGCTGAAACTCCAATTCTTTGGCCACCTCATGCGAAGAGTTGACTCATTGGAAAAGACTCTGATGCTGGGAGGGATTGGGGGCAAGAGGAGAAGGGGATGACAGAGGATGAGATGGCTGGATGGCATCACTGACTCGATGGACATGAGTCTGAGTGAACTCTGGGAGTTGGTGATGGACAGGGAGGCCTGGCATGCTGCGATCCATGGGGTCGCAAAGAGTCGGACACGACTGAGCGACTGATCTGATCTGTTTATTTTATTTTTGGCTGTGCTGGGTCTTCATTGTGGTGCGTGGACTTCTCGTTGCTGTGGTTTCTCTTGTAATGGAGCATAGGCTCTAGGGAGCATGGGCTTCAGTAGTTGCTGCGCAGCATGTGGGATCTTCCCGGACCAGGGGTCGAACTCGTGTCCCCTGCATTAGCAGGCAGATTCTTAACCGCTGAACCACCAGGGAAGCTCCAGTTGCAGTCTTTAAAGTTGCTGTTGCTGTGTTTCGGTTGTTTGTATTGTCTTGTTCCCCCCTCACCCTACCTCACCTCCTTGGTTTTTAGTCATTTCATCTGACTGGTGGGTGAAAAGTTGTAATAGTTCTAGATAATGTCATCTTCCTAGTTAAGTTTTCTGGCCGACAGCACACCAGCTAGTTGTCTTAATGATGTCCTTGTGTTGATGCTCTCTGGAGACTTGAAACAGTTGCTTCATACAATTTATTCAGCTTTTAAGTAGTTGATTCTGGTGGAAGGGGTTAGTCTGCTTCAAGCTACTGCATCATGTCCAGACCAGAAATCCTCATATACTTACTTGACCTAATAATGTTTCAGAATATGACCAAATTTACCAAGACAGTGTTTTCTTTTCCAGTTCTTGACACCCTGTTTTTATTCCAGTTAATTACCTGACCCTAATTTTGTTTCCTATAACCTATATCAGAATATTCTATGGAATGAAGCAGATAAAAACTAATAATTGGTGCTTTCGTTTCATATCTACTGAATACACTGGAGAAAGAGTATTCAAGCTGACATTTCATAATTTATAACTCGGGTTTCTCATGGAAGCATTCTTTGTTATGCAGAGCTGATGAGTTTTATTTTCCTTATTCCCTCCTTGTAGATTGGTCTGTTTTCCTACCTCAGTGTTGATATTCATTGCAGTTTACTGTTAAAGACCATCAGATGCTCCTCGTGCTTTGTGTGCTGTTCTGTCGCTTCAGTCATGTCCAACTCTGTGTGACCTCATGGACTGTAGCCTGCCAGGCTCCTCTGTCCACGGGATTCTCCAGGCAAGAGTACTGGAGTGGGTAGTCAGTCCCTTCTCCAGGGGATCTTCCTGGCCCAGGGGGCGAACCTGCGTCTCTTAGATCTCCTGTGTTGGTAGGCGGGTTCTTTACTAATAGTGCCAACTGGGAAGCCCTAGATGCTCCTTACCACCATCTTTTGTCTGTGAGATGGTGCAACAAAACAAGGATTGGTAACTTAGGAAGTATTTTTTGTTTTTCCAAAAGGTCTTAACCACAGAGGAATTGAAGGCTGCTCAGACCTCTGTTGCTTATGGCTGTATCAAATATGCTGATCTTTCCCATAACCGGCTGAATGACTACATCTTCTCCTTCGACAAAATGCTGGATGACAGAGGAAACACAGCGGCTTACTTGTTGTACGCCTTCACTAGAATCAGGTAATTGGGGTGCAGCATTTTTAATTTTGAGTCAAATGATGATTTCTACTTTGGATCAGGCATTCTTTATTACCTGTTTTCAACGGAGAAGAATATACTTAACAAAGGGGAATGATGGCCGTTACCTGATTTTTCAGGTCAATTGCACGTCTGGCCAATATTGATGAAGAGATGCTCCGGAAAGCTGCTCACGAGACCGAAATCATTTTGGATCATGAGAAGGAATGGAAACTAGGCAGGTGCATTTTGCGGTTCCCTGAGGTTCTGCAGAAGATTCTAGATGACTTACTTCTCCACACTCTGTGTGATTATATCTATGAGCTGGCAACTACTTTCACAGAATTCTATGACAGCTGCTATTGTGTGGAGAAAGATCGGCAGAGTGGTAAGTGGCTCATCCAGTAGTCATATTGGGGATTGGGCACCAACAGAGGCATTCATTTGAGTTGGATGTGGGTAATTTTCAATTTATTTATGGAAACCCCCCACACCCAGTTTCCCCCTAGTTACACAGTAACCCGTATCATATACAACAGACAGAATTGCACTGGCTCTAATACAAGCATAAATGGAATTCTTAAACAGACTCGTTTCCCCACCATCAGGCACATGGGCTAGAGCCATAAAACTCCAAAGAAGCAATTGAAGGTCACTAGGAATAGGACATTTCCAACAAAAGCAGTGTGACTGATAGTCACAGAGTCGGTCTCTGGGTTCTTAATAATGAAAACTACCCTTGGACGAAAAAAATAATACCTCTTTTAGGCTTTTTGCTCTATTGTGTTATATAGTTAATGAAATAGACTGAACTAATGATTAATAATAATACAGCAAGTAGACGTTTCTGAGAGTCATGGTTGAGAACTTAAAATTTCATTAGGAAAAAAAAATCATTATGGTGTTTAAAGTTAATTCAGACCATGAAGCCTAGAACAGAATTTAAAAAAAGAATAAGATAAAAGATACAAAGCCTGCACTATTAGACTGTAATTTTATCAGTTAAAAACAGATTTCTTAAACAGAAATTTATTTCTTAGATTTATTTATTTCTTAGATTCTCTCTCTACAGTTTAAGTAAAGATGATTCTAGTTAAAGCCCCCAAAACATATGTTAGGCTATTTACTTCTCAATAAAGTCCAGAACTAGCATAGATTCTTTAACAGTGATTTGTAGAAAAAGTAATTACTCTCTTTGTATTCTCAGGAGAAGTCCTGAAGGTGAACATGTGGCGTATGCTGCTCTGTGAAGCAGTTGCTGCTGTCATGGCTAAGGGGTTTGATATTCTGGGAATAAAACCTGTCCAAAGAATGTAATCCTCCTAAGGTTTGAACACTGTGTTTTCACCAAAGTGGCCATTAGCATTGTTTGCTTTTTTACAATCATGTGGATACAAAAACAAGTAAAAGGAATTTATCAACTCTCTCTAGAACTTGTGGTTCTTTGTCTCTCACAACTAAACTTCTGAAAAGTACTTTCACTAACTTTAATTAGATAAGGAATCCCATTTATTGACCCCTAATGTAGTCCCCAAGAACACAACCTTCACTGCCATTTATTCTGGAGAAACACATGCTTAATATACATGAATGTTACTACACTGTGCTGCTTCCAAGGGTCTCCATGGTCAGAGGAGCCTTAGATATGAATGAATGATGACCATAGCTACCATTTACAAACTGGTCTGTACAGAGCCCGTATCCACAGCATAAAGGATACCTTGGGAATAAATATCTAACCAAATAGAAAATAGCAATAAGACAAATTACGAAGAAACCAAGTAGAAGTTCTAGAGGTGAAAAGTGTAACTGAAATTAAAGATTTGCTAGAGGGGTCCAACAGCAGATTTGAGCAGATAGAAAAAGGAACTTGGAGAGAGGCCAAATTTAAATGATAGTCAGAATTACATCAGTGCTTAGAATGGAATTTTTAAAGAATGGAGAGAGACTAAGATGACCTTTAGGACGACACCAGCAGTACCAACATATGTATAACAGGAGTCCCAGGTGAGAGGAGGGAAAGAAGCATAAAATATTTGAAGAAATAATGATTAAAAATTTCTCTAATTTGATGAAAATTTTTAATGTACATATAGAAGAAGCGTAGTAAACTCCAAGTAGGATAAAAACAAAGCCTTTTTAAAACACGATCTGGAGAGACAAATTGAAAACTTTGAAAGCAACAAGAAACAAATCACAGTAATTATTTTTTCTGGGAACTGCCACATTTCCCACAGAAGCTCTACCGTTTTTACATTCCCACCAACAGCACACGAGGGTTCCAATTTTTCTATTTTTGTCAACACTTTCTGACAGTAGCCATCCTGTTAGGTGTGAGGTGGTATCACAGTTGTGGTTTGCATTTTCCTAATTAGTTAACATTTTGAAGACCGAAGGAAGGAAATAATAAAGACCAGACTGGAGAGGAATGAAGTAGAGAATAGGAAAATGAGAGAATCGAAAGAAAATCTGGTTCTAAAGATCAGCAAAATTGACAAACGTTTATAGCTAGACTGGTAAGAAAAAGCTCAAATCACTAAAATCAGAAATGAAAGTGGGGCTGTCACTACCAGCCTTACATTATAAAATGTGTTATAACTGTACATAGTCCAGCTGCATGCCAAAAAAATTATAGACAGCATAGGTGAAATTTTAAAAATCTGGAAACACAAAATACCAAAGCTGATTGAAGAAGAAATAGAAAATCTTAATAGACCTAAAACAAGTGAAGAGATTGAATCAATTATTACCAAAAAAAATTCCAATAAAATTCCAGGGTCGGGTGACTTCTCTGATAAAAAGAATTAACATCAGCTCTCAAACTCTTCCAAAAAATAAAGAAGAATCATTACCTAACACGTTCTATAAGGTCAGAAGCCCAGTATTACTGTGATGTTTAGTTGTTCAGTTGTGTCTGATTGTGACCCCATGGGATTTCCCAGGCAAAAATTCTGGACTGGGTTGCCATTTCCTTTAGGGAATCCTCTTGACCTAGGATTCAAACCTGGGTCTGCTGCATTGGCAGGCAGATTCTACCACTCAGTATCAAGGGCTTCCCCAGTGGCACTAGTAAAGAACCTGCCTGCCAGTGCAGGAGATTCAGAGACTTGGGTTCAATCTCTGGGTCAGGAAGATCCCCTGGAGGAGGGCACAGCAACCCACTCCAGTATACTTGCCTGAAGACCCCAAGGACAGAGGAGCCTGGTGGGCTACAGTCCATAAGGTTGCAGAGCCGGACCTGACTGAAGCAACTTAGCACACATGCATGCACCCTGATACCAAAGCCAGAAACATGGCAAGAGAAGAGAAGCACAGATCGATACCCCTTGTGAATACAAATGAAAACCTCAAAAGTACTAGAAATCAAATTGAACAATTTTAAAAGAAGTATATGGTATGAGCAAATGAGGGGCTCCGATCAAGATGGCAGAGTAGTAGGACATGGAACTCTCCTCCCACAAATACATCAAAAATACATTTACAAATGGATTCTTAACACCTACTGAACACCAATGGAAGTCCTCAAACACCTGAAAGGATGAGAAAGATCTCCACATAACTGGGCAGGAAGAAGGGGTGGGAGGAAGCTGAAGAAAGGAAAAGTTCCCACACCCTAGGAAGACCGCTCACGTGTGGGGAGAGAGCTTGGACAGAGAAGGAGCTTCAGTGGCTCACAGGAGGGCCTGGTAGTTCAAGGCAGGCAGGACAGACATGTGGTCCATGCCACCGCCCTGTGAGCCCAGCCTGACGTGCATCTGTGGGTAAAGGCACGGGCTGGGAAACAGGGTTGAGAGGACAGGCCTGCGGAGAGGGCTGGTGCTGGCTGCTTGGAGACACCCTGAAGGGACTGGAGTACGGTACAGCTAAGCAACCAGGGGTGCAAGCCTGGCTGCCACAGAAGTGAAGCTCCAGTGTTAAGGGGCCCATTACAGCCTTTTCATCCACACGTCAGCCCCCTGCGCCTTGGGCTCCGGGAGCGTGTGCCCCGCCCTGGCAGGCTTGCAGGTCCCCCCTCGGGAGCAGATGCCAGCGGGTTGCCCACATGCAGAGGTGGGGTGGAAAGCACAGCTGAACACAGAGAGCCTGAGGGACATCCGAACAGAGTGGGCGTCCCAAAGCTGTGGGCTTTGCGGGTGCCTGCACGAGGGGGCTGGGCCAGGCCAGGATCTAAGCTGTGTGCTCCCACGTCAGCTCCAGGTGTGGGACTTGTGCAGTCCTGGCAGACTGAGAGACACCAGGGCTGATTGCTGACACACCCACAGCTGAGGTCAGTGCCCTCGACAGTGAACTTTGTGGGGGAAAGGTGGCACAACAGAGCACACTCCCCAGGGAACAGCTCCAGCAGAGGGATACTCAGCGGCTCCCTCCCAGTGGGAATGTCCGGTCTACCCCACACCACAGCTCAGAAGCCTATCGGGAACGTCTGCCCCAACAACTAAAGAGCAGACCCTGCCCCTAGCGAGGTAGTGACAACTACAGGGCAAAGAGAAGGCCCCGCTCCACAACCAGGGCAGGGTCTGCTCACCACAACACAGTCACACCTCCTGTCAAGGGGATTAACAGCTGGCCCACACTAAGAGGTGGCAGCCATCCATACCAAAACAGCCCTCACACCCAAAAGATTAAACCTACGCAGGCTACACAGGGATGTCCCCACATAAACACAGACCTCCAAGACCACAGTAGACAACTGTTTTTCCTAAACTCATAGTGCAAGAGAAATATAAGTAAAATGAAAACGCAGAGGAACCTTTCCCAAATATAAAAGATCAGGAGAACTTCCCTGAAAGAACAATGAAACAGACCTCTTAAGCTTAATAGACACTGAGTTCAAAAGGAGGATAATGAAAATACAGAAGGAATTAAGAAAGGCTATTGGAAGAAATTCACGTGAAATGTTCCCTTGGTATCTCCAATTTTTTTGAAGAGATCTCTAGTCTTTCCCATTCTATTATTTCCCTGTAGTTCTTTGCATGGATCACTTAAGAAGGCTTTCTGATCTCTCCTTGCTATTCTCTGGAAGATTACTGTAAAAAGGAACTAGAAACTATAAGGAGGAACTAGGAAAAATTAGAAAATTTATCATGAGCAAATGAGACTATCCAGGAATGTAAGGATGGTTCAACATTTGAAAATAAAGTATACATCATAGTAATCAATTGAGGGTATGGGGGAACCCCACATGAGTATATCAATAGATTGGGAACAAGACAGGGAAATCTGCTTTGGTCTGAAGCTCTAGCCAGGGCAGTTAGGCTAGAAAAAGAACTAAAGGACATTCAGATTCGAAAGGAAGAGGTAAAATTCTCTTTTCACAGATTACACGATTTTATATATTTTAAAAATCCCTGAAGAATACACACACATATACACAAAGACAACCAATAGAGCTTGTAAAAGCAACAAGGTTGCAGGACACGAAGTCAAAGTACAAAACTTAGTTGTATTCCTATTTTTTTTGTTGTATTGCTTACAACAAACAATACAAAAATTAAGAAATCCATTTACAATAGCATCAAAAAAATAAAATAATTAGGAATACATTTAGCCAAGGGAGTGTAAGACCTGTACGCTGTTAAACTACAAAACATGGAAAGAAAATTTTAAAACGTTTAAAAAATGGAATGATATTTCATATTCATGGTTTGGAAGACTTATTGTTAAGATGGCATTACTTCCCCAATTAATCTACAGATTCAGCCTATTCATGATCAGTAGAATCCTAGCTAACTCCTTGGAGAATCTGACAAGCTGATTCTAAAGTTCATATGAAATTGAAAGACACCCTGATTAGACAAAAGCTTGAAAAAGAACAGTTGGAGAACTCACAATTCCCAATTTCAAGCTGCTAAGTCACTTCAGTCGTGTCTGACTCTGTGTGACCCCATAGACGGCAGCCCACCAGGCTTCCCTGTTCCTGGGATTCTCCAGGCAAGAACACTGGAGTGGGGTGCCATATCCTTCTCTAATGCATGAAGGTGAAAAGTGAAAGTGAAGTCGCTCAGTCATGTCCGACTCTTCGAGACCCTATGGACTGCAGCCTACCAGGCTCCTCCGTCCATGGGATTTTCCAGGCAAGAGTACTGGAGTGGGGTGCTGTTGCCTTCTCTGCCCAATTTCAATTTCAAAACTTGCTACAAATTAACAGTAAACAAAACAACGTGGGACTGGCATTCAGGATAGACACAGATCAGTGGTACCCAACTGAGTCCAGAAATAAACCCATATTCTACGGTTAATTGATTTTCAACAAGCGTACTAAGCCCATACAATGGAGAAGAGACATCTTTTCAATAAATGGTGCTGGAATAGCTAGATTGTTCTTGTTGTTCAATCACTAGGTCATGTCCAACTCTTTGTGACCTCATGGACCGTAGCATGCCAGGCTCCTCTGTCCTCCACTGTCTCCCAGAGTTTGCTCAGATTCATGTCCATCGAGTCAGTGATGCTACCTAACCATCTTATACTCAAACAATTAAACGCAGAAATACCATATAATAATGCTCCTAGGTATGTATTCAAGAGACCTGAAAACATGCTCACTCAAGAACTTGTATACATGTTCATAGCACTGCAGCACTATTCAATACTCACAATAGATAAAAGTAGAAACACCCAAGTGTCTATCAACTGATGAATACATAAATAAAATGTGGTAATCTATACAATGAAATATTATTTAGCCATAAAAGGGAATACTGATCATGCCACAAGATGGAGAAGCCTTGAAAACATTATCTAAATGAAACAAGCTAGACACAAATTGTATGACTACATTTATATTAAATGTCCAGAATAGGCAAATTCAGAGACAGAAAGGAGGTTAGTGGTTGCCAGGGTCTAAAAACAGGGAAAATGGGAAGTGGCTGCTTAGTGGATATATACTTTCTTTATAGGGTGATGAAAATGTATTGAATTTAGGTGGTGGTAACGGTCACTTTAAGAGCTCTCTAGTCTTTGCCTTTCTGTAGCTTGCCTCTATTGCACTGCATTGTTCATTGAGGAAGGCCTTCTTGTCTCTCTTTGCTATTCTCTGGAACTCTGCATTTAGTTGGGTGTATCTTTCTCTTCAAGAACATTGGAAACATCCAAGGAAAATTTCATCCAAAGATGGGCACAAAAAGGACAGAAACAGTAAACACCTATTAGAAGCAGAAGAGATCAAGAAGAGATGGAAAGAATATACAGAAGAACTATACAAAAAAGATCTCAGTGACCCGGGTAACCACGATGGTGTGGCCACTCACCCAGAGCCAGACATTCTGGAGTGTGAAGTCAAGTGAGCCTTAGGAAACACTGCTGTCAATAAAGCTAGTGGAAGTCATGGGATTCCAGCAGCGCTATTTAAAATCCTAAAAGATGACTATCAACGTGCTGCACTCAATAAGTCAGCAAATCTGGAAAACCCAGCAGTGGCCACAGGACTGGGAAAGGTCAGTCCTCATCCCAATTTCCAAGAAGGGTAGTACTAAAGAATGTTCAAACCACCAGATAACTGCACTCATCTCCCAAGCTAATAAGGTTCTGCTCAAAATCCTTCAAGCTGGGCTTCAGCATTACGTGAACTGAGAGCTTCCAGATGTCCAAGCTGGGTTTAGAAAAAGCAAAGGCACCAGGGATCAAATTGCCAACATTCACTGGATAACAGAGAAAGCAAGGGAATTCCAGAAAAACATCTATCTCTGTTTCATTAACTATGCTAAAGCCTTTGACTGTGTGGATCATAACAAACTGTGGAAAACTCGTAAAGAGACGGGAATACCAGACCATCTTACCTGTCTCCTATATGTGGGTCAAAAAGCAACAGTTAGAACCCTGTATGGAACAACTGACTGGTTCAGAACTGAGAAAGGAGTATGACAAGGCTGTTTATTTAACTTATACACAGAGCACATCACACGAAATGCCAGGCCGGATGAGTTATAAGCTGCAATCAAGATTGCCGGGAGAAACATCAACAACCTCAGACATGTGGATGATATCACTCTAATGGCAGACAGTGAAGAGGAACTAAAGAACCTCCTGATGAGGGTGAAGGAGGAGGATGAAAAAGCCAGCTTAAAGCTAAATATTAAAAAAACTATGATCATGGCATCCGGCCCCATTACTTCATGGCAAATAGAAGGGGAAAAGGTAGAAGCAGTGACAGATTTCCTCTTCGTGGGCTCTAAAATCACTGCAGATGGTGACAGCAGCCTTGAAATTAAAAGACGATTACTTCTTGGCAGAAAAACTATGACAAACCTAGACAGTGTGTTAAAAAGCCACTCTGCTGACAAAGGTCCACATAGTCAAGGCTATGGTCTCTCCAGCAGTCACACACGGTTTTGAGAACCGGATCATAAAGAAGGCAGAGAGCTGAAGAATTGAGGCTTACAAACTGTGGTGCTGGAGAAGACTCCTTAGAGTTGCTTGAACAGCAAGATCAAACCAGTCAATCTTAAAGGAAATCAGTCCTGAATACTCATTGGAAGGACTGATGCTGAGGCTGAAGGTCCAATGCTTTGGTCACCTGACGCAAATAGCTGACTCATAGGGACTTCGCTGGTGGTTCAGATGGTAAAGCGTCCGTCTACAATGTGGGAGACCTGGGTTCGATCCCTGGGTCGGGAAGATCTTCTGGAGAAGGAAACGGCAATCCACTCCAGTACTCTTGCCTGGAAAATCCCATGGACAGAGGAGCCTGGTAGGCTACAGTCCATGGGGTCGCAAAGAGTCAGACACGACTGAGCGACTTTACTTTCACTTCACTTTTCACTTTCATTGAAAAAGACCCTGATGCTGGAAAAGATTGAAGGCAGAAGGAGAAGAGGGTGACAGAGGATAAGATGGTTGGATGGCATTACTGGTGCAGTGGACATGAACTTGGGCAAACTCTGGGAGATGGTGGGGCACAGGGAGGCCTGGAGTGCTGCAGTCCATGGGGTTGCAAAGAGTCAGACACTTTTCTCTAGAGAAAAGTCCATGCAGCAACAAAGACCCAGCACAGCCAAAAATAAATAAATAAAATTCTATATTTAAAAAGGAAGTTCTTACACAGAAGAATATTATTCAGCCACTAAAAAGGAACTCTCTGGAGGGACTTTCCTGGTAGTCCAGTGGTTGAGAGTCTGCCTTGCAATGCAGGGGACATGGATTTGATCCCTGGGCTTCCCCAGTAGCTCAGCTGGTAAAGAATCTGCCTGCAATGTGGGAGACCTGGGTTCAATCCCTGGGTTGGGAAAATGCCCTGGAGAAGGGAAAGGCTACCCACTCCAATATTCTGGCCTAGAGAATTCCATGGACTGTATAGTCCAAGGGGTCACAAAGAGTTGGACACGACTGAGCGACTTTCACTTTTCAGTTTCGGGGAACTAAGAGCCCACATGCAGCAGAGCAACTAAGCTTCCAAGCCACAAATAGAGGGTCCATGTGCTGCAACGACCCCCTGTGCTGCAACTAAAACCTGATTCAGTCAAATAAGTTTTTAAAAGAACAAAGGAACCCTTGGTTGACATATAATCCAGCAATCTCACTCCTGGGCCTATAGCTAGACAACACTATAATTGGAAAAGATACGTGCATCCCTATGTTCACAGCAGCACCTTTCATAAGAGCCAAGACATGGAAGCAACAAAACGCCCACTGACAGAGGAATGGATAAAGATGTGTGATGGAATACCACTCAGCCATAGAAAAGAATGAAATAGTGCCACTTACAGCAACACGGATGGATTTAAGAGGTTATCGTACTAAGTGAAATAAGTCAGAAAGAGAAAGACAAACACCATATGACATCACTTATCTGTGGAATCTAATGTATGACACAAACGAGCCTACAAAACAGAAACACTCACACAGACATAGCAAACAGGCTTGTGGTTGCCAAGGTGGGTGGGGGTGGGGTAGGGAAGGATTGGGAGTTTGGGATTAGAAGATGCAAACTATTATATATAGGATGGATAAACAACAAGCTCCTACTGTTGGCACAGGGAACAACATTTAATATCCTATGATATACCATAATAGGAAAGACTATGAAAAAGAATGTATATATGTATAACTGAATCACTTTGCTGTTATAGCAGAAACCAACACAACATTGTAAACCAACTACACTTCAGTAAAATAAACTGAAAGAAAAAAGAGATGCCAGAGAGCTTATTTTGCCTCCCTACCAGCTAGGGACACGGTGAGAAGGTGGTCATTTACAAGCCAGAAAGAGACAGCTCTCTTTCTGGTGGTTGACCAGAAACCGACCATCGAACACACTGGCACCCTCATCTTGAAGTTCCAGCCTCCAGAACTGTGAGAAAACGTGCTTCTCTAGAATAAGACTGAATAAGCTTTTTGAGAATTTCTCGAGTGTCAGTCACTAATTCTGTAGGGGGAACGGAGTGAGAGGTGAGCACCTCACCCAGGGAGATAGTGAGCAAACGTCAATGGAATCCCAACTAAGGGAATTGGACCATTCTCCAAGGCCCGGATACTAAAAAAAGAGACAGTTCTCTTTTTCACTTAACATGCTAATTAGATATGTGATTGGGAATTGAGTACTACTTTGGGTTTTAGTCATGTGTTAGTAAAAAGGTATTACATTCTGCCTTGAAGAATACATTTATAGATATGCACACGGAGCGGTAAATTTTGTCTGTGATGTTTCGTAGGTACATTGGTCCAGGTGTGCCAGACTGACATTCTGCAGTAGACACCTGTGGCCAAAAGGTTTCCCATTCGCCAACGACCCCACCCACCAGTTAGACAGGGCATGTGATTAGTCCTGGCCAATGGGCTGTGGGAAGAAATGACTGTGTGAAGCCCTGGGACCCAACACAGAAGAAGGGAAGTGAGCTCTCCATGTCATTTCTTCCCTCATGGTAGTGTGGTAACAATGGGAACCCTCTTGTTTCTCATGTTACAGACACAAGATGTTGGTGCTGAGCCTCGCAAGTGACTATAGAACAAACCTTCCATAGATCTTCAATGGACATGAAATGCAGGCAAGTAGGAATAAGCTGTTCAGATGTAACTGCAGACCTTCATCATGTTGTGCACCAGAGGGGAACAATATTAATGCTTATTGATGAGAGCTTCGTGTTGCTAACTTGAATGCCTATTTTACAGATAGTACACTTATAGTATGACATGTATAGTATCTCCTGATATAAGCTTTATGAGTCCTGTGTTTCTTCCAAGTTCTGTTTGCACAACAAACTTCTGGCTGTATTTGAGATGCAGTGGCCAACTGAAGCAGGTACTGTTGATGCCTAATATTGCCTAGACTCACCTTGGAGCTCACCTGCAGCTGTGGGTGGTAAGCAGCTTCCAGTATGGTTGCAGCTCCTCTGAATGCCAGCTTCTCCACCTGAGGGCTGTGTGAAGCATCAGGGGAATCTGCTGAGCCATGCACAGGAGCAACTCAAAGGATAAGACAGTTAATACCTCAGAAACAACTCCTGACAATGGGGGAAGGAAGAATGGTGGGTGACTGCCCCAGCCTCCCAGCCTGTGCTGGAACAATTCTGGGATGACCTGTACAGTTCTTCAGAGGGTAATCAGAACAGTTGAGCTCTGATCATGCACTGTGCTAATCTGCTCAATCACGACTCCTTTCTGGACTTCCCATGGTGGCCCAGTGGTTGAGACTCTACCTCAGCTACCCATGCAGCGGACTTAGGTTTGATCCCTCATGCAGGAAGATTCAATTCAGACAAACACCCCTTGTGAGAAGAGTAGGAACCTCTAAGGAGAGTGTTTTATGTGAACCATCCACCTCAGGAACCATACATTGCACTCTCTAACACCTTGTCCACGTTTCAACACACAGACTTCTAGCCCACATTCAGGAGGCATTTTGACCAGAAGAGAAAACCAGACCTGATGTTGCTATCCATGAATTTGAGTCATGAAGACTCCTGGTCCAGGATGAAACGAAAGCTTTGCTGTATGCACCCTGCCTGACATTTGCCTTAATTTTCAGGAACTATTTGTCTCTAGCTGGACCAAGCATTTAGTCTCACTCATAGAAAGGTCCATTGGTTGCTTACACCACCTACCTATGCCATCTCCCATGGCTCCTAGTTGATGCAAGCTCCAGTAGCTTAACTGGTCCCATTGGTGTTGCTGTCCATGGTTCTGATAGAAAGAGTAGGCCTCTGCATTGACACCTGTTTTGCTGTCTGTGGTGCTGCCTAATGGTTCTTTTTTATGCTCAGGAAGATGCTGCACATTTAAAGAGCAGATTTTTTAGTACAGACTAAAATTCAACTATAAACATGAGATTTTGGCTTTTGTTGATGTATTATAGGGGCTTCCCAGGTGGTGCTGTCGAATGAAGGAGACATTAAAGACGCAGGTTCGATCCCTGGGTTGGGAAGATCCCTAGAGGAGGGCATGGCAACCCACTCCAGTACTGTTGCCTTGGGAATCCCATAGGCAGAGGAGCCTGGAGGGCTACAGTTCATAGGGTTGCAAAGAGGTGGACACAACTGAAGTGATTCCGGACAATGTGTTAAAGGATTTAGGACTCTGGCCTACGTGTCCCCATTCATGCTGAAGAGTCTATACTTTCTTGTTATCTTATATTCTCAGAACAGGTTTTAGGATTTAGCACAGCTGATGGAAAAGAGCGGAGCTAAATAGAGAGAAACCAGGGCTGTGGCTTGCAGGCTATTAATCACACCAGGGGAGCCACTATTCCTTTGGCAATCCCTGGCTTGGAATTGTCCTCTTTTTGACTTCCTATGTCCTTTCTAGCAGAAAGTCCTGTGGATTCTATCTTCTAAGCAGCTCTCAGATTAGGCTGCTTCATCACCTCCACCAACACTTCCATGACAATGATGATCATCACACCACCATCACCAGCCTCACCCCTCTGCTTCTACTTACCATCACTTCTTGTTGGAATCATCCCTCTAGGATAAAAACTTCCAAGTGGAATAACTAAGTGGAAGTATAGGTATGTTGTTTAAGGATTTGACAGCTGTACCAAAGAGCATTTCCATCAACCTCGTAAAAGAGGGTCAGAGCCATGTCTAGGTCGCTAAAGCACTACCAGCAGTACAGTTCAATTAAAAATTGACCAAAAGAAATATTGAGTTGGCCACAAAATGGATTCAGATTTTCTACTTTACTGAAAAACCCAAATGAACTTTTTGGCCAACCCAGTACACTGAGAAACTAAACAGGGAGTTCTCTGGTGATCTAGTGCTTAGGATGCCACACTTTCACTGCAGTGGCCTGGATGCCCTCCCCGGTCAGGAAACTGAGATCCTGCAAGCTGTGTGGTGCGGCCAAAAGTTTTTATTTAAAAAAAAATGCTAATGCTGGACTTCCCTGGTGACACAGTGGATGGGAATTCGTCTGCTAGTGCAGGGGATTCAGGTTCAATCCCTGATTGGGGAAGATTCCACATACCTGGGAGCAGCTATACCCACGTGCCACAACTGAGGCCGCACACTGAGTCTGCAGTAACTACTGATGCCCCCATAGTGTCTACAGCCTGTGCTCAGCAACAAGAGAAGCCACTGCTCACTGCAACTAGAGAAAGCCCTCGCAAAGCAGCAAAGCAATGAAGACCCAGCACGGCCAAAAATAAATCGTAAATTTTTAAAAGATTTTAAGAAAATGCTAGTGCTTATATAGAGCACTTAACACATACCATAGCTGAGGCAAGGGTATGCGGTGCTTCAAAACAAACCTTTGAGGTAGGTTCTGCTTTACAGAAGGAATAATGAGACCCAGGGATGTCAAGACACTTGCTCAAGTTCAGATAAGACGCTCAGAGAAGGTCAGATAAAGCTTTCGGAGACTACACAGGAAGCGAGTGGCAGAGTAGGGACAGAAACCGATGTTTGTCTCCCTCTCTACTGCCAAGGAGATTTCCCCTTTCTTACACCCCTGGAGAACTGCCAGGGGTCCCTGAGAAAGCAGAGCTAGGGAAGAGAGAAAGGGACGCCTACAAGGGAGCAAGCAGCTGGAGAGGGCTGGGAAGAGGGGCTTTCGGGGCTACCGGGTCGCCATAGCGAGTGTGATGCAATGACGCCCATCGCTGCGTCAAAGGGCGGCTCCAGGGATGCGGGCACTGCGGCAGAGCTGGTCCCCACCGCCCGCGCCCACCTCGCCCCTGCAGCCTGCCGCGGCTAAGCCAGCAGGCAACCGCTGCTGCTAACCTTCCTCCGGCATCAGGACCACCTCCTGGAACCTCCCGTGACCCCTGAAAACATCTCTGCCACAGGTGACCCCTGACAACCACGCCCAGGTACTGGCCGTCCCTGAGAACAGCTGCAAGCCATCGGTAACCCCTGACAACCGCCGCCAGCCACCCCCACCCCGACCCGGTCCCGGAGCGCCCAGGGCGCACCATGAAGTCTGCGGTGGGCTTGCGTCGTGGCGGGTCTGGCGGCCGTGGGGGTGGCGGCTGGGGCGGAGGGCGCGGAGGCGGAGCGGGCAAGGGAGCAGGAGGCGACGGCGGCGGCCCGGGAGGCAAGGGCGGCTTCGGGGCGCGGACGCGCGGCTTCGGTGGCGGCCGGGGCCGGGGGCGCGGTGGCGCCGGAGGAGACGGCCGGGGGGACCGCGGAGGCGGCGGGCAGCTGCGCGGCGTGGCCAAGAACAAGAACCGCCGCAGGAAGAGCGTTTTGACGGTGTCAGTGGAACCGCACCGGCACGAGGGCGTCTTCATCTACCGCGGGGCGGAGGACGCGCTGGTCACGCTGAACATGGTGCCGGGCCAGTCGGTGTATGGCGAGCGGCGGGTCACGGTGACCGAGGGCGGCGAGAAGCTGGAATACCGCACGTGGAACCCCTTCCGCTCCAAGCTGGCCGCGGCCATCCTGGGCGGGGTCGACCAGATTCACATCAAGCCCAAGTCCAAAGTGCTGTATCTGGGTGCCGCCTCGGGGACCACCGTGTCCCACGTCTCCGACATCATCGGCCCGGACGGCCTGGTCTACGCCGTTGAGTTCTCCCACCGCGCTGGCCGGGATCTCGTCAACGTGGCCAAGAAGCGAACCAACATCATCCCGGTCCTCGAAGATGCACGGCACCCGCTCAAGTACCGCATGCTCATCGGCATGGTGGACGTGATCTTCGCCGACGTGGCACAGCCGGACCAGTCCCGCATAGTGGCTCTGAACGCCCACACCTTCCTGCGCAACGGGGGCCACTTCCTCATCTCCATCAAGGCCAACTGCATAGACTCCACTGCGTCCGCGGAGGCGGTGTTCGCCTCTGAGGTGAGGAAGCTGCAGCAGGAGAATTTAAAGCCTCAAGAGCAGCTGACTCTGGAGCCCTACGAAAGGGACCACGCTGTGGTGGTCGGGGTCTATCGGCCTCTTCCTAAGAGCAGCAGCAAGTAGCCACCCAGCTCGGGCTGTCCCTGAGATGTGCCCAAGACTGTACTGTGCTCCGTGTTACCATTCGTTTTCTTCGTGCACTGTTTTTCTATTAAATGATATAAAGAAACAGTACCCAGGTGTATCAGTGAGGCCACACTGAGTTATCCCCACATCTCCAAATCCACCAAACCCTAAAATAGCTAAGATACCTGGTGAAAGGGGTCCATAAAGGAGTAACAACTTGGGGACTGTGCTTACTCCAGCCACTCAAAATCCTGACTGTTCAGGGCCCCTCTTCACATGTACTTCCTCATCACAGGGGCTGGGGAAATGGGCTTATAAAATCATCTTTGGAAGGCGGGGGTGGGGGGGCAGCTGGAGCACTTCCTACACGTTGACACATCAGGTGACCAAGCCTGACTCCAGGGAGTGGCACTGGGACTAACACAGCCCATCTGTCTGACTCCAAGCCAGAGTTCTAATCATAATAAATAGTCAATACTTTTCTCTTCAGGCTTCCCTGGTGGCTCACTGTTAAAGAATCCGCCTACCAATGCAGGAGACGTGGGTTCAGTCCCTCAGTCTGGAATATCCCCTGGAGAAGAAAATGGCCGTCCAGTTTGGTATTCTTGCCTGGGAAATCCCAAGAACAGAGGAGCCTGGTAGGCTACAGTCCATGGGGTTACAAAAGAGTCGGATATGACTAAGCAACTAAACAACTTTCCTCTTCAAATAAGATCTTTTGCATTTGCTGGTATGTGTAATGGGGCTTCTTAGGTGGCTCAGTGGTATAGAATCTGCCTGCCAGTGTAGGAGACCTGGGTTCAATCCCTGGGTCAGGACCATCCCCTGGAGAAGGGAACAGCAACCCACATGAGTATTCTTGCCTGGAAAATTTCATGGACAGAGGAGCCTAGCAGACTACAGTCCATGAGGTGGCAAGGAGTTGGACACAACTGAGTGACTGAGCACACGGTGTGTACAATGAGAACGCCAGCCCAGGATGGCTTTGTTACCATTACCCTTTTACACAAGAGGCAACAGAGCTTCTGAAGGTAAACTGGTTGCTCAAATTTGCACAGCCAGATGGAACTCAATTGCCAGTCTTTGGAGCTCATAATCTATTGCTATTTCTTGTACACCAGTAGGATCTTACCTCTCCCCGACAGGGCCCATGCTAAAGAGACCGTACAAGTCCTAACACAAAGACATGGATTAGGACTCTCTTGACTCCTCTGTGTTCTCTCTCTCCCTCCTGATGCCACCCTTTACCTTTTTTTGGCCATGCCACATGGCTGGTGGGAATCTTAGTTCTGTGGCTAGGGATTAAACCTGGGCTCTCAGCAGTGAGAGTGTGGAGTCCTAACCACTGAACCACCAGAGAATTCCCCCTTTTCTTAGATTTCAAAATAGTAATACAGGGTATGAAGGTAGACTGTGAGTCCACCTAACACAGTATTCCCAGTGCAAGGCATAACACTTCCAAAGTGGCATCACCAAGGGCCTGAGAAATACCAGGAAAATGACTCTCAGAAAGTATCTGTCTCTGAGAGGCAGTTCCTGCAGATCCTGAAGTTCAGTACATCAACTCTGGCTCTCCACACCAGCCCAAAGGGAGCAGGAGAGTGAACAACCCCAGGAGAGCTGTGAATGTTCTAAATCAGGCTTTTAAAAGGGCTTTTATTTATTCGTTCACTCATCCATTCAAGAACTCCCCACTGCCAATTGCCAAAGTCCTGGATATTTCATCCGGGAATGACTGGTCCCTAACGCATCATTTGGAAAGCGGGTCCACCTTCCTAAAGGTGTGCTCGTACAGAGACTATGGGTGGTCTGCGTTTTCTGAGGATACACTTCCTTCATACAGGAAGAAGATAAATCAGATTTTTAAATGGCCACCCTTCTGCTCCTCCCCTCCACTTCCCTATCATTCACTCACTCACACACACACACACGAGCTACAATGCAGGGGGAGAGCTACCGTTCAGATTTGTTGGCCAGACTGACTCAGGAAGAAGAGGGGGAATAGAGTAAATGTCTGCAAGACCCCAATCCAGGCATTTCCATAAACAGTGTGAACTCTTCATTAAAACCATGAAAAGCCAGGATCATTTCTATTTAACAGATGAGGAAACTGAAGTTCGGAGAGATGACATGACTCGCTTCAGATCCTCCAGTAAGACTCACAGCCAGAAACCAAACCCACAGGAGTCTAACTCCAAAAGCCCTTTCTCCAATCCTAACCTAATGGATTCATGGCTGAGATGAAACCTGGAGGCTGAAAAAAAACAGCGGGGAAAAAAAAAAAGAGGACTTCCTTGCTGGTCCAGTGGGTTAAGACTCTATGCTTCCATTACAGGGGGCACAAGTTCAATCCTTAGTCAGGGAACCTCACATGCTGGGTAGAGTGGCCAAAAAATTTTTAAAAAGGGAGAAAAAACCCTGAGGCTGATAATGGACTCCCAGGAAACAGGATGATTACTTCCAGAATCTTAAGGGATCCGGTCCTTCCTCAGAGTAAGCTCAGCCTCAACAAGGAGCTTTTGGAGCCTCCATACAGGGTTTCTGTCCTTCCAGACTGAGGAAAGGGCAGGGGGACCTTGGCCTCTTTCCTTGGTGTGAGGATTCCCACATATACACAGACAATTTATAGTTAATGTGTGAAGCTGCTTGACGTGGGACCATCAGTGGAGAAATGGCATTAAAAAAAAAAAAAAAACTCATAAAGAATGTCTCTGAGCTCTGGATGGGTCTTTGCGCCAATGGGATGAGATGGTATATCCCAGGAGAAATATGGGTATAAGGACTAAGGGAATGTAGGGGGGGAAGCTGAAACCTGATTTTGGAGGATAATGGCAGGAAGGAAGTATGGGACTGTAACTCCCATGGGCAGCGAGGTTCCAGGACACAGGTAGCACCTGACCTGCTTGGGTCCCCAGAAGGCATTAAATTTGGGGTGCTTAGGTGTCTTAGACTGTTGAGGCTGTATAACAAAATACCACGGTCTGCATGGCTTCAATAGACATGTACCTTCTCCCAGTTCTGGAGGCTGGAAGTCCAGGGTCAAGGTGCCAGCAGGGTTGGTTTCTGGTGAAGCATCTCTCCTTGGCTTGTCAAGGGCTGCCTTCTCCCTGGGTCCTCACGTGGTCTTTTCTGTGTGTGCACAAGAGAGATGAGAGAGATAGGGGAGGAGGGGGGGATCTCTGGGCTCTTCCTCTTCGTAGAAGCATTCCAGCCCTGTCAAATTACATCTCCACCCTTATGACCTCCTACAACGCTAATTACCTCCAGAAAGTCCCCATCTGCAAATACAGTCACATTTGAGGGTTAGGGCTTCAGTGTTTTAATTTGGAGAAACACAATTTGGCCCAAAACACTAGGGACTGGATGGGAACTTTCTGCTAAAATGCCCGTCTTATTGGCTTCTGGGAAATGACTGTGAAAAGCAATGTACAACTGAAGTACCTGCACAGAACACGGCACATCACCCCTTCTTCCCATCTTTCCTCCTGTTGTGAGTATAGGGTAACCGAGAATTAACAGTTAACATAAAGGCTGTGGGCTGGAACGGTGCTGGTGGCGGGGGTGGGTGGGAGTGGTGGGGAGGGAAATTAGTTGAGCTTCCAAGAGGGATTGGTTCAAGCTGGAAGCTGGGTAGAATCTGCTGCTGAGTTTCAGAGAATCAGGAGTGACAAGAGCCATGGTTGAGCCCAGCCCAGCAGATGCAGTGAGGCTGGAGGCTGATGCTCAAAGACCAGGTGAGATGGACCCTGAGTCAAAGTGTCAGCAGAAACCAGTGGGAAGAACCCACAGACCTCAGCCTTCCACATACCCTCACTATGATGTCCGTCAGCTTTCTCCACCCTGATGCCTCTGGGGATGAGGGGAGGAAGAATGAGGAGGGAGAAGAAAAACCTTTGTCCAAAAGGGACTGTTTTAAGCCAGAAGAGACCAATTTCTTTTCAAGTGGTAGTTTCCCTCCCAGCTGCAAATCCTCGACCAAGCAAGATGCTTTAACCCCATCTGAGCTGCAGTGAATATGTTTGAATTCTACTACACTCGTATTTATCAATCACTTATGATGTCTCAGGCATAAAGCACTTATTTGATTGCAAAGTGTTGTTAACGGAAATGTTCAGATTAATGTTGGCTGTAGAATGAATACCGGTGTCAGAACCACTCGAAATGTCTGTGTTGCTGGAGTGAGAGAGCGTGTAAGAGCCCCTGACCAGTGACCTACCCCTTTTTCTTCCCACCCCTGGTTCTGCCCCCACACCCTGAAGGAATGCACACATATGTCTGTAAATAGACTCCCAGCCCTCAAATCCAAGATTTGATCCTGCCCCTCAAACAGCCTCCTTTAAGCCCCTTGGGACTGGAGTTATAAACTGGGAGGATGGTCCCCTCAGGAGGACTGGCCTGGGGAAGACTTGGCCCCGATGCATGATCTAGAAGGTGGGGGCGTGGGCTCCCGGGGGCACGGCACTCGGCCACTATGGACTCCTTGCCCCGTGGGCCAAGGTGCAGACAGAGGAAGGCCAGGGTGCAGCCCTCAATATGTGGGGCCCTGGGCTGGGGCCCGGATTGCTCAGATCTGAGAGTGGCCCCTCCACCCAATTGAATCTGTGTTCTTCCTTAAGGAGGCAAGTCTAACTCTTTCTTCCTAGTAGTCTTTCCTGGCTCTTGGGCTCACAGGAAGTTCCTCCTGATTCACATTCTGAAGGAGACAACATTTACGGTGCACATGGTGTGTTCCAGTTGCCTCTAGACACCTTGTTTCACTTAATCCTCATAGCACCCCCCGGGAGGCAAGTGTCATCATTCCCACATCACAGATGAGGAGGCTGAGGGTCAGGAAAGTGACAGCAATCACCCAAGGTGCAACAGAGCTGGAGAACACGAGATCTGGGTTGTGAAGAACTGTATTCTTTCTCTAAGTCAATGAAATTAAAACCAGGCACTCTAGGGGAAAGAAGGCCTGACATCTGTTTTCGGTTAAGTCCCCCAGCTGATTCTAATGTGTGTCCAGGGCTGACATGACTATTTTATCCCATACTGTTCTTGCTGTTGATTGGGAAGGGCAGAATAAGGACAGCACTTTGAATCACTAGAAGATGACAGCTTTTCTGCGGGGTCTCTATGACAGGCCAGGATACCCCTTGAGATTCCCAGGAAGAGGAGGGTTGAAGTCTGTGAATGAACTTACTGGTGTTCCTGCCTCTATAGCCCCTGATTGAGAACTGCCCGCTAATCTTCTTTGTAAGGAGGCCAGCTGAGCTGGGAGAGAGAGCTGCGCCGCCAGGTGCAGGAGGAGTTCAAAAGGCAAGGAGGCAAAAATGAGAGACTTTGGTCTTTAATCACTTAATGTGATGGAATGGGCACTCGTGGTAAAGAACCTGCCTGCCAATGCTGGGGATGTAAGAGACATGGGTTCATTCCCTGGGTCAGGAAGATCCCCTGGAAGAGGACATGACAACCCATTCCAGTATTCTTGCCTAGAGGGCCTTGGTCCATAGGGTTGCAAAGAGTCAGACACGACTGAAGTGACTTCGCATGCAGTGTGATGGAATAAGCAAGCAGATAAAATGGGAGAAAGCGCCAACTCCCCTGTTCCACATTCCCCCATGGAAAGGCACCCCAGCTGAGAGTCAGTGGCATCAGAGCTACGTAGGGATGTCTTACTGCTGAAGGCGCCCTGGAACCAAATGCTCCAGCGTTTTATGGATCCTGACGCCTCTGGTGAGGGGACAAGGGGGAAAGGCTGGGAGCGGGAAAGTTTTCAAAATTCTCCCCTTCACGCATAAGGAAGCAGAAGTCCTCAGATAGAAACCTATAAGGGACTTACCTGGTGGTCCAGTGGTTAAGACTGACACTTCCACTGCAGGGGGCAAGGATTCAACTCCTGGTCGGGGAACTATAAGATCCCACATGCCACTCACATTAAAACAAAACAAAACAAAAAAAACATTTTGGAATGAAGGTGACGGATAGGAATGGCCCTGAGTCCTTGACTGCAACCCCCTTCAGGAACAGGAGCTCGCAGGCTGTGCCCCAGGTCCGGCGCGCGAAGGGCAGCTTCCCCCCTGGTCCCACCAGGTATTCTGGGTAAAGCCTTCTTAATTGCCTGTGGTCAGGCCTGAAAAATCAATCACACATCGATCCTTAACCAGAAGCTGATTCTGCAATGCCTATATCCTCATCCAAGCTCTGAATAGTGTCCCCAATTTTTCCTGTCTCTTGAGCAAAAAATTTGTCTCTTTTTTTACCTTTCCATTTTTCATTTATTTCTCATGTGTTCCATTTCCACTCCCTGGGGGCCAGCAAGCCCCACATCATCAGCTATGGCTCCAGGCCCACTGCCTCCAGCCGAGCCTCTGCTTGGAGAACTTGGGTGCCTAAGAACATTAGGAGTTCTTGCTATGCGCAGTAGCTATGAGCACATTTGCCTTTCTTACTTTTCATGTGCTTTTAACCTTCCCCCACTTTTCCTCCCCACTTGTTTGTCCACCTCACTGCCTTTAGGAACCCCAATCCAACAATCATTCAACCCCTGCGGACTTCCAACTCTCTGATCTTTTCACCATCCTTTCAACTTCCTTGCTCAAGTCTTCACTTGCCTCTTTACAGATTTCATGGTCTATAGCCACTTCCTTGCTTAATGTTCTGTCCCTGCCTGTCTGCATTTGTTGGCAAACTGGCCAGTTGTTTTCTGAACCTGTTTCTCGTAGTAAATTATCAAATGAAAACAGCTGCCAGTATATGCTACTAACACTCGTTTCCAACTTCTCCTAAGGTCACACATTCAATGGTACGTTACCTGCCTTCCAAGTTGTCAGGTGACCAAAGTTTCACTTCTTCACAAGATCAATCACCATCCTTCTATCCTCTGATAGCAGTTTCTTTGCCACCTGCTGCCAGTCCCTAATCCAGGGCCTCGAGTTTTATTTAGGTTTCTGTTCAATAGCATTTACTGCTGGTACCAACATTTATATCAGCTGGGATGGGTATATCAGATGGCTTATGTCATGGTAACAAATGTCCAAAGTCTGTGCCTAAATGACCAATTTGTTTTCTTCCTCATACTACCTTCATTACTTTGTGGGGGGTGGGGCGGTGAGGGATAGTTTTAGAGGGGTGACTAAGTTAATTTTAGTCACTTAGGGATCTAGGCTAAGAGACCAGCTACCATCTTGAATACTGCTGGCTGTCAAGAGAGAAAAGATGGCTCCAGAAGGTCTCAGACTGGTGATTATGTGTTCTAGCCATGACGTGGTAGTTCCAACCACAACTCACTCACTGTGGGCTAGAACCAGTCATATGAACTTTCTCAACCACAAGGGAGCCATATTGGTTGACAGTTTAAGAAATGAAAGCCTAAATACTATGATTATAAGCTATAATAATATTTTTTTGTCTTAATATGGCATACAGTTTATGGTTTGCTGACAAGCTCATATGTGTTTTAAAATTTCTGTGCATTCAGATGGATAATAACCAGCTTTGGCTAGTCAAATACAAGTTACTTGTTTGCTCTGACACTGAAAGAAAAGGAAGATACTGCAAAATAGAATAAAGATCAAATTACAGATAGAGTTTTGGGGATCTTCAGCACATGTGATAATTAAAGCCTGCAATAGATGGGTTCATCTATGTGTAGTTGAGGAGAGAAGACTTAGAACTCAGCTCTTAGGAGATCCACCATTTTGTGTTCTGATAGAGAAGTACACAAAGGAGATTTACACAAGCTTCTGGAACAATGTTGTGTCATGAAATCCAAAGAAAGACAGCATTTCAAGAAAGAGGAAGTGTCAGCTTTGCCAAATGCTGAGGAACCAAGGAAGATGACAGAAAGCACCCGATTAATTTGGCTTCATGGGTCACTGTTAGTGTTTGCAAGAACAGCGAAGTAGTCAGGGACGATCCATTTTAGACAAGGTTGAAGATAAAAACAGGAGGCGAGGAAGTGAGTCAGTGGAGCAAACACTCCTAAAAATGTGATGGGGGAAGAAATACAGTGAGGGGTGGAGGGACAGTTTTTGTTTTTTGACTTTGCATTGACAATGTAATCATTAATAGTGTGTCCCAGTGTGGTTGAGAAGTCAGCCTTTATTCTGGAGTTGCAGTTATCATGCAGAGACTTTTCAGATCAATATTATTTGATGAATCTGTGTTCCTGCAAGAAGGGAGCTCCCAATGGCACCATGGTTCAATTAGAATCTGGCAGAAATTGCTATTTCCTCCAAATATCCATTTTCCCAGGCAGGTTAGAATTTTCAGCCAGGCACAGGGCCTCCCAAACTAAAGACAATTTCTCAGTCTCCCTTGTAATTATATATGACCAGGGGAATAAGTCCTAAACAATGCAAATAAGCAAGAGTATCCTGTAGCAGGGCTTCCCAGGTGGCTCAGTGGTAAAGAATCCCCCTGCTAACCAGGAGACGTGAGTTCAAACCCTGAGTCAAGAAGATCCCCTGGAGAAGGAAATGGCAACCTACTCCAGTATTCTTGCCTGGGCAATCCCATGGACAGAGGAGCCTGGCAGGCTACAGTCCATAGGGCTGCAAAAGAGTAGGACACGACTTAGTGACTAAAAAACAACATCCTGCAGCAACTTCAGAGAACCTTCCTTAAGGAACAGCTTACATGAGTCATTTGACCCACTACGTCACTTTCTTCTTCCTTGCTAGTTGAAATATGGACACGATAGTTGGAGCTGAAGAGCCATTTTGGACCATGAGGTGACCTTGGGAATAGAGGCTACAGTTGACAGAGTAAAAAGCTGCTGCTGCTAAGTCGCTTCAGTTGTGTCCAACTCTGTGCGACCCCATATAAGGCAACCCACAAGGCTCCGCCGCCCCTGGGATTCTCCAGGCAAGAACACTGGAGTGGGTTGCCATTTCCTTCTCCAATGCATGAAAGTGAAAAGTCAAAGTGAAATTGCTCAGTCATGTCCAACTCTTCGCAACCCCATGGACTGCAGCCTACCAGGCTCCTCCATCCCTGGGATTTTCCAGGCAAGCATACTGAAGCTAGAAGAATCCAAAGTCTGTGTTGACTTCATAAAACAGAGTTCTATGGCAGCCCTAGATATCTGTATCTGTTAATGTTACAAAATGTAACATTAATGCAAATTTTGTTAGTGCAAAAGGAAAATAAGCATCTAGTTTAAGCCTTATGTTTTGCAGGTTACTAATATCCTTGCTGTGTGCTGTGCTTAGTTGCTCAGTTGTGTCCAACTCTTTGCAACCACCTGGGCTATAGCCCTCCAGGCTCCTCTGTCCATGGAATTCTCCAGGCAAGAATACTGGAGTGGGTTGTCATGCCCTCCTCCAGGGGATCTTCCCAACCCAGGGATCAAATCCAGATCTGCTCTGGGCAGATTCTTTACCATCTGAGCCAGCAGGGAAGCCCAAGAATACTGGAGTGGGTAGCCTATCCCTTCTCCAGGGGGTCTTCCCCACCCAGGAAACATCTCCTGCATTGCAGTTGGATTCTTTACCAGCTGAGCTACCAGGGAAGCCCACTTAGTCAAATCTAAATCTAATGAATATATACAAGGTCAGCAAGAAAAGTGCAGACTGTAATAAAATTGACAATCCATCGCTGAAATGAAAACAGATTAAAAGTCACTGAAGAAAATTCTATTTAGGAAAAATAATAGTGTTAATTTAAGACCAAGGATACTGGTCAGGAGTCCTTGATGTTAAGAAGGAAATTAAGAATAGAAGTTTCCCGTTTGCAGCAACATGGATGGACGTGGAGAGCGTTATGCTCAAGTGAAATAAATCAGAGAGAGAAAGACAAATACTGTATGGTATCATCTATATGTGGAACTTAAAATATACACGAACTAGTGAATACTAAAAAAAGAAGCAGACTCTATATAGAGAGAGAACAAACTAGTAGTTACTAGTAGGGGGGAACTTAGGTGTGGGGGAGTGAAAGGCACAAACTATTAGGTGTAAGACAGGCTACAGGATGTACTGAATAACACAAGGCATCAAGCCAGTATTTTGAAATAACTATAAATGGAGTGTAACAATTTTTTCTAAGAAAGAAAAAAAAATACAATTTTTAAATAAATTAAAAAATTAAAAACAATATACAAAAATAAACTCAAAGTCGATTAAAGATCTAAATGTAAGACCAGATACTATAAAACTACTAGAGGAAAACATAGGCAGAACAATCTTTGACACAAATTGCAGCAAGTTTTTTGCATACATCTATTACAGTAATGGAAATAAAAGCAAAGATAAACAAATTGGACCTAATTAAACTTCAAAGCTTTTGTATCAAAAAGGAAACCACACACACACAAAAAAAGACAAACTGTGGAATGGAAGAAAATATTTGCAATCAATGTGACTGACAAGGGATTAATTTCTCAAATATAAAAACAGTTCGTACATCTCAATATCCAAAAAACAAACAATCCAATTAAAACATAGGCAGAGGACCAAAATAGACATTTCTCCAAAGAAGTCATACCGATGACCAAAAGGCACATGAAAAGATGCTCAACATCACTATTCAGTTCAGTCGCTCAGTCGTGTCCGACTCTTCACGACCCCATGAATTGCAGCATGCCAGGCCTCCCTGTCCATCACCAACTCCCAGAGTTCACTCAAACTCATGTTCATCGATTCAGTGATGCCATCCAGCCATCTCATCCTCTGTCATCTCTTTCTCCTCCTGCCCCCAATCCCTCCCAGCATCAGAGTCTTTTCCAATGAGTCAACTCTTCGTATGAGGTGGCCAAAGTACTGGACTTTCAGCTTTAGCATCATTCCTTCCAAAGAAATCCCAGGGCTGATCTCCTTCAGAATGGACTGGTTGGATCTCCTTGCAGTCCAAGGGACTCTCAAGAGTCTTCTCCAACACCACAGTTCAAAAGCATCAATTGTTCAGCGCTCAGCCTTCTTCACAGTCCAACTCTCACATCCATACATGACCACTGAAAAAACCATAGCCTTGACTAGACGGACCTTTGTTGGCAAAGTAATGTCTCTGCTTTTCAATGTGCTATCTAGGTTGGTCATAACTTTTCTTCCAAGGAGTAAGCGTTTTTTAATTTCATGGCTGCAGTCACCATCTGCAGTGATTTTGGAGCCCCCCAAAATAAAGTCTGACACTGTTTACCCATCTACTTGCCATGAAGTGATGGCACCAGATGCCATGATCTTCATTTTCTGAATGTTGAGTTTTAAGCCAACTTTTTCACTCTCCTCTTTCACTTTCATCAAGAGGGTTTTTAGTTCCTCTTCACTCTCTGTCATAAGGGTGGCGTGATCTGCATATCTGAGGTTATTGATATTTCTCCCAGAAATCTTGATTCATCCAGATAATCATGATGGTGTGATCACTGACCTAGAGCCAGACATTCTGGAATGTGAAGTCAAGTGGGCCTTAGAAAGCATCACTACGAACAAAGCTAGTGGAGGTGATGGAATTCCAGTTGAGCTATTTCAAATCCTGAAAGATGATGCTGTGAAAGTGCTGCACTCAATATGCCAGCAAATTTGGAAAACTCAGCAGTGGCCACAGGACTGGAAAAGGTCAGTTTTTATTCCAATTCCAAAGAAAGGCAATGCCAAAGAATGCTCAAACTACTGCACAATTGCAGTAAGTTCAGTTCAGTTCAGTCGCTCAGTCCTGTCCAACTCTGCGATCCCATGAATTACAGCACGCCAGGCCTCCCTGTCCGTCACCAACTCCCGGAGTTTACTCAGACTCATGTCCATTAAGTCAGTGATGCCATCCAGCCATCTCATCCTCTGTCGTCCCCTTTTCCTCCTGCTCCCAATCCCTCCCAGCATCAGAGTCTTTCCAGTGAGTCAACTCTTCGCATGAGGTGGCCAAAGTACTGGACTTTCAGCTTTAGCATCATTCCTTCCAAAGAAATCCCAGGGCTGATCTCCTTCAGAATGGACTGGTTGGATCTCCTTGCAGTCCAAGGGACTCTCAAGAGTCTTCTCCAACACCACAGTTCAAAAGCATCAATTCTTCAGTGCTCAGCTTTCTTCACAGTCCAACTCTCACATCCATACATGACCACAGGAAAAACCATAGCCTTGACTAGACGGACCTTTGTTGGTAAAGTAATGTCTCTGCTTTTGAATATGCTATCTAGATTGGTCATAACTTTCCTTCCAAGGAGTAAGGGTCTTTTAATGTCATGGCTGCAGTCACCATCTGCAGTGATTTTGGAGCCCCAAAAAATAAAGTCTGACACTGTTTCCACTGTTTCCCCATCTATTTCCCATGAAGTGGTGGGACCGGATGCCATGATCTTCGTTTTCTGAATGTTGAGCTTTAAGCCAACTTTTTCACTCTCCTCTTTCACTTTCATCAAGAGGCTTTTTAGTTCCTCTTCACTCTCTGCCATAAGGGTGGTGTGATCTGCATATCTGAGGTTATTGATATTTCTCCTGGCAATCTTGATTCCAGCTTGTGCTTCTTCCAGTCCAGCGTTTCTCATGATGTACTCTGCATAGAAGTCAAATAAGCAGGGTGACAACATACAGCCTTGATGTACTCCTTTTCCTATTTGGAACCAGTCTGTTGTTCCATGTCCAGTTCTAACTGTTGCTTCTTGACCTGCATACAGATTTCTCAAGAGGCAGGTCAGGTGGTCTGGTATTCCCATATCTTTCAGAATTTTCCACAGCTTATTATGATCCACACAGTCAAAGGCTTTGACATAGTCAATAAAGCAAAAATAGATGTTTTTCTGGAACTCTCTTGCTTTTTCGATGATCCAGCGGAGGTTGGCAATCTGATCTCTGGATCCTCTGCCTTTTCTAAAACCAGCTTGAACATCAGGAAGTTCACGGTTCACATATTGCTGAATCCTGGCTTGGAGAATTTTGAGCATTACTTTACTAGCATGTGAGATGAGTGCAATTGTGCGGTAGTTTGAGCATTCTTTTGCATTGCCTTTCTTTGGGATTGGAATGAAAACTGACCTTTTCCAGTCCTGTGGCCACTGCTGAGTTTTCCAAATTTGCTGGCATATTGAGTGCAGCACTTTCACAGCATCATCTTTCAGGATTTGAAATAGCTCAACTGGAATTCCATCACCTCCACTAACTTTGTTCATAGTGATGCTTTCTAAGGCCCATTTGACTTCACATTCCAGAATGTCTGGCTCTAGGTCAGTGATCACACCATTGTGATTACCTGGGTCGTGAAGATCTTTTTTGTACAGTTCTTCTGTGTATTCTTGCCACCTCTTCTTAATATCTTCTGCTTCTGTTAGGTCCATATCATTTCTGTCCTTTACCGAGCCCATCTTTGTATGAAATGTTCCCTTGGTATCTCTAATTTTCTTGAAGAGATCTCTAGTCTTTCCCATTCTGTTGTTTTCCTCCATTTCTTTGCATTGATTGCTGAGGGAGGCTTTCTTATCTCTTCTTGCTATTCTTTGGAACTCTGCATTCAGATGCTTATATCTTTCCTTTTCTCCTTTGCTTTTCACTTCTCTTCTTTTCATAGCTATTTGTAAGGCCTCCCCAGACAGCCATTTTGCTTTTTTGCATTTCTTTTCCATGGGGATGGTCTTGATCCCTGTCTCCTGTACAATGTCACAAACCTCATTCATCACACGCTAGTAAAGTAATGCTCAAAATTCTCCAAGCTAGGCTTCAGCAATACGTGAACCGTGAACTTCCAGTTGTTCAAGCTGGTTTTAGAAAAGGCAGTGGAACCAGAGACCAAATTGCCAACATCTGCTGGATCATCGAAAAAGCAAGAGATTTCCAGAAAAACATCTATTTTTGCTTTATTGACTATGACAAAGCCTTTGACTGTGTGGATCACAATAAACTGTGGAAAATTCTGAAAGAGATGGGAATACCCGACCACCTGACTTGCCTCTTGAGATATCTGTGCGCAGGTCAGGAAGCAACAGTTAGAACTGGACATGGAACAACAGACTGGTTCCAAATAGGAAAAGGAGTACATCAAGGCTGTATGTTGTCACCCTGCTTATTTAACATATGCAGAGTACATCATGAGAAATGCTGGGCTGGAAGAAGCACAAGCTGGAATCAACATCACTATTAGAGAAATGCAAATCAAAACTACAATGAGTTACTCCTTCACATCAGTCAGAATGAACATCATTAAAGAGTCTACAAATAACAAATGCAGGAGAGGATGTGGAGAAAATGGAACTCTCTTACCCTGTTGACTGGAATGTAAATTGTTGAAATCACTATGGAGAACAGTATGGAGCTTCCTTAATAGTCTAGAAATAGAGTTACTATATGAACCAGCAATCCCATTCCTGGGCATATATCTGGAAAAGACAAAAACACTAATTCAAAGAGATACATACATCCTGATGTTTATACCAGTACTATTTACAATAGTCAAGATATGGAAGCAACCTAAATGACTGTCAACAGATGAATGGATAAAGAGGATGTAGTATATATATACAATGGGATATTGCTCAGCCATTAAAAAGAATGAAATACTGCCATTTGTAGCAACATGGATGGACCCAGAGATTTCATACTAAGTAGTCAAACTCAAACATCATATGATATCATTTATATGTGGATTCTAAAAAAAAATGATACAAATGAACTTATTTACAAAACAGAAATTGACTCACAGACAAGGAAAACAAATTTATGGTTATCAGCGGGGAAAGGAGAGAGGATAAATAAAAAAGAAAATGAGAAGGAAACGGGAAATGACCATGAAAGGAAGAAAATGTCACATGAGGAAATGTGGTCTGATATTATCCAGTTTTCCAAATTTGCTGGCATATTGAGTGCAGCACTTTCACAGCATCATCTTTTAGGATTTGAAATAGCTCAACTGGAATTCCATCATCTCCACTAGCTTTGTTCATAGTGATGCTTCCTAAGGCCCGCTTGACTTCGCATTCCAGGATGTCTGGCTCTAGGTGAGTGATCATACCATCGTGATTATCTGGGTCGTGAAGATCTTTTTTGTACAGTTCTTCTGTATATTCTTGCCACCTCTTCTTAATATCTTCTGCTTCTGTTAGGTCCACATCATTTCTGTCCTTTATCGAGCCCATCTTTGTATGAAATGTTCCCTTGGTATCTCTAATTTTCTTGAAGACCTCTCTAGTCTTTCCCATTCTATTGTTTTCCTCTATTTCTTTGCATTGATCACTGAGGAAGGCTTTCTTATCTCTCCTTGCTATTCTTTGGAACTCTGCATTCAGATGGGTATATCTTTCCTTTTATCCTTCACTTTTGGCTTCTCTTCTTTTCACAGCTATTTGTAAGGCCTCCGCAGACAGTCATTTTGCTTTTTTGCATTTCTTTTTCTTGGAGATGATCTTGCTTCCTGTCTCCTGTACAATGTCACAAACCTCCATCCATAGTTCATAAGCACTCTGTCTAATACATCTAGTCCCTTAAATCTATTTCTTACTTCCAGTGTATAATCATAAGGGATTTGATTTAGGTCATACCTGAACGGTCTAGTGGTTTTCCCTACTTTCTTCAATTTCAGTCTGAATTTGGCAATAAGGAGTTCATGATCTGAGCCGCAGTCAGCTCCTGGTCTTGTTTTTGTTGACTGTATAGAGCTTCTTCACCTTTGGCTGCAAAGAATATAATCAATCTGATTTCGGTGTTGATCATCTGGTGATGTCCATGTGTAGAGTCTTCTCTTATGTTCTTGGAAGAGGGTGTTTGCTATGTCCAGTGCCTTTTCTTGGCAAAACTCTATTAGTCTTTCCCCTGCTTCATTCCGTATTCCAAGGCCAAATTTGCCTGTTACTCCAGGTGTTTCTTTACTTCCTACTTTTGCATTCCATTCCCCTATTATTAAAAGGACATCCTTTTTAGGTATTAGTTCTAGAAGGTTTTGTAGGTCTTCATAGAACTGTTCAACTTCAGCTTCTTCAGCATTACTGGTAGGGGCATAGACTTGGATTACCGTGATACTGAATGGTTTGGCTTCGAGACGAACGGAGATCATTCTGTTGTTTTTGAGACTGCATCCAAGTACTGCATTTCTGACTCTGTTGATTATGATGGCTACTGAATTTTTTCTAAGGGATTCTTGCCCACAGTAGTAGGTATAATGGTCATCTGAGTTAAATTCACCCATTCCAGTCCATTTTAGTTCGCTGATTCCTAAAATGTTGATGTTCATTCTTGCCATCTCCTCTTTGATCACTTCCAATTTGCCTTGACTCATGGACCTAACATTCCAGGTTCCTATGCAATATTGCTCTTTACAGTATCGGTACTTGCTTCCATCACCAGTCACATCCACAACTGGGTGTTGTTTTTCCTTTGGCTCCATCCCTTCATTCTTTCTGGAGTTATTTCTCCACTGATCTCCAGTAGCATACTGGGCACCTAGTGACCTGGAGAGTTCATCTTTCAGTGTCCTATCTTCTTGCCTTTTCCTACTGTTCATGGGGTTCTCAAGGCAGGAATACTGAAGTGGTTTGCTATTCCCTTCTCCAGCGGACCACATTTTGTCAGAACTCTCCACCATGACCCGTCCGTCTTAGGTGGCCCTAAGTAGTAGCCCTACACAGCATGGCTCATAGTTTCATTGAGTTAGACAAGGCTGTGGTCCATGTGATTAGATTGGTTAGTTTTCTGTGATGGTGGTTTCCAGTCTGTCTGCCCTCTGATGGAGAAGGATAAGAGGCTTATGAAAGCTTCCTGATGGGACAGATTGACCGAGGGGGATACTGGGTCTTGTTCTGATGGGCAGGGCCATGCTCAGTAAATCTTTAATCCAATTTTCTGTTGATGGGTAGAGCTGTGTTCCCTCGCTGCTGTTTACCTGGGGCCAAACTATGGTAGAGGTAATGAAGATAATGGTAACCTCCCTCAAAAGATCCCAGGCATGTACTGCCACAGTCCATGCCCCACACCTGTAGCAGGCCACCACCGACCCACGCCTTCGCCAGAGAGTTTTGGACACCCACAGGAAAGTCCGCTGTGGGGTCACTATTCCTTTCTCCTGGGTCCTGGTGCACAAGGTTCTGTTGTGCCCTCCAAAAGTCTATTTCCCAGTCCTATGTAAGTTCTGGCAGCTCTATGGTGGGGTTAATGGCGACCTCCAACAAGAGGACTTATACCATACCCACATCCAGAGCCCCTGGAAAAGGTCAGTTTTCATTCGAATCCCAAAGAAAGGCAATACCAAAGAATGCTCAATCTACCACACAATTGCACTTATCTCACACACTAGCAAAGAACAATATGTGAACCGTGAACTTCCACATGTTCAAGATGGTTTTAGAAAAGGCATGGGAACCAGAGATCAAATTGCCCACATTCACTGGATCATCAAAAAAGAGAGTTCCAAAAAAAACATCTACTTCTGCTTTATTGACTATGACAAAGCCTTTGACTGTGTGGATCACAAACAAACTGTGGAAAATTCTGAAAGAGATGGGAATACCAGACCACCTGACTTGCCTCTTGAGATATCTGTATGCAGGTCAGGAAGCAACAGTTAGAACTGGACATGGAAAAACAGATTGGTTCCAAATAGGAAAAGGAGTATGTCAAGGCTCTATATTGTCACCCTGCTTATTTAACATATGCAGAGTACATCATGAGAAACACTGGGCTGGAGGAAGCACAAGCTGGAATCAAGATTGCCAGGAGAAATATCAATAACCTCAGATATGCAGATGACACCATCCTTATGGCAGACAGTGAAGAAGAACTAAAGAGCTTCTTGATGAAAGTGAAAGAGGAGAATGAAAAAGCTGGCTTAAAGCTCAACATTCAGAAAACTAAGATCATGGCATCCAGTCCCATCACTTCATGGCAAATAGATGGAGAAACAGTGGCAGACTTTATTTTCTTGGGCTCCAAAATCATTGCATATGGTGACTGCAGCCATGAATAAAAAGACGCTTGCTTCTTGGAAGAAAAGTTATGACCAGCCTAGACAGCATGTTAAAGAGCAGAGATGTTACTTTGCTGACAAAGGTCCATCTAGTCAAGGCTATGTTTTTTCCAGTAGTCACGTATGGATGTGAGAGTTGGACTGTAAAGGAAGCAGAGCACAGAAGAATTGATGCTTTTGAACTGAGGTGTTTGAGAAGACTCCTGAGAGTCCCTTGGACTGCAAGGAGATCCAACCAGTCCATCCTAAAGGAAGTCAGTCCTGAATGTTCATTGGAAGGACTGATGCTAAAACTCCAATACTTTCGCCACCTGATGCAAATAACTGAATCACTGGAAAAGACCCTGATGCTGGGAAAGATTGAAGGCAAGAGGAGAAGAGGACGACAGAGGATGAGATGGTTGGATGGCATCACTGACTCAATGGACATGAGTTCACTGGCTTGGAGAAGCCTGGCTTGGAGAATTTTGAGCATTACTTTGCTAGTGTATGAGATGAGTGCAATTGTGCGGTAGTTTGAGGCTTCTTTGGCATTGCCTTTCTTTGAGATTGGAATGAAAAGTGACCTTTTCCAATGCTGTGGCCACTGCTCAGTTTTCCAAATTTGCTGGCATACCGAGTGTAGCACTTTCACAGCATCATCTTTTAGGATGTGAAATAACTCAACTGGAATTCCATCACTTCCACTAGTTTTGTTCTTAGTGATGCTTCCTAAGGCCCGCTTGACTTCGCATTCCAGGATGTCTGGTTCTAGGTGAGTGATCACACTGTCATGATTATCTGGGTCATGAAGATCTTTTTTGTATACTTCTTATGTGTATTCTTGCCACCTCTTCTTAATATCTTCTGCTTCTGTTAGGTCCATACCATATCTATCCTTTATTGTGCCCATCTTTGCATGAAATATTCCTTTGGTATCTCAAATTTTTTTGAAGACCTCTCTAGTCTTTCCCACTCTATTGTTTTCCTCTATTTCTTTGCATTGATCACTGAGGAAGGCTTTCTTATCTCTCCATGCTATTCTTTGGAACTCTGCATTCAGATGCTTATATCTTTCCTTTTCTCCTTTGCCTTTCGCTGCTCTTCTTTTCACAGCTATTTGTAAGGCCTCCTCAGACAACCATTTGGCCTTTTTGCACTTTTTTTTTCTTGGGAATGGTCTTGATCCCTGCCTCCTGTATGATGTCACGAACCTCCATCCACAGTTCTTCAGGCTCTCTATCAGATCTAACCCCTTGAATCTATTTGTCACTTCCACTGTATAGTTGTAAGGGATTTGATTTATGTCACTGAATGGTCTAGTGGTTTTCCCTACTTTCTTCAACTTAAGTCTGAATTTAGCAATAAGGGTTCATGATCTGAGCTACAGTCAGCTCCCGGTCTTGTTTTTGCTGACTGTATAGCACTTCTCCATCTTTGGCTGCAAAGAATATAATCAATCTGATTTTGGTGTTGACCATCTAGTGATGTCCATATGTAGAGTCATCTCTTGTGTTGTTGGAGGAGGGTGTTTGCTATGACCAGTGTGTTCTCTTGGCAGAACTCTATTAGCCTTTGCTCTAATTGTATTCCAAGGCCAAATTTGCCTGTTACTCCAGGTGTTTCTTGACTTCCTACTTTTGCATTCCAGTCCCCTCTAATGAAAAGCACATCTTTTTTGGGTGTTAGTCCAAGAAGGTCTTGTAGGTCTTCATAGAACTGTTCAACTTCAGCTTCTTCAGCATTACTGTTCAGGCATAGACTTGGATTACTGTTATATTGAATGGTTTGCCTTAGAAACGAACAGAGGTCACTGTGTCGTTTTTGAGATTGCATCCAAGTACTGCATTTCTGACTCTGCTGACTATGATGACTACTCCATTTCTTCTAAGTGATTCTTGCCCATTGCTGCTACTGCTAAGTCACTTCAGTCATGTCCGACTCTGTGCAGCCCCATAGATGGCAGCCCACCAGGCTCCTCTGTCCCTGGGATTCTCCAGACAAGAACATTGGTGTGGGTTGCCATTTTCTTCTCCAATGCATGCATGCACGCTAAGTCGCTTCAGTCCTGTCTGACTCTGTGCAACCCTATGGACAGCAGCCCAACAGGCTCCTCTGTCCACAGGATTTTCTAGGCAAGAATACTGGAGTGGGTTGCTATTTCCTTCTCCGTTTCCTTGCCCACAGTAGTTGATATAATGGTCATCTGAGTTAAATGCACCCATTCCAGTCCATTTCAGTTCACTGATTACTAAAATGTCGATATTCAGTCTTGCCATCACCTGTTTGACCACACATTGGTGATTAAAATATCCAGTCTAGGAAGACACATGTCACTTCACACAGTTCATCAGCCTGAATCATTCACCTGGACCTATTCAACCACAAGGGAACCAGAAGGTACTCTGCCATCACATGTCCAGAAGAGATAAGAACTAGAAATATTTGGTAAAGATTTCTGACCCCCTCAACAAGAAAGCTTGTGTCATGATGTTGAAGCTGTATCTGACTTGAGCTCTGGGCAGGACTGTACCATGATATATCACCTCTAAGACAGTATCCAGATACAAGTGCTCATCAATCATTTTGGGTATATTTCTCTCTGATGATTCATAGTCATACAATATATTATATGCAGAGATTGCATAATGAATATAAAGTAATTGGTTGGCTCAGTTATGAATTCAGCAATTCTTTTTAAAAGGAACTATTCCATTTTTCCTCTTGGATTATTAAAGTAATACGTCCTCATTATTTAAAAAAAAAAACTTGGAAAATAATGGAATACTCCAAAGAAGAGGGAGAAATCACCCATAATTTCACCTTCCAAAAATAGAGTTAATATTTTAGTGGAATTCCTTCCAAATGTTTTCTATGTATGTTTAAAAACTAGCTGTCATGATCACCAAAACAATAACTATTTCTTCATTGGTGCCCTTGTTCGGAATAGCTGATCTAACTGGCCCTAACTAGCCAACAATTTTTTTTTAAGATGTTTCAGCTCGTTTCCTTGTAACATTGGTATTTTAGCATGGCAATATAGCACTTAAATGCTAATCAGTAACTAACTGTTGCAGGTCACATTCTGTATTTTGGAGCAATGAATCCCTAGTTTAAAAATTGCTGGTTAGTCTCAGACCAGCCTTAAAACAAATGAATAATTATAGTAGTTATTTTTATATGTTTCTGGTATTTTCTCCACCCAGTTTACTTATGAAAAGGGAACAGCCTTTGGAAGTTCAAATTAGAATGAAATTTAAGCCACTTAAAATAATCAAGATTCTAGTTATGTTTCAAAATAATAAAAACTGGTGATGAGCCAAGTAATGACTAGTCTAAGGAATAAATTAACCAAATATGTTAGAACTAGGATGATGGCTTTTCCGGAGTCCATTTAGTTATAAACTAGACTCTTTAGGTGAAAATATTTCAGTAATTATTACTCAACTTTTTCCAGGGACTGTTTTTCCTTAATATTTTTTTCTGGCATTGCATTTGATGTGTAGATTTCTTTATTTCAACCAACAAAGAAAAGTCGGCCAAACATCTACACAGAGCTCTTGTAATTTTACTATACTGCAGCAATCTTTCAGCTGTTTATGTTAATAAATGAAAGAATAACACAATGGATTGTGAACTTCTTCAGGGAAAAAATCATAAATTATCCATCTTTATAATCCTTACAACTCCTAGCAAAATGCACTTTATAGAGGAAACACCCATAAACAAATAAATGTGATACAAAATGCAATCTGTATATGAAAGGTATTTGAGTTTTTGATATATTTTCCTTAGTGTTACTCATCTAAATCTTTGTATTCTGAAATATATCCTTATAATTTCCAAAAGAAAAGCTACTTAATTAGGTCATGTGAACATTTCTTGAAATGAGTTGACAAGTACCTTTACAAAATTTTTGTCCTCATTTATATCCCCAACAGTGCATGAGTGCTCATTTCATTCTATGCTCACCAATGGAGTTTACTCACAAAGTAAACAAACTAATTAGATCCACGGGACATGTCTCTTTTGTCTTCTCATTATTAATGAGTTTGAACATTAGTAAAATATGCAGTACGCATTTCTTATTTTGTGAATTGACTGTTGATGTCCACACTTCTCCCATTTATCTGTTTAAGGTCTTAGTGTTTTCTATTTCTAGTCTTTGTCCTCACATTGTGCAATATAAATACTTCTGTCTCAAATAGGCACTTGTATACATGCATCTCTGCTGTAAGACTGTTTCTATAATGGTTAGTGACTTCTTTTTATTTATCTGGGAGCAACAGCATACACACAGTAGAGAAAATGCACACCACACTTCGCAGAATTATTCTTAGGATTAAATGAGATAATCTAAGCAAAGCACTTAAAGCAGTGTCTGTCACATAGCAGATGCTCACTAAATTATTTTAAGAAATCAATACGTTTCACTGTTGAGCTAAACCTACACAATTTCACTTCAGAGTTTAGAAAAATCAAGATGCAGTATCTTTGAAAGATCACAAACCATACGTCCAAGTTGTAGATTTGAATCTTGATTCTTAAATCTTTCACCACAAATTTACATCAGACGGAAATACTGAGATACTAAAGTTCTTGAAACTTCTGAAAGACGAGTATGAATTGCGAAATTAAAACCTTTTGGCCACCGATGGATTATTTCCCCTAGTCTGTAGTACTCTGCACCCAAATAGATGTCTTTTCTTCCCTCACTTAAATTTATAGGAAATTGGTGGTGAAAATAGTAAAGCTCAAAGAAGCCCAAATATACATCACATGATTGACGTTTACTTCTCCAGATTAGTTAGCTTTTGTTTTCAGACAGAAGAGGCAGCTGCTCTCGTGGCCACTGACAGAAAAGCAGAACTAAAGCAACTGAGAGCCCTTGGAAATGGCCAGTCAGCTGGAGGGCTTAAGGCTTGGCAGTGGGTTAGGAGCATTTCTGTTGCTGCCAGGAGGAGGCGGGGTGGGGTGGTTGCAAAACTAGTCTGAAGCAAAAAAAAAAAAGTGAGGTTTTCCGGGATAACAGCAGCGCCGGGGGCCGGGGGAGCAGGCCGGGTTGGCTGCCCAGCAGGCGGGTGTGTCCAGTACAGGCCGGAGGACGCAGGAGGCTGGGGGCGGGGGGCGGGGGGAGCTGCGTCCAGGTCAGCGAAGGACAAAAGAAGCCGGACAATGACGCCGGTCACTACCAGATCCCGGCTCGAAGGCCTCTAGTGAGAAACCGGCTCCCAACCTACGGCCGATTTTCCCGGCATTCGCGAGACCCCAGAGCCTCCTCAGGCATTTCCGGTAAGAAGCCCGGGGCCCGGGGCTTAGACCCCTGCATCGCAGAGCGCAGGCGCCTTGCGATACTGGAGGCCGCGGACGCCGAAGGAGGGGGCGTGCGAGTCAGAGGAAAGCCTCTTCTGCGCCTGCGCTTTGTGTTTTTCCCCGGTCGCGGAGGATAGGGTTTGGAAACAAACCTTGAGCCGACGTCTAGTACTCCCTGGACTCCCGGCCGGGGTCGCCCTTCACTCCTCCGCGCGGCGTCTCCGTAGGTCATCAGAGAGCTCCGCAGGGGTGTGGGGAGGTAAGAGTTCCCTGTTACAGGCCTCTTGGCTTCTCCTCACCCGCGTTGCCCTCACGGAGGGGGCGGGGTGGCCGCTGGTCGCGCTGCGCTAGGCGCTGGGTCTGGCCCTTCTGCGCCTCCAGGGGCCGAGCCTTGGGGCCCCAGGAACCATTCCTTTTCCGAGCCCCCTGAAACTGGCTGGGAAATCAGCACTCTCAAACCCAGCGGCCCCCTCAGTAAAGCCTGGAGGGCCGGACCAGGCTAGGGTGGCAATCACGGCGAATGTTTGCCGGGTCCCACCCACTTGGGCCGCCCGGAGTGCTCGGCGCTGCCCGGTGAGCGACCCCCTGGGGCCGCGGCGGGTGGAGGGAGAAGCGCCCCCCGTACCCCTGGGCCGCCTGTCCGGCCGGGGCTGGGGTACAGCGCATCCCGGAGGGGCTGCCGCTCCCCGGAAGAGAGTGGCAGCCTCTACGCCGAAAGGACTCGGCCCCCGCAGACCGATCTGTCATCGCCGCCCGAGCTCTAGCGAAGCCTGTTCCCGCACCCAGGCATTTTTCTCGTCGTTTAGACCCGAAGGACGCGGTGGTGTTCCTCCCGTCTACGTTTTCTTTTGTACCTTTGAAAATTTATAAAAGGTGATCTAACTTTTAAAGTGTTAACTTCATTTGTACTACTGTGATTGCCTATTATTATATTCCAGACTGAGGGTGTTTTTGCACCCTCTAGCCCCCACATTTGGTAACTATTTTTTTCTTTGACAAAATAGGCAGCTTGTTGATCGAATTAGGTTCCTTAATTTATTGTTTTGAGCTTGTCTTTTGAATTGGCAGAAGTTCAGTGGTTTGATTTAGTAGAACTAATTTTTCACCTAATTTCTTTCCTTTTTTTCTCCCCCGGATATTAAACTGCATGTTTGGTGTAAAATTTTTTTTTAATATTAAAATAAAGGAAAAGGGGAAATAATCAACTATGATTCCACAGTTAAAGGTAATCAACAATAGTTAATTTTGACTTTTTACTTGAGTCTTTTCCCCATGGCATTTTCTTAATGAAGATGATGAGATTTTCTATACAGTTGGATTACCCACTTTTCCTGCTTAAAATTATATTTTGAGCATTTCCCCATATTTAAAAAAAACTTCATAAATATAACTTTATGATTTTGATTACAAAATCATAACTGATAACATGAACCAACTGTCTTTTGAAATAGTTATATTACAGGTAAAACTGAATTCCCTGTTAACTATCATCCCCTAGTATGCTAGATAATATGAAAGTATCACAATTTATTTAATCCAATGGGTCTCAGGTTCCCTTTCTACTCTTAAAAATTATTGAGGAGTAATAGAGTTTTTGTTTTTCTAATGAAGAATATATACTACTTTAGAAATTGAAACTGAAAATTAATTTTTTTATTTATTCATTTAAAATTAACAAGAAACCAGTTAACTATATATTAATAATATATGTTTAAAATAGCTAAAGTATTTTTTTTAATATTGGTGGGTTTTTTTTTTTTTTACATTTTTTGTAAATCACTTTAACATCTGGTATTATAGGAGACAAGTAGAATCTCATTTGGTGTGCTACCTTATTTAAGCTGAAGCGTATTAAGAAAATCCATCCTTGCACAGATAAATATTTGGACAGGAAAGCCCTCACCCTGACAAAAGATTTGGTTTTTAGGGGCCCTCAGACCACAGTTTGAAAAAGCTGATTTAATCGTTCTCATATCGATGAGCTGTTAGGTTCTTTGCAGTTTTCACTATTACAAACACTGCAACATTGAAAGTTCTTTGTGATGTATTCTTGAGCATAGTACTAGTGTTTCTCTAGACATAGAATTGCTAGGTCATAGAGTATGTACCTAAAAAGTCTTGACAGACATAAACATCACTTTTGATGTCTACATAACTTTTTATGTCCTAATGTTGGTGTCTAGATTGTTTTAATTAATGATCTGGCATAATATCTTTGCATAGTTTTAGTCATTTTGAATTATTTTCTTGAATTTATGGAATGAGAATTATTAGATCAAATCTTAGGAATCTTTCTTAAGTCTTTTGGTATGTTCCCCTGACTGAGTATACCGGTTTACTTCTTATCATCAGGGTCTGTGATGCTCTTTTTATCAGACCCTTACCAACCATGTGTGCTTTTATTAATAGAAAGATTGTATTCTGATTTAGTAGGCAGCCAAAGGTATGTATTTTAATTCGTGTTACTTTGATAGTGTGGACTGTACACTGAATTTTTTTTCATAATTTTACTAGTTGTTCATATTTTTTGCCTGTTTATGGTCCAGTGTCCAAGTGTTTTTCTAAAAGATTTGTAATATCTTTTTATATTATAAGGATACATGCTATCATTTTTTGAAGGAAAGGAACAAAATTAACTTTTTTCCTATTTATAGTAGTATATTTTTGTTAAAAAATACTATAAGGACATATAGATATGAAAAGCTTACATAATCTCAGACACCATTATTAATAGTTTGGTCTTTGCTCCTCTGTATTTTTTTTTCGTTGTGCCTTTGCTAATACTATCATTTTTTTTTTTTTACAACTTATTTGTAAAAATGAGTTTGTACTATGCATGAGGTTTTATAATTTGGTTTTTTCTTTTTTTTGTCTTTTAACATTATATATTGGATATTTTTCTATAGAAGTACATAGAACTCTGGGCAAAGTTCTTTCAGAGTGGCTTTAGGAACACCAGCTGTGACCTTTAGTTATCTGATGTCAGGCTCCTGTCGTCTTCTGTATTCTCTTCCTAGGTGATTTCATCTGTTAACAGCTATGTGCTGCCAATTTCCAAATCTTTATCTCAGACCTCTCTCCTGCATTCCAGATCCTTACATTCAACTACCCATTGGACATCTCCCCCAGGACAGTCTCAAGGTACTTCAAACACCAGTCTAAACGTAAACTCTTGTTTTCCTTTAGTCCCGTTCCTCTTTGTATTGCCCGTTATGGTCAGTGGTACTGCCGGCCACCTAACTGATCTTACAGTTCAGAGGTTAAAGCGTCTGCCTGCAATGTGGGAGACCTGGGTTTGATCCCTGGGTTGCAAAGATCCCCTGGAGAAGGAAATGGCAACCCACTCCAGTATTCTTGCCTGGAGAATCCCATGGATGGAGGAGCCTGGTGGGCTACAGTCCATGGGCTCACAAAGAGTCAGACATGACTGAGCACTTCACTTCACTGCGGGCCACCTACTCATTGTGATGGCAACCTAGCTAATCCTAGCTTTCTCCCTTATTTTCACTCTCCAAAAGTCACCATTCTTTAGCCACTTGTATATCTGTTTCCTTTCTGTCTAATCTGTCTCAGTTCAGACTCTCATCATCTCTCACTTGAACCATTTCAGGAGCCTCCTTACTGTTGTTTTTTTGTTTTCTGACAAATCTTCCACGTTGTTGCCAATTTGGTTTCACTCATGAAGAGATTTTTAAAAATCATTTTTGTAAAACTAAATACTGTAAGTACTTGTTTGTAAAACTATGTGTACGTAAATAACCAAGTGAGTAAAGATCCTACTTACAACAGGTTATTATGCACATGTAAATAAAATTCCTTAGAATAGGCAGTATATCTTGTATTTCTTTTGTGTCTTCTCTACAAGGTGGATTACTGGCACAATAAATTTGATTGAAATGGGAAGTATGTGCAGTTTAATAAGATTTCATGTCAAAAGATTTCAGTATCACACTTCCTTCGTGGCTCAAATGGTAAAGAATCTGCCTGCAGTGCAGGAGACCAGGGTTTGATCCCTGGGTCGGGAAGATCCCCTGGAGAAGGGAATGACAACCCACTCTGGTATTTTGTCTGGAGAAGTCTATGGACCGAGGAGCCTGGTGGGATACAGTCCATGGAGTGGCAAAGAGTTGGACATGACTGAGCAACTAAGCACACACCCATCATACCTTTTATAAATTATTAGATTATGATTTAATTATCCTACTTTTTGGGTATCTTTTAGGTGCCTTAAAGAACATAGTGCTTAGTAGTATTGCTACTTAGAAATACTTTGTAAGTAGAAATTCCTTATTAAGTATTACTTAATAAATTCTGTATTCTTTAAGAAAAATTATCTGGCCTTTTCTAATGAGAATTGTTTCTTTCAGTTCTGCACTTTATTTTTTTTAATACATTTTGTATTCAGAGTTCCTTCATTACTTTTTGCTATGTTTATTTTTAATGTAATATTTATCAAAAGGCTACCTGTACATAATTTAAAAAGTCAAATAATACTACAAGACTTATAATGAAAAGCAGCCCTCTGCCCTCATCCTCTCCCGTAAATCCTACTCTGCAGAAGCAAAAGCAGAAGCACCTTTTCTAAGTGTTCCTCAGCGGAATCACAAACACAGAAAATAATTTGACTGTTTTCTCAGTTCCCCCAAGGGTGATTTATAACTACAGTTGACCCTTGAACAACCCAAGTTTGAACTGCAGGTCCACTTATTCATGGACCTTGAGTTTTTTCAGTAGTAAATAAATACTGCATACTACATGATCCTGCTTGGTTGAATCCATGGATACAGAGGAATTTCAGACACTGAGGAACTGTGGATATGGAGGGCCAACTGTAAGTTATACACAACTTCATGAAGAGTCAGCTCCTGTAGCCCACTGTTAAAGGGTCAACTGCAGTAACACTTCAGATGCATAGGAGAGATGTTAATTCATTACATAGAGTGGATGCCTCAGGCATTAAGGAATAATTATCTCACAGAACCTTTATCGAGAAATGTTGCCCCACAGTCAGCAATTCAACTCTTTTCACCTCTAGGTTTTTAAATAACGTGCTTTCTTATACAGCTCTCTCTCTCCCCTACTCCCATCCTACCACAAAGTAAACAAACAAATAAGTTTTAGATATTATTTACCAACTTCCTATTACAGAAGATGGGAGTTTAGTTTTGTTATACCAACCTCCACATTTAAACACCGCACTTCTCTCCTTTATGTTTGCATATTATATGTTAATTTTTAGGGGCTTCCCAGGTGGCTCAATGGTAAAGAATCTGCCTGGCAATGCAGGAGACAAGGAGTTGCAGGTTCCATCCCTGGGTTGGGATGATCCCTTGGAGGAGGACATGGCAACCCACTCCAGTATTCTTGCCTGAAAAATCCAGTGGACAGAGGAGCCTCCTGCTGCTGCTGCTAAGTCGCTTCAGTCGTGTCCGACTCTGTGCGACCCCAGAGATGGCAGCCCACCAGGGAGGAGCCTAGCGGGCTACAATCCAAAGGGTCCCAAAGAGTTGGACACGACTGAGCACACAGCACACATCACTTAGCCATGTAAATATTTTGTACAGCTGAGCTAGGTAGTGTATTATAATGATATGTTCTTATATAATTTTGTGGTTTTCCTATAGTTAAAATTACTTGGTTTTTAAATATATCTTTTTTTATCTTTAATATGTTAACAAACTTTCAGACAAGATGTAAATCTTTGGTAGATTCACACATGTCGGATAATATGTTTGTTTACAGCATCTCTCCTGTCACCCTGCCTCCATCTTGATGGGTAGCTCTCTAGGCCTGTTGCACAGCTGTCTTCCTGAAGTGACCTTTTATGGTCATTTGTGAATTTCTTTTGTCTCTCCCCTGTGGTGGACAGCTTATTTCCAGGATGTCAGGTCTTTCTTCCTTGGTGTCTATTACCTTCATGTTGGCGAAGTACATTTTCTAGTAGTTGCTGAAAAAGACCGAGTGGGAAGCACATTTTGACATACCTCCTTCATTGTGTGTGTGCACCATATGTGCACATGCATTTCCTTACTTTCTGGCATTATAAGATACTCCATGCTCTTGTATATTTCCTGTCCCAGTCTTAGCGTCAGCCATTTCTGCAAGGAACCTTGGTTCCTTTTGTTGAAGAAACACACAGGCACTAGTGTGTTTGTTGCCACTAGGATTGTCTTGCTTTTAGGCCCTTTTAGCTGATGGAGCAAGAGATAAATGGGTTTATGATAGTATCTATAAATATTTCAAGTAAAAAATTATTACAAATGTGTAACCACCTGTGTCCATATTAAGGTGAACATGAATTTATTCTGATGTCTCCAACTCAAATTTGTTATCATATGGATCATATTCTAGCTCTTCCCCTTAACTTATCTATAACCTTTCCTTCTAAAAGTGGGAGACCTTGCTCCCACCATCAGCCATCCATTTATTTAATTCATTTCTAGCCTATGTGTATGGTGGTTTCAGAATTAACCCATACCCCCATGAGAAACAGTTTTATCAACTAGAGCAGCGGTTCCCAACCTCTGGGTGGTTTGCCCCAGGGACCAGTTTTATGGAAGACAAGTTTTCCATGGACCGGGCTGGGGAGGGTGCTTTCAGGATGATTCGAGTGCATTACATTTATTCTGTGTTTTATTATTATTATATCAGCTCTACCCCAGAGACATTAGATCCTGGAGGTTGGGAATCCCTGAACTAGAGTATAATGCTTGTGTTGCTTTTAGACTCCACTCATTTCCCAAGGTAGAACTTTTATTTTTCCACCCTTTTCAGCATAGTTGTTTTATATATTCATAATGCATTTAGACCTTTTTTTTTTTTTTTTCCAAATTCTGCATTCCATCTGAGTTCTCGAGCCTTCTAAATATTTTTTAAATTTGCATACATTGAGATTGTTCTTTGTATTACGAAGTTGTATGGGTATTAAACACTTAATGTTTTGTATTCACTATTATAGTATTATAGAGAATAATTTCACCACTCTAAAAAATCCACTTTGCTTTACCTGTTCAGTCCTCCCCTAGTCCAAAGCACTGGTTATCACTGATGTATTTACTGTCTTTCTAGTTTTACCCTTTCCAGTATATCATAAAATTAGAAACCTATAGTAGTACATAGATGTTTTTTAGACTGACTTCTTTTACTTACCAATACCCATTTAAAATTCATCCATCTTTTTGTGTATTGATAGTATGTTTCTTCATATCACTGAATAATATTCCATTACAGGGACGTACCAAGGTTTATTTATCCACTCATTGAGGGACATCGTGGATGCTTCCACATTTTGGCGGTTATGAATAACATTGCTATAAACTTTCACATCTAAGTGCTTGTGTGGACATAAACCTTTAAATCAGTTGGGTAAATACCTAGTATTACCACTGCTGGACCATATGCTAAGACCATATTTAGTTTTAGAAGAGACCGCCAAGGTGTCTTCCAAGGTGACTGCACATGTTGCATTCCTAAATGAAAGTTCTTGCTGCTTGGCATCCTTGGGGCATTTGGTATTGTCAGGTTTTTTTTGAATTTCAGCCATTGTGAGAGATACAAAATGATATCGTATTATTTTAATCTGTAGTTCTCTAAAGATAAATGATGTTCAGCGTTTTATCATATCTTTGTTTCAAAATTTTATATCTTTTTTTAAATTAAAAACTAACGTCATTTCTACTTTGCCTGTGCTGGGTCTTCACTGCCGTGCAGGCTTTTCTCTACTTACAGTGAGCAGGGGCTCTTTTTTGTGGCGCATGGGCTTCTCGTTGCAGTGGCTTCTCTTATTTCAAAGTACGGCCCCCAGGGCGTGTGGGCTTCAGTAGTTGTGGTGTGTGGGCTCAGTATTTGTGGTTCCTGGGCTCCAGAACATACACTCCATGGTTGTAGCACAAACTTAGTTGCTCCATGGCATGTAGGTCTTCCCAGACCAGGGGTCAAACGTGTGTCTTCTGCACTGGCAGGTAGATTCTTTACCACTGAGCCTCCAGAGAAGCCTTTTAACTTTTATTTTATATTGGAGTACAGTTGATTAGTCAGGTGGGCCTTAGAAAGCATCACTACGAACAAAAGCTAGTGGAGGTGATGGAATTCCAGTTGAGCTATTTCAAATCCTGAAAGATGGTGCTGTGAAAGTGCTACACTCAATATGCCAGCAAATTTGGAAAACTCAGCAGTGGCCACAGCACTGGAAAAGGTCAGTTTTCATTCCAATCCCCAAAAAAGGCAACGCCAAAGAAAGCTCAAAACTACTGCACAATTGCACTCATCTCACACGCTAGTAAAGTAATGCTCAAAATTCTCCAAGCTAGGCTTCAACAGGACGTGAATCGTGAACTTCAAGATGTTCAAGCTAGTTTTGGAAAAGGCAGAGGAACCAGAGATCAAATTGCCAACATCCGCTGGATCATGGAAAAAGCAAGAGAGTTCCAGAAAAACATCTATTTCTGCTTTATTGACTATGCCAAAGCCTTTGACTGTGTGGATCACAATAAACTGTGGAAAATTCTGAAAGAGATGGGAATACCAGACCACCTCACCTGTCTCTTGAGAAATTTGTATGCAGGTCAGGAAGCAACAGTTAGAACTGGACATGGAACAGACTGGTTCCAAATAGGAAAAGGAGTACATCAAGGCTGTATAATGTCACCCTGCTTATTTAACTTCTATGCAGAGTACATCATGAGAAACGCTGGGCTGGAAGAAGCACAAGCTGGAATCAAGATTGCCAGGAGAAATATCAATAACCTCAGATATGCAGATGACACCACCCTTATGCAGAAAGTGAAGAAGAACTAAAAAGCCTCTTGATGAGAGTGAAAGAGGAGAGTGAAAAAGTTGGCTTAAAGCTCAACATGCAGAAAACGAAGATCATGGCATCTGGGAAATAGATGGGGAAACAGTGGAAACAGTGTTAGACTTTATTTTTTTGGGCTCCAAAATCACTGCAGATGGTGTCTGCAGCCATGAAATTAAAAGATGCTTACTCCTTGGAAGGAAAGTTATGACCAACCTAGATAGCATATTGAAAAGCAGAGACATCACTTTACCAACAAAGGTCCATCTAGTCAAGGCTATGGTTTTTCCAGTGGTCATGTATGGATGTGAGAGTTGGACTGTGAAGAAAGCTGAGCACTGAAGAATTGATGCTTTTGAACTGTGGTGTTGGAGAAGACTCTTGAGAGTCCCTGGAACTGCAAGGAGATCCAACCAGTCCATTTCAAAGGAGATCAGCCCTGGGTGTTCTTTGGAAGGAATGATGCTGAAGCTGAAAGTCCAGTACTTTGGCCACCTCATGTGAAGAGTTGACTCATTGGAAAAGATCTGATGCTGGGAGGGATTGGGGGCAGGAGGAGAAGGGGACGACAGAGGATGAGATGGCTGGATGGCATCACCGACTGAATGGACGTGAGTCTGAGTGAACTCTGGGAGATGGTGATGGACAGGGAGGCCTGGCGTGCTGCTATTCATGGGGTTGCAAAGAGTCGGACACGACTGAGTGACTGAACTGAACTGAACAATTGATTAACAATAATTGTGTTTATTTTGGTTGTACAGTAGAGTGATTCAGTTATACATATACATGTATCCATTCTTTTTAAAAATCTTTTCCTATTTAGGTTATTACAGAGAATTGAGCAGAGTTCCCTGTGCTTTATGTTGTTGTTCAGTCACTCAGTTGTGTCTGACTCTTTGTGACCCCATGGACTGCAGCACACCAGGCCTGCTTGTCTTTCACCATCTCCCGGAGCTTGCTCATACTTATGTCCATTGAGTTAGTGATGCCATCTACCCCATGTTGCCTCCTTCTCCTCTTGCCCTCAGTCTTTCCCACTATCAGGGTGTTTTCCAATGGCTCTTTGCATCAGGTGGCTGAAGTATTGGAGCTTCAGCATCATTCCTTCCAATGAATATTCAGGATTGATTTCCTTTCTTATTTGGAGACATATTTGTTCAGAACTCTTGCCCGTTTTTAAATTGGATTGTTATCTACTGGGGAAGCTAGAAAGTTCAGGCTATGGAAAAATCCAAACGAACTTTTTGGCCAACCCAATAATTATTGAATTTTAAGAGTTTTTTGAGGATTTTAGATACAAGTCCTTTATCACTTATGTGTTTTGCAACTCTTGTCATCCACTCTGTGGCTTGTCTTCTCATTTTTTTAACAGTGTCTTTTTCAGAGCAGATATTTTTAACTTTATAAGGTCCAACTTACCAATTTTTCTTTCATGTCTCATGTCATTACTGTTACTGCTAAGTCACTTCAGTCGTGTCCGACTCTGTGCGACCCCATAGACGGAAGCCCACCAGGTATTCTCCAGGACGGAGAATCCCGTCCCTGGTATTCTCCAGGCAAGAACACTGGAGTGGGTTGCCATTTCCTTCTCCAATGCATGAAAGTGAAAAGTGAAAGGGAAGTCGCTCAGTCGTGTCCGACTCTTAGCGACGCCATGGACTGCAGCCCACCAGGCTCCTCCATCCATGGGATTTTCCAGGCAAGAGTACTGGAGTGGGGTGCCATTGCCTTCTCATGTCATTGGTCATCACCAAACCCAGGGTTTGGGAAGTTTTCAGCTATTATGTCTTCAAATATGTTCTCTCTGCTCCTTTCTCTCCTGAAACTCCTTTAATGTAAAGTTAGTACATTTAATGTCATCTCAGAGGTCTCTTAAGTTGTCTTTTTTTTTTTTTCCTTAATTTTTTTTTTTCCTGTTCAGCTTGAGTGATGTCTACTACTCTGTCTTCCAGTTCACGGATCTGTTCTTCTGTATCATCCTACTGCTGATTCCTTCCAGTGTATTTTTTTCTCTCAGTTATTATATTCTTCAACTCTGTTTGGGTCTTTATATTTTCTAATTCTTTGCTAGAAACTAATTTCTCACTGTGTTCATTTGTTCTTTTACCAAGTGCTTTGAGCATTTTCATGATCATTACCATGAACTCTTTATCAAGTGGGTTGCTTATCTCCACTTAGTTCTTCTTCTGGGGTTTTCTTTTATTCCTTCATTTGGGACATACTCCTCTGTTGCCTTATTCTTTGTATTTGGTAGGTTGGTTACACTTCCTGATCTTGGACTAGTGAAACCTTATGTAGAAGATGTCCTGTGGTGTCCTGCACCCACTGCCCTCTCATCCCCAGACCTATGTGCTCTAGAGAGTGCACTCTGGGTGGACTGCAGGGGCCCTTCCTTTGTGGTGGGATGACTGCTGTGGGCATCCTGGTAGGTGTGGCTGACCTCTTCTTTGGTTTGGTTGCCAAGCTCTAAGTAGTGTGAAGGCTGCCAGCTGCTGGTGGCAGGGGCAGGTCCTGGCATGGCTGGCTGTATGGCTTGGGGTGTTCCAGTCCTGATGCTGGGCTGCTGGTGGACAGGGCTCGGTCATGAGCTGATTGGCCCAGAACTAGTACTGGCCCATTAGTGGGTGAAGCTGGGTTCTGAGGCTGGTGTTGGCCTGCTGGTAGGTGGGGCTATTTCATGACATGGGTGGCTTTGAGGTCTGGGATGTCCTGGAGCTGATGCTGGCCTGTTGTTGCTTGGGTCCAGATCTTGTGGCTAATAAGCCAGAAGGATGCTTGTCATCACAAGTGTCCACATGGTAGAATGAGCTCCTCAAAATCACTGGTGCCAGCATCTGTGTCCCCAGGGTAAGTCCCAGTTGTCTCCTGAAATCAGCAAGTGAGTCTGAACAGCCTCCTTTCAAATTACTGCTTCTGCCCTGGATCTCAGAGCATGTGTGATTTTGTGTGAACACTTAAGTTTCTACCAGCCCTCTGGCTCTCCTGAGTATAAGCCAGAGCCTAATGTTTAGAGGGCTTGTCCTCCTGTTGCAGGACCTCCAGGCTGGGAAACTTGCTGTGGGGCTCAGGCTTCTCATTCCTTGGGCAGAACCTCTGCAATCATTTATGCTGTTTATGGGTCACCCACCCAGGGGTATGTGCCTTGACTGTACCATGTCTCCACCTTTCCTGCCCATCTTGTTGTGGTTCCTTCTTTATATTAGGTTATAGAAGATTTTTTCTGCAAGTTCTCATCAGTGGTTGCTCTTTAAATAGTAATCTTGGGACTTTCTTGGTGGTCCAGTGGCTAAGACTCTGCATTTCCAAAGCAGGGAGCCTGGGTTTGATCCTTGGTCAGGGAACTAGATCCCGCATGCTGCAACTACGTTTGCCTGCGACAGCTAAAAGATCCTGCATGCCACAACAGATGAAGATAACCGCATACCGCAGCTGAGACCTGGCGCAGCCACAGTAAATAAATATTTAAAAGATAAATAGTAGTTTTGATGTGTCCATGGAAGGAGCTATAGATATTTTGTAGATATTCTTTACCAAACTGAAGAAGTTCCCCTCTAATCATAATTTCCTGAGTTTTTATCATGAGTGTTGGGTTTTGTCAAATGGTTTTTCTTTTGCATCAGTCAGTATGATTGTTTGATAACTCTTCTTTAGTCTGTTGATGTGGTACATTACATTGATTAATCTTCAGATGTTGAACCCACCTTTATACCTGGATAAATCCCATTTGGTGGTTGTGTATAATTCTGTTCATGCATTGTTGGGTTCAGTTTGGTAATACCTTGTAGATTTTTACTTCTGTGTTCATAAGCTACATTGGTCTGCAGTTTCCTTTCCTGTAATGTCTTTATGGTTTGGTGTTATGAGTCATGCTGGTCTCAGTTTTCTGGAGGAGACTTTGGAGAATTGGGATCATTTCTTCATTAAATGTTTGGTAAAATTCACAAGTGAAGCTATCTAGATTTGGTGACTTATTTTGTGGAAGGTTATTAATTATTAATTCAGTTTCATTAATATATGTAGGACTTTAGGTTATCCTGTTTCTCCTTGTGTGAATTTTGGTAGTTTGTGTTTTTCAAGAAATTGATCCATTTCATTGAAATGATCAAGTTGGGGGATATAGAGTTGTTCATAATATTCCTCTATTTTTCTTTAAGTGTCCATGATATCAGTAGTTATGACCCCTCTTTCATTTCTGATATTGGTAATTTGTATATCTCTCTTTTTAAAACTAGCCTAGTTTATCAACTTTAGTTTTGTAAAGAGTTTTTGTTTTCAGTGATTTTCTTCATTTCTCTTACTGTTTTCTTGTTTTTAACTTACTGATTTCTGCTCTAATGTATTTTATTTATCTTTTCTGCTACCTACTTTGGCCTTAAATTGCTCTTTTTCTGATTTCCCAAGATGGAAGCTTAGCGTATGGATTTTTAGATCATTCTCCTTTTTTAATATATGCACTTAATACTATTAAAAACCCCTCGAAGCACTGCTTTTACTACATCCCATAATCCTCACTTGAATTTTTAGATTTCTGCTATCAATTTCCATGATTACTTTTTTCTTCATATCTTCCTTATGTATGGCTTCCTATTGCTGTTTCATAGTTGTGTTGCTTTTTTTCTGAGAATGTAAGTTTCTTTGATGTTTTCTTCTTCCTATATTATCCCTTCCTCCAGGTTCCTTTTATTTCTTTTGGTGTCTGTGTGTTTTCATGTACTTTTGTATATGTATGGTATAACCACAATTTAAAAATGGAAATAGAAGTAATACAGTTAAATGAATTAGGATGACATACCATTGTTATTGAGAATTGTTCTGAAGTTTACCTTGTGCTAGCATAATTAATTGTTCCTTTGAAAATGACCCTTTCTTTCTGTCTCTTCTGTCTTCAGGATTCAAAGTTTCACTATAGAGTAACTGTGGATTCCTCTTTGCAGTCTGTTGAACCATGTGAGGGTTAGGGATGCTGACCTTCTCTGCTGTCACAAATTCTTCCATAACTACAGTCAGTCCTCCGTGCCCATGATTCTTCCATATCCATGGTTCCACCAACCCTGATTGTGCAGTATTGCAGTATTTACTATCGAAAAAATCTGCATGTCAGTGAACTGTGCAGTTCAGACCCATGTGGTTCAAGGGTCAGCTGTATTTATGTTGCTTGGTAATGGGTTACCTGTATCTGTTGTGTCTTTAATCAGTTCTGGAACTCCTGGCATTATCTTTACAAGCATTCTTGTTCCATGCTCTCTAGTCTCCTTGTAGGGCTCCATTCTCATTCTGTCATCCATGTTTGTTAACTTCTTTTTCATATGTTCTTCTTCCCTATTTCTCTGGGCTGCATTTGAGGGTATTTCTTCAGATAGGTCTTCAGTTCTTTGATTCTGTATTAAGCTCTGTCTAACCTTTTTAATTACGTCTTTAAAGTATCATTTTTTTGAGCTTTGTGTCCCCAGTTTGTGGTGACTATCATCGGTGGCTCTAGTAAAGCGCTCTCATTTGTTTATTGTCTTTTGTCTTTCATTTCCCTCTCCTTTTCCATACTTCAGGCCACCATTCACATGTGTTTAATAATATATATCTTTTTGTTTGTATATTATTGCAAAATTTGTATTGTATTACAAAAGAAACAGTTTGTAACAGACTGAAAGCTTAAAAAGTCATTCACTATCAGCTGTTTGAGGAACATTGCTGGAAGTGTTCCCCCTTCTGCACTTAGTCTTAGTTGCTTTCTTATGATGTCCTTTAACTTGTCCCTCTATGCTTGAATTTCCTGTAAACATGCAGTTAGTGCTAAAAGCTTGATTAGATTTGATGTCAGTTACTGTTTTTGTTTTTTAAGGCAGGAATATTTTGTATGTGATTCTATGTCTTCCACATGAAGCACATAATGTTTGGTTCCTTCACATTTATTGATGGTGAAATTGATCACTGGATTCATATGTATTGGCCTGATCCCACGTTATAAAGTTTCCCACCAGCCTTTCATCCAACAGTTTTAACATCCATTGATAGCCATTGCCTAGTCCATTTATTGCATTAGGGACTGTGAAGAGATGATTTTTTAAATGTTAATATCCTTCTGCATTTATCAACTGGAATTCTTATCTAAAGAACTCTTCCTTAGCAGCTATTTTGTTATCCTAAAGTACGTTTTGTAAATAAAGGGCAAAATAAATTCTTAGTTCTTTTCTCTTAATATATCAATTTTCAGAGTAATGAGTTACTGCCCTAACAATCCTCTAATGAATGATGGTTTTTGTTTCTGTTTTTAGTATCATTATGCTCTCTTGGTGTGTGTGTGTGTTTTAATCCATTTGATTTGTGGTCAGGCCTCATTTATTTGATGTTCACTAGTCCCATTTAGGGCTTCCGTGGTGGCTCAGAGGTTAAAGCGTCTGCCTGCAATGCGGGAGACCTGGGTTCGATCCCTGGGTTGGGAAGATTCCCCTGGAGAAGGAAATGGCTACCCACTCCAGTACTCTCGCCTGGAGAATCCTGTGGACGGAGGAGCCTGGTAGGCTACAGTCCACGGGGTTGCAAAGAGTTGGACACGACTGGGCGACTTCACTTCCACTTTGTCCCATTTAAGCCAGTGGGATCGCGTTTAGCTTAGTCCCTGTGTTCTTTTATATTGTCCCATTAGTCATTGATAGATTCCTTTAAGGTCTCTTAGGCTTATTTGGTGGAGTTCCTGCCACAAATCAAAGGTTCATCTACACTATTCATAAAGTTAATTTTAGCTTTCTTGTACCTCTCTTGTATGCTTATTTTCTGTTTCTTTAATTTCTGCTCTTAGCTTGTTTCCATTCTTTCTTTCCTAGTTTAAGCATCTAAGTCTCTACATATCTGTTGAAGTGCCACTTTTACTGATTCTCACAAGTTTTTACGTGCAGTATTATTTATATGTAGTATATTTTATATTATTTGATACATGGTACTTAAACTGTTTTTAGTTTTCAACTATGAATTCTTGGACCCATGAGTTATTTAGATGAGTGTTTTAAATTTGACAGTAGTTTATATATACATGTTATATTGCTAAAGAGTTTGTTTTCATGTCATTTTTGTATGTATAGAGGAATTTCCCCAGATATATCACAGATTCTTCAAAGCAATACTCTTAAATTTTATTTGTGTCTGTTCCCTGACTGTGTTTCTTGGCATGCAATACATGGAATTAAAGGAATATAATGAATTAAAGGAACTATCATACTTTGTATTTTTTAGCCACACAAGAATTAAATTCTGAATAAGTCTACAAGTAGAATGGACAGTTACTTTAAAGCAGCAGTCAGTGACTTGGACAGACTTCTCGATGATTTTGAACAGAATCCAGGTTTGTACCATTAATGTAATTTTAAAATGTCAGTAATTAGTACTCTTAGCAAATACGGTTTCAATTTTGGTCACATGGTTATCTTCAGTAAAACATTCACATATCTCTGTATAATGAATTAGTATATTCTTATACTGAATAGAACCAATAGCCAGACATAGAAATAAGAAAACTAAAAGTTTCTTTCCAGATATAAATTTAGATAAAAAAAAGACCTTTAAAACCAGCATATGAACCAGCTAAAAGCAACTTGTGAGTTCTTCATAAAATTGGTATTTCATTTCTATGAAAGACAGTGTTTTCCACATCTTAGGATGAAGACAGGGAAACTGGTGCACAGCACAAAGAAGTTAGATTGTTTTTCAGCTCTTCCTTAGTCTGGTTTTTATAGTGCAACAGAGTTACTTTAAGTAGAGTTTCTATCATATTATGACATCTACATAAATAAAGGTAAAAACCCCAAATAGTTTAAATCCAAATAAAAATAATCCTGGAATTATTACCATTCTGCAAGAGAGTAATCTATCTCTGGTCTAAAAAAACAAGCTTAGAAGTTGTAGAAACCATAATATCTTTGTAATAATTTTGATTTGGGTCTCATCACTAACAGTATGTTCCTGTTTTAATTAGATGAACAAGATTATCTCCAAGATGCACAAAAGGCATACGATTCTAAGCACTATTCAGTCTCTTCAGAGTTGACTGCCTCACAAGTAACTTCATTGCTACCAAAGGATCAGCAGTGCATTAATTGTTGTGTCTCATCAGAAACAGGTTATGAGACAAATCAGATTGCCCTGAGTGAAAAAGGACTTGGGGGACTAACTTCTTTACAAAATGAAAAAAATGTAACAGGGCTTGATCTCCTTTCTTCTGTGGATGGCGGCACTTCATATGAAATCCAGCCTCTGTATATGGGACGGTGTAGTAAACCTGTCTGTGATCTGATAAGTGACATGGGTAATTTAGTTCATGTAGCTAATAGTGAAGAAGATATTAAAAAATTATTGCCAGATGATTTGAAGTCTAGTGCAGATTCCTTGACTGGACTGGATTTATCTTCAGTGTCGGAAACTTTCTGTGTGTCTTCAGCAGACCATGGTAATAATGCAGTCAGAGAGGAACAGAACGATGTCAGCTTGGAATTACAAAACAGAGGAATCAGTGGAACTACAGAATTTGGTGTAAAAGTAGATACAGCACTTTCAGATTCATGTAATTACAATGAAAAAGAAAATTTAGAGGATAAAAAGATCTCTAATCAGTCAGAACCAGTTGCTGATTTTAACATGCCATCTGCTTTGACTCAACAAAGTTCCAAAGCGTTTGATGCCAAAGACCACCCACAGCACAAGAACCAGCCATGTGAATTAGTAAAAGCTGTTGGCTGTTTGGTAAAAGAGGAGGAAGAGGTGCCAGTTAAAGCTGCCACAGAATGCTTAAAAGAAGGAGGCAGCACAAGTGCTTTGTCTTGCAGTCTTCCAAAAGATGGAGGTTTATGCTTAAATGATCCAAATTTAAGAGATGAAAATTCCAAGTTACCTGACTTTTCCTTTGAGGAAGATAGGACTGCTGTATTTATAAAAGAATCTGCAAAAGAAGACTCAAGAAATGTAGATCTTAATGATAATAAAGATGTAATCCAAGATTCTGCTTCAGCTTTACATGTTTCAAGTGAAAATACATACTCCTCATTGTCCTGTCTTCCAGTACCTGGGTCTTTGTGTGGATCTTTAATTGACAGTAAAGGTCATGGTGATTTTTTACCCCAGAATGAAAATAAAGATAATGTACAGGATGCAGTGACTGTACATGAAGAAATACAGAAGAAAGTTACTTCAGGTGGGGAATCTTTTAAGGAGACTGATCTTTTGAAACAGGATAAATGTAAAAACATACTTCATCAGCCATTAACTGAAAAGATGGGAGATAGAAAGGTAGATTCTAACCAGATGGTAATTAGAGTTGAATCTATGGATTACGTTGATAACAGCAGTTCTTATACAGCTGCAGAATCTCAAATAGAGCTTTCTGGTGCTAGTGCCCCAGAATCTCCTGATCATTGTGAAGGTCTCACTTTTTCAAGCAATGATATTGATGGACAAGACTTAGATTACTTTAACATTGATGAAGGCATGAAAAGTGGCGCACCAATTAGTGATGCTGAACTTGATGCCTTTCTCACTGAACAGTATCTTCAGACGAGTAACATAAAATCATTTGAAGAAAATATAAATGATGCAAAACCTCAAATGAATCAGATAGATATGAAAGGCCTAGATGATGGAAATATTGATAATATATATTTTGATGCTGAAGCAGGAGCTACTAGGGAAAGTCCTGGTATTAATATGATTTGTGAAACAATTGATAAACAAAATACAGCTGAAAATGGTAGCCTTTCTTTAAGTGAAAAAAGTACAGTTACAGTTGAACAAGGGTTATCTAGCAGTAAGTCTGAGATTACAAATGAATTATCAACCTCTGATAGTAACAGTCAATCTGTGCATGTTGGAGGGGCCAGGCCTAAGCAATTGTTTAGTGTTCCATCAAGAACAAGGAGTTCAAAGGAACCAAATAAACTCGATGTTCCAAATATGCCTGAAAGTAAACCTAGGACAGCAAATACCATTGTCGCAACCACCTGTACTACAGATTCTGTGACTGATCCTCAGGTTAGCTTCGATTCTAATTACATTGATATAGAAAGTAATTTTGAAGGTGGGTCCAGTTTTGTAACTGCAAATGAAGAATCTCTTCCTACAAACACTTGCAAAGATGGCCTTGTTTTGGGCCAGAAACAACCTACTTGGGTTCCTGATTCAGAAGCTCCAAACTGTATGAACTGCCAAGTCAAATTTACTTTTACGAAACGGAGACATCATTGCCGAGCATGCGGAAAAGTAAGCTATGAAAATGTTTGTCTTTTATTCTTTTGAGGCATTTTAAATGAAACGTTATGTGACAGAAGAACTGATTAATAGATGATTACAAGATTCAGTTAATTTAAAATCATTGTTTTTCATTTATGTGGAAATATATAAAGCCCTGCCATTTTTATAGATTGCTTGAGGTTTGAATAAATATCACACAGTCATGGGTATTACATACTGGGAAATGAGGAACACTAATTTTTGTGAAATCTAACAATATGTGTCATTTTCTCCCTGACATTAACACATCAGATGCATGGAATTCAGTTTAATTCCAGTTTATCCTTGAATACTTAATTCCAGGACTACTATGCAAGCTAGTCTTACGCTTGATACCTGAGGTAAACACTGAGAAAAAAAGCAGATTGACTTGCATGAGGTTCAGAACGTTGAAGATGACTTCATTTGTGTTCTGTCTTGTCTGTGAATTCTAAGGCTTGCCTATAGAAATAACGTTGCATTTTCCCCCAGCATTTTCAGCTTTTCTTTAGTTGCTGCAAGTAGGGGCTACTGTTTAGTTGCAGCGTGTGGGCTTCTCACTGCAGTGATTTCTCTTGTTGCGGCTTAAGGGCTCCAGGGTGCTCAGGCTTCAGTAGTTTCGACTGAGCCCATGGGCTCAGTAGTTTCGATTCCCAGGCTCTAGAGCACAGGCTTAAGAGTTGTGGCACACGGGCTTAGTTGCTCTGCAGCGTGTGGGACCCTCCTGGATCAGGGATGCCTGTGTCTCCTGCATTGGCCAACAGGTTCTTGACCACTGAGCCACCAGTGTGTGTGTGTGTGTGTGTGTGTGTGTGTGTGTGTGTGTGTGTGTGTGTGTGTGTGTGTGTGTGTGTGTCTGTGTGTCTGTGTGTGTGTGTGTCTGTGTGTGTGTGTGTCTGTGTGTGTGTGTGTCTGTGTGTGTGTGTGTCTGTGTGTGTGTGTGTGTCTGTGTGTGTGTGTGTGTGTGTGTCTGTGTGTGTGTGTGTGTGTGTCTGTGTGTGTGTGTGTGTTAGTCGCTCAGTCCTGTCCGACTGTTTGCGACTCCATGGACTGTAGCCCCCCAGGCTTTTCTGTCTGTGGAATTCTCCAGGCAAGAATACTGGAGTGGACTGCCATTCCCTTCTCCAAATGTAAACCAGCTGCTGCTAAGTCGCTTCAGTTGCATCCGACCCTGTGCGACCCCATAGACAGCAGCCCACCAGGCTCCTCTGTGCCTAGGATTCTCCAGGCGAGAACACTGGAGTGGGCTGCCATTTCCTTCTCCACCAGGGAAGCCCTCTGTCTGTGTTGTTTGTTTGTTTTTAATTGAGTATAGTTTTACAATATTATGAAAGTTTCAAGTATACAACATAGTGATTCCCAATTTTTAAAGATAATACTCCATTTGTAGTTATTATAAAATACTGGCTATATTCCCTGTGCTGTACGACATATCCTAGTAGTTTATTTTACACTTGTTAGTTTATGCCTTTTAATCCTCTACCCCTGTCTTGCCCTTCCCCACTTTCCCCAGTGGTAGCCACTAGTTTGTTCTCTATAAATCTGAGTCTGTTTCTCTTTTGAATAACATTCTACTTTTAAAAGTTGTAAAGGAAGGAGACTTCCCTGACAGTCCAGTGGTTAAGACTGTACTTCCACTGCATGGAGTTTGGGTTTGATCCCTGATTGGGATTCGAAGATCTCACATGCAATGCAGCACAGCCAAAAAGTTTAAAAAAAAAAAAGTGGGGTTGTAAAGGATGACAGAAAGGTTTTAAAATTGTGAACTTATTAAGAAAGTTTTTTTCTCTTCTAATTAGCGTAATTGATTTAAAGGAATTCTCGTCAATAACATAATTTTAAATTGTAGAAACCTCATTTAAGTAAAACAATAAAAATAAAAAGAATCATTTTAATAATTACCTATGATTATGATGATTAGAAAGATTGTCATGTAATCAGAAAAATGGTGTTTGCCTCCAGTAGGTATAACCATGCTTGAAACAAAATCAAATTTGATATTTTATTCTCTCCAGGTATTTTGCGGTGTCTGTTGTAATAGGAAGTGTAAATTGCAGTATCTAGAGAAGGAGGCAAGAGTATGTGTAGTCTGCTATGAGACTATTAGTAAAGGTGAGTATGAACCTGCCATTTCTTCTTCCAGTAATTGAATGTATCTTAAAAACAACTAGATTGGGACCAAGATAAACTTCTTTATTTTCTTAAGGCGAGGACCTAGTGTTGACTTATCTGGCTTAGGTGGGACATCCCAAGGCTTGGTTTCTCTTCTTTTTGTTCCACTCTCACAATTATTACCACCAGTCTGGAAAGGAAGCATTCAGTTTCTGGGATGGCAGTTCATTAACTTTTAACAGGTACCAGGTCCCTAAATGCTGCATTTCATCCGCCTGTTTGTTTTTGTCACCATCATTGTCGTCCTCATCATCTTAATCTGAACATTTATAGAATACCTACCAGTAAATATTACCCAGTCTTATATATTAATAGCATAAGGCAAGATAATAGTTCCCACCTTATGGAAAATTACAACCTACCGTGGGAATGAAAGATAAGGTAGTAATATTTATAATTTTTATATAAATTCATAGGACTGTTACACTATTTATACAGTTTCGCCTTTTACATATTTCTCTCCTTTCTCAGTTTTATAATTTTGTTTGTATGTTTAGCTAGTTTACTATTATTATCAGCAAAAATCTTGGTGGTCTTACTTTAGTTCTCACAGTTGTGTATGTGTCTATATATATGTATGTTTGTTTTTTTCTTCAAATACACGTTTGTTCTTTTGAGTAAGTACTTCTTGGCATTTTTAAAGATTTGTTGACAGTTTAATTCCCAGCAAATATTACTTGGGACTTTTAAGACCAGACCTGTGCACTAGCTCAGGTACTGCTTCCTGTTAGCCAGGAGAATAAATACCTGATAATAATTTGTTTTTCTCTTTTGAATGAAGATAAATTTTTTCAGCAATTCTTCAAAAAGCTCTGATGTGAGTCTGTTAGCCTGAGGTAAGCTGCTTTACTCCCTGCTGTTGACCTCTGCTCTGGAAGATAATAGAGTGTAAATCTTTTAATATTTCCACAATACCACCAGTCTTTATGAAGAATTTAAGTACTTAAATCTTTTGCTTATGCCATTTCAGTAGCCTTTAAGACTACTGCTGGTACTGTTAGCCAAGCAATCGCTAGAATTAAGAAATCTTAGAGCAAGCTCCAACATAATTATCTCTCCTCGGTTAAAAATAAAGCAGCCATGAAGATTTGAAACATTCTTCGAGTTGACAAGTCAGATTTTTAGGTGAACATTAGAACATACTCTGACTCTGAGGATCCAGGAGAGAAGATACGGTCATTAAAGAAACCAACTAGGAAACTGAGATCAAGCATTAGTTTATTAAAGAAAATATTTCGAATGGATTTATTTAGATATCTGTTTTATTTATTCTGTTTTGATATAACATGTAATTTCATTTGTAGCTCTGTTTATCATTAATTTATACACCACAAGAAAACATAAATAAGTTACTTTAACACCAATGTTAGGGTTGAAAATAGCAGACATGATCATTTAAAATAATGTTACTAATAGAAAAATGGCTCGAGGACTCTTTTAGAACAAATTCCAGGAAAAAGAAAAGATAGTTTCGTTATAGACTGGATAATGAGGAAGTTGTGCTAAAACTGTGTAAGTTTTAAAGAAGCATGCATGTGAGTGCCATTACATAAACTTAGGGCAGGTTGGAAATTACTTTGAAACTCTGGGTATTGCGTTTGGATTTTGTTCAGTTAGAGGAAGTCATTGCATGAGGGTGCTAATTTAGTGGCGCTTGAAGACGGTTACTGTAGCAGTGGCAGCATTTGTAGCAGATCAGTTTGGAGAAATGCTTACGGGAGAGCTGCGAGTGCTGTTCCATGTTGTGTGGGTGAAACATCATTCAGCAGTGCTCAGGCACTGTTCAGTGCTTTAGAGGTCCAGCTGAAAACAAAACATGGGACGTTTTGATCTCATAGAGCTTATGAATGTGGGGAGTGATGGATAGGATAGCAAAGAGAATATCAGATGGTGATAGTATTCTAAATAAAAATAAAAGTGTAAGAGGGATAGATGGTAACAGATTTGGGGGCAAGAGGTGGTTATTTTAAAAGGTGGTAAGAATAAGGGCTTATGATACTATGGTATGTTAAGCAGAGACTTGAAGGAGATAAGAGAATAAAGCTATATGGAAGAACATGCCAGGCAGAGAGAACAGTAACAGCAAAGACCCTAACCTAGAAGAGTGCTTGCTTCACTGTTGAAGAACAAGGAGGCCTCAGTGGCTGTATCATGATGAGTAAGTAGGATTTTAGTGAGAAATGATATCAGCTGACTAGGAAAGCAGAGGCGGGATTTATAGAAATGTAGACAAAGACATTTTCCTTCTTAGGAGAAGGAAATGGCAGCCCACTCCAGTGTTCTTTCTTGCCTGGAGAATCCCAGGGGCGGGGAAGTCTGGTGGGCTGCTGTCTATGGGTCGTCTGTGGGTTGCACAGAGTCGAACATGACTGAAGCGACTTAGCAGCAGCAGACTAAGACGGGGTCTTGTGGGCCACTGTAACAACTTAAAATTTCATTTTAGTAGGGAAGCCACTAAGGATTTTAAGCAGAAGAATGATACGATAAGGATTTATGTCTTAAAAGAATCACTAGGAACTATACTGGAAATAGACTCTAAGGGTACAATGGCAAAAACAGATGGTCATATTAAATAACAATGATTTTCTTTAGTAGATACCAAACATAAGCCAAAATTATATTGAATTAACTAATTGGTAGCTTATACTGAAGTAGAATGCTGCCAACTAAAATAAGGAAGTAAGAATGTTATCTTTCCCACGTGCCACTTCTCGTTTAGCCATTTGATTTCTTTCTCCTTACAACTTGAAAAATAGAATATTTATCATAACTTACTTTGAAGTTTAAAAACATCTGAGATGAATTTTTTTCCCTTTATAGCTCAGGCATTTGAAAGGATGATGAGTCCAACTGGTTCTAATCTTAAATCTAATCATTCTGATGAGTGTGCCACCGTCCAGCCTCTTCAGGAGACTCAAACATCAAGTATACCTTCACCTACAACTTTACCAATCTCAGCACTTAAACAACCAAGTGTTGAAGGTAACTAGAAGAAAATTCTGTCTAATATTAAAGATAAATTATTAAAATAGAAGTTTTCTAGTATTCAGGAATCTAGTGAGAACAGAGAACCTTAGACTAGCTGCCAGAAGGAACTTAATACAGGGGACTGGTTAGAAGGGTATGTATGTTAGAAGGGTAGAAGAACAAAAAGGGCATGCTCAAGTGACGCTCAAGGGTGGAAAAAAAGCTGTGACAAACCTAGACAACGTATTAAAAAGCAGAGACATTACTTTGCCAACAGAGATCCGTCTGGTCAAAGCTGTGGTTTTTCCAATAGTCATGTATGGATGTGAGAGTTGGACCATAAAGAAAGCTGAGCACCGAAGAACTGATGCTTTGGAACTGTGGTGTTGGAGAAGACTCTTGAGAGTCCCTTGGACTGCAAGCAGATCAAACCGGTCAATCCTAAAGGAAATCAGTCCTGAATATTCATTGGAAGGACTGATGCTGAAGCTGAAACTCCAATACTTTGGCCACCTGATGTGAAGAGCCAACTCATTGGAAAAGACCCTGATACTGGGAGGGATTGAAGGCGGGAGGAGAAAGGGACGACAGAGGATGAGATGGTTGGATGGCATCACAGACTCAATGGACATGAGTTTGGGCAAACTCATGGAGATAGTGAGGGACAGGGAGGCCTGGTGTGCTGCAGTCCATGGGGTCTCAAAACGTCAGACACAACTGAGTGACTGAACAAGTGACTCAGAGATTAGTAAGTGCAGAAAGCAGCTGCTGTCCCTAGGGTTGGGAGAATGAAAGGGGAGAGTCAGTGTTACTAGAACTTAGTACAGGAATACCAGGAGATGCTTGGTTCTCAGATGTGGTGCTCATGGATTAGGGTACCACATCATGAGGCTGGTGCTGTTGCTTCTAGAGGAACACCAAGTGGCAAATGCTGGGGCCACTGAGGAGCCTCATAGGATTGGTGTTAAGATAACTGAAGGAGTGTTCCCAGCTTGATTAATTGATTGATGTAAGGAGTACTGAAATTCACGGGACATGTTAGGTATATCTGGTGGTGGTGCTGCTGCAGAGATCCTGGCAGAAACTAGAAACAGAAAGAATTCCTTCTCTTCCCACCTTTCAGTCTTCAACCAGTGCCTGTCATTAGTACCTGTGACCAGAACCAACTAGCACGGGGGGCTGGGAATTGCACCTTTCAGATGTCCAAAGAGTATCACAGAACACCATATAGAAGGGTGGGCTTGGATTTGAAAGACAATAGGTAAATAATTGGCATGTCTCCCTTTCCTTAAAAATCTATTTTTAAATGTGTATTTCACTACAATAAAAAATGTTTCTTATATCTTCTAAAAAACTTTTAAAGATGTAAAAACCTTTGGGCACTCTGTTCTTTTTTACAACCTATTGTAGTAGGTTGTAGGATCTTGAGTAAAACCTGTATAGACCTTCATTTAATTTTCAAATTAAAGTATAGCTGATATACAGTGTTGTGTTAGTTTCAGGTGTATGGTGCAGTGATTCGGTTACATATGTATATATATTCTGTTGCAGATTCTTTCCCTTATAGGTTATTATAAAATACTGAGTGTAGTTCCCTGTGCTATTCAGTACTGTGTATATTTTTTTTAACATAAACTATTAGTCTGTAACATGCTAGAAGATAACTGATTGTCAGACATATTCAAGTACTTCTGTCAACTATTTTGAGTTTCACTTCTCTCTCACTTAATAGCTATTTTCTATTTATCACTGTAACTTAAATAATGAGGTTCAGCATGTATGGTTATTATAACTCTAAAGATGATGAGTCCACTTTTTAAAATATTTATATATTTTCTTATATTGACTTTAAAATTATTAAATTATGAAGCATTGCAAATATAAGAAAGATACCTTTTAAAATATATCCACCCATGTTGCAGAAATTATATATGAGTCCAGTTTTTTCGGTGTTATTTGTATTATGATATGGAAAGTTGGTCCTTTTGATGTTTATATGTGCTAAAATCTGGTAGGAATTTTCATAACCTTCCTCCATAGATGCTTTTTAACAAAAGAAAACAGATATTTATGCTGACATCTAGTTATTTCCTCCAAATCTGAGAGAAAAATATTAATTACTATTAAGAAATGTAAATTAATTGTATTAAAAAATGTAAATATCCAACATTATAAGAACAAAACATGTGCTTCTGTTAGAAGTAGAAATTGACCTCTGATGCACAAGTGATCCCATTTCTTTTTTTAGATTTTTTATGCTTCTTTCTTCTGTTCTTAATACTTTTTTCCCTTTGCTTATCTACCATGCTCTGATCTATTCCATTTTCCCTCCCTGTGTCTTGGTCCCTAAATTTCATTTGGTCTCCATACTCACAAAGTTAGCCTTAATGATATAGGCTTTAAATCTGCATCTGATGTCCTTAAGGTATAACGTCTCCTGAATACTCTTTCTGACTTCGGGATTCCTAGGGCCAGCCCTGCCTTTGTGGGAATTAGGAAAAAAACTATTCTGGGTAGATGAATCACAAAAAGCCATTTCTGTAGGCCTTGAAACCCTGAAATGCAGGGCTTGCCAATAGTTAGAAAAAGCTTTTGAAAACTTTTCCTGACCTATTTAATATTAAATCATTGCAATATCAAATTAAAATGCTTTACTTTTTTAAACTGATTCTAGGATTATGCTCCAAAGAACAAAAGAGAGTATGGTTTGCAGATGGTATATTGCCCAATGGTGAAGTTGCAGATACAACAAAATTATCATCTGGAAGTAAAAGATGTTCTGAAGACTTTAGTCCTCTCTTACCTGATATGCCGTTGGTAAGGAATCTAAAGAATGACTTGTTAATTTAGTAAAATTTTATTTTATAGGTAATTCCTTGCATGATTCTTAGAGTCGTTTAGTTGCTAAGTCATATCTGACTCTTTGGCGACCCCGCAGACTATGGCCTGCCAGATTCCTCAGTCCATGGGATTTCCCAAGCAAGAATACTGGAGTGGGTTGCCATTTCCTTCTCCAGGGGATGTGCCTGACCCTGGGGTTGAACCTGCACCTCCTGCGTTGGTAGACGGATATTTTACCACTGAGGCACCAGGGAAGCCCCTGATTACTAGAGTACTTTTTAAAAAAGGCTTTGAGCTTCATTAAATGAGAAACATATGATGTAGTGAATATATTTTAGATTTTATTTTTTAATGTCAGTTTAAGGCAGTGATTCTTAAATTTTTTTTTTTATCTCAGGACCCCTTTATGCTCCTAAAAATTATTGAGAACTCAAAAGAACTGCAGGTTATGTGGGTTATGTTTATTGATAATTACTGAATTAAAACTGACAAAAATTTTAAATTAAAAATAAACTCATTAATAGAAATAATATTTTTATGAAAAGTTTTCAAAATAAAAGTTTAGTGAGAGGAATAACATTGTTTTATATTTTGTGTGAATTTCTTTAACATCTGGCTTAATAGAAGATAGATTCTTACATCTACTTCTAAATTCAGTCTGTTGTGATATGTTGTTTTAGTTAAATGAAGAAAATCCTGGGACCTCACTGACTTCCTGAAAGGGTGTTGAGATCCCTGGACCACATTTTGAGAACCCCTAGTATGGGGAAATAGAACTGAGATTTAGTAAGGCAATTTAGACTAATTTGTTTAATGATTTTCAAACATTCAGTGAAGTATCTGATGGTAGTATATATGTTTATATTTATACAGATGTACTAGGTGTTAAATAGAAGACAGAATCCAAACCCACTAAGAACTCTTAATTGTAAAATAGTAATATACTTTAAAAAGTAAGTATGGACATATGAAGTAGAAATCTTATTTATTCATTAAACAGATTTATTGAGCATCTCCTCTGAGCCAGTTACCTGGTTTATCCAGGGTACATACATTAGACAAGATGCACATGTATCCTCTCTTCAAGTTTCCATACTATATAAACTTATGTTGTTTGTCAGTAAGAGTTCATGAGCTAGGTTTTACAAGGAGCCGTAATTACCAAAAGTATGTTCCTTAGCTAGCACCTACCCTCAATCAGTATTTTAACAAAATGGAATTTTTACAGAGGCTAGTATTACTTGAGTTCATAAACAGTTCTCTATTGACTCAGGTTTGGCCAGTCTTAAAAAAAAGGGGGAGGGGGGCTTAATTGAAGCAGATTTGATGTATAGTTTATTCCAGACGGCTACTGTTGTGGAGTATATCTACCATTTTGCTTCCTAACCACTCTCCCTCTCTGCCTTCTCCCCTTTTCCTCTCCCTTGCCACCTCCCAGCCAGGCTTTTTTGTCTATTAGGAGGAGGAGTGCCTTGGGTTGAACTAATAAACATGCTCACTTTGTGGTATGGAATAGGATCCTGAAGTTGTCCTTGCCTCCTTTTTCCAGTCTATAAAATTAAAGTCATACTTACCTGAGCATATAGTAAAGCTAAACCTGTGTTCTTGAATTTAGAAGCAAGATGGTACTGTTTTTTTGGGAAATTTGGCTTCTAAAGAATTTCTGAGCCCATTTTGATTTTATTTATTCTTTTTCAAAAGATATCTTTGACTGTCTACAATCAATATTTCACATTTGAGCAGAGACCCTGAACTGATTTGGGCTTTTTCCTCCATATTTCACAGATGGTAAACACAGTGGATCATGCCCATTCTACTCCAGTGGAAAAACCAAACAGTGAGACAGAAGATACAAGAAATGAGATAATTCAAAGTCCTACTTCTCAGGTTCCACCTGTGGAAAAATTGCCTACAAACACAGGAACTGAGGGGTTGCCTACATCTGCTTCTTTTACACTAGATGATGATGTTTTTGCAGAAACTGAGGAACCATCAGGTCCTACTGATGTCTTGGTTAACAGCAGTTTACCTGTTGCTAGTACTTCAGACTATAGGTTGTTGTGTAGTATTGATAATGTTTGCAATAAGATGAGTCTTCTACCTGATGATGAGGACAGCTTGCCCCCTCTTCTGGTTACATCTGGAGAAAAGGGATCAGGTAGGATAGCAGTTATTTAAATTTAAAAAGGAGTTTTGTTGTTTTTTTTTTTTAAAGAAGAATATATTGATGAATTTGGTCTCTGATATATGAAATGTATTTTTTTTAAACTTACTGTGGTTGAAATATGTATGATGGCATGGAACACTAGTTTGCAAAAAGTCTTACTGTATACAAACAATTCTAAAAATATCTGACCTCTTGAGTTGATTTGAATGTGATTCATGTATCTGGGTCCCTAATTTAAAGTCCGGTACAACAGAGAAATTCATAGGCTTTAAGTCTTTTATTAGTTTTGACTCCATATCATTTTTTTTTAAAGATGCATAGTACCTAAAGAAAAGAATATTGGATTGGATGACAGAAATAGAAATTTTAGTTCCTCATCTGCTACATGATATACCTATGACTTGAAGTATAATTTAATCTTTTGGGCCTCAGCTTCCTTTGTAAAAGAAGATAATTTAGGTGGTCTCCAAGGACCTTTCTAAGCTGGAGATTCTGTGGCTATCTGCCACCTTGGAATAGTTCCCTAAGAATACATCCATGTAACTCCAGGCCTTATGCTGCATCCCACGTGAAATGATTACGTTCTGTGCCTGATAGTATAGGAGCATGAAGCCTAGGATCTCTGTTCTGTAAGTAGGAGCTATTTCATGATCCTAGTGATGGTGGCAAAAAAATACTGTAAGCCCTGTTCTTTGCATGCCATTGGTATATTTTCCTGTTGATTGTCAAGTTCTTTCTTAGCCACTTATCACTGACCTAAGGCATATCACAGCAAGCAGTATATACAATTTGGGTCTAGACTACTTTTATAGTTGCAAATTTTAGAATTTGTAATTGGAGTGGCTGGCAGATTGGAATCCACTTTAGAAAACTGTCTTAAAAGCTTAAAGCTGCTGAAATTCAATCAACATGTTTGTGCATAGACTATATATACATATGATATAATTGATCAGAATTTATATGTATTCTAATATTAATATATTCACATAAATTGAAAAGTAAAAATTAGTAGTATATAACAGTTGTCTGGTTGTTGATTGATTTCATGAGATGTGTTTTTGCTTTTTAACTGGGATCAAGTCATTGGTGGATTTATAAATGTGGCTTTTTTGTGATAGGCATATTTAACAGGAGACATCTTTATTCTAATTAATATGTTGTTTTCATGTTTTAGTGCCTGTAGTAGAAGAACACCCATCTCATGAACAGATCATTTTGCTTCTTGAAGGCGAAGGTTCTTGTCCTGTTACATTTGTCTTAAATGCTAATCTACTTGTGAATGTCAAGTTAGCATTTTGTAAGTAACGATTTATTTTTCTTTGCCTAATTGGTAAGCAGGATGTCTGAATAATTAATTTCACTGTCAGGTTAAATTTTGATTGACAACTGTAAAAAAATAAGCAGTATTGGATATTGATTTTTTTAGTCAAATATTATATGAATAAATTTTGCAGTTTCACATGCAGTGATTTTTGAAGTAATAGTTTAAAGATTTTTACTCAGTTCAGTTGCTCAGTCGTGTCTGACTCTTTGAGACCCCTTGGACTGCAGCATGCCAGGCTTCCCTGTCCATCACCAACTCCCGGAGCCTACTCAAACTCATGTCCATTGAGTCTGTGACGCCATCCAACCATCTCATCCTCTGTCATCCCCTTCTCCTCCCACCATTAGTCTTTCCCAGCATCAGGGTCTTTTCAAAAGAATCAATTCTTCGCATTAGGTGGCCAAAGTATTGGAATTTCAACTTCAGCATCAGTTCTTCCAATGAATATTCAGGACTGATTTCCTTTAGGATGGACTGGTTGGATCTCCTTGCTGTCTGAGGGACTTTCAAGAGTCTTCTCCAACACCACAGTTCAAAAGCATCAATTCTTCGGTGCTCAACTTTCTTTATATTCCAGCTCTTGCATCCATACATGACTACTGGAAAAACCATAGCTTTGACTAGACGGACATTTGTCGGCAAAGTAATGTCTCTGCTTTTTAGTATACTGTCTAGGTTGGTCATAACTTTTCTTCCAAGGAGCAAGCATCTTTTAATTTAATGGCTGCAGTTACCGTCTGCAGTGATTTTGGAGCTCCCCAAAATAAAGTCTGTCACTGTTTCTATTGTTTTCCCATCTGTTTGCCATGAAGTGATGGGATGAGATGCCATGATCTTAGTTTTCTCAATGTTGAGCTTTAAGCCAACTTTTTCACTCTCCTCTTTCACTTTCATCAAGAGGCTCTTTAGTTCCTCTTCACTTTCTGCCATAAGGGTGGTGTCATCTGCATATCTGAGGTTATTGATATTTCTCCCGGCAATCTTGCTTCCAGCTTGTGCTTCATCCAGCCCAGCATTTTGCATGATGTACTCTGCATATAAGTTAAATAAGCATGGTGACAATATACAGCCTTGATGTACTCCTTTCCCTATTTGGAACCAGTCTGTTGTTCCATGTCCAGTTCTAACTGTTGCTTCTTGACCTGCATACAGATTTCCCAGGAGGCAGGTTGGGTGGTCTGGTATTCCCATCTCTTTCAGAATTTTCCACAGTTTGTTGTGATCCACACAGTCAAAGGCTTTGGCATAGTCAATAAAGCAGAAATAGATGTTTTTTTGGAACTCTCCTGCTTTTTTGATGATCCAGCGGATGTTGACCATTTGATCTCTGGTTCCTCTGCCTTTTCTAAAAGCACCTTGAACATCTGGAGGTTCGCAGTTCATGTATTGTTGAAGCCTGGCTTGGAGTATTTTGAGCATTACTTTGCTAGTGTGTGAAATGAGTGCAGTTGTGTGGTAGTTTAAGCATTCTTCGGCGTTGGATTTCTTTGGGGTTAGAATGAAAACTGACTTTTTCCAGTCCTGTGGCCACTGCTGAGTTTTCCAAATTTGCTGGCATATTGAATGCAGCACTTTGACAGCATCATCTTTTAGGGTGTGAAATATCTCAACTGGAATTCCATCACGTCCACTAGCTTTGTTTGTAGTGATGCTTCCTCAGGCCCACTTGACTTCGCATTCCAGGATATCTGGCTCTAGGTGAGTGATCACACCATCATGATTATCTGGGTCGTGAAGATCTTTTTTGTATAGTTCTTCTGTGTATTCTTGCCACCTCTTAATATCTTCTGCTTCTGTTAGGTCCATACTATTTCTGTCCTTTATTGAACCCATCTTGCCATGAAATGTTCCCTTGGTATTTCTAATTTTCTAGAAGAGATCTCTAGTCTTTCCCATTCTATTGTTTTCCTGTATTTCTTAGCATTGATCACTGAGGAAGGCTTTCTCATCTCTCCTTGCTGTTCTTTGGAATTCTGCATTCAGATGAGTATATCTTCCTTTTCTCCTTTGCCTTTTGCTTCTCTTCTTTTCTCAGGTATTTGTAAGGCCTCTTCAGACAACCATTTTGCCTTTTTGCATTTCTTTTTCTTGGGGATGGTCTTTATCACTGCCTCCTGTACAATGTCACAAACCTCCGTCCATAGTTCTTCAGGCACTCTGTCTGTCAGATCTAATCCCTTGAATCTCTTTGTCACTTCCACTGTATAATCATAAGGGATTTGATTTAGGTCATACCTGAATGGTCTAGTGGTTTTCCCTACTTTCTTCAATTTGGCAATAAGGAGTTCATGATCTGAGCCACAGTCAGCTCCCGGTCTTGTTTTTGCTGACTGTATAGAGCTTCTCCATCTTTGGTTACAAAGAATATAATCGATCTGATTTTGGAGTTGACCATCTGGTGATATCCATGTGTAAAGTCGTCTTTTGTGTTGTTGGAAGAGGGTGTTTGCCATGACCAGTGCATTCTCTTGGCAAAACTCTATTAGCCCTTCATTCTGTCCTCCAAGGCCAAATTTGCCTGGTACTCCAGGTATTTCTTGACTTCCTACTTTTGCATTCCAGTCCCCTCTAATGAAAAGGACATTTTTTATGGGTGTTAGTTCTAGAAGGTCTTGTAGGTTTTCATAGAACTGTACAACTTCAGCTTTGTTAGCATTACTGCTCCAGTCATAGACTTGGATTACTGGGATATTGAATGGTTTGCCTTGAAAACAAACAGAGATCATTCTGTCGTTTCTGAGATTGCATCCAAGTACTGCATTTTGGATTCTTTTGTTGACCATGATGGCTACTCCATTTCTTCTAAGGGATTCTTGCCCAGAGTAGTAGATGTAATTGTCATCTGAGTTAAATTCACCCATTCCAGTCCATTTCAGTTCACTGATTACTAAAATGTCAGTGTTCGCTCTTGCCATCTCCTGTTTGACCACTTCCAATTTGCCTTGATTCATGGACTTAACATTCCAGGTTCCTTGCAGTATTGCTCTTTTTTTTTTTTTTTTTAATTTATTTATTTTAATTAGAGGCTAATTACTTTACAATATTGTATTGGTTTTAATATTGCTCTTTATAGCATAGGACTTTACTTCTGTCACCAGTCACATCTACAACTGGATATTGCTTTTGCTTTGGCTCCGTCTCTTCTTTTCTTTCTGGAGTTATGTCTCCGCTGATTTCCAGTAGCGTATTGGGCACCCACCGACTGGGGGAGTTCCAGTGGACCACATTTTGTCAGACCTCTCCACCACGACCCGTCCGTCTTGGGCAGCACTACAGGGCATGGCTCATAGTTTCATTGAGTTAGACAAGGCTCTTGTCCGTGTGATCAGATTGGTTAATTTTCTGTGATTGTGGTTTTCATTCTGCCTGCCTCTGGTGGAGAAGGATAAGAGGCTTATGCCAGCTTCCTGATGGGAGAGACTGACTGAGGGGGAAACTGGATCTTGTTCTGAGGGCGGGGCCATGCTCAGTAAATCTTTAATCCAATTTTCTATTGATGGGTGGGGCTCTGTTCCCTCCCTGTTATTTGACTTGAGACCAAAACTATTGAAGTAATCTTACATAGTTACACAAGTCATCTTACACAATTCAGTTTAAGTTTTGTGAGAACATTGGGGAAATAAGGAGTTTGAAAAGTTGTGCTTCATGCAAAGGATTAGAAGCTGACATTTATAGTTGTATGCTTTTGTCACTTAAGATTCCTCAGACAAATACTGGTACTTCTCAACCAATGGATTGCATGGCTTGGGACAGGCAGAAATTATTATTCTATTGCTATGTTTGCCAAATGAAGATACTATTCCTAAGGACATATTCAGACTGTTTATCACCATTTATAAGGATGCTCTGAAAGGTACAGTATTTTATTTTTAACTGTTCAGACCAGGGGATGGATAAATGAGGGGCATTTTTGCTTTTAGCAGTGCTAACTGTACTAAAGGTTTATTTTATGACGAGATTACTTATTACCTAAAAGAGCTTAGTTATCATTTTCAGTCTCCTTAAATCTAGCATTTTACATGACTATTGTCTTTATTGTTTTTTTTTTTTTTTTTCCTATTTTAAAAGGTAAAATATATTTACTTTCTTGGTCTTCTTATGTGTCTACACAGTAGTCCCCCTTTATCTGCAGGGGATAAGTTCCAAGACCCCAGTGGCTGCCTAAAACTGGAAATGGTACCAAACCCTATTGTACTATTTTTCTGTAGTAGATATATACTATATGAAAAATAGCATATATGTATATATATATAATATATATATGTGTGCTGTGCTTAGTTGCTCAGTTGTGTCTGACTCTTTACGACCCTATGGACTGCAGCCTACCAGGCTCCTCTGTCCATGGAGATTGTCCAAGCAAGAATACTAGAGTAGGTTGTGATGCCTTCCTCCAGGGGATCTTCCCAACCCAGGGATTGAACTCAGGTCTTCTGTATTGCAGGCGGACTTTTTACTGTCTGAGGCACCAGAGACATCTAAGAATACTGGAGTGGGTAGCCTATCCTATCCCTTCACAGGAGGGCTTCCCGACCCAGGAATCGAACCAGGGTCTCCTGCATTGCAGGCGGATTCTTTACCAGCTGAGCTACTGGGAAAGCCACACACATACCACACGCATACTATTTTTTCATACATAACTATGAAGAAGCTTAATTTATAAATTAGGCAGAGTAAGAGAACATCTGAATTGCCAACATCACTTGTCTTGTGCCTTGGGGCCAATATTAAGAAAAATAAGGCTTACCTGATGATGGTCAAGGAGGCCTTGCTTGCTGTGGTCCATGGGGTCGAAAAGAGTCGGACACGACTGAGCAACTGAACTAAAAAAAAAAAAAAAAAGGCTTACCTGAACACAAGCACAGTGACTGTAACAGTTGATCTAATAACGGAGACTACTACTGAGTGACTGATGGCCTGTATCATATACAGTGTGAACATGCTAGACAGATGACCCAAGGTGTGGTTCACATCCCAGTGGGGCAGAGCAGGATAGCAAGAGATTTATGTAATTTTCCAGTTAATATTTTTGGACCATAGTTGACCAGAGGTAACTAAAACCATGGAAAGGTTGTATAAGATTTGGGGAACATGATGACTTTCACTTGACCTTGAAGTAAGGAGAAAAATTTAAAAACACCCATGGTTAGAAACATTCACAAATTTTTGTCCACAATTTCCAGTCCTCAGAAATAACTGAACTTTGTGCACACAAGGTATTTAATGCTTCTTCAAGAGTGAAAGTAAGGAAAATATATTGCTTTTCTTTAAGAAAGTTTATATTGGGACATTCAGACTCAGAATGCCACTTGAAAACAATTTAAAGTCTTTTTATTAATGATTTTATTTCTAGGAAAATACATAGAAAACTTGGACAGTATTACCTTTACTGAGAGTTTTCTCAGCAGCAAGGATCATGGAGGATTTTTATTTATTACACCTACTTTTCAGAAACTTGATGATCTCCTATTACCAAGTAATCCTTTTCTTTGTGGAATTCTTATCCAGAAGCTAGAGATTCCATGGGCAAAGGTTTTTCCTATGCGTTTAATGTTGAGATTGGGTGCAGAATATAAAGGTAAGTTTTAGAGTAATAAATTATATAGGTTCATATACTGACTGTAAATAAGAATTTCACATATCATTAAAATGAATTTTTAATGTATTAATGGGACTACTTTTGTTTTGATGTACTTTTAAAATTCTAAAACAGCCCTCCTCTGGTACAAGATTAGACAACCTTGATATGTTACGAGTTTGTAGATGTTCCTAATTATTATATTATTAACTTACCTTAAAATTTTTTTTGAACTTCAAAACAAAACACAGAAAACCTTGAAAAGTTTTCTTGAAAGTAGTTACTGTTAAGGAGTTCATTTTGTTATGTTGCTTATGTATTAAGAAGATAAATCATTGTGCCCCACCCCAATTTGTACATACTATAATGACAGACATAAATGACTGTGAAGTAATGGTCAAGGCTTATGTATATTTCTAAGGTTATCTCTAAGCTAAAATAATTTCTGTGTTAAACTTTTTTGAATTCACACCTTTCTTTATCCCTCACAGAAAAGAATAATTTATTTATTGCATGTAAAGTATATCACATATAAGGAAAATTTAGGCATTTGCTTCTAATTGAATGGATATTTTCTTGGAGGAAAATTAAATTTAGAGAAGTTATAAAAGTGACCATTACTATTTCAAAATGGACAAATTCCATGAAAGAGACATACATTTAAATCTATTTGGCAAATTTATTAAACTCTAATTTGAGGGGGTGGTCCTTACTATTTGAGATTTAAATATGTGATACTATTAAATTGTGTTGTAAGAAGTGAAAAATTAACTTTCATCTCAGGCTTTGTACTGTGAACCAAAGAGCTTAAGAGATAGCATTCTGAGCCACGTGTTTCATCCATTCAGGCTCATGTTTTGTCTCTGATACTAATATTTGAATGTTACTTTAGGAAAGTTAGGTCAAAATACTGGCTAATCTTAAATCATTATGGAACATAATAATCTATAAATTTGGCCAGTATTTTTGCCAGTATCACTTCTATATACTAAATCTGTTTTTCTTATACTGAAAATAGGAAAATTACAGAGTAATATTTTGAAAGACTTCTCAAAATATCAGGTTGGAGGTGGAAAGCTATGATAGCTGTTTAGTGGTAATGAGAAAAATTACCAGTTATACACAGAAGTTAATTAGTCTCTGTTTTCTGAGTTCTTTGTGTTTTGCTGGATTTTAGATAGACCAGCATTTTGATGTAACTGGTGTTCATGCCACTTTAGACTAGAATTTGAAATTGTGGGATGTGTGTGTATGTGTGTGATTATTTTGTTGTAAAGATAATATACCTATGGAGAAGTTCATTGCAAAAGTTGAGAGTCCCAAGATTAAAGACTGAAAACTGTCTGAAATTAGTGATTTTCCAATAGGAATTTCCTGTACTTTTATGTTGAGACTATTTGGAATATCATTAAATGTTGAATTAGATGATTTATGAAGTCCCTTTGTAACTGACAGAATGTCATTCTAAGTCATAACCTTTTGAAGATTAATTTTTTAGGTAAAATTACCTCAATCAAGTTGCAATGGATGCTCCCTATTCATATAAAATGAAGTAAAAAAGTCAGCCTTTACCTTAATCATATTGTTTCCCATTTTAATGTGTTTTACCACTAACTTACATTTTTTCTGTATTCTTTGTCATCCAAATAGCTTAGTTGTCATTTTTTAAAACTAAAAAAATATGTTTGTATATAGCAAAGATGTGAGTTACCCTTAATTTTTTTTAAGTAGATAATGTCAGGTGTGTTTTCTTAGAATCTTAAAAAAGTACATTTATATAATAGGTATCAAAGAGGTTTATTTAATCTAAGCTGAGGACTGAAATTCCCAGTTTAACATGTCTGATTTTTACCATCATAGAAATAGTCTTATCTTCCTGTTCTTACTTTCCTTTTCTGCCAGAAGTCCTGCTGCATTGCCACCGAGGTACTTTTCTCTGTTGGTGTGCAGTGTTTATAGTGTCCTAGAGAAAGAGAAGAGTAGTTAGCCGACAGATTCCACGTCACTTCTTTGCACTATCTTCCTGCATGTTCCTTTTATCATGCTGATCCAAGAACTATATCATCCATAAATTAACACAATTGAACATTATTTATAATTGCCTTAAAAATCTTGAATTCTTCATACTTTGTTTTAAATTTTCAGAATGTTTCTTTTTAAATTATAAGAATTTTATAGAGGTCCAGCCAGTTATGGTGATTTCCCAGACATTATAATGTTTGTAAACAACATGTATGATGAAAAGATTAAGTGCTTTGGAATTGAGCAATCCTGGTTACATATCTCTTTTACTAGTTATTAGCTTAGAAACCACAGGGTTATTAACCTCTGTCTACTTCCCATTTGTAAAGTAAGTAGATACACTTGCCTAATTGGGTTGTTAATGCGATTTAAAGAGGAAACTGTATATAGAGGTCCCAGTTCAATGTAGCATCTAGTACATACCCAGTATGTGTTAATGTCACCTCTTACTCTCCCCAAAGATCCGAATAAGTGGTATTTATTCATAAATTTTGAAAAATGAGAATTAACAGTAATAAATTCAAGGCTTCTTTTGGTTTTTGTTGATGGTAACCAGTTTTCTATTCTTATATATAGCATATCCTGCTCCTTTAACAAGTATCAGAGGCCGAAAACCTCTTTTTGGAGACATAGGACACACTATTATGAACTTACTTGTTGTGAGTAATTGAACTATTTTATTAAGTATTCTTATATTGTTACTTAAATTAATTTAGCAAATTTATATATTTATTTTTTTCTATTTTAATTTGGCATATTTGGTATAATGAAAGTTCATTTATAATAAATCCTAATTTATTTAACATAATGAGCTTTCTTGATGAAGTGCTTTTAGAACACATTTCTTCATGTATACCTGATTTAGATTGCCTGTGATTCATTCATTCAGCTGCAGTGCTTACATATTTAGGTAATGTGAGGTTTACACAGTTGTTGAAGTTTTAGTAAAAGTATAGTCAATCAGTTTGGTGATTTTGAGCAAACTGGCCTAAGTCATCTCTTTTTTACTAGAAACTATTGGATTAGATGATTTCTGGTTCCCTTGTACCTCTAATTTCTCTAATTTTGTGTTTACCTTTTATTATAGAAAAGTATTTCAGTGGACTTGCTTTTATTTATAAATGTTCAGTTAGAAGACCTATTTTGGAAGATCTGTAACTGGAAAGAGGAGTGCAAGTGTTAGTCACTCAGTCATGTCTGACTCTGTGACCCCATGGACTGTAGCCTGCCAGGCTCCTCTTTCCATGGAATTCTCCAGGCAAGAATACTGGGTATCCAGTTCCTTCTCCATGGGATCTTCCCAACCCAGGGATTGAACCCAGGTCTCCCACATTGAAGGAAGATTCTTTACCATCTGAGCCACCAAGGAAGCCCCAAAGAAAAGATTAGAACACCCTCAAATACTACAGAGTTCTTCCTGAGAATATTTTTTATATTATTATAAAGTAGTTGGAAGGATTAGTTTGTTTGTGAAGTTGGCATTGCTTTCTGGATGGCATTTTGATAGTTATGTATAACAAGTTTAAAAATGACAGATACTCTTTAAAAAAAGGATTTAATGAATGGGTAAATGTTCATGGATAGTAGTTTTGAGTTTTATGAAATGTCATTGTTTTACGTAGGACCTTCGAAATTACCAGTATACCTTGCATAATATAGATCAGCTGTTGATTCATATGGAAATGGGGAAGAGCTGCATAAAAATACCTCGGAAAAAATACAGTGATGTAAGTGTAATTAATTTATTCAAGTTTTGAAAATATTGAACATTAGATTTCTTTAGAAGTGTGTTAAATTTCTTGTTCTGAATTGGACTAATATATAATGGCAGGAAAAAGTTATTGTTGAAATTTAAGATTTGTTGCCTAGTAGAGGATATGTTTAATCCTATTTTTTCTTTTTCTTACTATTTTTATCTGTTTTTTAATTGAGGCAATTTTATCTTAAAGCATTTGTTTCTGACTCATTCTCAGGGAGTTGTCCAGACTAAAAGCTTGATAAAGGTGGTCAGAAATATGACTCTTTGAATTATTGTAACTAATAAAGGCATAAAATGTTAAAACTGTTTCTAAATGAGTATTTTTTCCCTAGGTAATGAAAGTAATAAATTCTTCTAATGAGCATGTCATTAGCATTGGAGCCAGTTTCAGTACAGAAGCAGATTCTCATCTAGTCTGTATACAGAATGATGGAGTTTATCAGACACAGGCCAACAGTGCTACTGGCCATCCTAGAAAAGGTGAGTATTGGTTCCTAGTGTTGATCCATAAAACCATCTCAAAAAATAGAATTCCTTTCAAAGAGGGAATATATATATAGATGTTTTACTTATTTGCTGAATTGATGATGATGAAACAGTATGCTTTAAATATTTAGCTATAGAAACGGAAAAAAATTGCTTCTAATTTGTGTGTGTGTGCATGTGTGTGTTTTATCTTGGGCAACATTAGGTTTAAAGACTTGGAGTACAGTATTTATTTTGATATCTTCAGGTTTAGTGTGTCTCATATAGTGGGTTCTCTGGAGTGTTTTTGCCAGAGTGTTTTGCAAGCTCTGCTGCAATGCCTATTAGCAGGAAGCACAGGGTAGATAAGTGTAAGAATGATTTATAAAACTACCCTTTTCCACTCCCTACAGGCAACAAAACCAACATTATCAATTTTTGGTATATCCTTTTGGAGACTTCTTGCTTGTGTGTATATTTAAGCAATACCCCTCCATACACACACCTTTCTTCCACTTTTTTTTCCATTGGGTGCACTATGTGGCATGGCGGAACTTCTCTGACCATGCATTTAACAAATATCATATACCATAAAAAGAGCAGTTTAAAACATAATTATTATTGTTGTTTTTTTTTTTAATCAGTGACAGGTGCAAGTTTTGTGGTATTCAATGGAGCTCTAAAAGCATCTTCAGGATTTCTTGCTAAGTCCAGCATAGTTGAAGGTATGAGTTTCTTCTTTAAGATTGCTTTAATGTAAATATGTTTTCTATCTTCTTTTAAAAATGTATTTGATACTTACAAAAGAATATATGTAAGTTACAAAGCATAATACCTCAAACTTACCTGAATCATCACTCAGCCAAGAACTAGAACATGACTAATATTTGGGTCTACCTCAAGCCTGACAACTCTGCCTTAACCTGCATTTCTTGTTTGTTTATAGCCTGAAGGTCAGTCTGAGGTGAGAGCTTAGGGTCTTCTCAGGTCTGGTCTTAGCATACACACACCCTGGGCGTGCACTCAGTATTGCACATGCATGAGGCCTCCTGAACTCCCAGATATATGTTAGAGCCTTTCAGAGTACTTATGGACATCTCATTCCCCAGATTTTCCTGTAAGTATTTGCTTGGCCTATTGTTTGCCTCTACTATTATCTGCTGCCACAGGCAGCTATGATGTTGATCACTGGCCGCTAATTTTTTTTGACAGATGTTCCCTGAGAAAAGACTTATTTTTCACTGGGCAAGCTTAAGAGTCCAGTCAAATAAAGACATTGTATACAGAGTCTCCTAGGGAGGAGTCTTCCAGAAACCACCTGACCAGTCAAAAAAATGACAGTTCTCCAGTAATGAAATTTTGAACAGACTGGTTCCAGATAGGAAAAGGAGTACGTCAAGGCTGTATATTGTCACCGTGCTTATTTAACTTCTATGCAGAGTACATGATGAGAAACACTGGGCTGGAAGAAGCACAAGCTGGAATCAAGGTTGCCGGGAGAAATATCAATCACCTCAGATATGCAGATGACACCACCCTTATGGCAGACAGTGAAGAGGAACTAAAAAGCCTCTTGATGAAAGAGGAGAGTGAAAAAGTTGGCTTAAAGCTCAACATTCAGAAAACGAAGATCATGGCATCCGGTCCCACCACTTCATGGGAAATAGATGGGGAAACAGTGGAAACAGTGTCCGACTTTATTTTTCTGGGCTCCAAAATCACTGCAGTTGGTGACTGCAGCCATGAAATTAAAAGACACTTACTCCTTGGAAGGAAAGTTATGACCAACCTAGATAGCATATTGAAAAGCACAGATATTACTTTGCCAACAAAGATCTGTCTAGTCAAGGCTATGGCTTTTCCAGTGGTCATGTATGGATGTGAGAGTTGGACTGTAAAGAAAGCTGAGTGCTGAAGAATTGATGCTTTTGAACTGTGGTGTTGGAGAAGACTCTTGAGAGTCCCTTGGACTGCAAGGAGATCCAACCAGTCCATCCTAAAGGAGATCAGTCCTGGGTGTTCATTGGAAGGACTGATGTTGAAGCTGAAACTCCAGTACTTTGGCCACCTGTTGTGAAGAGCTGACTCATTTGAAAAGACCCTGATGCTGGGAAAGATTGAGGGCAGGAGGAGAAGGGGATGACAGAGGATGAGATGGTTGGATGGCATCACAGACTCAATGGACATGAGTTTGAGTAAATTCTGGGAGTTGATGATGGACAGGGAAGCCTGGCGTGCTGCAGTTCATGGGGTCACAAAGAGTCGGATCCGACTGAGTGACTGGACTGAACTGAACTGAACTGGGACTACCAATATCTCCCAACATTGCTTGAATTCTAGTATCTCTGTTCTGTTCCAAGTGTATAATAGCTGTTTTCTGTTGGGCCTCATCTAAGGTCACTATTGTGTCCTGAGTTCCAGTCCACGGACTCAAAGAGACCCTTGAACACAATCTCCAGGTGCTTCTCTTTTTAGTGTCTTGACCACAGATTTCAGTCTTCCCTAAACCCTTATCTTTCACTTCTTAGCCCAGAAGGGCCATTGTAGTTTTAATGGTAACCAAGCAGAAGTTGTCCTCAGAGAGCTTGGACAGTTGTGGGCTTAACCTATTGAATATTCCTGTAGGAACCATGGTATTGTACTTCCTGTTGTCCAGAGATGTTTTCTGACAGAAAACAATCATCAAAGTGATTTAAAATATGATTTAAAACTTGTGTGGAACATATTTTGATGGCAAAATTTATGGCATAGACATATAAATTTATATTAGTAAAAGAAATGTGAAATATAACTCTTTATTTTTAGATGGCTTAATGGTACAAATAACTCCAGAGACTATGGATGGCTTGCGGCTAGCTCTACGAGAACAAAAAGACTTTAAAATTACATGTGGGAAAGTTGATGCTGTAGACATGAGAGAATATGTGGACATCTGCTGGGTAGATTCTGAAGAAAAAGGAAACAAAGGGTAGGAATTTTTTGTTATCAAAATGTAACTGATGTGATGGAGGAGAAAGGATAAAAGTATGCTGTTAAGAAAATCAAATATTTTATAAATATAGAATTATACCATTAATTTTAATGCATATACTTTAATTACTAAGTGCAGTATTTTTTCCAGAAATGTACCTAACCAGCATCACGTGTATTTCTTTATCTAGGATGCTGTAAGTTATTAAAGGGTGGTCAGTTTGGGAGGGGGCCAGTGATACAGTGTGCATTGTGGAGCACTTTAGGCTTGATGCCAGGTCTATGAAAGACAAGCGACTTTGACTGCTGTATGGTACCTTGAGACATACATATTTCACCCCAAACTACCTTTTATATACCAGATATGTATTTCTGTGAAATTATTTCACAATTTTTTAAATTAATTTTTTATCGAGGGATAATTACTTTATAGAATTTTGTTGTTTTCTGTCAAACCTCAACATGAATCAGCCATAGGTATACATATATCCCCTCCGCTTTCAACTTCCCTCCCATCTCCCTCCCCATCCACCCCTCTAGGTTGATACAGAGCCCCTGTTTGAGTTTCCAGAGCCAAACAGCAAATTCCTATTGGCTATCTATTTTACATATGGTAATGTACGTTTCCATGTTATTGTTTCCATACATCTCACCCTCTCCTCCCCTCTCCCCGTGTCCATAAGTCTATTCTCTATGTTTCTCCATTGCTGCCCTTTAAATAAATTCTTCAGTACCATTTTTCTAGATTTTGTATACATGCATTAGAATATAATATTTATTTTTCTCTTTCTGACATAGTTCAATCTGTATAATAGGTTCTAGGTTCCTCCGCCTCATTAGGACTGACTCAAATGCGTTCCTTTTTATGGCTGAGTAATATTCCATTGTGTATATGTATCACATCTTTTTCATCCATTCACCTGTCAGTGGACATCTAGGTTGCTTCCATGTTCTAGCTATTGTAAATAGTTCTGTAATGAACAGTGGGATACACGTGTCTTTTTCAGTTTTGGTTTACTCAGGGTGTATGCTTAGGAGTGGGATTGCTGGGTCATATGGTGGTTTTACTCCCACAATCATTTTTTGTAAGTAATGGAATCCTTTGGATGTTTATTCTGTATTACATTGATCCATTGTAAATACAACTGAATTCAATAAGATATGTTTAAATTAGAGGCCTTATAGAGTATTACTGCCATTCCCTCTTACCCATTTTCTTTCTTTTTTTTGGAGACTGCCTAAGGGATCTGGAACAAAAAAGGAAGAAGAGGGCTAATGCTGAAGGATTCCAAAATAGAGTTTTTGAAATACATGAGATAGTTTTTCTGTTAGGAGACTATTTAAGGTAGTTTAAACCTTAGGTCTGAATTGGGGATTTGAAAAAGTAGATATAATTTGCTACACAATTTAAAAAATCTTGGTAAATGAATGTGAACTACAGTTTTAATTATTTTTTATGTAATTGAGATGTCTTAACTGCTGCTTTAAATTAATAGCTTTCATGATTTTTATCCTTATTCCATTTCTTCAAGTCTTATAATACACTTCATAGAAAGCACTTTGGTTAATAATTCTATTACATTTTTTCTGCAGTGTTATTAGTTCAGTGGATGGAATGTCATTACAAGGATTTCCAAGTGAAAAAATAAAACTGGAAGCAGATTTTGAAACTGATGAGAAGATTGTAAAGTGTACTGAGGTATCATAGAAAAATGATCCCTTCTGTTTACATGCTGTGTTTGGATATATCTTTGTTAACTTGGAGATTTCACAGTATTCAACCTCTGAATGTTTCAGTGCAGCTTATTACACTTTACATTATATCTTGAGACACACATATCTCCACCCCAGACTGCCTTTTATCCACCAGATCTGGATCCCCATAGGATTATTTCAGTTTATTATATGGTGGTACTGCCTGTCAGCTCAGAGTTAAGGTTTTGGCAGCACTGCCATCTTTGTTTATGCAATAACATGTTATCTGACCATAGTGTTTTCATTTTTCTCTTATTTTACAAAAAATAAAATATTTTATAGATATTAGTTTATAATCAGAATTCACATATGGAAGTCATTTTTACTTGTTCCAATTTTTTAAAATATGATTAAAGGTAATATGAAACTATACCCTCCCAGCCCCTTAGTCTACCTGCATATTCCCCCTCATTCTACCTCTTGGGTCAATCAATGTTACTAATTTCTTAGGTATTTGTGATTTTAGGTACGTACAAGATACAGAAACTATAGAGGATACTGAAATTACAGAACATTATTTCTTTGTTTGATCTTAACTTCATTAAGATGTCTTTATAAGATGGGTATATTGTAAGATGGACTCACTAATACTCTTCTTTAAACTGAGTTAACAAAGCTTTTGTTGCTACAAGTTAACTTTAGGCAAAAACAGCTAAGTCATTCCTGTATCTCCTAACCTTTGGTTTTAAGTTTTTACTTATAGATCAGCCCAAATATCAAGAATGTTCTTAATTAGTAAATTTCATGGCACCAACCTTGGAATTTTATTCATAAAGTTCAATTGAAATTAGCAATTGCATTTTTAAAGTTACTTTTAGTCTTAATCATGACTTGTTTCCTAATTGAATATATTTCAGGTATTCTACTTTCTAAAGGACCAGGATTTATCTATTTCAGCAACTCGTTACCAGTTTGCAAAAGAAATCGCCATGGCTTGTAGTGCTGCACTGTGCCCTCACTTGAAAATTCTAAAGAGTAATGGAATGAATAAAATTGGCCTCAGAGTTTCCATTGACACTGATATGGTGAGACATGTTTTTCTGATGTACTTCTGAACTGAATATATCTTATATTAAAATAATCAAAAGTTTTTTAACCTTTTACTTTGGGATGACTGGAGAGAACTAAAATTTGTTGAACATTAATATTTGGTATGTACTTCATGTACATCTTCTCCTTTACTGTCCACAGCAGGGGCCCATGAATTTTTTTTTTTGGTAAAAGGCCAGACAATAAATAATTGAGGCATTGTGGGCTATCCATTTTCTTTCACAGCTACTTACTCTGCCATTGTAGTGTGAAAGCAGCTATAGACAGTATATAAACAAACTTAGCTGTGTTCAGTGAAACTTTGTTTTCGAAAACAGTGGGTGGGCCACATCGACTCACAGGCCATACATAGCTTACTGATCCCTACACTACAACATTCCTGCTTGATAAGTAGGTTTTTAAATTATGCTGGCTAGATTCTATATTTATGTGGTTTAAAATCATGAAAGTCTGAAGTGTTAAAAAGGGGGAAATTTCAGTTTTTTCCTCCTGTGTAGGGAAAAACCATTTCTTCCCTACTATTTCTTTCCAGTGTGTCTCTTTTAACTAGTCACAGAAGACACTTGGTCACCAGATGTGTAGAGGCTTTCCCCCACACCAGTAAGCAATTCTCAGACACAAGCAGGTTATCTTAAGAATTCAACTTGATTTTGACTGATCTACACAGAGAGGGACTTCCCTGGTGGCCCAGATGGTAAAGAATCTGCCTGCAAAGCAGGAGACGGGTTTGATCCCTGGGTTGAGAAGACCCCCGCTGGAGAAGGGAATGGCTACCCACTCCAGTATTCTTGCCTGGGAAATCCGGATCATGGACAGAGGAGCCTAGCGGGCTGTGGTCCATGGGGTCGCAAAGAGTCTGACATGACTGAGTGTCACTTTTTTCACCCAGAGATAGCATCAGAACCTCCAGGTCTTACCAGACTGCCTCCTCCCCTACTTCATATGTGAGTCACAGCTGTCACCTGTGTTTTTGACCAACCAGTTATGGATTGGAAATTCCAATGACACCTCCGTCCTCCTTGTGTTTAATTAATTTGCTAGAGTGGCTCACAGAACTCAGGGAAACATTTTCTTGTGTTTGTAAATTCATTAAAGGATACGCACATGAAGACATACATAGGGCAAGGTCTGGTAGGATCCTGAGCAGGAGTTTCCAGGGGTATTATCTCACAAATGTGTATATATATATCAGGGCCACCTCATTAAACATTTTCAGAGAGCAGCATTCACACAATTCTCTATTTAATTGGTGACCTCTAGAGGTACTAACTCCAGGCTACAATGTAAATGGTTTCAGTAGAGTTGCTGAGATAATAGCCCTGAAAAGACCTCCTTCCTGCCCTTGACTCCTAACACTTTAGTCCACTTCCATACTCTGCTTCATCCTCCCTTCCTAATCAGGCAGTCAAATGTTATCCATTTCTATGTATTCTTTGTAATTTACATGTATGAGCAAGTAAGTTTGTATGTCCTTTTTGTTGTACTTTTTTCACTTTTTTTAAAAAAGCAATGCTTCTTTAACTTAATATATCTTAGGGAGACTTCATATTAATAACATACTCTTTTTATTTATTTATTTATTTTAACATATTCTTTTTAAAAGTTGCATAGTAGTAGTTGACTATATAAATGTACCATAATTTATTTAGTTCTTATGCATGTTTAGTATGTACTGCTTGATATTTAAGGTATCCACAATATTTTGCTTTTGCTTAACTGTGAGTATATAACATTCCTGGAACTCCCAGGTCCAAGTATGTACTCAGTAGATATTACCATATTGTCTCAAATAGAGGTTATGACAGTTTATACTTCTGCCACAATTTATGATAGTATTCTTTCTCTCACATTCTTATCAAGGCAGCATATAATCAAACTTTTGAACTTTACCAATTTACTAGGTTAAAAAATGGTACTCCAGTAGTATTTTAACGTGCATTTTTAGCTGCTTCCAACATCCAGTATAATAGATTTCACTCCAGGTTTTTCATTAGAACAGTCAATCTTTTTCTTTTTTTTTTGGCTGTGCTGTGCAGCATGTGGTATCTTAGTTCCCCAACCCACAATACAGCCCATGTCCCTTGCAGTGCAAGAGTGGAATCTTAACCACTGAACTGCCAGGGAAGTCCAAGAATGGTCAGTCTTAACAGGAATAATTTCATTTGCTAAAGGTTTGCTTTTCTTCAGGCAGGATGTGTTACAGTTCTTATTGGAAAAAAGAACTTATATTTTTATCTATTAAAAGTTCCTTTTTCAAGGAAGCATCTGATAATTATTTGAGTAATTACTGTTAATTTTTTTAGTCATGTATTAAAATGTAATTTTCACCAGCAAAATTCAATTCAAATATTATTTTACAATAAATTAAAAATATTTTTAAGGAGATCTTTTTAAAAATACCATGGGGTTTTTACTTAAGTCATATTGATAATTACTCAGAACTTTGGTCCACATGTGTTTTACATGTTCAGAGAGAAGAGACCTAAAGTAAAGTAGTAGCAATTTTATTTTCGTAATATCTGTGGGAGGGACAATTTAATTTATGTAGTATATGGGGAAATATGAAGTATTAACATGCTTAAATAGAATGATACTCTTAAATAGTTTATTTTATATTCATTTGCTGAACTAAAACAAGATTGCTCACTTTGTAGGGTTGACTTACCAAGATTTTTTTTTTTTTTTTTTCAGGTTGAATTTCAGGCAGGATCTGAAGGCCGACTTCTTCCTCAGCATTATCTAAATGATCTTGATAGTGCTCTAATCCCTGTGATACATGGTGGGACCTCCAACTCTACTAGTTTACCATTAGAAATAGAATTAGTATTTTTTATTATAGAAAATCTTTTTGAGTGAAAGAACTGAGTTGTATTATATATTACAAATTGACCTGTTAAAACTAACTCCAGCACTAAGGCCGAAATGCCACAAACACTAAAAGAAAATATGTTTGATGTTTGAAACTTGGAAGCTTTGCTTTTTAGGCAGGAATGATCTTTTAAAAATCATTAGCACAATATTTAAATCTCAAAAAAATGGAAGAGATCCACAGTTTTTGAAGCTTTACACTTCACAAGTACTGGAAAAGACAAGGATTTCTTTTGTCCTTAAGAAATTTGTAGCATTTACTGTGGTGTTTAAATGCTAAAGCCAAAGTATCTGCACTTTTATGCCAAGAACGATTTTAGTGAAGGCTCCTTTCAGATGTAACCTTATGAGGGAAATACCTGTTTTGTTTATATGCCAGTTAAATTACTGGTTTCTAAAGTCTGTTAAAAATGTATTTCAATGGCACAGACCAGTTTTCAGATCTTACACTTATATGATAATTCTTTGAATAAAGCAGATTAGCTTATTTGTTTAATTGGAGTGGAGACCTACCTCCATGATTAGATAAAGATTATTTGCATTAAAATCAGAATTTTGCCTTTTTTCTTTTCAAATTATTATTTTATATATATATATATATGACTTTCTGTTGATTAAATGGGTATTCTTAAAATAATTGTGGGTGCTTCAGGATTTTTGTGCTTCTATATTTAAGTATATTGTTTTTATAGCGAGAACGTGATTTGGTATGTGTTTTATAAATCTTTAATAATTTATAAATAGGTGATATTTTTGTATTGCAGTGCATTATTTTTCCTCCTTTCCTCCCAAAGTATACCACTGTATATACCACTTCTGAGAGTGATTGACGACAGGCCAGATGACCCTTGAAGTAGTCATTATGTAGCAATAAATGAAGCCTGAAACAGGTGTTTTTTAACTTATCCTTGAAACCTTAGAAGTTTCTTGGCAAGTCTGCATATTTTCATTGACACCAATGTATTAAATATAAATTTAAATGGAACTACTTACTTTTGCATACTTTAAATTCTTTCTATGGTAATTATTTTTTATAACAGGATACTAACATAAGTTAAAGTCTGTATTTGAAACTGTTACAGAACTTTCTTCTTTACTTCAAATAGCAAAAAAATTTTTAAGTTCATTGTGTTAAAAAAAATCATATTTTAGTTAATCCTGTCATTTAAGTTATATAAAATATAATCATTAATGTTTTTTAAAAAAATTCTTATGTGGAATATATATGTTTTTGTATCAAAAACACTCCTGTGTCTCATGAAAAAAAAAACTACACTAAATATTAGCCCTGTTTTAAGAAAAGTATCTATGAAGCATCTCAACTTGAAGACAAAGTCAGGGTTGTAATAACTCAGGATCTTAGGTGTCAGGCTAGGAAAGACAGAATTTGAATCAGTTTGGTCATATGGTTCCTACTAAATCACATCTGTAGTACTAGCCAAAGACATGGCATGAAGGAAAATATCAGTCTTCTGGAAGTAACTACTTCATAAACAATGTAAAATGTTGCAGATATTAAATAAAATAGCAACATGTAATTTGTGAAATTTGTTGATATCATATAAGATAAAATCAAATGCATATCAAACTCAATGTTTTCTTTATATATTGTTTATTTTACAGTATAAGTTAACTGTACAGTCTATGAATACTGAATTTACTTTAAAATAACCAGAAGGTAGAGGGCTCTTCCCATGATGGGATAGCTTTGGAATTGTTTCCATTAAGTCTTTACATGTAATAAAAATTGGAGTTACTGTATCTTTGGAGGCACTATTCTTTGTAGATAAATGTTTCTGAATGCATTTGTCATGTTCTTCATTGATACTTAATTTAAATTTTTAATTTTTTTAAAGATGAAGAAATAGAATGGTTCTTTGTACTCAATCTGCAATGATCTATTTTTGGTCTATGCCTTTTAAGAGTACTGTTTTTCTCTGAATTTTGAAATACACGAAGTAAAATTTAGCCCATTTGTTTTTTGCAGCCATCTGGCAGATTTTCTGTGTCTATATGCTTGCTATACACAGAGCACTTTATTAAGCTTCATTGATTGAAAGATGAATAAACTAGTTCTTTCCCTCTTGGAGATGAATGTATAAAGCAGATAATTAACAAAGAAAAAGTAATTTGCTAAAATAGCAATACGACTTTTGAGTAGCTGGTTGGAAAACAATCCAGGAGGATAGCTGTACCAAAAAATGAGAAGGCATGGGCATTAAACTTGCCTTGGCAAGAGTTGAACATCTGAAGAGTAGATAATATGTCAAAACATTGAATTTTCCCTCTTAAGGCAATTTAAAGAGTCTTCTGTGTTGTGTGAATATCTTATCTTATAATTTAATCATAAAAGAAGTAGCCTGACTATGGTGTTTCAACAGCCTAGATTTAAATATTGTTTTATAAGAATACAACTTTTTTTTTAATAGCAAGCATAACTTTGATAACTTGACTCAAACATTAAAAGAAAATATCTTGAAATAAACCAGAAACCTCTGAACAATCCTAGGTTTTAATTTATTCTTTTGTGGTTAAAATAATGGTTCATATATAATGTATAAACATTAAAAAGTCAGAAATGTTAAAAACTTATCAATGTAAGTTTTCCTGCCGACCTTGTATGCATCTATCTTCTCACTCTGCAACCTCAATAAGAAGTGATTTTTATTATTGTGTATCTTTCCAAGGTTTAGGTACAGTAGAAGCAAATAGGAATATATATTTTTATTTTTTCCCCTCATTTTTTATACAAAATATAGTGTGCTGTTTACAATGTCATCTCCTTAATTACTTTTGATTTATGTGGCTTCTACTTAGAATCTTAAAAGTTTCATTGCTTCTCAAACCACTATTTGATTGATATGAGCAATCTTAATTGCAGAAAGGCAAGAAGAATATCCATTATTGGGATTATGACCATATGTTTCAGTTAGGAGGACTATTTTTCTCATAACAAATTTTTACAAAAATACTTGCAGGGTTATTTTTTATTTGAGCTATATTTAAAACCTTTATTTTTTTTTTTTTTCTACTCAACACTAAGCCTCACCATCTAAATTTATCTTTTACCACTTAATTGACACATTGTTTTTTGTTTTTTACATCAGATTTTTAGTATGTTTAAATCTTCTCTTTATTTTGGATTTAGCTTAGCTTGGAATGATACACAATATTTAACACCGTTTGGAAAACATCTGCATTCGCATTGAGAAAATTAAAGCCATATTTTCATGTTTTTACAAATGAAGAAATAGGTCTAAATCAAGTGCTTTATTATGAACCTCTGAATATAAAGTTGTTTTTTTCCCCTCCTTGTGGTAAAATAAGATGCTAGCCAGCCTCCAAAATAGCCCACAATGATCCCTGCCTGTTGGTATTCACACCCTTGTGTAGTCACTTCCCAGCTTGTACCACTGTTGGTGTTTGTGACTAATAGAACATGGAAGAAGGGATGGGATGTCATTTCCAGTATTATAAGGGTTCTGTGGCTGCCACCTTTGGTGCATTTCTCCCCACCTCTCCCTCCCTGTCTGTCCCTTTCTCTTTCTCCTCTATTGAGTCACTCATTCTTGGGGAAGTCAGCTGCCAGGAAAGTGGAAGGGGATCCCTCCAACCCTAGTCAAGACTTCAAATTGCAGCCCCAACCACAATTTGACTGCACCCTCCCAAGGACCACCCAACTAAGCAGTTCTTAGATTTCTGAATCTCAGATATAAATGTCTGTTGTTTGTTGTGTTTTTATTTTAATTGGAGGACAATTATTTTACAATATTGTGATGGTTTTTGCTATACATCAGTATGAATCAGCCATAGGTATACATGTGTCCTTCCATCCTGAGCCCCACCTCCCCCCTCCCTCCCCACCCTATCCCCCTAGGTTGTCACAGAGCACCGGCTTTGGGTGCCCTGCTTTATGCATCAAACTCAACACTGGTTATCTGTTTTACGTATGGTAATTATATGTTTGAGTACTATTCTGTCAAATCATCCCACCCTTTCCTTCTCCCACTGAGTCCAAAATGTCTGTTGTTTTAAGCTGCTACTTTTTCTATTGGTTAATTACATAAAGCAACTAATATTAGGTAACTGAAACAAAATACTGATATCTTACAGCAGCTCTAAATAAAAATTTCTAAAAAAAAAATTGCTCTGACAAAATTAAGCATAATTCTTATCATTTACGGATTGCATGCCACAAGGAGTATGTGCTAAGTGCAGAGAATACCACGAGAAAGAGTAGGTGTGGCCATGTAGGAACAAAGATGGAACTGTGGGAAACTTTCTCTTTCTCCAAATTGCTTGTCAGGATATTTAGAGTATGCCTGACTTCCCTGGTGGCTCAGATGGTAAAGCATCTGCCTACAATGTGGGAGACCTGGGATCGATCCCTGGGTCGGGAATATCCCCTGGAGAAGGAAATGGCAACCCACTCCAGTATTCTTGCCTGGAAAATCCCATGGACAGAGGAGCCTGGTTGGCTACTGTCCATGGGGTGACAAAGAGTCGGACATGACTGAGTGACTTCACTATCTATCTATATCTTTGCTAAAAACAACCAAAGATGATTAAAATACAAAAAGAATCTTAAAACCTCTTAAGGTTTTAAGAATCTTAAAATCTCTTAATCTTAAAAAGAGATTTTAAGACAGTATGGAACATCCAGTCAAAAAACAGAAGTGAGCATAGGGCCCTAATATGATAGCCTAATGGGGTAAGGGGGAAAGATATCAAAGTTCAAGACCCACACAAGATGATGAATCTAACAGGAATTGTGAACCTAACAGAAGAACTTCCCTACAGTAATCTGAGATTCCCTCGAAGGGTTTTGGCCTTTGGATGAAGATGAACCAGAAATATAAATTATGTAAAACTACAGCCAAGTTTAGAATTGCCTACATCACCCAAAGATTCTTAAGCATTCAACTTGCTTTAAGGTGGTCGCCCACTGGTGATGCCTCCTTCAGGTGCTAGGTGGAACAGAACTGTAAAGTCTCTCCATAGAAAGTAATTGTAGGTCTCAAATTAATTTTCAAATATAGTATCTATTAGCACACAGTAAACACACACACATACACACACACACACACAACTGAAAAGGCACATGAGGGAACCAGATTCCAGAAGCAGCAATTAGTAGAAACAGGTAAATTCGTATCATCTTAGATATTAAATTTATGCTTTCTGTGTTTAAAGAAACAAAGTGTCAAGTACCTGTAGACAATGGGAAACTAAAAAGTGATGGAGCTAATTTGGGAAATACAAATGTTGCAAGAATATATAAAAATTAGTAAATAGGTTTAATGGCAGAATGGAATACAGCCAATTGGAAGGCTGTATAGTCTGGAGTGTAAATCAGTAGGTGGCTCATAATCCCAGCCAGTGGTTTGATCAGTTTTGATGTCAACTGCCATGTGCCCTGCTTCAAGAGGGCAGCACGTCTTTTGTGAATTTTCTGTACATAACTATTTGTTACAGATATTTTAGCAAATGCTTTCTCTTTCTCTTGCTTGTGCATATCTTGGCTGGTGTTACAGAAAAAATAGTGTAAACATTATTTCCTTACTGGAGAATGAGGGTTTTTTCTTTTTTTTGTAGTGTGTGTGGGTGGGTGGGTACGGGATGGTTTATGTTGAATGCTTAGTTTTTCTTCTGCACGAAACATCATGTTGTGGGATCTTTAGGAAACTTCATACTGTACGAATAAGAAAATAAAATATTTGAAACTTGAAAAAAAAATCAGGAGAAATTAATCAGAATCACAGGTCATACTTCCACAGACAACTCATCTCATTCCACACCTGGAGGAGGAATACATATAAATCTCACCACCTCTACCCAAATTGGGTTAATTAGAACTTATCTTTATACCATTTATTGCTATTTAAATATTTAAATATGTCATCAAAAGCAGCTCCAAACTATCAGGTCAGTGCCCATTTTTCACAGTCTAATCTTCATAAAGCCCTGTACATCATCTTTCTTCAATGTATCATGTACCCTTAACACATGAAACCCTTCCTTTGTGGGAAAAAAACAAAAAGTATGCAGGATATAAAATCAACACACAGAAATCCCTTGCATTCCTATACACTAATAATGAGAAAACAGAGAAATTAAGGAAACAATTCCATTCACCATTGCAATGGAAAGAAAAAAATACTTAATATATCTACCTAAAGAAACTAAAGACCTATATATAGAAAACTATAAAACACTGGTGAAAGAAATCAAAGAGGACACTAATAGATGGAGAAATATACCATGTTCTTGGATTGGAAGAATCAATATAGTGAAAATGAGTATACTACCCAAAGCAATTTATAGATTCAGTGCAATCCCTATCAAGCTACCAACAGTATTATTCACGGAGCTAGAACAAATAATTTCACAATTTGTATGGAAATCCAAAAAACCTCGAATAGCCAAAGCTATCTTGAGAAAGAAGAATGGAACTGGAGGAATCAACCTACCTGACTTCAGGCTCTACTACAAAGCCACAGTCATCAAGACAGTATGGTACTGGCACAAAGACAGAAATATAGATCAATGGAACAAAATAGAAAGCCCAGAGATAAATCCATGCACATATGGACACCTTATCTTTGACAAAGGAGGCAAGAATATACAATGGATTAAAGACAATCTCTTTAACAAGTGGTGCTGGTAAAACTGGTCAACCACTTGTAAATGAAACTAGAGCACTTTCTAACACCATACACAAAAATAAACTCAAAATGGATTAAAGATCTAAACGTAAGACCAGAAACTATGAAACTCTTAGAGGAGAACGTAGGCAAAACACTCTCCGACATACATCACAACAGGATCCTCTATGACCCACCTCCCAGAATATTGGAAATAAAAGCAAAAATAAACAAATGGGACCTAATTAAACTTAAAAGCTTCTGCACAACAAAGGAAACTATAAGCAAGGTGAAAAGACAGCCTTCAGAATGGGAGAAAATAATAGCAAATGAAGCAACCGACAAACAACTAATCTCAAAAATATACAAGCAACTCCTACAGCTCAATTCCAGAAAAATAAATGACCCAATCAAAAAATGGGCCAAAGAACTAAATAGACATTTCTCCAAAGAAGACATACAGATGGCTAACAAACACATGAAAAGATGCTCAACATCACTCATTATCAGAGAAATGCAAATCAAAACCACTATGAGGTACCATTTCATGCCAGTCAGAATGGCTGCGATCCAAAAGTCTACAAGCAATAAATGCTGGAGAGGGTGTGGAGAAAAGGGAACCCTCTTACACTGTTGGTGGGAATGCAAGCTAGTACAGCCACTATGGAGAACAGTCTGGAGATTCCTTAAAAAACTGAAAATAGAACAGCCTTATGATCCAGCAACCCCACTGCTGGGCATACACACTGAGGAAACCAGAATTGAAAGAGACACGTGTACCCCAATGTTCATCACAGCACTGTTTATAATAGCCAGGACATGGAAGCAACCTAGATGTCCATCAGCAGATGGATGGATAAGAAAGCTGTGGTACATATACACAATGGAGTATTACTCAGCCATTAAAAAGAATACATTTGAATCAGTTCTAATGAGGTGGATGAAACTGGAGCCTATTATACAGAGTGAAGTAAGCCAGAAAGAAAAACACCAATACAGTATACTAACGCATATATGTGGAATTTAGAAAGATGGTAACAATAACCCTGTATACGAGACAGCAAAAGAGACACTGATGTATAGAACAGTCTTTTGGACTCTGTGGGAGAGGGAGAGGGTGGGATGATTTGGGAGAATGGCATTGAAATAACGTATAATATCATATATGGAACGAGTTGCCAGTCCAGGTTCGATGCACAATACTGGATGCTTGGGGCTGGTGCACTGGGACGACCCAGAGGGATGGTATGGGGAGGGAGGAGGGAGGAGGGTTCAGGATGGGGAACACATGTATACCTGTGGCGGATTCATTTCGATATTTGGCGAAACCAATACAATATTGTAAAGTTTAAAATAAAAAAAAATAAAGTTCATGGTCTAAAAAAAACAAAACAAAAAGTAATCACATATTTACTATAAAATTTTCCAAACACTTAAAAGTAGAGAAAATCTTAATAATATGAAATTTCATGTACTCTTCCTATAACAATCCTCAGATTCAAAAGTTAATCAAGATTTTCCACTTTTGCTTCATTTACCTTTTGATTTCTTTGCTGGAGTATTTTCAAGATAATCTAGGACATCATTATCTCATGCCACTTAGTCCACTTGCTGTGCTGTGCTTAGTCATGTCTGACTTTTTGTGACGCCATGGACTGTAGCCCACTAGGCTCCTCTGTCCATGGGGATTCTCCAGGTAAGAATACTGGAGTGGGTTGCCATGCCCTCCTCCAGGGGATCTTCCCAACCCAGGGGTCAAACCTAGGTCTCCAGCATTGCAGGCAGATTCTTTACATATTCCACTATATAGTTCTAAGAAGTGGACAGTGAAGAGTAAATTTGACCCAGTTACTATAAAAATCTATAAAAATATTGCCCCAATATGGTGATCAACAGGCCATAAAAACTTTTGTACTGCAACTGGTATCTAGAAAGTGAAAAGACAACCTGCGGGACTTCGCTGCTGGTACAGTGGATGAGAACCGGCCTGCCAACACAGGGGACACAGGTTTCATCCCTGGGTTGAGAAGATTCCATGTGCTGTGGAGTAAGCAAGCCTGTGTACCACAACTGCTGAGCTTGAGCTCTAGAGCCCTTGAGCTACAACTGAAGCCAGCGCGCCTAGAGCCTATGCTCCACAATAAGAGAGGCCACTGCAGTGAGAAGCCTGCACACCACAACTACAGTAGCCCCCACTCTTCGCAACTAGAGAAAGCCCACGTGCAGCAAAGACCCAGCACAGCCAAAAATAAATTATATAAAAGCCTGTAAAATGAAAGTATTTGTAAATCCTTGCAAAGAATTTTTACAATTCAACAAAATCTCCACAAATAACCTAATTTTTTAAATGTGCGAATAATTTGAATAGACACTTCATGCTGCTGCTACTGCTGCTAAGTCGCTTCAGTCGTGTCCGACTCTCTGCAACCCCATAGATGGCAGCCCACCAGCTCCCTGGGATTCTCCAGGCAAGAACACTGGAGTGGGTTGCCATTTCCTTCTCCAATGCATAGACGATATATAAAAAGCCAATAAGCACTTAAAAATAGTTCAGCATTATTAGTCACTAGCAATACACAAAGATCACAATGAGATGTTACTTCATATTCATTTCGATGACTATAATTAAAATTATTCTAAGTATTGGCAAGGATGTGGATAAACTGGAACCCTCATACATTGCTGGTGGGAATGTAAAATGTCTTATGTAGCTGCTTTGCAAAACTGGCAATTCCTCAAAAAGATAAACATAAGAGTTACCATCAGATCAGATCAGTCGCTCAGTCGTGTCCAACTCTTTGCGACCCCATGAATCGCAGCACACCAGGCCCCCCTGTCCATCACTCCTGAGTGAACTCCAGGAGTTCACTCAGACTCACGTCCATCGAGTCAGTGATGCCATCCAGCCATCTCATCCTCTGTCGTCCCCTTCTCCTCTTGCCCCCAATCCCTCCCAGCATCAGTCTTTTCCAATGAGTCAACTCTTCCAATGAGGTGGCCAAAGTAATGGAGTTTCAGCTTTAGCATCATTCCTTCCAAAGAAATTCCAGGGCTGATCTCCTTCAGAATGGACTGGTTGGATCTCCTTGCAGTCCAAGGGACTCTCAAGAGTCTTGTCCAACACCACAGTTCAAAAGCATCAATTTTTCAGCGCTCAGCCTTCTTCACAGTCCAACTCTCACATCCATACATGACCACTGGAAAAACCATAGCCTTGACTAGATGAACCTTTGTTGGCAAAGTAATGTCTCTGCTTTTGAATATGCTATCTAGATTGGTCATAACTCTCCTTCCAAGGAGTAAGCATCTTTTAATTTCATGGCTGAAATCACCATCTGCAGTGATTTTGGGGCCCAGAAAAATAAAGTTTGACACTGTTTCCACTGTTTCCCCATCTATTTCCCGTGAAGTGATGGGACTGGATGCCATGATCTTCGTTTTCTGAATGTTGAGCTTTAAGTCAACTTTTTCACTCTCCTCTTTCACTTTCATCAAGAGGCTTTTGAGTTTCCTCTTCACTTTCTGCCATAAGGGTGGTGTCATCTGCATATCTGAGGTTATTGATATTTCTCCTGGCAATCTTGATTCCAGCTTGTGTTTCTTCCAGTCCAGCGTTTCTCATGATGTACTCTGCATAGAAGTTGAATAAACAGGGTGACAATATACAGCCTTGACGTACTCCTTTTCCTATTTGGAACCAGTCTGTTGTTCCATGTCCAGTTCTAACTGTTGCTTCCTGACCTGCATACAAATTTCTCAAGAGGCAGGTCAGGTGGTCTGGTATTCCCATCTCTTTCAGAATTTTCCACAGTTTATTGTGATCCACACAGTCAAAGGCTTTGGCATAGTCAATAAAGCAGAAATAGATGTTTTTCTGGAACTCTCTTGCTTTTTCCATGATCCAGCTCCAGCGGATGTTGGCAATTTGATCTCTGGTTCCTCTGCCTTTTCTAAAATCAGCTTGAACATCTGGAAGTTCACGGTTCACATATTGCTGAAGCCTGGCTTGGAGAATTTTAAGCATTACTTTACTAGCATGTGAGATGTGTGCAATTGTGTGGTAGTTTGAGCATTCTTTGGCATTGCCTTTCTTTGGGATTGGAATGAAAACTGACCTTTTCCAGTCCTGTGGCCACTGCTGAGTTTTGCAAATTTGCTGGCATATTGAGTGCAGTACTTTCACAGCATCATCTTTCAGGATTTGGAATAGCTCAACTGGAATTCTATCACCTCCACTAGCTTTGTTCGTAGTGATGCTTTCTAAGGCCCACTTGACTTCATATTCCAGGATGTCAGTGATCACACCATCGTGATTATCTGGGTCATGAAGATCTTTTTTGTACAGTTCTTCTGTGTATTCTTGCCACCTCTTCTTAATATCTTCTGCTTCTGTTAGGTCCATACCATTTTTGGCCTTTATTGAGCCCATCTTTGCATGAAATATTCCTTTGATATCTCTGATTTTCTTGAAGAGATCTCTAGTCGTTCCCATTCTGTTGTTTTCCTCTATTTCTTTGCATTGATTGCTGAAGAAGGCTTTCTTATCTCTTCTTGCTATTCTTTGGAACTCTGCATTCAGATGCTTATATCTTTCCTTTTCTCCTTTGCTTTTCGCTTCTCTTCTTTTCACAGCTATTTGTAAGGCCTCCCCAGACAGCCATTTTGCTTTTTTGTATTTCTTTTCCATGGGGATGGTCTTGATCCCTGTCTCCTGTACAATGTCATGAACCTCATTCCATAGCTCATCAGGCACTCTATCTATCAGATCTAGTCCCTTAAATCTATTTCTAACTTACACTGTATAATCATAAGGGATTTGATTTAGGTCATACCTGAAGTCCAAGGTAAGGAGCATTGGCTGCGCTTTGCTGGAGCAGCTGTGAAGAGATACCCCACGCCCAAGGTAAGAGAAACCCAAGTAAGACGGTAGGTGTTGCAAGAGGGCATCAGAGAGCAGACACACTGAAACCGTACTCACAGAAAACTAGTCAATCTAATCACACTAGGACCATAGCCTTGTCTAACTCAATGAAACTAAGCCATGCCCGTGAGCAACCCAAGATGGGTGGGTCATGGTGGAGAGATCTGACAGAATGTGGTCCACTGGAGAAGGGAATGGCAAACCACTTCAGTATTCTTGCCTTGAGAACCCCATGAAGAGTATGAAAAGGCAAAATGATAGGATACTTAAAGAGAAACTCCCCAGGTCAGTAGGTGCCCAATATGCTACTGGAGATCAGTGGAGAAATAACTCCAGAAAGAATGAAGGGATGGAGCCAAAGCAAAAACAATACCCAGTTGTGGATGTGACTGGTGATAGAAGCAAGGTCTGATGCTGTAAAGAGCAATATTGCATAGGAACCTGGAATGTCAGGTCCATGAATCAAGGCAAATTGGAAATGGTCAAACAGGAGATGGCAAGAGTGAATGTCGACATTCTAGGAATCAGCGAACCGAAATGGACTGGAATGGGTGAATTTAACTCAGATGACCATTATTATCTACTACTGAGGGCAGGAATCCCTCAGAAGAAATGGAGTAGCCATCATGGTCAACAAAAGAGTCTGAAATGCGGTACTTGGATGCAATCTCAAAAATGACAGAATGATCTCTGTTCATTTCCAAGGCAAACCATTCAATATCACAGTAATCCAAGTCTATGCCCCAACCAGTAATGCTGAAGAAGCTGAAGTTGAACGGTTCTATGAAGACCTACCAGACCTTTTGGAACTAACACCCAAAAAAGATGTCCTTTTCATTATAAGGGACTGGAATGCAAAAGTAGGAAGTGAAGAAACACCTGGAGTAACAGGCAAATTTGGCCTTGGAATACGGAATGAAGCAGGGCAAAGACTAATAGAGTTTTGCCAAGAAAATGCACTGGTCATAGCAAACACTCTCTTCCAACAACACAAGAGAAGACAATACATGGACATCACCAGATGGTCAACACTGAAATCAGATTGATTATATTCTTTGCAGCCAAAGATGGAAAAGCTCTATACAGTCAGCAAAAACAAGACCAGGAGCTGACTGTGGCTCAGATCATGAACTCCTTATTGCCAAATTCAGACTTAAATTGAAGAAAGTAGGGAAAACCACTAGACCATTCAGGTATGACCTAAATCAAATCCCATATGATTATACAGTGGAAGTGAGAGTTACCATATGAACCAGCAATTCCACTCCTATGTATATACCCAAGAGAAATACATCCACATATTATACTTCCACCCAGAATTTTGTACAAGAGTGTCTATAGCAGTCAAAATTCGCTAGTAGTCAAAAAATGGAAACAACGCAATGGCCCATCCATTAATTCATGAATGGACAAATAAATGTGGAATATGCTAACAATGAAAATTTATTTGGCCACAAAAAACAATAAAAAGTACTGATACATGCTACCATAGTGATGAACCTTGAAAACCTGCTAAGTGAAAGAAGCCAGTCACAAAATACTGTATGAGCTTATTTAAATGAAATGTCCAGAATGGGCAAATGCATAGAGCCAGAAAGTGGATTAGTGGGTTCCAAATAGGAAAAGGAGTACGTCAAGGCTGTATATTGTCACCCTGCTTATTTAACTTATATGCAGAGTACATCATGAGAAACGCTGGGCTGGAAGAAGCACAAGCTGGAATCAAGATTGCCAGGAGAAATATCAATAACCTCAGATATGCAGATGACACCACCCTTATGGCAGAGAGTGAAGAGGAACTAAAAACCCTCTTGATGAAAGTGCAAGAGGAGAGTGAAAAGGTTGGCTTAAAGCTCAACATTCAGAAAACGAAGATCATGGCATCCGGTCCCATCACTTCATGGGAAATAGATGGGGAAACAGTGGAAAC